>NC_135233.1:931578340-932277507 GCF_051348905.1 Ranitomeya variabilis
TGGCCAATGGCGTAGCATCAATTCCCTTTAGTGGAATAGGAAATTGTAAAGGCTCCAAGATAAAACCACAGCACCTGGCAAATGACAAATCCATCAAGTTCAGGGCAGCACCTGAATCCACAAAAGCCATAACTGAGTAGGATGACAGGGAGCAAATCAAAGTAACAGACAAAATGAATTTGGGCTGTACAGTACCAATGGTGACAGATTTAGTGAACCTATTTGTGTGCTTAGAACAATCAGAGATAACATGAATAGAACCACCACAGTAAAAGCACAACCCATTCTGACGTCTGTGATTCTGCCGTTCAATTCTGGTCAGAATCCTGTCACATTGCATAGATTCAGGCTTCTGCTCAGAAAATACCGCCAGATGGTGCACAGGTTTGCGCTCCCGCAAACGCCGATCAATCTGAATGGCCAACGACATAGACTCATTCAGACCCGCAGGCGTGGGGAACCCCACCATAACATCCTTAACGGCTTCAGAAAGACCTTTTCTGAAAATTGCTGCCAGGGCACACTCATTCCACTGAGTGAGCACAGACCATTTCCTAAACTTCTGACAGTAAACCTCTGCTTCATGCAGACCCTGAGAGAGAGCCAGCAAAACCTTTTCTGCCTGGTCTATTAGATTAGGTTCCTCATAAAGCAATCCAAGCGCCAGAAAAAACGCATCCACATTTAGTAATGCAGGATCTCCTGGCGGCAGAGAGAATGCCCAATCTTGAGGGTCACCACGTAACAAGGAAATTATAATTTTAACTTGCTGAACAGGGTCACCAGAGGAACGAGGTCTCAGAGAAAGGAATAATTTGCAATTATTTTTTAAATTCAAAAACCTAGATCTATCTCCAGAGAATAACTCAGGAATTGGTATTTTAGGCTCTGACATAGGACTGTGAACTACATAATCCTGGATACCTTGTACCCTTGCAGTGAGATGATCCAGACTAGAGGACAGACTCTGAATGTCCATGTCTGCAGCTGAATTCTGAACCACCCAGAGATTAAGGGGAGGAGAGAGGCTAGCCACACTGCAGAGGAGAAAAAAAAAAAATGAACTCAGGATCTCTCTTATCCCTCTTTTGCGATGCATTAACTCTTTTCTGGCCTGCTGTACTGTTATGATCCTGGTGGCAAGGATCGCAAACTGACCTGCTAAGTAACAGAAATCCTTAGGACAAGCTCTGGGGATGTGGGAGCTATACTGACCGCAACCCTGATTCTATCAATACACACTATAGGCAGCCGTGGAGCATTACCTAAAATCCTAGACGCCTCGTCACAGCCTGAGAAACTAGCTACCCCTAGAGAGAAAGCAAGCCTCACTTGCCTCAGAGAAATCACCCCAAAGTTTTAGACAGCCCCCCACAAATAATAACGGTGAATTAAGGGGAAAACACAAACGTAGAAATGAAAACAGGTTTTTAGCAAATGAGGCCCGCTAACACTAAATAGTAAGAAGACAGCAAGGGATCTGTGCGGTCAGTATAAAATGCTATCAAAAATAATCCACGCAGAGATTACAAGAACCCCCACACCGACTCACGATGTGAGGGGCGCAACTCTGCACCCCAGAACTTCCAGCAAGCGAAAATATTACATATAAGCAAGCTGGACAGAACTCATCATATACAGAGAAACATTTTCAAGGAAATAATGAGCAAACATGAACTAGCAAGACTTAACTTCTCTGGAGGAGACAGGTAACATGGAAAGTCCAGAGAGATCAGAACCAGTACTGAATACAAAGACAGCAGGCAAAAAGTGAAGGTCCAGGTGGAGTTAAATAGAGGCCAGACTAGCAGAAAACGAGGCAGCTGGATTACAGCTACAGACCCGCAGTAAGCACTAAAGGCCACCAGAGGGAGCCCAAGAACAGAACTCACACAATACCGCTCATGACCACAGGAGGGAGCCCGAGAACGGAATTCACAACAGTCATCTGTATGGAAACACCTTTGAATTTCCACCTCCAAGACCATTTCTTCAAACCTCTGGGCCACCAATGCCTTTTGTATGTGTAGGAGATGAAGCCTTTCAACTATCTGAGCACCTGCTGAAACCATACTCCAGTAGTGGATTGATGCCAACAAAACGCATTTTTAATTACTGCCTAACATGCGCATGAAGAATGGTGGAGTGCGCTTTTGGGATTTTAACTACAAAATGGAGAGTTCTCTTGACTACTATCAACCTCAAGGCTGAGACTGTCGACGAGGTGATAAAAGCTTGTGTGGTCTTGCACAATTTTGTTATTTGCAAGGAACAGATTTCCATTGAAGACCACTCTGAACAAACCACCTTGCATGACTATCAGAACATTACTTTTAGAAGTTCTGTGGCAGTTCTGCTCCTGTGTCCTCCGGATCCACTTGGGGCCTGCATCTCTTTGATGAATTTCTTCTTGAAGTGATCCCTGATTGACCGCCACTGCTTGACAATTTTTTCACCTGTAAAGTGAAAACACAAATTGGTTAGTATACAACACATTACATCCAGCAACATAACTGAACTGTGAATACTTACGTGACTGATTCTGGGCCCGAACATCGAGGTTCTCCCAGTTCTCCACAAGCTGATCGCAGAATTCCTCCCAGAGTTGTCGGGTAACACCAAGATCAGCGTGGCGGCGGTCACCCATGTTCCACAGGGGCTCAATGTTGAGACCGGCCTCCTCACCATCCAAATCAGGAGCCCCCTGTGAAGCCTGTTAGAAAAGAAAAAAACCCCAAAGACATTAGACTCAAATAAAAAAAAAGGGGGGGAAAAAAGGAAACAACAACAAAAAAAAAACATACTCGGTGGTGACCGCCACGACACTCATGCTGACGACCCTGAAAGGCACTATGAGGACCTCTGGATCGAGCCCCATATTTGGAAGACTAAAAGAAAAAATAAAAACAAAAAAAATGTACGTGCTTGCATGTTGGCTTATGTGTTCTGTGTTCAGTGATGTCTGTAATGATCTGTTATGTGTACTGTGATGTCTGTGATGATGTGCTTCTGCGATGCGTTTAGATACTTACGACACTCTCGCCCGCTCCGGGTATCTCTCCACCCCTTCCATCTCCTTCTAGAAGCACCTCTGATGCTGCAGGTTCCTGTTAAGAATTAAAGCATATTGTTAGGTGAACATCACCAAAAAGAAAAAAAAAGATATATATTTACCTCACAGCGCTGACGATGCGAGGGAGGGCTCCCAGAAGAACACATGGCTTGCTGTAGCTGGCTGCTGGCTCTGGCTGGCTGGCTGTGGCTGGCCTGGGGCAGGTTCAGCTCTGGTGGCTGGAGGCTCCGGCTCTGGCTGGCAGCAGGTTCAGCTCTTGATGGCGTCAGGTTCTCTGTGTCTCTTGCTGGCTGGTAAATGGTTGAAGGCCAACCTACCTGGCCAATGTTACCTGAGCATGCTCAGATTAAAAAAAAAACGGAATCCGGTGCCGGATACATCATTTGCCGGATCCAGCGCCCAAAGGCTTCCAGCTTTTTCGCTGGAGACAAAAGATGTTACTGTGCACATTTTTGCCAGACGCCGGAAACAACATTTTTGCCGAATCCGGCGAAAACCGGAAGAAACGTAAGGTAATCTGGTGCTAATACAAGTCTGTGGGGAAAAATCGGATCCGGCAGCATCTTTTGACGGATCCAGTTTTTCAAAAATTTGCTGGATTATGTCTGACGGCAAACACCTGATGTGTGAAAGTAGCCTAAATCTGCTTGAACTGTCACTAAATTTTTGGACAACTTAAAGTTCTACAAATGTTTTGTGTCTTTTGACTTTTTCATGCCAGTTCCAGACAGCTCTGCAGACTCTTTGAAAAGTAGGGTGAGCTTTGGTGGTACATATGCATCTAACAAATTTACATAATTTATGCAACAATTGTACATTATGACTGAAATCACCACTCCAACGTTTTTTTTTATTTCACCGCTGGACTGCAGCTGAAGAACCATTTCCCCAGCCTCCTGTCTGATCCTCATTTTTGTGTCTTCATCTGTTTTTGCCATTGCTCCGGCCTTTCTCCTGCAGGTTTTGATTTGCTGGCTGCTCCAGTGTTTCATGGAGCACACTGGAGGTCACTAATCAATGTAAGTTCATGTGAGCCTTGTTCTTTCCTTGTTGCTGCTCTCATAGACTTGCACTGAGAGCTTGTGACGTAGCTTCTGACTTCCGGCTAGTCAAAACCTATGCTCACAAGATGGCATCATAGGATCGGAGTGCCGCCGAAAAAATGGTGAGTATATGACAGGGGAAGGTAACTTATGTTTAAAGTGCCACTCCAGTGGTAAAAAAAACCCCAAATGCTGGAGTGGTGCTTGAAATAAACACTACATTACAAAAAAATGACAATAATGGGCACACAATCATTAAAACGAGACCTTTGATCAAAGAAATAAAGTTTTCTGTTCTGATTAATCACATTATCTTTTACAGAATGTAAGCGACCAGGTGTATATGCATTACCTACCTGACGATAGAGATAGTATGAGAATAATTTAGCGGAAGTAGATAAGCCGCCACATGCAGAATGATACTCTGGTTGATGTTCTGCTGGGAGGGGTGTGGCCTAGCACCTGATGTGAGCGGTCAGCTTCTGGAACTCCTCTGCTGTGACCCTGAATTTATCTTGACATAGGTCCTCTCTGGGAGCCGGTAACGCAGTACGCTGCTGAGGGAGGATACCGGAGGTTGGTCCTGACGTGCGGTGCTGTGGAGAGCTGCGGATATGGTCCGGAAGCAGCAGCAGGATGCCAAGGCAGGAGCGGCGAGTCAGACCCAAGATGGTGCTGACAGCGTGGAGGCAGCAGAAAGAGCAGATGCTGCAAATGCCTCCTACGCAAGGAGGCTAGAGGTGGCTGCAAAGCTGGAAAAGTATGCCTGGGTGGACGGAGCAGCAAAAGCGATGGCTGATGAGGAAAAGGAACAGGCTGGAGAGAAAATGAAAGTGCAAGGAGAAGGTTCAGAGGATGATACGGTACAGGGGGGCCAGAAGGGGAGGAAGAAAGGCGGGAAAACAATGGTGTGGAGCAGGAGACTGTGGAGGAGCCTATAATAGGAGAGCCCACATTGCGAGACATTTATGATTTGATCAGATCATGCAAAACTGCAATAACGACCCTTACACACAGAGTGGATGGGACTAAGGAAGAAGTGAATACAATAAAGGCAGATATGACCAAACGGGGTAAGAGAGTGGGTGAGGTGGAGGCAGGGCCGGACTGGGACTAAAATTCAGCCCTGGCATTTGAAGTCACAGAGGCCCACTTGTCACATGGTAACTGTATAATATCTTTGTACACTTGTAGGCTACAAGAAGTGAGGGGAGTGTAACACGACTATATAACATAATTACAGCTGTATCCAGCATTACAGCTTAGTCCCCATAGAATGTAATACAGCACAGCCCCCATAGACTATATTACAGCACAGCCCCCATAGAATGTAATACAGCACAGCCCCCATAGAATGTAATACAACACAGCCCCCATAGAATGTAATGCAGCACAGCCCCCATAGAATGTAATGCAGCACAGCCCCCATAGAATGTAATGCAGCACAGCCCCCATAGAATGTAATACAGCACAGCCCCCATAGAATGTAATGCAGCCAGCCCCATAGAATGTAATACAGCCAGCCCCATAGAATTTAATGCAGCACAGCTCCCATAGAATGTAATGCAGCACAGCCCCATAGAATTTAATGCAGCACAGCCCCATAGAATGTAATGCAGCACAGCCCCCATAGAATGTAATACAGCCAGCCTCCATAGAATGTAATGCTGCACAACCCCCATAGAATGTAATGCAGCACAGCCCCCATAGAATGTAATACAGCACAGCCTCCATAGAATGTAATACAGCACAGCCCCCATAGAATGTAATACAGCACAGCCCCCATAGAATGTAATGCAGCACAGCCCCCATACAATGTAATGCAGCCAGCCCCATAGAATATAATGCAGCACAGCCCCATAGAATGTAATGCAGCACAGGCCCATGGAATGGAATGCAGCCAGCCCCATAGAATATAATGCAGCACAGGCCCATAGAATGGAATGCAGCCAGCCCCATAGAATATAATGCAGCACAGGCCCATGGAATGGAATGCAGCCAGCCCCATAGAATATAATGCAGCAGAGGCCCATAGAATGGAATGCAGCCAGCCCCATAGAATATAATGCAGCACAGGCCCATGGAATGGAATGCAGCCAGCCCCATAGAATATAATGCAGCACAGGCCCATGGAATGGAATGCAGCCAGCCCCATAGAATATAATGCAGCACAGGCCCATGGAATGGATTGCAGCCAGCCCCATAGAATATAATGCAGCACAGGCCCATGGAATGGAATGCAGCCAGCCCCATAGAATATAATGCAGCACAGGCCCATGGAATGGAATGCAGCCAGCCCCATAGAATATAATGCAGCACAGGCCCATGGAATGGAATGCAGCCAGCCCCATAGAATATAATGCAGCACAGGCCCATGGAATGGAATGCAGCCAGCCCCATAGAATATAATGCAGCACAGGCCCATGGAATGGAATGCAGCCAGCCCCATAGAATATAATGCAGCACAGGCCCATGGAATGGAATGCAGCCAGCCCCATAGAATATAATGCAGCACAGGCCCATGGAATGGAATGCAGTCAGCCCCATAGAATATAATGCAGCACAGGCCCATGGAATGGAATGCAGCCAGCCCCATAGAATATAATGCAGCACAGGCCCATGGAATGGAATGCAGCCAGCCCCATAGAATGTAATGCAGCACAGCCCCATAGAATGTAATGCAGCACAGCCCCATAGAATGTAATGCAGCACAGCCCCCATAGAATGTAATACAGCCAGCCTCCATAGAATGTAACGCTGCACAACCCCCATAGAATGTAATGCAGCACAGCCCCCATAGAATGTAATACAGCACAGCCTCCATAGATTGTAATACAGCACAGCCCCCATAGAATGTAATACAGCACAGCCCCCATAGAATGTAATGCAGCACAGCCCCCATACAATGTAATGCAGCCAGCCCCATAGAATATAATGCAGCACAGCTCCATAGAATGTAATGCAGCACAGGCCCATGGAATGGAATGCAGCCAGCCCCATAGAACATAATGCAGCACAGGCCCATAGAATGGAATGCAGCCAGCCCCATAGAATATAATGCAGCACAGGTCCATGGAATGGAATGCAGCCAGCCCCATAGAATATAATGCAGCAGAGGCCCATAGAATGGAATGCAGCCAGCCCCATAGAATATAATGCAGCACAGGCCCATGGAATGGAATGCAGCCAGCCCCATAGAATATAATGCAGCACAGGCCCATGGAATGGAATGCAGCCAGCCCCATAGAATATAATGCAGCACAGGCCCATGGAATGGAATGCAGCCAGCCCCATAGAATATAATGCAGCACAGGCCCATGGAATGGAATGCAGCCAGCCCCATAGAATATAATGCAGCACAGGCCCATGGAATGGAATGCAGTCAGCCCCATAGAATATAATGCAGCACAGGCCCATGGAATGGAATGCAGCCAGCCCCATAGAATATAATGCAGCACAGGCCCATGGAATGGAATGCAGCCAGCCCCATAGAATGTAATGCAGCACAGCCCCATAGAATGTAATGCAGCACAGCCCCATAGAATGTAATGCAGCACAGCCCCCATAGAATGTAATACAGCCAGCCTCCATAGAATGTAATGCTGCACAACCCCCATAGAATGTAATGCAGCACAGCCCCCATAGAATGTAATACAGCACAGCCTCCATAGATTGTAATACAGCACAGCCCCCATAGAATGTAATACAGCACAGCCCCCATAGAATGTAATGCAGCACAGCCCCCATACAATGTAATGCAGCCAGCCCCATAGAATATAATGCAGCACAGCTCCATAGAATGTAATGCAGCACAGGCCCATGGAATGGAATGCAGCCAGCCCCATAGAATATAATGCAGCACAGGCCCATAGAATGGAATGCAGCCAGCCCCATAGAATATAATGCAGCACAGGCCCATGGAATGGAATGCAGCCAGCCCCATAGAATATAATGCAGCAGAGGCCCATAGAATGGAATGCAGCCAGCCCCATAGAATATAATGCAGCACAGGCCCATGGAATGGAATGCAGCCAGCCCCATAGAATATAATGCAGCACAGGCCCATGGAATGGAATGCAGCCAGCCCCATAGAATATAATGCAGCACAGGCCCATGGAATGGAATGCAGCCAGCCCCATAGAATATAATGCAGCACAGGCCCATGGAATGGAATGCAGCCAGCCCCATAGAATATAATGCAGCACAGGCCCATGGAATGGAATGCAGTCAGCCCCATAGAATATAATGCAGCACAGGCCCATGGAATGGAATGCAGCCAGCCCCATAGAATATAATGCAGCACAGGCCCATGGAATGGAATGCAGCCAGCCCCATAGAATATAATGTAGCACAGGCCCATGGAATGGAATGCAGCCAGCCCCATAGAATATAATGCAGCACAGGCCCATGGAATGGAATGCAGCCAGCCCCATAGAATATAATGCAGCACAGGCCCATAGAATGGAATGCAGCCAGCCCCATAGAATATAATGCAGCACAGGCCCATGGAATGGAATGCAGCCAGCCCCATAGAATATAATGCAGCACAGGCCCATGGAATGGAATGCAGCCAGCCCCATAGAATATAATGCAGCACAGGCCCATGGAATGGAATGCAGCCAGCCCCATAGAATATAATGCAGCACAGGCCCATGGAATGGAATGCAGCCAGCCCCATAGAATATAATGCAGCACAGGCCCATGGAATGGAATGCAGTCAGCCCCATAGAATATAATGCAGCACAGGCCCATGGAATGGAATGCAGCCAGCCCCATAGAATATAATGCAGCACAGGCCCATGGAATGGAATGCAGCCAGCCCCATAGAATATAATGCAGCACAGGCCCATGGAATGGAATGCAGCCAGCCCCATAGAATATAATGCAGCACAGGCCCATGGAATGGAATGCAGCCAGCCCCATAGAATATAATGCAGCACAGGCCCATGGAATGGAATGCAGCCAGCCCCATAGAATATAATGCAGCACAGGCCCATGGAATGGAATGCAGCCAGCCCCATAGAATATAATGCAGCACAGGCCCATGGAATGGAATGCAGCCAGCCCCATAGAATATAATGCAGCACAGGCCCATGGAATGGAATGCAGCCAGCCCCATAGAATATAATGCAGCACAGGCCCATGGAATGGAATGCAGCCAGCCCCATAGAATATAATGCAGCACAGGCCCATAGAATGGAATGCAGCCAGCCCCATAGAATATAATGCAGCACAGGCCCATGGAATGGAATGCAGCCAGCCCCATAGAAGATAATGCAGCACAGGCCCATGGAATGGAATGCAGCCAGCCCCATAGAATATAATGCAGCAGAGGCCCATAGAATGGAGTGCAGCCAGCCCCATAGAATATAATGCGGCACAGGCCCATGGAATGGAATGCAGCCGACCCCTCCCCCCCTCCAATAGCTCCTCAATCCAGTCATCACTCATTGATAAAAAAAAAAAAAACCCACTCTACTCACCTCTCTCCTCGTGCCCCGCGCTGCTCTGGCTCTGGTCTCAGCAGATGCAGTCTGCCCGCCCGGTCACACAGCAGGTGCGCGATGATATGACATCATCGCGCACCCGCAGTGTCAGCGGCAGGCAGAGCGGGGAATGATGGGAGAGGGGGCGTCAGCAGACGCTCTCTCCTCCATCATTGCATTCAACTGTACCAGCGTCTATGACGCCGGTATAGTTGAATGCGGGGCCGGGAGTGTGCCGCGACAGCGTGGGGAGTGTGCCGACAGCGGCACACTCGAGCGGCCCACTACTGCCACTGGCATTTCTGGCATTTGCCAGAACTGCCCGATGGCCAGTCCGGCCCTGGGTGGAGGAGAGAGTAAGCGTGCCGGAGGATCAACTCTCGAAAATGCAGAGGTCTCACACTCAGTGCCTGCGAAAATGTGCTGCTCTGATTAATAAGAATGATGATCTGGAAAATCGATCAAGGAGGAATAATGTGAGATTTGTGGGCATCCCTGAGAAGACTGAAGGAAATGATCCTACAAAATTTATTGAGAAATGGCTCCATGACAAGAGATAGGTGCTGATAACCTGTCTAAGTTATTTGTGGTGGAAAGGGTACACCGCGTTCCTGAGACCTCTCCCGCCGGGGTCCCCCACTCATACTATCCTTGCTACGATCCTTAATTATAGAGACAGAGATACCATATTGAGGAGTGCCCGTACAGCGGAGGACATATGCATTAATGGCCAAAAGATTTCTATTTATCCAGATTACTCGGCTGAGGTGCAAAAGCAGAGAATGAGTTATGGATCGGTTAAAAGAAGATTGAGGGACCTGAACTTGATTTACTCTACTCTTTACCCAGCAAAACTAGTTGTAGCCCTGGGGGTGATTCACTTCTTTCCAACACCAGAAGAAGACACTAAGTGGCTGGACTTAAATAAAAAGAAACTTGTAGTTGATAAGGAGGGAGGGAAGTGAAAGGACGATGATGAAAATGGAGATGTTGCCTTATAGAAGCCTTTGGACTCTGTTTTATTAACTGTTGCGAATCTCAGGGGGACTTATTGTAATAATGATGTTTTATGTATGCGGAGGGGTTGGGGAGGTGTATAGTTACAGCGGTTTACAGTCACTGCGGGAAGGGTAGCTAGACGCTGGTCTACCCACTCTCTGATAAGAGAGGTGAAATATAACAGCGGATTAGTTATGGTTTACTGTGTTAATGAATATTGGGAAGGGAGGGGAGGGTCGGGGTTCATTGCTGGAAAATGGGACTTACTGCATACAGGGAGCAGAATTCTATTTTAAGGGGTCAGGAATTTGCATATGTGAGGTTATATGGTGGGGGACAAAATTAAAGTTCTTAGCTGGAATATAAGAGGACTGTCGGAGGGAACTCGGAGAACGGCAATAATGGAATATAAAGAAAAGGTGGTAGTGTTGAAAAGGAGGTGGATTGGAAAGTCATATCATTCTATGTATTCTTCGTATGCACGTGGGGTCTCAGTATTGATAGGGGCGTCCACACCCTTTGAATAAATCGAGAGCTATGTAGATAAGGATGGGCAGTATGTTCTGATACTTTGTATAATTTTGGGGCAACCATTATGTATCGTGGCTGTGTATTTCCCACCCCCATATTCTGGGAAAAAGGTACAAGAAATATTAGAATTATATAAACAGGGTATGGGATTACCATTGTTAATTATTGGAGATTTCAATAATGTGATGGATGAAGGGTGGGACAGGCATAAGCAAGGTTTGAGCAAGGGCTTTAAAAAGCTGTCGGCATTTGGGAACTATATGAAAGATTTGGGGATGGTGGATCTCTGAAGAGTGAGGAGTGAGAACGAAGTTTGTTACTCCTATTATTCTGCAACTCATGAGTCTCTCTCCAGGATTGACCTAGCACTAGGTAATGATTTATTGAAGCATATGGTTTGTGGGTTAGAATATCTTCTGATAGTGATTTCAGATCACAAGTCTACAGAGTTACTAATTAAACAGAAGGGTAGGGATGTTTGGACAGGGTGGTGGGTGGAAATTTTATCCCTAAAGGTACCGTCACACTCAGCAACGCTGCAGCGATATAGACAACGAACCGACCTAAACTAGATCGCTGGTTTAGACTGTAGAGACGTCAAACACAGCAGCTCCAGAACGATGCAGGAGCAATCCAGTGATGTAACGGCGACTCACTTCTTGTTCTCGCTGGTTGTTAGCTCCATTACATCCATTGTTATAGTCGTTGCTTTTGATGTCAAATATGACGATACACACCGACCTGGCGACGAAATAAAGTTCTGGACTTTTAGCTCTGACCAGCGATGGCACAGCGGGATCCAGATCGCTGCTGCTTGTCAAACACAACGAGATCGCTATCCAGGATGCTGCAACGTCACGGATTGTTGTCGTTCTCATTGCAAAGTTGCTGAGTGTGACTGTACCTTTATGGCTTGAGCATATCAATATGGATAATATCAAGAAGGAGATCAAAGAACAAGAATAGTGCTGATAAGCGGATAGTTTGGGATGCAATGAAAGCTTTTCTGAGGGGCCTACTTTTAAGGGAGATGTCTAGATGTAAATCCAAAACTAGGATGGAAGATAGGGAAGTCATAGCGACACTAGAAAGGGCAGAAAGAGATATGGTGTTGGGTCCATCAGAGGTGACTCAATGTAGATTCAAGGAAGCCCAGGAAGCGATTAATAAGTTGCACATGAAAAAAGTGGAGAGAAGAAGAGCATTTCAGAAACTATAGTTTTTTGAAGAGGGGGAAAGAGTGGGACACTTGCTCTCAGTGGTAACGGCGGCACAGAAGGACTTGTATGTATGCAAACTAAGGACAGATGAAGGGACTGTGTTGACGGATATAGAGGTTATTTTGGGGGAGTTTAGATTATTTTATGAACAATTGTATTCATCTGGATTGAGGGCCACATTAGGGAACATAGAAGACTTCCTTGATGAGGCGAGACATCCCAGGATTGGGGATTATGATAGGAGGAGGTTGGATGAACCTATAACGGAAGAGGAGATTAAAATTGCTATCATGTCAATGACCAATAACAAGGCCCCTGGAGCTGATGGACTTCCGGTTGAGATATATAAGAATTTCATGGATATATAAGTGGCTAAACTAAAGGTAGTCTTTGATGAGGCCTTACAGAAAGGGGAGCTGCCAGAGTCCATGAGAGAGGCAATAGCAGTGGTTATTTTGAAGGAAGGCAAGGACCCGGGGTTGGTGGAATCCTATAGGCCCATTTCGTTGCTGACGGCAGATGTTAAGATTTTTGCTAAGGTAGTGGCTAACCGTTTGGCAAGTGTGGTCCAGAATCTGGTTCATCCTGATCAATTTGGTTCTATGCCAAATAAGTCTACAGCCATAAATTTACGTAGACTATTCTTGAACTTGCAACTGCCGTCGGACAATGGGGGTAACAGGGTTGTGGTATCACTGGATGTGTGTAAAGCGTTCCATAGTGTTGAATGGTGCTATCTTTGGGAGGTATTGAGATCTTTTGGTTTTGGGCCGACCTTTATTTCATGGGTGAGACTATTGTATGCTTCCCCGACTGCTAGGGTGAGAGTCAATGGACAGTTGTCTGGAAGTTTTGGCTTGTATAGGGGGACGAGGCAGGGGTGTCTGCTATCTCTGCTACTTTTCGCATTGGCAGTGGAGCCCCTGGCACAGACAATTAGAAATGCATTCTCGGATAAGGGGTTTCAGTATGGTCTAGTGGAGGAAAAAATAGCTCTGTATGTGGATGACCTGTTGCTTTTTTTTGGAAGGCCCTGGAGAGTCCTTGTTGGGAGCGATGAATATTCTTAGGACATTTGGAGATATATCAGGTCTTGAAATTAATTGGGAGAAGTCTAATATTTTGGTGGTGGATAAAGGGTATGATAATATTCTGATATCAGGGGAAGGTAGTAAGTTGACAGTGGTTCAACAGTTCAACTATTTGGGTGTCCAGTTGTCTCTTCCTCTCTCGAGCTATGTTGACCTGAATTTGTCTCCATTGCTGGATAGATTTAGGAAGAAAATAGGGGCATGGTGCAGATTATACCTCTCAGTGGTGGGAAGGATAAACTTAATTAAAATGATTCTTATGCCTCAATTACTGTATGTACTGCATAATACCCCCGTTTGGTTGCCCTGGAAGTGGTTTCATACCATTAATTCTATATTTCGTCACCTTGTCTGGGGGAAGAAACAGACAAGAATTAGACTAGAATTACTCCAGAGGCCTAAGGACGGAGGGGGATTGGCACTTCTGAACCCTTGGATTTACTTTTTGGCAGCGCAGGGTCAACAGATGAGAGGGTGGAGAGAGGTGAATAGAGTGGGCTCGGTTCAACGGATTTTGGTTTGGTTATTGGGAAGGGATCCATTAGTTCAAGGCTTGGAGACAGGTAGTTTTAAGAAGTTTGGAATGGCCTATCCTACTTTGACATTATTTCAAAGGGTGTGGGAGGCAATTAAAAAGACAAGGGAAGTGGGACTCCTAAAAAATCTTTCCCCAATATGGCACAACGAAGTATTACCGGAATTTATTAAAATGCAGGAATTCAAAAATTAGAAAATATTGGGTATTCAATATATGGCCCAAATACAAGACACACAAGGACATCTTTTGAGGCACTACAGGAGAGCTACGGGCTACCGGAGACTTGCAGGTTTCAATATGGACAGTTGAGACATGCCTATTGTGTTTGCCAATTTGAATACTGTTAATAAAAATTTATCTGATTTAAAAAATGTTCTGCTAGGAAACCTTGGGTTCTAGCACACACATACAACCTATCTGCTTATTGTTGGAGTGGTTAGCCAGACACTTTGCACCACACATACCTGTGTGACAGGCGTTCTACTCAAGCCCTATTTATGTGCAATTTTTCTTCTAGGCAGCCAACCCTTCCATAATTTGCTATGTGTGTGGGTGGCTGTTTTTATCAGTAGTTTGCACCTGTGCTGCCCTTGCCTTTATCAGAGGGGGCCTACTGCATCCTGCTAGTGTGATATGAGTCACTATAGTAAATATTAGTCCCAGAAGTGGAGAGAAATACAACAAAAACAGGTAGTAATTATATTTACTACTTACTGAATAAGTAGAGGGAGGTCAAACAATCCGAGGTCAGGTCAAGGAAATGGCGCAGTACAACAAGGGGAAGTCAAAGACGAAATCCAATTCACGAGCAGAGGTCAGGAAAACCAGAAAGACAAGACCGTTTAAAGGGAGCAGGCACAAGAGAAGTCAGGTCACAGGTAAGGAGTCTAAGTCCGGGAAGGGAATAAATTCAGGCTGGGTCAGGCACAGAGCACAGAAGGATCAGTCTTACACAGGCAGCAACAAGTGTAACTTGTAACTGGATGGAGGAGCCAGCATACTTAAGTAGAGGACTAATCATGAGAAGTGAACACAGATGATTGCAGCACAGACCCAGCACAACCAAAACAGACTGACAGCCTCCACACAAAAAGTAACAAAACAGACAGGAACAGTGTGGAGATTGTGACAGCTTGTGCATTTGTCATCGGACAGGTTTGGGGAAGGCTGTATCCTTATGGTATGTGTTTTTTTTTTAATTTTTCTATGTTAGCTGTTTTGAAACTTATTGTTGCAGGTCAGATGGCCAGCTTCATGGCCAAGGATTTACCTAATGACATTGGGCTGCTTTAGCACAATAATAGGCCCTGCCACACTATAAAAATTACAGAGAAATGGTTTGAGGAAAATAACAAAAATTTCCAGGTATTGACTTGGCCTCCAAATTCAGCAGATCTTAATTTAATTGAGGGTTTTTCTCAATGGGTTGGAAAAACAGGTCCCAATTCTAGAGCCCTCACTCCTCAACTTACAGTGGGGGCATTATACTGTACCACAGGACACCTTCAGAGGTCTTGTGAAGTTCATGCCTCAATCGGGATCTACATAACACAAAGCTTAAAGGAAATCTGTTAATAGGTGTTTACTATGCAATCTGAAAGGACCATAATGTAGGAGCAGAGACCACCATGATTACAGCGATGTGACATTAAGGCCATGTTCACACTTTGCGGTGTGCTCTGCAGGTTTATGCGGGATTACTCCTGTACTATTGATGCTGCATATGCAGCAATATGCAGCATCAATAGCAATGATAAAAATAATAAAAATTGGTTATACTCACCCTCCGATGTCCGGATCTCCTGGGCGCTGCACGCGGCGCTCCGGTTCCAAAGATGCTGTGCCGAGAAGGACCTTCGTGACGTCACGGTCATGTGACCCGGGCGTCATCACGGTCATGTGACCGCGACGTCACCGCAGGTCCTGCTCGCACAGTAAACCGAAGACCGGACGGCCGCGGGCAGCGCTGAGAGGTGAGTATAACATCATTTTTTATTTTAAAAATCTTTTTTTTTACACTATTTATGGTTCCCAGGGCCTGGAGGAGAGTCTCCTCTCCTCCACCCCGGGTACCACCCGCACATGATCCGCTTACTTCCCGCAAGGTGGGCACAGCCCCATGCGGGAAGTAAGCGGTTCAATGCATTTCTATGGGTGCAGAATCGCTGCGATTCTGCACAAAGAAGTGACATGCTGCGGGTTTTAAACTGCTGCGTTTCTGAGCGTTTTTTCCCGCAGCATGTGCACAGCGGTTTGCGGTTTCCATAGGGTTTACATGTTAATATAATAAATAGAAAAAAGTGAAGTGGCACAACTCAGCTTCGGAGTTTCTTTGCAGGTTACATACCCATAGACGTTTCAAAAACAGCGGTGCTAGCGTGAGAAAGCAGTAACAAGTCCTGAGTACAAAATAAGAAAAAGACGCTGCACTCACTGTTAGTCGGTAGTCTTCTTTATTGCGACATACAATTATGCATCTTCACGGCACGGGGGAGTGTTGGTGGAAAAGGACGTGTGAGGCGGGACGACGGCCGTTTCGCGCTAGGTGATTGCGCTTCTACGGGTCTGAATCCGAGGGGAAACCACGCCAGAGAAAAGGGGGAGGAAACTCCTCCTCTCCAGCGTCATCTCCGATCGGACTAAAAAAAGTGCAGCGTGCAAAGGTGAGTTTAAAATTAATTAAAAACAACATCGGAATAACTTTAAATTCACAAGGTCTACATTAGTACCCAGGCGCCAAAGGGAGAAGGAAGAAATATAACAATATGTTCATGATTTTAAGCATTTTTTCTCTTTTCCAAGAATAGATACGTTTTCCATATAACTATCATGCTGTTTAGCGGTTTAAATGAGACATTATTCTATATGCATACAAACCTATTTTATCATAGGAGACCGGGTCAGAGGAGAGCAGAGGATGCAGATACAAATTCCTCAACTTAACGCATAATATGCAATGCGGTAATACCCATATCGCTTATCTCAGTGCTTTCATCTATATTTTATTCCATATGCATACATCGGGGGGGGGGGGGGGGGGGGCCGGAGTACAGGGAGCTACACATAACTGACATTACAAAAAAATGGACATATCTGTCCTGTCATTAAAGCCAGCGGGCCCAGTCGCTTTAGTTCTCATAATCCACCTGGCTTCTCGTTGTAATAAGATTTTTCCTAGATCACCTCCCTGTACGGTTGAAAACACTCTTTCCACCCCTGCATAGGTAAGAACTGTGGGGTCACCTTGATGGCAATCTTTGATATGGCTAATAAGCCTCGGTACCCCTTTGCCCGTGGAGATCGATTTGAAATGCTCTCTGAACCGAATATACAATTTCCTGATGGTTTTCCCTACGTAGAAGCGTTTGCAAGGACAGTAAAGTACATAGACGACGTATTCAGTTTTACATGAAATAAAATGGGGAACATGGTGTGAAATCGGTCCAATAACCAAATTCTGACCTGTTTCATGATATTGACAAAACGGACAATGTCCACACCGAAAATTGCCCTTTAAGGTGGTTTTATCTAGCCAAGTCCCTTTTTTTATTTTTGTTATTCTATTACGTACTAGGACATCTCTGATTCGAGTGCTTCTTCTGGTGGATATCAGGGGTCCTGACATGATTTTGCTGGCGAGATCTTTGTCTCTCTCCAGTATGTGCCAATGTTTACGGATGGTGGAACGTATCTCACCATCCATAGGGCCGTACTGGAAACAAAAAGTGAATCTCTGTTGGGAAATATTAGGGGCACTCACATTTTTACAGGGTGTGGTATTAATTCGTTCAACTGCAGATTTTAACACCTTTTCAGGGTACCCTCGCTCTTGAAATCTCTGGAGAATCTCTTTAGATTGACTTTGAAAACTATCTGTTGTATTATTCACTCTCTTGGCTCTTAACAGTTGACTGTAAGGAAGAGATTGTTTTACATGGTTGGGATGATAGCTATTGAAATGTAATAAAGAATTGGCAGATGTGGGTTTGTGGTAAATGGCGGTGTTGATCTCCCCCTCTATTACCTTTACTGTTACATCTAGGAAATCTATATTCTGATCTCCAAAATTGTATGTGAAGGACATGCCCATCATGTTCTCGTTGTTAAGATAGCTGACAAATGCTTCGAATTCAGTTTTTGTCCCGTCCCAAACCAATATCACGTCGTCTATGTATCTCATATATAATTTAATGTGTTCCAAAAAAATGTTCCTATGAGAGTATATATAATCTTCTTCAAATACAGCCATAAAAAGATTGGCAAAAGTACATGCAACCGGGGTCCCCATGGCAGTCCCTGTGGTCTGTCTGTACCAGTTGTCGAGAAACATGAACGCATTGTGCGTGAGTATGAAATTTAACCCTTCACAAACAAAGTCTATGTATTCTGGACTCTTATCAGTGGTGAGAAGCACCCTTCTGATAATATCCACACCCATGGTCTGGGGGATGTTGGTATACAGACTGACCACATCGATGGATGCCAGGGAGAACCCCGGCTGCCAAGAAAAATTGTGTATTTGTCTCAAGAACGAATTGGTATCTTTGAGATATGCTGGAACACTGGTAAGCAAAGGACGTAAAAGCCAATCGATGTACTGGGACAGGGGCTCCGTGAGAGACCCTATCCCAGACACGATTGGCCTACCAGGTGGGCAAGTGGTGGACTTATGAATTTTTGGTAGGTAGTACCAGTGAGGTTTAGTGGGGTGATTGTTGAAGAGCTTCTCTGCCTTCTTTTGTGTCAAAATTCCGCTTTCCACTGTTTTTCTAAGAAAGGTGTTAAGATTATTTTTATATTTTAAAGTGGGATCGCCTAGTAATTTGGTATATGTATTAGTATCCGACAATTGCCTTTCTGATTCCATTAGATAAGCTTCCCTGGATATTAAGACTGTTTTACCCCCTTTATCCGCGGGGCGTATGATGACATCAGTCCATCTACCCCGGCACAGTTATCTTTACTGTCCAAAGGTTTAAATTATTGCATCCCTAATAATTTTGACTTTGTCTCCTTTCAAATTGATTTATTTAAGTCTGTCAGAAAGATTCATTTATACAAAAATTTTTTGAATAATACTACTAACATTAATATGCATGAAGGGGAAAAACCATGCTTTGTAGGTCCGCTGGGATTTATGGCAGGTTCAGGAGAGGAAGTTCTTGCAGACTTCCAGCAGGAAGCCTGCGAGTTACTGAGCCTCACGAACCCAGAACCAGTAAAATCCGAGTTAATCAACTCCAGAGATATAACTCCATTTATGGGGGGAATTCCCTCCACATACATGCCCCCTATATCTCCAGGTAATAACATCGACCTGTTTGAAACGTTAGTAATTAAAGATATAGAAGCTCTCTATTACAAAAAAGCACTCCCTAATTTGGCAGCGGATGAGAAAAAAGCATTAGATGAGATAGCTAGTTGGACTGATGTCATCATACGCCCCGCGGATAAAGGGGGTAAAACAGTCTTAATATCCAGGGAAGCTTATCTAATGGAATCAGAAAGGCAATTGTCGGATACTAATACATATACCAAATTACTAGGCGATCCCACTTTAAAATATAAAAATAATCTTAACACCTTTCTTAGAAAAACAGTGGAAAGCGGAATTTTGACACAAAAGAAGGCAGAGAAGCTCTTCAACAATCACCCCACTAAACCTCACTGGTACTACCTACCAAAAATTCATAAGTCCACCACTTGCCCACCTGGTAGGCCAATCGTGTCTGGGATAGGGTCTCTCACGGAGCCCCTGTCCCAGTACATCGATTGGCTTTTACGTCCTTTGCTTACCAGTGTTCCAGCATATCTCAAAGATACCAATTCGTTCTTGAGACAAATACACAATTTTTCTTGGCAGCCGGGGTTCTCCCTGGCATCCATCGATGTGGTCAGTCTGTATACCAACATCCCCCAGACCATGGGTGTGGATATTATCAGAAGGGTGCTTCTCACCACTGATAAGAGTCCAGAATACATAGACTTTGTTTGTGAAGGGTTAAATTTCATACTCACGCACAATGCGTTCATGTTTCTCGACAACTGGTACAGACAGACCACAGGGACTGCCATGGGGACCCCGGTTGCATGTACTTTTGCCAATCTTTTTATGGCTGTATTTGAAGAAGATTATATATACTCTCATAGGAACATTTTTTTGGAACACATTAAATTATATATGAGATACATAGACGACGTGATATTGGTTTGGGACGGGACAAAAACTGAATTCGAAGCATTTGTCAGCTATCTTAACAACGAGAACATGATGGGCATGTCCTTCACATACAATTTTGGAGATCAGAATATAGATTTCCTAGATGTAACAGTAAAGGTAATAGAGGGGGAGATCAACACCGCCATTTACCGCAAACCCACATCTGCCAATTCTTGATTACATTTCAATAGCTATCATCCCAACCATGTAAAACAATCTCTTCCTTACAGTCAACTGTTAAGAGCCAAGAGAGTGAATAATACAACAGATAGTTTTCAAAGTCAATCTAAAGAGATTCTCCAGAGATTTCAAGAGCGAGGGTACCCTGAAAAGGTGTTAAAATCTGCAGTTGAACGAATTAATACCACACCCTGTAAAAATGTGAGTGCCCCTAATATTTCCCAACAGAGATTCACTTTTTGTTTCCAGTACGGCCCTATGGATGGTGAGATACTTTCCACCATCCGTAAACATTGGCACATACTGGAGAGAGACAAAGATCTCGCCAGCAAAATCATGTCAGGACCCCTGATATCCACCAGAAGAAGCACTCGAATCAGAGATGTCCTAGTACGTAATAGAATAACAAAAATAAAAAAAGGGACTTGGCTAGATAAAACCACCTTAAAGGGCAATTTTCGGTGTGGACATTGTCCGTTTTGTCAATATCATGAAACAGGTCAGAATTTGGTTATTGGACCGATTTCACACCATGTTCCCCATTTTATTTCATGTAAAACTGAATACGTCGTCTATGTACTTTACTGTCCTTGCAAACGCTTCTACGTAGGGAAAACCTTCAGGAAATTGTATATTCGGTTCAGAGAGCATTTCAAATCGATCTCCACGGGCAAAGGGGTACCGAGGCTTATTAGCCATATCAAAGATTGCCATCAAGGTGACCCCACAGTTCTTACCTATGCAGGGGTGGAAAGAGTGTTTTCAACCGTACAGGGAGGTGATCTAGGAAAAATCTTATTACAACGAGAAGCCAGGTGGATTATGAGAACTAAAGCGACTGGGCCCGCTGGCTTTAATGACAGGACAGATATGTCCATTTTTTTGTAATGTCATTTATGTGTAGCTCCCTGTACTCCGGCCCCCCCCCCCCCCCCGATGTATGGATATGGAATAAAATATAGATGAAAGCACTGAGATAAGCGATATGGGTATTACCGCATTGCATATTATGCGTTAAGTTGAGGAATTTGTATCTGCATCCTCTGCTCTCCTCTGACCCGGTCTCCTATGATAAAATAGGTTTGTATGCATATAGAATAATGTCTCATTTAAACCGCTAAACAGCATGATAGTTATATGGAAAACGTATCTATTCTTGGAAAAGAGAAAAAATGCTTAAAATCATGAACATATTGTTATATTTCTTCCTTCTCCCTTTGGCGCCTGGGTACTAATGTAGACCTTGTGAATTTAAAGTTATTCCGATGTTGTTTTTAATTAATTTAAAACTCACCTTTGCACGCTGCACTTTTTTTAGTCCGATCGGAGATGACGCTGGAGAGGAGGAGTTTCCTCCCCCTTTTCTCTGGCGTGGTTTCCCCTCGGATTCAGACCCGTAGAAGCGCAATCACCTAGCGCGAAACGGCCGTCGTCCCGCCTCACACGTCCTTTTCCACCAACACTCCCCCGTGCCGTGAAGATGCATAATTGTATGTCGCAATAAAGAAGACTACCGACTAACAGTGAGTGCAGCGTCTTTTTCTTATTTTGTACTCGTTTACATGTTAATGTAAACGCTATGGAAACTGCTGCGGAACCGCAGCATCAAAATCGCCGCGGATCCGCGGTAAAAACCGCAAAGTGTGAACATGGCCTAACTGGGCTATGTTTTGCTGTTTTAATTCAATCTGTGGTTTATGAACAGGAGATAATCATTACAGGACAACTTGGCATAAGCAGGGTAGTCCAACAACCACGTTCCCAGCACTGATTAGCAGCTCTCTGTCACTGTACATTGTGCACAGAAAGCTGTGGTGTGGGCGGGGTTATACATGGCTCAGCATTCCGAGCTCTGCTAGATCTGCAGCAGAGAAAACTGTGAGTCTACCATAAGTGCTGCACTCAGTAAATTAGGTGATACAGTACATCGCTGGAATGAGGGTTTTTGTCTCTAACTCATGTTGCTATCAGATTACATAGCAAAAACCTGCTGACAAATTCCCTTTAAATTGTTTTATTTTTATGGCTGATCAGTGTATTGATAAATCAGTTGTAAATTAGTGTTTGAAGATACTTTAAGTAGCTGAGCTGATGTTCTAAATAATTGTAAAGTCTTATGTTATCAATGCCCGGAAATAAAGTTCTAGTTCATTATAATTAACACCATTTCTTGTGGTTACAATCTGGTTTCCCCTTTCATAAAGTGCACAGACCTGGAGACATCTCACATCCTTTACCATCAAACATGCAGCTGAGCAATTTAAAAAAAGCGTGTTCTTCAATTCAAACATAAACTAATAGCTAGTCTTCTGAGAGTGAATGGCTCAGTCTCTGTCAAACCCCGTCCTATTACTCAGCCTGTCTTTTCTTGAGCTAAATGAGGGTTTTCATCATAATAGAATTGTCGTTCTTTCATTTAGTTTTTGATGTTACCTCCTGACCCTTGCTGACCTTGCTTGTTGATGTGTAAGTGCGGCTGTGGAATTACCTGTAGACAAGACACATAAACTGGGCTGCCAATATTGGTGAGATACACATTTGTCTGAATCTACAGCAAAGCATTTGACATTAGATACATAAAAAGGATCTCATAGGCAGGCAACAGTTACATTGTTACTTATGGCTAGTGTACTTTACTGGAATATATTTTTAAGGTTTATCTGACAATTTTTAAGATCTGCTTTGTAGCTTATGGATAATTCTGGTCTTCATAGTTTAAAGGAGATTATTCCACCAACAACAACACCCATTCACATGAAATGTATGATTGCTGGTGGTATTGTAAGGAGATAGACAACTGAGAAGACGCACATAGTTAATGCCTAGCAGAGTGTCTCCAAGTAAACACCACCATCTGCTGATCAAAAATGATAGAGAAAGGAAAAGCAGAAAGAATTACATTGGCAGGAACTCAAGAGTGAAGCGCGTCTTCCCTTGGAAAAGAGATCGGAGGAGGTGCAGCTGACAGCTGTGGCAGAGTTAATAATTTTAAAAGATCTAGGAGGACCAAGAATGGGAGGAGTTGGCGCCTAGACCTGTAGCAGGACGGACATGTGGTGCAGCAGAGTTGGCTTATAGCTACCATTACAAGTAACCAGATCTGAGTGAAGAACCAAGTAACCAGATCCGAGTTAAGGACCAAGTAACCAGATGTGAGTGAAGAAGGGGCCAGATGGATGTGCAAAGTAACTCATCGATAAGGCACTTGCAGCCTAATGGCGGAGCATCGTAGACTCCCACTAGGGCCTGTGTGATGGTCCATATCATGTTTAGAGATTTACCAAGTGACAATGGTGACAGTTCTGATAGGACTGTGACACACATCAGGTGGAGTTATTAAATGGAATCTGTGCCCTCCGGGACGTATATATGACCTATTAATATGGGCATACAGGTAATAGTAATGTTAAGCTAGTACTACCCGTATGCCTCATATTAATGGTCTTGATGCTGAGAAATGTTATATTCTTTCTTTGTTAATGATTTCTTTTAAGCTCCCGGGGGGGTGCGGTGCCTGGAAGAAATCCCTGCCTCCTCTTCATTGTAATACTTACCCCCTCCCATTAGCGTCAGTTATGGTCCCGGAATCCTGCGCCTGTACTCCCTCAAAAATACATACCTGATCCTACCTTCCATGCACTTCATTCAGGGATCTTCTGTGCAGGCGCCGGCGAGTCATTGTGACCACTTCCTCCCTGCACAGTCATCGCTAGAAACCATGTGTACATAGCAATGACTATGCAGGGAGAAAGTGAGAGCACTTTATTGGCGTGCACACCGGAGGTCACTGGAGCAGAAGTTGCCGGCACCTGTGAAGAAGATCCCTGAATGCAATGTCCACAGATGAGAGGATCAAGTATGTATTTCTGAGGGAGTGCACTCAGTCACAAAGTTCCTACATGTTCTCCATATAGAGTCTTCCCCATGTTCTCCTGAGTTCCTCCCATGTTCTCCATACTGAGTCCCCCTCCCACTATTTTCTCCATTCTGATTCCTCACCCCTCTATGTTCTCCTGTCATGTCAGACGCTGTTCACACTAGGGCGTCCGACAGACAGCAGTAATTCCACTTACGTCCACTACACGCTCAGTGGCGTCGGCTAGATTTTATCCAGCTTGCTCGGGGTTAATCTAGCTGGTAATTTGGTTGGAGGCTGGGTCACGCCCATGGCCTTTAAATAGTCGTGCTGGACTTTGGGCGTCGCCGATTATAGCTTGTGCTTTCGGCCTAGTGAATCCGGTCTGAAGTGGTGGTCTTGTTGGAGGAATATCGTATCTGGTGGTGTATTATCCTTTGTCATATTCCTCCTTCCTATATTTGTATTTGTTTTGCCCTGTGCACATTATAGTGTATTCATGTGTGTCTGCGGCGTGGTGCGTTTTTCAGTTTTCCCTGTCTGTGCTTTCTGTGGGGATTGGTGTGTGGTCTCTTCACTGGGTGGCGGGTGGTGGTCTCAGCTTAGGTCTGAAACAGGAGACAGGGTCAGGCCTGGTGGCCCAGACATGCACACCTTTAGTGTAACTTCTGGGAAAGGGACAGACAGGGTTTCCCTAGCCTAAGGGAAATCGCAGGGGCCCGGGTAACCAGCCTTAGTCTTCCCAGTACTCCCGTGACATCTCCATACCGAGTCATCCCCCTCGTTCTCCATAGAGTCCCCCCATGTTCTCCATAAAGCCCCCCATGTTCTCCATAGAGTCCCCCCATGTTCTCCCATAGAGTCCCACCATATTCCCCATAGAGTCCCCCCATACGGAGTCCTCTCATGTTCTCCATACCATCCCCCTCATGTTGTACATACAGAGACTCCCCATGTTCTCATACAGAAACCTCCCCCAAGTTCTCCATACTGAGTTATTCCCCCCATTTTCCCATACAGAGTCCCCATGTTCTCCTTACAGCACCCATCATGTTTTCCATACTGAGTTCCCATATGTTCTTCATACAGAGTTTCTCCCATGTTTTCCATACAGACTTCTCCCATGCTCTCCATACAGTGTCGCTCATGTTCTCCATTTAGCACTCTTCATGTTCTCCATACAGAGTCCTCCCTCCAAGTTCTCTATGCTGCACTACCCATGTTCTCCATACCGACTTCCCCCTATATTCTTTCTAAAGCACCCGTATGTTCTCCATAGAAGTTCTCCCCTGACCCATCCATGTTCTCCATACAGTGTAATGCCCCCTCTTCTCCATGTTCTCCATACAATGCCTCACATCATCACATGTTCTCCATACCGAGTCCCCTCCTATGTTCTCCATACTGAGTTCCCTCCTATATTCTCCATACCGAGTCCTTCCTTGACCCCCCATGTTCTCCATACAGCTCAATTGCCCCCTCCATATTCTTCCCGTATCTTCAGCTTTGTATGCTCTTACCTGGTCCAGGCTCCAACTTGTCCTCCTTTGCGGCATTCTCCATTGATGTCGGCAGCGTGAGGAGATCACCTTATTGCGCCGCCGTGATGTCAGCACCACGCGCATGCCGCTACACGTAGGATCATGGAGCTGATTGGAACTGCTCTGGCCCCAGAAGTGCTGGCGTGCACGGAGGTTCATTTATATTTGTGTCTTAAATACTAATATTAATGTATGTGGCGTGTTCCCTCCCTCCTCCAGAAAGATGCTGTTTTTTTTAAAGAGTCTGGAGGAGTGACGGTGATTTAAAAAAAAAAAAATATATATATGTTTTTGTTTTTTTATTTGACCAGGGCACCGCCTCCTGCAATCCGCCACCCTAGGAACCGGATTTCTGGTGCCTAGTGGTAAATACAGGCCTGAGGCTATCATATTTATTGTATTTCTAATGCTGACCAGCCTCCAAGTATTGCTATTTGAAATTTGTTTGCTGCATTTTTGCTGCACCTTAATAGGCTTAATGGGGTTTTCCACTACTAGGACACCCCCTTCTTAATCAAAATGTTTGGCCCCCATAAAATAATAAAGACTATATTCACCTCCTGTGCCGGGTGCCGTTCTCATGTTGTCAACACTCGCTCTCCCAGAGACTCCCATGCTGTTGTTGTGACACGTTATGCCGGTGTCCAATCAGAACTGGTGTAACTGTCCCCGCCTGCGGACAAATCGAACATGAAGAGAAAGTCCAGGGAGAGCAAGTGCCGACACTGCAGGAATGATGCCGACATGGGAGATGAGTATAGGCTTTATTATTTTTTGGGGGCCAAGCAAGGGTTATGACAAGAAGTTGTTAAAGTAGTGGACAACTTCTTTAAGAATCTAATGTACTTATTCAATGGCTATTACTTATTTTTTATTACTTCCCTACTCAACCACCTGCACTTCTTGTATCTGTAGGGCTGGATTAATACAGGTGTATTTCACGGTCCATCTATGGATCACCGTGGATGTCTTGACTCAAGCTTACTACCAGACAGTGTGGTCAGTATACGGACAGTGAAAAATGCTCATATGAACCTGGTCTGAAATTGTGTGCTTTTTAGTGCATGCCTTTAATTATAGGATAGTCATTAATCAATTTCCTGATTTATCAGTCCCTGAGCAATGCAATATCTCTTTCATGCTAAACTGCAGATCTGTTTCTTTCACTAACCATAATAGCCATGATTGCATTAATACATTTGCAATAATTTGATATTAGTCTTTCACATTGCTGTTAAAAGGATTTCTCAAGGATATGGATATAACATTGAGAGAGGAATGGAATGTATTCAGGTGAATTTTGCATGGAGAAGTGGCAAATAATTTCTCAGTTCCCCTTTGCAAAATTACTGCTAGTGAACTGAGCCATTATTCAGGGCTCACTGATATGAATGAACCATGACTATGTCATGCTCATACTATGCTGATAAAGGTTACTTAAAACTGAGACCTCCTCTTTTGGCTTAGAGTCACTTAAAAACTTTACTTTAAAAGGGAATTGTCCCTTCAAGGATTTCAAAGAGTATCTTTGCAGGATCTTTATATCATAAAGAGGATATGCCATCACTTTCTGATGGCATATTGACAGGTTGGCAAAACTGAATCCTGAACATGAATATGGTTGTTCTGCAGTTCCCAGGAGAGCCAGCGGCTGGGAGCACCACTGTAAAGGAAAAATATTTGAAATGGTGACAGTGCTCCAGCAATCAAGTGCTGTGACATTTTTAGGATTGGCAGGGGTCCTGCCAGTCTGACCTACATTGATTAGATTTATCAATTGCTTACAAATTATAGACAGTTTGTTATTTGTCATTGTTGTTATATCAATTACTTCCACCACAGGCAACCCATCAGATAGACACCCAAGTTTGAGTCTCCACATTTCAAAAAGTAATTGTCACACAGCACTAAAGTGGCATCAATTTCCACAGAGTAGAAACAGTATAACAGTACTCTGACACACCTTCTACTACAGGCTACCCACCAGATGGAGGCCCAACTTGTAGTCTCCACATTTCAAAAAATTGTTTGCAACATCAGCAGCAATAGCAACAGCAGGCACAGAAGACACAAAGATGGCACAGACTGCAATAATGCGAGATCAATACATGACACTAAAAATAACACCATCGCCTAGCCTGCGCAATCTGCGAATTGGGTGCAAAAGTCATCAGAGATCCATGACTTGTTCATTTTGATGAAAGTTAGGAGGTCTACACTTTGAGGGGACAGCGAGATGCGCTTATCCATCAGGACACCATCAGCAGCGCTGAAGACACATTCTGAGAGGACGCTGGCTGCCAGGCATGACAAAACCTCCAAAGTGTGACAGGCGAGCTTGGGCCACTCTTCCATTTTTGAAGACAAAAATGTCAAAGGGTCCAAACCCCACCTGATGGCATTGATATTGAGCTGAATCCTCTCCAGTTGTTCACAACGTGTCAGACTTGTACTCTGTTCTGCTGGTGCACAGGCTGGTCTAAAAAATGTGTTAAACGACTCACAGAAATTGCTTATGCCACTTACACTGCTGCTGCTGCTAATGTTTTGGTGATGATGATGCTTTGACGTTTCCGAGGTTGGACGTCTACAACTGGGATGCACTCTGTGCGTCTCATTGCTGTTTCTGGGAAAACCAGTCTTAAGATTGTCTACAAGCGTATTTCAATACTCCATCATGCACTCATCCCATTCCAGGGGGAAGCATCTGGCAAAATTTACTCTTGTATGGGGGATCTAACAGAGTTGCAACCCAGTAGTTAGCACAATTTCTAACCCTAAGAATACAGGCATTGTGTTGAAGATAGTGAAGCAAAAGGCACTCATGTGTTGGTGGCTTCCATGAGCTGCAAGTCCATTTTATGCAGGCGGTGAGGTAACACTCAAGTTTGCTTCCTCCGTCCCCTCCCACTAATCATGGACAACAGAGAGCTTATCATTATACTTTTCGTCTCCTGATTGTTGCCTGTCCATCACCTCATTCTCCTCAATTTGTTCCTCGGCTCCTGCATCTTCACTAACAGTTTGTCTGGTACCATGAGCCCCCATTGATCACTGTAAGCCACCTTTCCATGGAACCTGCCTGTGCGATGACAGTGCAGAAATTTGAGATATTGTTATCCCTTCCGCATCTTCCTCTGCTTCCAACTCTTCCTCTGGGACCATCACCTCCTCAACCAGACTATTCAAAATAGGCCCCAGCATGCAGATGACCAGAATAGTGATGCTGATGATGACATCATCAGTGCTAACCACCATGACTGGACTGCGTTGGACCAGGCTATTCAAAAGGACATACTACACCAGGGCTTGTCACTGCCGCCACAGCTGCTGCAACATTTGCAGAATTGAATTCCACCATGTCTGAACATCACTAATCAAACGGTTAACCAGCAGGCACAAAGACCTCTGTAGCGATGCAAGTCGATGACCTGCGGGGTGCGATCATCGAAAGTGAGCAAACAGTGACTGTGCTTTCTGCAGCAGTGCATCCAGGCCGGGATAGTGGCTGAGAAATTGCTGTACCACCAGGTTGCGGATGTGAGCCATGCAAGGCACGTGTGTGAGGTTGCCACAAAGTAGGTCCGCCACCAGGTTTGCACTGCTATTCCACACGGCCTTCCTGGATCCAGGTTTAGTGGAGACAGCCATTGCTCTAACTGAGCCTAGTGATGTTGTTGGCAACATGCTGGTGTAGCGCAGGTACAGCTTTCTTAGAGAAGTAATTGGAGCACTGCGATGGTCATCAACTTTCGGAAACCATCTGTATCCACCAAGCAAAAAGACAGCATTCTGTGGCCAACAGATTGGAGATGGTGGAGTTAGGGTTAGCTTTGCCATGTGTAGGAGGCAACATTCTTTTACGTGAACACAACTGCAGGACCAAGAGATGGTTGCTGTGAGGAGAGATGGTGGAGTACGGAGAACAAGACAAACTGCTGGACTGTGAGTTAGGTGCAGGTGGAGATGTTATGGTGACTTGAGAAAGATTTGTTGTGGTAGGTGACACAAAAGTCATGTTTTCTTCCATATTAGCTGACCGGCTCTCACTCACCCTGACTGTGGTGAGTAAACAATTGTAGTTTCTGTGGCCGGAGACCTGTGTGTGAAGACTTGGAATGGTGATGGAGGAGGAAGAAGCAACAGATGGGGTTGGTGGGATGGTGAGGCCTGCTAGTCATCATTTTAGCACAGTGAGATTCCCACACTAAGGCATGTTGATTGCGCATGTGGTGGTTCATGCATGTAGTTAAATTATTGCAATTTTTACCTCTACTGAGATTTTTTTGCAAATTTAACAGATAACGTGTATTGGGTCATCCTTCGTGGTCTTAAAAAACATTCAGGCTGGCCACAGCCAGAGTTGGGGCTGAGGATGCAGTGCTTGTCATGGTTGCATCACTTTGTGTCTTTGTGGGAAACCTCAATGTAACCTCCGCATCTTCCTCATCCTCCACCTCCTCTGCTGAGCTACTCAGCTGCGTACCTCATGGTTTACAGTAAGTGGGATCTACAACTGTTATGAATCCCAATGGCAGGGGATCTCAGAGATTAAAGCAAGTCTGCAAACATAAATACCAGCTCATAGGGAAGTGGTAACTAGGCCGACCATATACCTGATCCTAGCGCAAACACTAACAGTAGCCGGGGAACGTGCCTACGTTGATCCTAGACGTCTCGCGCCAGCCGGAGAACTAACTAACCCTATCAGGGAAAATAAGACCTCTCTTGCCTCCAGAGAAAAGACCCCAAAGTAATACAAGCCCCCAACAAATAATAACGGTGAGGTAAGAAGAAAAGACAAACGTAAGAATGAACTAGATTTTAGCAAAGAGAGGCCCACTGTTGTGAATTACACTTTTTTGGCTCCCTCTTGTGGTCACTAGTGATATGACTCTGGGATTGTCTTTCCTCAGTTTGGCACCCACCTGGGTCATTAGTCCAGGGGTGTTGCTATATAAACTTCCTGGATTCTCAGTCCAGTGCCTGGCATCGTTGTAATCAGATCCTTTCTGTTTGCTCCTGTCTGCTGGTCCTGGTTCTTGCAAAATTAAGCTAAGTCCTGCTTCCTTGTTTTTTGGTTATTTGTATTACTCTTATTTTCTGTCCAGCTTGTACTAAATGTTATTCCGGATTTTGCTGGAAGCTCTAGGGGGCTGGTATTCTCCCCCCGGGCCGTTAGACGGTTCGGGGGTTCTTGAATATCCAGCGTGGAAATTTTGATAGGGTTTTTGCTGACCGTATAAGTCATCTTACTATATTCTGCTATTAGTCAGTGGGCCTCTCTTTGCTAAATATCTAGTTCATTCTTACGTTTGTCTTTTCTCCTTACCTCACCGTTATTATTTGTGGGGGGCTTGTATCCAACTTTTGGGGTCTTTTCTCTGGAGGCAAGAAAGGTCTATCTTTTCCCTTCTAGGGTTAGTTAGTTCTCCGGCTGGCGCGAGACGTCTAGAACCAACGTAGGCACGTTCCCCGGCTGCTGCTATTTGTGGTGCTAGGATTAGATATACGGTTAGCCCAGTTACCACTGCCCTATGAGCTGGTTTTTTATGTTTGCAGACTTGGTATGTACTTTTGAGACCCTCTGCCATTGGGGTCATAACAGTATGCCAGGTCAAAGTTGAATGTTTAATGCATTGCAGAAGTGGGATAATAAGAAAGGAAATTCTAAGGTTTTTTTTTTTTTTCCTCTCTTTGTTCCTCCCCTTTACCTCTGAGTGGCTTGTGCTTGCTGCAGACATGAATGTCCAGACCTTGATTACAAGTGTGGATCAGCTTGCTGCTCGTGTGCAGGGCATACAAGATTTTGTTACCAGTAGTCCAATGTCTGAACCTAAAATACCTATTCCTGAACTGTTCTCTGGAGACCGGTTCAAGTTTAGGAATTTCAGGAATAATTGTAAATTGTTTCTATCTCTGAGACCCCGTTCATCTGGAGACTCAGCTCAGCAAGTTAAAATTGTTATCTCTTTCTTACGGGGCGACCCTCAGGATTGGGCCTTCTCGCTAGCGCCAGGAGATCCGGCATTGGCAAATATTGATGCGTTTTTTCTGGCGCTCGGATTGCTTTACGAGGAACCCAATCTTGAAATTCAGGCAGAAAAAGCCTTGCTGGCTATTTCTCAGGGCCAGGATGAAGCTGAAGTGTATTGCCAAAAATTTCGGAAATGGTCCGTGCTTACTCAGTGGAATGAGTGTGCTCTGGCCGCAAATTTCAGAAATGGCCTTTCTGGAGCCATTAAGAATGTGATGGTGGGTTTCTCCATTCCTACAAGTCTGAATGATTCCATGGCGCTGGCTATTCAAATTGACCGGCGTTTGCGGGAGCGCAAAACTGCTAATCCTCTGGTGGTGTTGTCTGAACAAACACCTGATTTAACCCCTTCCTGACATCCGACGTACTATCCCGTCGAGGTGGGGTGGGCCCGTATGACCGCCGACGGGATAGTACGTCATAGCCGATCGGCCGCGCTCACGGGGGGAGCGCGGCCGATCGCGGCCGGGTGTCAGCTGCCTATCGCAGCTGACATCCGGCACTATGTGCCAGGAGCGGTCACGGACCGCTCCCGGCACATTAACCCCCGGCACACCGCGATCAAACATGATCGCGATGTGCCGGCGGTGCAGGGAAGCATCGCGCAGGGAGGGGGCTCCCTGCGGGCTTCCCTGAGCCCCCCGCAGCAACGCGATGTGATCGCGTTGCTGCGAGGGTCTTACCTCCCTCCCTGCCTGCTCCAGACCCGGATCCAAGATGGCCGCGGATCCGGGTCCTGCAGGGAGGGAGGTGGCTTCACAGACGCCTGCTCAGAGCAGGCACTGTGAAGCAGCCTGTACTTCTCGCAGATCAGTGATCTGTCAGAGTGCTATGCAAACTGGCAGATCACCGATCTGTATTGTCCCCCCCGGGGCAAAGTAAAAAAGTAAAAAAAAAAATTTCCAAATGTGTAAAAAAAAATAAAAAAAAATATTCCAAAATAATGAAAAAAAAAAAATATATATTATTCCCATAAATACATTTCTTTATCTAAATAAAAAAAAAAAAACAATAAAAGTACACATATTTAGTATCGCCGCGTCCGTAACGACCCCACCAATAAAACTGCCCCACTAGTTAACCCCTTCAGTAAACACCGTAAGAAAAAAAAAAAAAAACGAGGCAAAAAACAACGCTTTATTACCATACCGCCGAACAAAAAGTGGAATAACACGCGATCAAAAAGACTGATATAAATATCCATGGTACCGCTGAAAACGTCATCTTGTCCCGCAAAAAACAAGCCGCCATACAGCATCATCAGCAAAAAAATAAAAAAGTTATAGTCCTGAGAAAAAAGCGATACCAAAATAATTATTTTTTCTATAAAATAGTTTTTATCGTATAAAAGCGCCAAAACATAAAAAAATGATATAAATGAGATATCGCTGTAATCGTACTGACCCGAAGAATAAAACTGCTTTATCAATTTTACCAAACGCGGAACGGTATAAACGCCTCTCCCAAAAGAAATTCAGGAATTGCTGGTTTTTGGTCATTCTGCCTCACAAAAATCGGAATAAAAAGCGATCAAAAACGGTCACGTGTCCGAAAATGTTACCAATAAAAACGTCAACTCGTCCCGCAAAAAACAAGACCTCACATGACTCTGTGGAGCAAAATGTGGAAAAATTATAGGTCTCAAAATGTGGAGACGCAAAAACTTTTTTGCTATAAAAAGCGTCGCTGGTTTCACACTTGCGTTTTTGTCTGCAGCGTTTTTTGCACAAAAAAACGCATGCGTTTTTTCCCTATATTTAACATTGAAAACGCATGCGTTTTTTTTGTAGACGTTTGGTCGCGTTTTCAAATGCATGCGGTTTTTTTCTGCATGCGTTAATTTTCAGAAATACAACCTGCAGTATTTTCTTGGTGTTTTTAAGCACATGCGTTTGTTTGCGTTAAAAACGCATGCATTTTTATCGAAAAAAAAACAGAAAACACACTGAAAAGCCACCCACCACCATCAAGGTGATAAAGGGATCCAAACCCTAACCCTAACTCTACCCCTAACCTCACCCCTAACCGTTTAATGAACATTTTCTGACAGTCATAGTGCCACGTATTTCAGTGCCACGTATTTCAGTGCCACGTATTTCAGTGCCACGTATTTCAGTGCCACGTATTTAAGTGCCACGTATCACATATTTAAGTGCCACGTATTTAAGTGCCACGTATTTCAGTGCCACGTATTTCAGTGCCACGTATTTCAGTGCCACGTATTTCAGTGCCACGTATTTCAGTGCCACGTATTTCAGTGCCACGTATCACGTATTTCAGTGCCACGTATTTCAGTGCCACGTATTTCAGTGCCACGTATTTCAGTGCCACATATCACGTATTTCAGTGCCACATGTTTCAGTGCCACGTATTTAAGTGCCACGTATCACATATTTCAGTGCCACGTATTTCAGTGCCACGTATTTCAGTGCCACGTATTTCAGTGCCACGTATTTCAGTGCCACGTATTTCAGTGCCACGTATTTCAGTCACGTTTAGGGTTAGGGTTAGGGGTAGGGTTAGGGTTAGGGCTAGGGTTGGAGGTAAAGTTAGGGTTGGGGCTAAAGTTAGGGTTGGGGCTAAAGTTAGGGTTGGGGCTAAAGTTAGGGTTAGGGTTTGGATTACATTTACGTTTGGATTAGGGTTGGGATTAGAATTATGGGTGTGTCAGGGCTAGGGGTGTGGTTAGGGTTACCGTTGGGATTAGGGTTAGGGGTGTGTTTGGGTTAGGGTTTCAGGTAGAATTGGGGAGTTTCCACTGTCCAGGCACATCAGGGGCTCTCCAAGCGCGACATGGCGTCCAATCTCAATTCCAGCCAATTCTGCGTTGAAAAAGTAAAACAGTGCTCCTTCCCTTCCGAGCTCTCCCGTGCGCCCAAAAAGGGGTTTACCCCAACATATGTGTTATCAGCGTACTCGGGACAAATTGAACAACAACTTCTGGGGTCCAAGCTCTCTTGTTATCCTTAGGAAAATACAAATTTGGGGGGCTAAAAATCATTTTTGTGGGAAAAAAAAGATGTTTTATTTTCACGGCTCTGCGTTATAAACTGTAGTGAAACACTTGGGGGTTCAAAGTTCTCACAACACATCTAGATAAGTTCCTTGGGAGGTCTAGTTTCCAATATGGGGTCACTTGTGGGGGGTTTGTACTGTTTGGGTACATCAGGGGCTCTGCAAATGCAACGTGACGGCTGCTGACCAATCCATTTAAGTCTGCATTCCAAATGGCGCTCCTTCCCTTCCGAGCTCTGTCATGCGCCCAAACAGTGGTTCCCCCCCACATATGGGGTATCAGCGTACTCAGGACAAATTGGACAACAAATTTTGGGGTCCAATTTATTCTGTTACCCTTGTAAAAATACAAAGCTGGGGGCTAAAAAATCATTTTTGAGAAAAAAAAAAAAATTATTTTCACGGCTCTGCGTTATAATCTGTAGTGAAACACTTGGGGGTTCAAAGCTCTCAAAACACATCTAGATAAGTTCCTTAGGGGGTCTACTTTCCAAAATGGTGTCACTTGTAGGGAGTTTCAATGTTTAGGCACATCAGGGGCTCTCCAAACGCAACATGGCGTCCCATCTCAATTCCAGTCAATTTTGCATTGAAAAGTCAAATGGCGCTCCTTCCCTTCCAAGCTCTGCCATGCGCCCAAACAATGGTTTACACCCACATATGGGGTATCAGCGTACTCAGGACAAATTGCACAACATTTTTTGGGGTCCAATTTCTTCTCTTACCCTTGGGAAAATAAAAAATTGGGGGCAAAAAGATCATTTTTATGAAAAAATATGATTTTTTATTTTTACGGCTCTGCATTATAAACTTCTGTGAAGCACTTGGTGGGTCAAAGTGCTCACCACACATCTAGATAAGTTCCTTAGGGGGTCTACTTTCCAAAATGGTGTCACTTGTAGGGAGTTTCAATGTTTAGGCACATCAGGGGCTCTCCAAACGCAACATGGCGTCCCATCTCAATTCCAGTCAATTTTGCATTGAAAAGTCAAATGGCGCTCCTTCCCTTCCAAGCTCTGCCATGCGCCCAAACAATGGTTTACACCCACATATGGGGTATCAGCGTACTCAGGACAAATTGCACAACATTTTTTGGGGTCCAAATTCTTCTCTTACCCTTGGGAAAATAAAAAATTGGGGGCGAAAAGATCATTTTTGTGAAAAAATATGATTTTTTATTTTTACGGCTCTGCATTATAAACTTCTGTGAAGCACTTGGTGGGTCAAAGTGCTCACCACACATCTAGATAAGTTCCTTAGGGGGTCTACTTTCCAAAATGGTGTCACTTGTAGGGAGTTTCAATGTTTAGGCACATCAGGAGCTCTCCAAACGCAACATGGCGTCCCATCTCAATTCCAGTCAATTTTGCATTGAAAAGTCAAATGGCGCTCCTTCACTTCCAAGCTCTGCCATGCGCCCAAACAATGGTTTACACCCACATATGGGGTATCAGCGTACTCAGGACAAATTGCACAACATTTTTTGGGGTCCAATTTCTTCTCTTACCCTTGGGAAAATAAAAAATTGGGGGCGAAAAGATCATTTTTGTGAAAAAATATGATTTTTTATTTTTACGGCTCTGCATTATAAACTTCTGTGAAGCACTTGGTGGGTCAAAGTGCTCACCACACATCAAGATAAGTTCCTTAGGGGGTCTACTTTCCAAAATGGTGTCACTTGTAGGGGGTTTCAGTGTTTAGGCACATCAGGGGCTCTCCAAACGCAACATGGCGTCCCATCTCAATTCCAGTCAATTTTGCATTGAAAAGTCAAATGGCGCTCCTTTCCTTCCGAGCTCTGCCATACGCCCAAACAGTGGTTTACCCCCACATATGGGGTATCAGCGTACTCAGGACAAATTGTACAACAACTTTGGGGGTCCATTTTCTCCTGTTACCCTTGGTAAAATAAAACAAATTGGAGCTGAAATAAATTTTGTGTGAAAAAAAGTTAAATGTTCATTTTTATTTAAACATTCCAAAAATTCCTGTGAAACACCTGAAGGGTTAATAAACTTCTTGAATGTGGTTTTGAGCACCTTGAGGGGTGCAGTTTTTAGAATGGTGTCACACTTGAGTATTTTCTATCATATAGACCCCTCAAAATGACTTCAAATGAGATGTGGTCCCTAAAAAAAAATGGTGTTGTAAAAATGAGAAATTGCTGGTCAACTTTTAACCCTTATAACTCCGTCACAAAAAAAAATTTTGGTTCCAAAATTGTACTGATGTAAAGTAGACATGTGGGAAATGTTACTTATTAAGTATTTTGCGTGACATATGTCTGTGATTTAAGGGCATAAAAATTCAAAGTTGGAAAATTGCAAAATTTTCAAAATTTTCGCCAAATTTCCATTTTTTTCACAAATAAACGCAAGTTATATCAAAGAAATTTTACCACTAACATGAAGTACAATATGTCACGAGAAAACAATGTCAGAATCGCCAAGATCCGTCAAAGCGTTCCAGAGTTATAGCCTCATAAAGGGACAGTGGTCAGAATTGTAAAAATTGGCCCGGTCATTAACGTGCAAACCACCCTTGGGGGTGAAGGGGTTAATGCAATGTGATAGAATTCAGACTAGAAATGAATGGAAAAATCATAGTCGTCAGAATGGGTTGTGTTTTTACTGTGGTGATTCTACACATGTTATATCAGCATGCTCTAAACGCCTAACAAGGGTTGTTAGCCCTGTCGCCATTGGTAATTTGCAACCTAAATTTATTTTGTCTGTGACTTTAATTTGCTCATTGTCTTCCTACCCTGTTATGGCGTTTGTGGATTCAGGTGCTGCCCTGAGTCTTATGGATCTGTCATTTGCCAAGCGCTGTGGTTTTGTTCTTGAGCCTTTGGTAAATCCTATCCCTCTTAGAGGTATTGATGCTACGCCATTGGCGGAAAATAAACCGCAGTTTTGGACACAGGTAACCATGTGCATGACTCCTGAACATCAGGAGGTGATTCGTTTTCTTGTTCTGCATAAAATGCATGATTTGGTCGTTTTGGGTCTGCCTTGGTTACAGACCCATAATCCAGTCTTGGATTGGAAGGCAATGTCTGTGTCAAGTTGGGGCTGTCAGGGAATTCATGGTGATTCCCCGCCGGTGTCTATTGCTTCCTCTACTCCTTCGGAAGTTCCTGAGTATTTGTCTGATTATCAGGATGTATTCAGCGAGTCCAGGTCCAGTGCTCTGCCTCCTCATAGGGACTGTGACTGCACCATAGATTTGATTCCAGGTAGTAAATTTCCTAAGGGAAGACTATTTAATCTGTCTGTACCTGAGCATACCGCAATGCGTTCGTATATCAAGGAGTCTCTGGAGAAGGGGCATATCCGTCCATCCTCTTCCCCTCTTGGTGCGGGATTCTTTTTTGTGGCCAAGAAGGACGGATCTTTGAGACCTTGTATTGACTATCGGCTTCTGAATAAAATCACTGTTAAATTTCAGTATCCTTTGCCTCTGTTGTCGGACTTGTTTGCCCGGATTAAAGGTGCCAAGTGGTTCACCAAGATAGATCTTCGTGGTGCGTACAACCTTGTGCGCATTAAGCAAGGAGATGAATGGAAAACTGCATTTAATACGCCCGAAGGTCATTTTGAGTACTTGGTGATGCCTTTTGGGCTCTCTAATGCTCCTTCAGTGTTTCAGTCCTTTATGCATGATATTTTCCGGAAGTATCTGGATAAATTTATGACTGTTTATCTGGATGATATTCTGTTTTTTTCTGATGATTGGGACTCGCATGTAGAGCAGGTCAGGATGGTGTTTCAGGTTTTGCGTGAGCATGCTTTGTTTGTTAAGGGCTCAAAGTGTCTCTTTGGAGTACAGAAGGTTCCCTTTTTGGGTTTTATTTTTTCCCCTTCTGCGGTGGAGATGGACCCAGTCAAGGTCCGAGCTATTCATGATTGGACTCAGCCCACGTCAGTTAAAAGTCTTCAGAAGTTCTTGGGTTTTGCTAACTTCTACCGTCGTTTTATCGCTAATTTTTCTAGCGTTGTTAAACCTTTGACGGATATGACCAAGAAAGGTTCTGATGTTGCTAACTGGGCTCCTGCAGCCGTGGAAGCTTTCCAAGAGTTGAAGCGCTGGTTTACTTCGGCGCCTGTTTTGTGCCAGCCTGATGTCTCACTGCCCTTTCAGGTTGAAGTGGATGCTTCTGAGATTGGGGCAGGGGCCGTTTTGTCACAGAGAGGCCCTGGTTGCTCTGTAATGAGACCATGTGCCTTTTTCTCTAGGAAGTTTTCGCCTGCTGAGCGGAATTATGATGTTGGCAATCGGGAGTTGTTGGCCATGAAGTGGGCATTTGAGGAGTGGCGTCATTGGCTCGAGGGTGCTAAGCATCGTGTGGTGGTCTTGACTGATCACAAAAATCTGATGTATCTCGAGTCTGCTAAACGCCTGAATCCTAGACAGGCCCGCTGGTCATTGTTTTTCTCCCGTTTTGACTTTGTGGTCTCGTATTTACCAGGTTCAAAGAATGTGAAGGCTGATGCTCTTTCAAGGAGCTTTGTGCCTGACTCTCCTGGAGTTGTAGAACCAGTTGGTATTCTTAAAGAGGGAGTTATCTTGTCAGCCATTTCTCCGGATTTGCGACGTGTGTTGCAGAGATTTCAGGCTGGTAGACCTGACTCTTGTCCACCTGACAGACTGTTTGTTCCTGATAAGTGGACCAGCAGAGTCATTTCCGAGGTTCATTCCTCGGTGTTGGCAGGGCATCCGGGAATTTTTGGCACCAGAGATCTGGTGGCTAGGTCCTTTTGGTGGCCTTCCTTGTCACGGGATGTGTGGTCATTTGTGCAGTCCTGTGGGACTTGTGCTCGAGCTAAGCCTTGCTGTTCTCGTGCCAGCGGGTTGCTCTTGCCCTTGCCTGTCCCGAAGAGGCCTTGGACACACATTTCCATGGATTTCATTTCAGATCTTCCGGTGTCTCAGGGCATGTCTGTCATCTGGGTGGTATGTGATCGCTTTTCCAAGATGGTCCATTTGGTATCTTTGCCTAAGCTGCCTTCCTCTTCCGATCTGGTTCCTTTGTTCTTTCAGAATGTGGTTCGTTTACACGGCATTCCTGAGAATATTGTGTCTGACAGAGGATCCCAGTTTGTTTCCAGGTTCTGGCGATCTTTTTGTGCTAAGATGGGCATTGATTTGTCGTTTTCGTCTGCCTTTCATCCTCAGACTAATGGACAAACGGAGCGAACTAATCAGACTCTGGAGGCTTATTTGAGGTGTTTTGTTTCTGCAGATCAGGATGATTGGGTGACCTTCTTACCGTTGGCTGAGTTTGCCCTTAATAATCGGGCTAGTTCCGCTACTTTGGTTTCGCCTTTTTTTTGCAACTCTGGTTTCCATCCCCGTTTTTCCTCGGGACATGTGGAGCCTTCTGACTGTCCTGGGGTAGATTCCGTGGTGGATAGGTTGCAGCAGATCTGGAATCATGTGGTGGACAACTTGAAGTTGTCACAGTAGAAGGCTCAGCGTTTTGCCAACCGCCGCCGCGGTGTGGGTCCCCGACTTCGTGTTGGGGATTTGGTATGGCTGTCTTCTCGATTTGTTCCTATGAAGGTCTCCTCTCCTAAATTTAAGCCTCGCTTCATCGGTCCTTACAAGATATTGGAAATCCTTAATCCTGTGTCCTTTCGCTTGGATCTTCCGGTGTCGTTTGCCATTCACAACGTGTTCCATAGGTCTTTGTTGCGGCGGTACTTTGTACCTGTGGTTCCTTCTGTTGAGCCTCCTGCTCCGGTGTTGGTTGAGGGCGAGTTGGAGTACGTGGTGGAGAAGATCTTGGATTCTCGTCTCTCCAGGCGGAGGCTTCAGTATCTGGTCAAGTGGAAGGGCTATGGTCAGGAGGATAATTCCTGGGTGGTTGCCTCTGATGTGCATGCGGCCGACTTGGTTCGTGCCTTTCACGCTGCTCATCCTGATTGCCCTGGTGGTCTTGGTGAGGGTTCGGTGACCCCTCCTTAAAGGGGGGGTACTGTTGTGAATTACACTTTTTTGGCTCCCTCTTGTGGTCACTAGTGATATGACTCTGGGATTGTCTTCCCTCAGTTTGGCACCCACCTGGGTCGTTAGTCCAGGGGTGTTGCTATATAAACTTCCTGGATTCTCAGTCCAGTGCCTGGCATCATTGCAATCAGATCCTTTCTGTTTGCTCCTGTCTGCTGGTCCTGGTTCTTGCAAAATTAAGCTAAGTCCTGCTTCCTTGTTTTTTGGTTATTTGTATTACTCTTATTTTCTGTCCAGCTTGTACTAAATGTGATTCCTGACCTTGCTGGAAGCTCTAGGGGGCTGGTATTCTCCCCCCGGGCCGTTAGACGGTTCGGGGGTTCTTAAATATCCAGCGTGGAAATTTTGATAGGGTTTTTGCTGACCGTATAAGTCATCTTACTATATTCTGCTATTAGTCAGTGGGCCTCTCTTTGCTAAATATCTAGTTCATTCTTACGTTTGTCTTTTCTCCTTACCTCACCGTTATTATTTGTGGGGGGCTTGTATCCAACTTTTGGGGTCTTTTCTCTGGAGGCAAGAAAGGTCTATCTTTTCCTTTCTAGGGTTAGTTAGTTCTCCGGCTGGCGCGAGACGTCTAGAACCAACGTAGGCACGTTCCCCGGCTGCTGCTATTTGTGGTGCTAGGATTAGATATACGGTTAGCCCAGTTACCACTGCCCTATGAGCTGGTTTTTTATGTTTGCAGACTTGGTATGTACTTTTGAGACCCTCTGCCATTGGGGTCATAACAGCCCACTGACTAATAGCAGAATATAGTAAGATGACTTATATGGTCAGCAAAAAACCCTGCAAAATATCCACGCTGAATATCCAAGAACCCCCAAACCGACTAATGGTGTGGGGGGAGAATATCAGCCCCCTAGAGCTTCCAGCGATATCAGGAATCACATTTTGTACAAGCTGGACAAAAATATCAACAATGCAAATGATCAAAAATAAGAAAGCAGGACTTAGCTTATCTTGCAAGGAACCAGGACCTGAAGACAGGAGCAAACAGAAATGAACTGATTACAACGATGCCAGGCACTGGACTGAGAATCCAGGGAGTTTAAATAGCAACACCCCAGGCCTAACGAAGCAGGTGAGTACCAACCTGGGAAAGGACAATCCAAGTGCCAAAACCACTAGTGACCACAAGAGGGAGCCAAGAAGTATAGTTCACAACATACAACCTCATTGTCATCATCTCTGTTCTTACACTCCTCACCCTGAGAGTCACCCTCTTCCTCTTCCTGCCCTAACATCACAGTACAGTCCGTGTGTGCCTCTGGTATCTGAGTCTCATCAGGATCACCTCCACCCTTGTTTGTTAACATCTGGTGATGAAGGTCTGGATTCTGCTCTGACCCTACTTTGTCGAGCTCCGGATCCAATATGAAAAAAGTTTGGGCATCCGGGCAGATGCTTTCCTCCTCTGGATTCTGTCATTCTGTAATAATTATAGGGGATAACTCAGGAGACTCTTTGCGTGAAACAAGACAACTACAGGACACAGTTTTAGAAGTGGTAAAGTCTATATTATCACACGGTGATTCAAACAGGTGCAGAGAGAAACTCAAGTCCACAACACTTGGTGCAAATAATAAACGCAGCTTAGCAGTCTATAGGAAACTTCAGAGGAAAATGCAATCAAGCAGAAAGTCTATGAAGCACAGTTATTCTTGAGGATACTTGACACAAATAAATCCTTGTCTTAGTCCAGGCACAGATAGATATGCTTATTAGGCAGTTCAAATCATATCTTAGCTCAACCAGGGAGACCTGGTTAATAGTCTCAGGTTATTGCAAAGCAGCAACAGCTTACATGACCAGCAAATGCAGATGGAAGTAAACACGAACAGCAGATGAAGGAGGATTACTGGAAACTTGTGTATGCATCAGGAACTCTGAGCAGAGTAGCAGGATCACCACACAGGTTCACAGGAGCAGGTGTATAGCCAGGGAGTAATCAGAGGTCAGGAGCTGGATGCAAGACAGAATACTCTAGCACAGACTGAAGGCTGGGGTGGAGTTTTATAGCAGGAGACACAGTGCACATGAGACCAAAGACGCCATCTTGGAAAAGGGCAGTAATGCACAAAAGGTAAAAAATGTTAAGAGTCCTGACACATTCTTCGGAGCAGACCTCTGATGCCCATGGAATACAATGTGTGAACAGCTCTTCAAAATGGCTCATCTGAGGTTCCCCACAGTCAGTTGGGCATTTGGAAATTTTCGGTGCGGGAGGAAAAGGGTGCCACCCCTGAGGATTGTTACTGTATGTGATGTTAAGATGGAGAAGGAGGAGGAGAGGCCATTTGATGCAGTGCTTGCCATCCACTCGAGAACATGCTATTTCTGAGACTCATCTACAAGGCGTACTACTGTGCAGCTGCCATAGAAAGGGAGTCACGTAGGCCGGCCAGTAACAGATTTTGTCAGTGGTCTTTGTATAAGACGAGATGGTGTTTGTTCAGTTGCGCTTTCATTCACATTAACATCTAACCCACATACACTTCGAATACCAAGCCTATTCCCCCTTCCATCACAACCTCGATTTTCACACTCAAGTTGTAAGTAGCGTTCCCCTCTTGTACTCTGTTGTTTCACAACCTTAGACCCAGCTGTCAGTCACCTGTCACTAAATGAACAATCACTATTTATTTTCTTAGATAGTGTGCCTATCAAATTTTTATGTGGAAATCTGGCCTTCTGATTTGCCACTGAAACAAAGTTTTAGCACAAAACATTTGGAGTAGCTAAGTGGGCCTCGTGGCTGCACCACTATATTAGGCCTAACAATTGTTACGTGGAAATCTGGCCTTCTGATTTGCTACTGAAACACAGTTAACTTTTAGCAAAAACGATTTGGAGTAGCTAATGGGGCTTCCAGAGACTGCCACACAGTTTTTGCTCAATCTACTTCGATGCTGGAAGATCGATTTCACACAAGACAAGTTCACTTTCAGTAGCACCAGCTATAGCGCAGGACCTCTCTGCACTGACACTGAGCAAATAGCGCCAGAAAACAAGATGTCTGCTTTTTATATGGCCAGGGACATGTGACTTTGGTAACCAGACACAGAAGACCATGTGTCATGATGTTGTGGATGGTTTCTGTACCCTGATTGATTGCCAAATCAACATACACAAAGTTAAGGGAAAAAAAAAAGCGCTCACCACTCCTGTAATCTCTTCTGACACTCCTAGCCAAACTAATGCAAAAGCATTAGTTGATTTAATGAACTGTGACCAATTTTGCTGACTTTCAGTAAAAATGCTTGTAAAAATGAACACGAATCCGAATGTGCTACGTTCATGCCGAATTTGAGATTGACGAACGTTTTCCGAACGCGTTCACTAGTGTTGAGCGATACCGTCCGATACTTGAAAGTATCGGTATCGGATAGTATCGGCCGATACCCGAAAAATATCGGATATCGCCGATACCGATACCCGATACCAATGCATTTCAATGGGACGCAAAGTATCGGAATGGTTCCCAGGGTCTGAAGGAGAGGAAACTCTCCTTCAGGCCATGGGATCCATATTCATGTGTAAAATAAAGAATTAAAATAAAAAATATGGATATACTCACCTCTCCGGTGGCCCCTGGATCTTACCGCTGTAACCGGGAGCCTCCGTTCCTAAGAATGAGAGCGTGAAGGGCCTTCGATGACGTCGCGGTTTCTGATTGGTCGCGTGACCGCTCATGTGACCGCTCACGCGACCAATCAGAAGCCGCGACATTATGGATATATAAGGATATACTCACCTCTCCGGCGGCCCCTGGACCTTACCGCTGTAACCGGGAGCCTCCGTTCCTAAGAATGAGCCCGTGAAGGACCTTCGATGGCGTCGCGGCTGACGTCGCGGCTTCTGATTGGTCGCGTGAGCGGTCACATGAGCGGTCATGCGACCAATCAGAAGCCGCAACGTCATCGAAGGCCCTTCACGCGCTCATTCTTAGGAACGGAGGCTCCCGGTTACAGCGGTAAGATCCAGGGGCCACCAGAGAGCTGAGTATATCCATATTTTTTATTTTAATTCTATATTTTACACATGAATATGGTTCCGATACCGATTCCCGATACCACAAAAGTATGGGAACTCGGTATCGGAATTCCGATACCGCAAGTATCGGCCGATACCCGATACTTGCGGTATCGGAATGCTCAACACTAGCGTTCACTCATCTCCACTCAAGACAAGATGAACTACCAGTGAGGTGTTAAATTAGATCTCCCATTATACACTATTGAGAGGGGTTCGGAGGAGGAGTGAGGAGCAGAGTGAGGAAACAGGCAGAAGGAGACACAGAGATATCATGCTTTGCTTTCTAACAAGTCTTTTATTTCACCCAAGAGCTGGGTTATCATCTGTATTACTCATTACTGCTGCATAATTTCCTCCATGCTGCTACTTCTGTCTGTGTGCTAGCTAAGAAATGAAGAGCAGAAAACCTTCAATGTGGGATGTATGTTGGAATCGGGATACCTCATAGCAAGTAGTCTTTTCCCTCCAGCTCAGAATCAATTAAAAATTATGAGGGAGCCCACAGAGGAGAAAACACAGGATACAAGTCATATAATGGCTAAATAGAATGTTATTCCTAATGTACACACACAACAGCTTTTTTTAAAAGTTACTTGAAACTACAGTTATTTTTTAAAGGGGTTGTCCAGACTTGACACAAAAGCGTGCAGACACTCTATGTTCTATGGTGTCAGGATCCATTAGTGTTGACGGCGACAGCGGACGGTTATCTGTCCGCAAATACATGATTTGCATACTTCCATCCACATTCCGACTAAACATACTCGGTCTCTCAGTACAAGTGATTTGACAGAGGCTGTGCATGTCTAGTCTGCATATGACCAAATATATGGACATCACATAATTGTGTTACTGCCCGCTCTGACAGCAAATACTGGTGAATCAGGAATAAGAAGTCTGGAGTCATGTAAAATGAGTGCAGACTTTTATCAGAAGACCAGACAACCCCTTTAAGGAAGCAGTACTAATTTTTCACCTACTTTTCTATGGAAGTTTGACAACTTTTTCTTTAAATACATGCAATACCAATCCAAATCTGTATGTTATGTATTTAAATTACCTGTTTCTATATTTATTGTTCCTATCCTAATGTTATATTATTAATTTAGTGTGACATATGCAAATAATAAGCGTGAGGCAGTGATACGAGCCATACACGAGGGTCGTTATGTGTCCCTCAGGATGTGTTTGCAAATATACTGAACCCACTGGGAGTGTTGTAATTACAGCCACAGCTGTGGTATTATTATTATTATTATTATTATTTATTGTTATAGCGCCATTTATTCCATGGCGCTTTACAAGTGAGGAGGGGTATACATAATAAAAACAAGTACAATAATCTTAAACAATACAAGTCATAACTGGTACAGGAGGAGGACCCTGCCCGCGAAGGCTCACAATCTACAAGTATCAACACAAAGTAAAAGTAAGTTTGGACTGGGTCAAGTTATTTGACCAAGTCAGATTAAGGAAAAGTTGATATGGGCTTTTATTTTTTGAAAGATCTGTAGGAAGGTAGTGGGATGGATGTTTCCCTCCAGTCTGGGTCTTGCAAGTGGCCCATGGTCACAATTCACATTTAAACCTGCAGGTAAGGGCTGGGTGTGTCAGTCTTGGTTTCCTGTGCAGCAGAACTGGAGGTTCTCTGTGTGTTCCTGGCTCTGTGAGGTTGAACACAGATCAGAGACAGAGACTTGGGCAAAGCCATTACTGCACCCAAGATTCCTATGTTGGTGCAGGCACCCACGGCATCAAACTGGATATGGACTTTCTGGCTGCGAACCAGATCATAAAGCTTTGAGTTTATTTTGTAAGTTGGCAAATAAAGCCCTTTATGTTGAACTTACTTGGATCACCGCCTCGTTATCATGCTGGTGTGAAAGCCGCTGCATTACATAAAGGACACTAGTAAGGGGTAAATACTGGTTTGTAGGACAGTATTTGCACAGTATTTATGCTTATACATGTTATAAAAGAACAACATATAGTGATAGTAAAGTATTTATTGAAAGAATACTCATTTTTTAGAAGATCAATTTTCGTAAGTGTCTAAAAATAGGAGCATTTATTTTAGAAAGCATATCCTTTCACTTCATTGCATTTCCTACTGGCGCATATATATTTACTACATCATTTTTAAGTATATCTGACTTATTGTAAAAACATTTCAGAATTACATGTTCCATTTTGTCAGTGGAAATCCTTGTTAGGGTTTATTTATGTGATTAGATTGTAAACGGAAAGTCATAAAATTTCAAGCTGATCTAATGCCAAGTTTATAGGAAGGGATCATATTTTAGCCAGGCCAAAGAGGTAAACAAATCAGTATGTGAACAGTTGTCGTTATTATAGCTGGAGTAGGATTCTTATTTTTAATTCAGTCATTATACATTTATAGATTAGTTAGCTGTATTGTTTCTTGTTGATGCATTGAATCATCGGATGAGTCACAGCTTGGGTCAAGCTAAATCTTATAGGTTTATAATAAGCATATATTCAATTTTAATGAATGTATTGAAATAAAAAAATCATTAAAAACAATGTGCTGTAAATATTAGAACAATTTTTAACACTCAGTCTACTATCTGAGAGCAAAAAGTGCTAAACTTTTTTTTTTTTTTTTATAGCTTCTGGACAATTTTATTGTGTTTTTGTTGTTGCCAGGAAAGGTATAAGAACTTGCTATATCAAAATCCAACAAAGGGTGAGTGCAATGCTATATTTTAAACATGAGCCAATGTTTAAACTTGAATTTGTTGGCTTTGACGAATTTTCCCCTGATATTAAATCTGCGGAGAATACATTTGCGCAGATCTCAGTACTAGAAAGGGGGAGGGAGAGAGGGAAAGAAAGACCACAAGAATAGTACATCTAATCCAATTACCCAGTCAATCCAGAGATGGAATCCACTTCTATTGTACATACTAGCAGAGCTGCATCTGACTGCTCCACTGGGAATTAGTAATCTCTGACCCTTGGAACCACTGATCTACTACTGACCACTACAGTACAAGCTATGAAAACCTGCTTGATAAACTGGATGTGATGTCATAGCTGTTGTGCACCATTGGGAAGGCTGCTCAGTCATGGAAAACAATATTGGCTCACTCTCTGATGCTTCGCTATGATATGATGATGACAATTTTTTTATGCAAATTGTGAAAAGAATCTCAAGGTATTCACACTTGCATGGCTCTGCAAATTTCAGGAAATTCGGCTCGAACTTGATCCTCTGTGAATCAATCATCTAATTTCTAGAATATATATTTTACAAATTTTAATGCATCTTGAAACATTAAGGACCAGAGTAAAACAATAACATCTGTGATGCAGTGACCCCCGTTACCGCTATGGGACACTGCATGTTCTCCTCAGAATATGCACGGAGGTGTATGGAGGCCAGGGGTATGCATGGCAGGCGTAGGCATAACTATGATGGTGAGACAATGTCTGGCATTATTGTAAATGACCGGTATGTGTCACAGAGGAGATCCTCTGCACTGTTAGCTGATAATGAATATTCATTGCTCTCCACACCCTTGGGAGTGGAAAGCAGTGAATATTCATTCCCTTTAGTAGCGGGCACACGTGATCACCCGGCAGCTGCAGAAAACTGGCATCTATGGCTAACTCTATTAAAGATCAATGAATATTCACTGCTCCACACGTCCATAATCCCAGCGTAGGGAGCAGTGAGCAGAGATGTCCTCTGCTTGTAAGCAGTGCATGATGTCATTGCCATGCACTGCTTACAATCATAAATCAGTTGCTGGCATCAGAACAGAACTCTTCAAAGCATCACAGAGAAGGTAAGTAGATTGGTTTCTGTTTTTTTTAAATGTTTTTCTGATAGGGACCATGCATACCAGGGCGTGGATGGGGACCATTCATACAAGGATAGGGATGAGGGGGCCATGCATACCAGGATAGGGATGAAGGGACCAGGCATACCAGGATAGGGATGAAGGGACCAGGCATACCAGGATGGTGATGAGAGGGCCATGCAGACAAGGATGACGATGAGAGGACTTTGCCTACCACGATAGGGATGAGGAGGCCATGCATACCAGGATAGGGATGAGGAGGCCATGCATACCAGGATAGGGATGAGGAGGCCATGCATACCATGATGTGATGAGGTGGCCGTGCATACCAAGATGGTGATGAGGGGACCGTGCATACCAGGATGGCGATGAGGGGGCCGTGCATACCAGGATGGTGATGAGGGGGCCGTGCATACCAGGATGGTGATGAGGGGGCCGTGCATACTAGGATAGCGATGAAGGAGGCATGCATACCAATATATGTTTATAATTCTCCATCCCTAACAGGGAGGTGCCTGTGCAGCCCCTATAGTTACTTAGTGGCAGTTTATGTGTGCAACTGTATGTTGCCAGGTCCCTTAGTCTATTATAGTTATTCCCTAATCCAGTGTCTTCCCTTTAGTCTGGTGTAGCGTTTACATTACTCTGAAGCTGCTCCCATGGCACTTAAACCCTGTAGCTGTGTCAGTGGCACCTCAACTGTTTCCTGAGACCTGTGTGTCTGAATGAGAACATATCCCCAAAGTCCACGTTGTTCAGTCTGTCTGTCAATCTCCGAACCCTTCCTGTCTATGACTTCTCTCACGTGTTCCCGTCCAGCGAACCCGACCCCTGGAATCATCAGCTGCGGTACTGGGGTCTGCCTAGGAGTGGTACCTGGCAGCTACCTGCACCTCAAGCCTGACTCCACCTTCAGGACCTCTAGTGAATACCACAAAGCCGCTTACCTATGCCCCTTCTTGGTAAGCCCGGCCCGGTTGCACAGTGGGTCCATGTACTATGTGCTCCACCAGTGAGGGTGACAATAGTGGATCTGTGATGGAGTAAATGATGGTACTAGATACGTTTGATGTCAGATCTATAGAGGTCTCAGAAATGGAAACTAGGTGACATCAATTAACTATAAATGAACATTAGCATCTTTATTGACAAAGAGATATTGTCACCCCTAAGCCTTATTTTCAGGTAATAAATTTAATTTGTAACTCTTGTGAAAAGACACTGAATGCAGAATATATGGAAGATATAGCACTTGGCTAAAATGTGCAGTTACAGTATTTTAGTTTGCAGGTTGTGTAATAAGGGACCTTAGCCTCTGATAAACTAGGTATGGGAGGAAGTGGAAAATGTAAGGCTTACAATTAGAGATGAACAAATAAATTAGAGTAGAATTGAATTCTACTCAAATTTTACAAGAATACACATTCGCTAAATAGCAGATTTTTTTTAAGTCGTCGCCATGTTTTCGAACCTTAAAAGGCTATCAAAAGGATAAAAAAAATCCAGTTTTGTACAAGGTCATGGCACACATTGTGACACCATGACATGCGCTGATCCCCCTTGTCATTAAGATGTGGAAGTCCTGATTTGGTGTAAAAGGCTTGGGGATTTAAGTGGAGATCAGAAGAAGCCACAAGTACTGGGTGGATGACTCTGAGGAGTAGAGGGACTGCAGACAGGGCTGGTTTTAGGCAAAGTGGGGCCCTGTGCAAAAGATTAAAATGGGGCTCCAAATGCTCACATATTGCACATCACACAGAAGTATTTTGGTTGCATTAACATGCTCTGAGTTCGGCCGCTAAACGAGTGTGATCAACAATATTGAAGTCGCTCGGCGCTTATTTCCCGGCCTCTTCACAACAGCAACAATGATGGGAACAATCACTAATCAATCAATCTGATCCCATACTGTATAATTTTATCAGCAGCATATCTTCAGTTTTTACCGGGCGATGTGCTGCTGAGAACAATGATTTTTGTTCCAATCACAATCCAATCACTCAAAGCATAGGCAGCATTTTGCTTGCTTAGTATAATACACCCTATAGTCCTCCACATAGTATAATACACCCCATAGTCCTCCACATAGTATAGTGCACTCCACAATCCTCCATACATTATAATGCAGATGCAGACTCCATAGTCCTCACATATTATAATGCACCCCAGAGTCCTCCATATACTATAATGTGCACCACAGTCCTCCATATTGTATAATGCACACCACATAGTCCTCCATATAATACAATGTGCCCCATAGTCTTCCATATAGTATAATACACTCCCCACAGTCTTCCATATAGTATAATACACTCCTCATAGTCACCCATATGCTATAATGTACCCCAATTGTTCTATGTGTAGTACAATGCATTCCCCATAGTATAATGCATCCCACAGTTCCTTATATAGTATAATCCATTACCCATAGTCCTTAATACAGTATAATGCAGGTGTCACAACACAGCTGTCGAGTGACCCAAGACCAGGGGTTCCTTCCCTGTCCCTAACACTAGGGGTGCTCTAGCTTACCTTACTCCCCAGGATACTTCTGAAGGTGAAGACGCCGGGGCCTCCACCCTTGCCTTATCTTCTGATTTAGCCCTCTGTCTGTTCTCTTCCCCCTCCCAGGGAAGAGGGGCGCTACTGTGCACCATAGTATACCAACCCAACAAACAAGGCAACACAAACAAGTGTTAACAGAAAACTCCAGGCACACAAAATATTCACTCACATATAACAGAGGAATGCACTGGGGCATGGAGAGGTAGGGGAATAAACAAAAATAGCGAAGGATAGGGAATTTCCACACATGCAGACCAAACAACAGTCACAGATAACGCCTTCAACTCTCCTTCTCACATAAACTCCTTTCCTCCATTAGCCATGCAGCAAATACTTGCTCTGACAAGGATTTGTAACAAAGCCCAGATTATAAAGGGGAAAGGAGTGGCTAACCGAGGTCAGCTGTGAACACAGAGATTTCCAACATGGCTGATTAACCCCTGTTCTGCCAGAAGAAATAAGTACATTTAAAATGAAGGAGAAGTGCTTCTTCTCAGCTCCGGAGTAGGAGCAATCAGATACAGCAGTCTTCTGGCTCCACAATGTTGCAGTAACCCCGTGACAGCAGGTCCCATATAGTAGATATAGTATAATGCACTGCCCATAGTCCAATATAGTATAATGCAGCCCCCCTCAGAGTAAAATGCAGCTACCCCATAAAATATAATGCAGCCCCCTCATAGAGTATAATGCACCCCAATAGAATGTAATGTAGCCCCTTCATAGAGTATACTGCACCCCCATAGAATATAGTGTAAACCCCTCAGAGCAGAGCATAATGCAGAACCCTCATAAAATATAATGTAGTCCCCTCATAGCATATAATACAGCCCCCTTATAGAGTATAATGCAGCCCCCATAGAATGCAATGTCACGCCCTCAGAGAGTATAATGTAGCCACCCCCCCAGAGAGTACAATCAAGAACCACAGTCCTACAGTATTATGGCCACCAGTAGGGTTGAGCGACTTTCATTTTTTTAAGATCGAGTAGGGTTTTGGGAAACCCGATTTTGTCCAGAGTCGAGTCGAGTGCAGTCGGCCGATTATCGCTAAAAGTCGGGGATCGACCGAAACACGAAACCCAATGCAAGTCAATGGGGAAGCATAGTCGGCAGTGAGTGGAGGCCAGGAAAACACCTACAGTGCCCATTTTAATGCCAAAAACATCCATTCTTGTTTCTGAAGCTTGCCAATCTTAATTAACTGTATAATAATAGTTGGGCATAGGGAATTGGGGGAAAGTTGTGGGGGGAGTAGGGCTGGCTCAAGTTTTTCGTGGGCCCAGGAAATGCGGACTACGTCACGGCGGTGTTGCAGGGAAAGGTAAGTATTTAAACGTTGCAAGTGCTGTGATCCTGAGCAAGCAGGGGGGGGCCCACTCGTTCGCATTGGCACTGGCACAGGGCCCCTCAAAGTACGGCGGTGTGTTTGCATGGCGGGGGCGCCTCCCACCAGCAGCGACACTTTTGCGTACTCTGAGGGGCCCTGTGCCAGTGACGTCGCCAACGAGTATGCCCCCCCACCTGATGAAGGAACCTGCACTTTCATCTGCACCTTCCTCTTTGTCCCTGTGTAAGGTGGTATAACATGCGGGAAGGGGAACCTTACTTTCAGCAGGGTCAGATTCTGGCTGTGTAGAGTACAAGGGGAATGTAGTGGTCTAGGTCAATGTACCAGCAGACTCATTTAGCAGTGGCTGGGCAATGGGCAGGATGAGGAGGAAACAGATATAGGGCCAAAGAATAAAGTAGGCTAAATGCAGTTCAAAATTGGTAACAGGACTAAACAGGCGGCATTGCTTTGTTCAGTGGAGTAGCAAACCCAAGAGCAGCAGACACTGTTTCAAGGGCCTAACCACACTAGTAGGCCAAATGCAGTTTAATATCTGATAGTATAGGGCGAAAGCCAGAATGTGGAAGCTCAGCTTTGTTCAGTTGAGGACAACACCAGGGAGGGGCAGACACCTTTAGTAGGCCGGAAAAGCCTATTGCATTTTTTAAAATGGTAATTTGGAGCAGAAGGTTGAAGCTCAGCTTTATTTAGTTGAGGGCAACACCAGGGAGGGGCAGAAGCCGTTAGTAGGCCCTAACCACCATTTTTTTTTTTAAAAACCACTTAATGAGAGCCGGAAGGTTGAAGCTCAGCTTTATTTAGTTGAGGACAACACCAGGCAGGGGCACACAGACAGACACCTTTAGTAGGCCGGAAAAGCCTATTGCATTTTTTAAAATGGTAATTTGGAGCAGAAGGTTGAAGCTCAGCTTTATTTAGTTGAGGGCAACACCAGGGAGGGGCAGAAGCCGTTAGTAGGCCCTAACCACCATTTTTTTTTTTTAAAAACCACTTAATGAGAGCCGGAAGGTTGAAGCTCAGCTTTATTTAGTTGAGGACAACACCAGGCAGGGGCACACAGACAGACACCTTTAGTAGGCCGGAAAAGCCTATTGCATTTTTTAAAATGGTAATTTGGAGCAGAAGGTTGAAGCTCAGCTTTATTTAGTTGAGGGCAACACCAGGCAGGGGCACACAGACAGACACCTTTAGTAGGCCGGAAAAGCCTATTGCATTTTTTAAAATGGTAATTTGGAGCAGAAGGTTGAAGCTCAGCTTTATTTAGTTGAGGACAACACCAGGCAGGGGCACACAGACAGACACCTTTAGTAGGCCGGAAAAGCCTATTGCATTTTTTAAAATGGTAATTTGGAGCAGAAGGTTGAAGCTCAGCTTTATTTAGTTGAGGACAACACCAGGCAGGGGCACACAGACAGACACCTTTAGTAGGCCGGAAAAGCCTATTGCATTTTTTAAAATGGTAATTTGGAGCAGAAGGTTGAAGCTCAGCTTTATTTAGTTGAGGACAACACCAGGCAGGGGAACACAGACAGACACCTTTAGTAGGCCGGAAAAGCCTATTGCATTTTTTAAAATGGTAATTTGGAGCAGAAGGTTGAAGCTCAGCTTTATTTAGTTGAGGACAACACCAGGCAGGGGAACACAGACAGACACCTTTAGTAGGCCGGAAAAGCCTATTGCATTTTTTAAAATGGTAATTTGGAGCAGAAGGTTGAAGCTCAGCTTTATTTAGTTGAGGACAACACCAGGCAGGGGCACACAGACAGACACCTTTAGTAGGCCGGAAAAGCCTATTGCATTTTTTAAAATGGTAATTTGGAGCAGAAAGTTGAAGCTCAGCTTTATTTAGTTGAGGACAACACCAGGCAGGGGCACACAGACAGACACCTTTAGTAGGCCGGAAAAGCCTATTGCATTTTTTAAAATGGTAATTTGGAGCAGAAGGTTGAAGCTCAGCTTTATTTAGTTGAGGGCAACACCAGGGAGGGGCAGAAGCCGTTAGTAATAATAATAATAATAATAATAATAATAATAATTAGTAGGCCCTAACCACCATTTTTTTTTTAAAAAACCACTTAATGAGAGCCGGAAGGTTGAAGCTCAGCTTTATTTAGTTGAGGACAACACCAGGCAGGGGCACACAGACAGACACCTTTAGTAGGCCGGAAAAGCCTATTGCATTTTTTAAAATGGTAATTTGGAGCAGAAGGTTGAAGCTCAGCTTTATTTAGTTGAGGGCAACACCAGGGAGGGGCAGAAGCCGTTAGTAATAATAATAATAATAATAATAATAATAATAATTAGTAGGCCCTAACCACCATTTTTTTTTTAAAAAACCACTTAATGAGAGCCGGAAGGTTGAAGCTCAGCTTTATTTAGTTGAGGACAACACCAGGCAGGGGCACACAGACAGACACCTTTAGTAGGCCGGAAAAGCCTATTGCATTTTTTAAAATGGTAATTTGGAGCAGAAGGTTGAAGCTCAGCTTTATTTAGTTGAGGGCAACACCAGGCAGGGGCACACAGACAGACACCTTTAGTAGGCCGGAAAAGCCTATTGCATTTTTTAAAATGGTAATTTGGAGCAGAAGGTTGAAGCTCAGCTTTATTTAGTTGAGGACAACACCAGGCAGGGGCACACAGACAGACACCTTTAGTAGGCCGGAAAAGCCTATTGCATTTTTTAAAATGGTAATTTGGAGCAGAAGGTTGAAGCTCAGCTTTATTTAGTTGAGGGCAACACCAGGCAGGGGCACACAGACAGACACCTTTAGTAGGCCGGAAAAGCCTATTGCATTTTTTAAAATGGTAATTTGGAGCAGAAGGTTGAAGCTCAGCTTTATTTAGTTGAGGACAACACCAGGCAGAGGAACACAGACAGACACCTTTAGTAGGCCGGAAAAGCCTATTGCATTTTTTAAAATGGTAATTTGGAGCAGAAGGTTGAAGCTCAGCTTTATTTAGTTGAGGACAACACCAGGCAGGGGAACACAGACAGACACCTTTAGTAGGCCGGAAAAGCCTATTGCATTTTTTAAAATGGTAATTTGGAGCAGAAGGTTGAAGCTCAGCTTTATTTAGTTGAGGACAACACCAGGCAGGGGCACACAGACAGACACCTTTAGTAGGCCGGAAAAGCCTATTGCATTTTTTAAAATGGTAATTTGGAGCAGAAGGTTGAAGCTCAGCTTTATTTAGTTGAGGACAACACCAGGCAGGGGCACACAGACAGACACCTTTAGTAGGCCGGAAAAGCCTATTGCATTTTTTAAAATGGTAATTTGGAGCAGAAGGTTGAAGCTCAGCTTTATTTAGTTGAGGGCAACACCAGGGAGGGGCAGAAGCCGTTAGTAGGCCCTAACCACCATTTTTTTTTTTAAAAACCACTTAATGAGAGCCGGAAGGTTGAAGCTCAGCTTTATTTAGTTGAGGACAACACCAGGCAGGGGCACACAGACAGACACCTTTAGTAGGCCGGAAAAGCCTATTGCATTTTTTAAAATGGTAATTTGGAGCAGAAGGTTGAAGCTCAGCTTTATTTAGTTGAGGGCAACACCAGGCAGGGGCACACAGACAGACACCTTTAGTAGGCCGGAAAAGCCTATTGCATTTTTTAAAATGGTAATTTGGAGCAGAAGGTTGAAGCTCAGCTTTATTTAGTTGAGGACAACACCAGGCAGGGGCACACAGACAGACACCTTTAGTAGGCCGGAAAAGCCTATTGCATTTTTTAAAATGGTAATTTGGAGCAGAAGGTTGAAGCTCAGCTTTATTTAGTTGAGGACAACACCAGGCAGGGGAACACAGACAGACACCTTTAGTAGGCCGGAAAAGCCTATTGCATTTTTTAAAATGGTAATTTGGAGCAGAAGGTTGAAGCTCAGCTTTATTTAGTTGAGGACAACACCAGGCAGGGGAACACAGACAGACACCTTTAGTAGGCCGGAAAAGCCTATTGCATTTTTTAAAATGGTAATTTGGAGCAGAAGGTTGAAGCTCAGCTTTATTTAGTTGAGGACAACACCAGGCAGGGGCACACAGACAGACACCTTTAGTAGGCCGGAAAAGCCTATTGCATTTTTTAAAATGGTAATTTGGAGCAGAAGGTTGAAGCTCAGCTTTATTTAGTTGAGGGCAACACCAGGCAGGGGCACACAGACAGACACCTTTAGTAGGCCGGAAAAGCCTATTGCATTTTTTAAAATGGTAATTTGGAGCAGAAGGTTGAAGCTCAGCTTTATTTAGTTGAGGACAACACCAGGCAGGGGAACACAGACAGACACCTTTAGTAGGCCGGAAAAGCCTATTGCATTTTTTAAAATGGTAATTTGGAGCAGAAGGTTGAAGCTCAGCTTTATTTAGTTGAGGACAACACCAGGCAGGGGAACACAGACAGACACCTTTAGTAGGCCGGAAAAGCCTATTGCATTTTTTAAAATGGTAATTTGGAGCAGAAGGTTGAAGCTCAGCTTTATTTAGTTGAGGACAACACCAGGCAGGGGCACACAGACAGACACCTTTAGTAGGCCGGAAAAGCCTATTGCATTTTTTAAAATGGTAATTTGGAGCAGAAGGTTGAAGCTCAGCTTTATTTAGTTGAGGGCAACACCAGGGAGGGGCAGAAGCCGTTAGTAGGCCCTAACCACCATTTTTTTTTTTAAAAACCACTTAATGAGAGCCGGAAGGTTGAAGCTCAGCTTTATTTAGTTGAGGGCAACACCAGGGAGGGGCAGAAGCCGTTAGTAGGCCCTAACCAAAGTTGAAGGCCAAATGCAGTTTAATTTCTGATACTATAGGCCGAAAGCCAGAAGGTGGAAGCTCCAATTTAGACAGTGGAGGACAATTTGAATTAGGGACTGCAGACAGACTTAGTAGGCTGTCCCCTGTGGACCATGCATCCACCACATTAACCCATTGTGCCGTAATGGACACGTAATCTTCCGTGGCCATGCCTACAGGTCCATGCGTCTGTTGTCAGGTGCACCTTTGTACTCACAGATTGCCAGAGTGCATGGACAATGCGGTCTTCTACATGCTGGTGGAGGGTTGGGATGGCTTTTCTCGCAAAAGAAGTGTCGACTGGTTAGCTTGTAGCGTGGTACAGCGTAGTCCATCATGGCCTTATTAATAGTAAATAAAATATATAACTAGGCTCTATGAACTTTTAAATAGGTTCCAGGGGTACACGGGCAGCATTGGTGTGGTCAGTGGAGGAGTATTGCAAGTAGGGGCTGCAGACAGGCTATCAAAGGCCTAAAATACCAAACAGTAGGCACTCATGGCAGTTTTACATCGGTTACATGGATACACAGGCAGGCACTCCAGGCAGCATTGTGGTCAGTGGAGGAGTATTGCAAGTAGGGGCCGCAGACAGGCTATCAAAGGCCTAAAATAACAAACAGTAGGCAGTCATGGCAGTTTTACATCGGTTACATGGATACACAGGCAGGCACTCCAGGCAGCATTGTGGTCAGTGGAGGAGTATTGCAAGTAGGGGCCGCAGACAGGCTATCAAAGACCTAAAATAACAAACAGTAGGCAGTCATGGCAGTTTTACATCGGTTACATGGATACACAGGCAGGCACTCCAGGCAGCATTGTGGTCAGTGGAGGAGTATTGCAAGTAGGGGCCGCAGACAGGCTATCAAAGGCCTAAAATAACAAACAGTAGGCAGTCATGGCAGTTTTACATCGGTTACATGGATACACAGGCAGCTAGGTGGTGAGTGGAGGAGTAATTAAAGTAAGGACCGCAGACAGGCTATCAAAGGCCTAACATAACAAACAATAGGCTCATGGCAGTTTTACAGCGGTTACATGGATAGACGGGCAGGCAGCTTGGTGGTGAGTGGAGGAGTATTTAAAGTAGGGACCGCAGACAGGCTTCAAAGGCCTAACATAAGAAAATGGGCTGGCTGTAGGCACTTTATAATTGGTTCCAGGGGTACACGGGCAGCAGTGGTCTGGCCAGTGGAGGACTAGTGGAAGGAGGGACCGCAGACAGGCTTCAAAGGCCTAAAATAAAAAAATGGGCTGGCTGTAGGCACTTTATAATTGGTTCCAGGGGTACACGGGCAGCAGTGGTCTGGCCAGTGGAGGACTAGTGGAAGGAGGGACCGCAGACAGGCTTCAAAGGCCTAACATAAAAAAATGGGCTGGCTGTAGGCACTTTATAATTGGTTCCAGGGGTACACGGGCAGCAGTGGTCTGGTCAGTGGAGGACTAGTGGAAGGAGGGACCGCAGACAGGCTTCAAAGGCCTAACATAAAAAAATGGGCTGGCTGTAGGCACTTTATAATTGGTTCCAGGGGTACACGGGCAGCAGTGGTCTGGCCAGTGGAGGTCTGGCCAGTGGAGGACTAGTGGAAGGAGGGACCGCAGACAGGCTTCAAAGGCCTAACATAAAAAAATGGGCTGGCTGTAGGCACTTTATAATTGGTTCCAGGGGTACACGGGCAGCAGTGGTCTGGTCAGTGGAGGACTAGTGGAAGGAGGGACCGCAGACAGGCTTCAAAGGCCTAACATAAAAAAATGGGCTGGCTGTAGGCACTTTATAATTGGTTCCAGGGGTACACGGGCAGCAGTGGTCTGGCCAGTGGAGGACTAGTGGAAGGAGGGACCGCAGACAGGCTTCAACGGCCTAACATAAAAAAATGGGCTGGCTGTAGGCACTTTATAATTGGTTCCAGGGGTACACGGGCAGCAGTGGTCTGGCCAGTGGAGGACTAGTGGAAGGAGGGACCGCAGACAGGCTTCAACGGCCTAACATAAAAAAATGGGCTGGCTGTAGGCACTTTATAATTGGTTCCAGGGGTACACGGGCAGCAGTGGTCTGGTCAGTGGAGGACTAGTGGAAGGAGGGACCGCAGACAGGCTTCAAAGGCCTAACATAAAAAAATGGGCTGGCTGTAGGCACTTTATAATTGGTTCCAGGGGTACACGGGCAGCAGTGGTCTGGCCAGTGGAGGACTAGTGGAAGGAGGGACCGCAGACAGGCTTCAAAGGCCTAACATAAAAAAATGGGCTGGCTGTAGGCACTTTATAATTGGTTCCAGGGGTACACGGGCAGCAGTGGTCTGGTCAGTGGAGGACTAGTGGAAGGAGGGACCGCAGACAGGCTTCAAAGGCCTAACATAAAAAAATGGGCTGGCTGTAGGCACTTTATAATTGGTTCCAGGGGTACACGGGCAGCAGTGGTCTGGTCAGTGGAGGACTAGTGGAAGGAGGGACCGCAGACAGGCTTCAAAGGCCTAACATAAAAAAATGGGCTGGCTGTAGGCACTTTATAATTGGTTCCAGGGGTACACGGGCAGCAGTGGTCTGGCCAGTGGAGGACTAGTGGAAGGAGGGACCGCAGACAGGCTTCAAAGGCCTAACATAAAAAAATGGGCTGGCTGTAGGCACTTTATAATTGGTTCCAGGGGTACACGGGCAGCAGTGGTCTGGCCAGTGGAGGACTAGTGGAAGGAGGGACCGCAGACAGGCTTCAAAGGCCTAACATAAAAAAATGGGCTGGCTGTAGGCACTTTATAATTGGTTCCAGGGGTACACGGGCAGCAGTGGTCTGGCCAGTGGAGGACTAGTGGAAGGAGGGACCGCAGACAGGCTTCAAAGGCCTAACATAAAAAAATGGGCTGGCTGTAGGCACTTTATAATTGGTTCCAGGGGTACACGGGCAGCAGTGGTCTGGTCAGTGGAGGACTAGTGGAAGGAGGGACCGCAGACAGGCTTCAAAGGCCTAACATAAAAAAATGGGCTGGCTGTAGGCACTTTATAATTGGTTCCAGGGGTACACGGGCAGCAGTGGTCTGGCCAGTGGAGGACTAGTGGAAGGAGGGACCGCAGACAGGCTTCAAAGGCCTAACATAAAAAATGGGCTGGCTGTAGGCACTTTATAATTGGTTCCAGGGGTACACGGGCAGCAGTGGTCTGGCCAGTGGAGGACTAGTGGAAGGAGGGACCGCAGACAGGCTTCAAAGGCCTAACATAAAAAAAAAAATGGGCTGGCTGTAGGCACTTTATAATTGGTTCCAGGGGTACACGGGCAGCAGTGGTCTGGTCAGTGGAGGACTAGTGGAAGGAGGGACCGCAGACAGGCTTCAAAGGCCTAACATAAAAAAATGGGCTGGCTGTAGGCACTTTATAATTGGTTCCAGGGGTACACGGGCAGCAGTGGTCTGGCCAGTGGAGGACTAGTGGAAGGAGGGACCGCAGACAGGCTTCAAAGGCCTAACATAAAAAAATGGGCTGGCTGTAGGCACTTTATAATTGGTTCCAGGGGTACACGGGCAGCAGTGGTCTGGTCAGTGGAGGACTAGTGGAAGGAGGGACCGCAGACAGGCTTCAAAGGCCTAACATAAAAAAATGGGCTGGCTGTAGGCACTTTATAATTGGTTCCAGGGGTACACGGGCAGCAGTGGTCTGGCCAGTGGAGGACTAGTGGAAGGAGGGACCGCAGACAGGCTTCAAAGGCCTAACATAAAAAAATGGGCTGGCTGTAGGCACTTTATAATTGGTTCCAGGGGTACACGGGCAGCAGTGGTCTGGCCAGTGGAGGACTAGTGGAAGGAGGGACCGCAGACAGGCTTCAAAGGCCTAACATAAAAAAATGGGCTGGCTGTAGGCACTTTATAATTGGTTCCAGGGGTACACGGGCAGCAGTGGTCTGGTCAGTGGAGGACTAGTGGAAGGAGGGACCGCAGACAGGCTTCAAAGGCCTAACATAAAAAAATGGGCTGGCTGTAGGCACTTTATAATTGGTTCCAGGGGTACACGGGCAGCAGTGGTCTGGCCAGTGGAGGACTAGTGGAAGGAGGGACCGCAGACAGGCTTCAAAGGCCTAACATAAAAAAATGGGCTGGCTGTAGGCACTTTATAATTGGTTCCAGGGGTACACGGGCAGCAGTGGTCTGGTCAGTGGAGGACTAGTGGAAGGAGGGACCGCAGACAGACTTCAAAGGCCTAACATAAAAAAATGGGCTGGCTGTAGGCACTTTATAATTGGTTCCAGGGGTACACGGGCAGCAGTGGTCTGGCCAGTGGAGGACTAGTGGAAGGAGGGACCGCAGACAGGCTTCAAAGGCCTAACATAAAAAAATGGGCTGGCTGTAGGCACTTTATAATTGGTTCCAGGGGTACACGGGCAGCAGTGGTCTGGTCAGTGGAGGACTAGTGGAAGGAGGGACCGCAGACAGGCTTCAAAGGCCTAACATAAAAAAATGGGCTGGCTGTAGGCACTTTATAATTGGTTCCAGGGGTACACGGGCAGCAGTGGTCTGGTCAGTGGAGGACTAGTGGAAGGAGGGACCGCAGACAGGCTTCAAAGGCCTAAAATAACAAACAATAGGCTCATGGCAGTTTTACAGCGGTTACATGGATACACGGGCAGCTTGGTGGTGAGTGGAGGAGTAGTGCAAGGAGTGTCTGTCCCAGTACTCCCAAAATATAAATAGATGTTAATGTCTCGCAAAACAACCAAAACAAAAAAAAAGGTGGCATACTTAGGTACAGGGGTGGGCTCATCTGCTGAGTTTCTGACATAGTAATTTGGCAGTAACTATTTAATGGTGCCAATATAGGACACAGACACAGACTACTTTAAGTTGCATCATAGATGTCTACAAATTTGTATTGTCAGTGCCAGACATTGAATGATGTCAGCGAATAGACTAAAGATTGGTGGAGCTGTGCGACATAATTTTGCACGTGGTAGAGCACATTTTGAGCTGGGGTAGGGGGGAACTCTCTTGAGGCCGGCGGGACCGCCCCAGGGCCCCTCATGTTACAACGGTGTGTCTGACGTTGGGTGCGCACCACCACCGCCAGAGACACTACATTGTACTATGAGGGACCCAGTAGCAATGCCGTCAACCAAAAGCGAGCACACCCACCTCTTCAGACAAACAGCAGTCTCACGGGTGCTTGCGCCAAGTCGCGATACCACGGCCCCGTGTGGGGAGTTTTGCCATTTAGGGAGGTGTAAACATGTCGTATGCTGTACAATCAGCTGCAGCAAATTAGACATTAGAAAAGTAATTCACAGGCAAGAGCTTTTCATAGGAAAGCTAGGTGTCGGCCGGGCAAGGTGGGGCAAAAGATTTCGAAATCCAGTTGTGGTTCATTTTAATGAATGTTAGATCGTCAACATTTTGGGTAGCCAGACGAGTCCTTTTTTCGGTTAATATTGAACCTGCAGCACTGAATACTCTTTCTGATAGGACACTTGCTGCCGGGCAAGCAAGCTCCTGCAATGCATATTCTGCCAATTCTGGCCAGGTGTCTAATTTGGAGGCCCAGTAATCAAATGGGAATGACGGTTGAGGGAGAACATCGATAAGGGATGAAAAATAGTTAGTAACCATACTGGACAAATGTTGTCTCCTGTCACTTTCAATTGATGCAGCAGTACCTGTCCTGTCTGCGGTCATAGCAAAATCACTCCACAACCTGGTCAGAAAACCCCTCTGTCCAACGCCACTTCTGATGTGTGCACCCCTAACACTCCTAGTCTGCTGCCCCCTGGAGCTCGTGTGAGAACGATCACGTGCGCTGTGTGCTGGGAATGCCTGAAGCAAACGGTCAACAAGAGTTGATTGTTTGGTTGCTAATATTAGTTCCAAGTTCTCATGTGGCATAATATTTTGCAATTTGCCTTTATAGCGTGGATCAAGGAGGCAGGCCAACCAGTAATCGTCATCGTTCATCATTTTCGTAATGCGTGTGTCCCTTTTTAGGATACGTAAGGCATAATCCGCCATGTGGGCCAAAGTTCCAGTTGTCAAATCTCCGGTTGTGATTGGTTGAGGGGCAGTTGCAGGCAAATCTACGTCACTTGTGTCCCTCAAAAAACCAGAACCCGGCCGTGACACGCAACCAATTTCCTGTGCCCCCGGGAAAGGTTCGGCATTAAAAATATACTCATCCCCATCATCCTCCTCGTCCTCCACCTCCTCTTCGCCCGCTACCTCGTCCTGTACACTGCCCTGACCAGACAATGGCTGACTGTCATCAAGGCTTTCCTCTTCCTCTGGTGCAGACGCCTGCTCCTTTATGTGCGTCAAACTTTGCATCAGCAGACGCATTAGGGGGATGCTCATGCTTATTACGGCGTTGTCTGCACTAACCAGCCGTGTGCATTCCTCAAAACACTGAAGGACTTGACACATGTCTTGTATCTTAGACAACTGCACACCTGACAACTCCATGTCTGCCATCCTACTGCCTGCCCGTGTATCCTCCCACAAATAAATAACAGCACGCCTCTGTTCGCACAGTCTCTGAAGCATGTGCAGTGTTGAGTTCCACCTTGTTGCAACGTCTATGATTAGGCGATGCTGGGGAAGGTTCAAAGACCGCTGATAGGTCTGCATACGGCTGGCGTGTACAGGCGAACGTCGGATATGTGAGCAAAGTGCACGCACTTTGAGGAGCAGGTCGGAGAACCCAGGATAAGTTTTCAATAAGCACTGCACCACCAGGTTTAAGGTGTGAGCCAGGCAAGGAATGTGTTTCAGTTGGGAAAGGGAGATGGCAGCCATGAAATTCCTTCCGTTATCACTCACTACCTTGCCTGCCTCAAGATCTACTGTGCCCAGCCACGACTGCGTTTCTTGTTGCAAGAACTCGGACAGAACTTCCGCGGTGTGTCTGTTGTCGCCCAAGCACTTCATAGCCAATACAGCCTGCTGACGCTTGGCAGTAGCTGGCCCATAATGGGACAACTGGTGTGCAACAGTGTCATCTGCCGATGGAGTGGTTGGCAGACTGCGTTCTGTGGAAGAGCTGTAGCTTCTGCAGGAGGACGAGGAGGAGGAGGAGGAGGGGGTGCGAACGCCTACAGCCAACTGTTTCCTAGACCGTGGGCTAGGCACAACTGTCCCTAAATTGATGTCGCCTGTGGACCCTGCATCCACCACATTCACCCAGTGTGCCGTGATGGACACATAACGTCCCTGGCCATGCCTACTGGTCCATGCATCTGTAGTCAGGTGCACCTTTGTACTCACAGATTGCCTGAGTGCATGGACGATGCGCTGTTTAACATGCTGGTGCAGGGCTGGGATGGCTTTTCTGGAAAAAAAGTGTCGACTGGGTAGCTCGTATCGTGGTTCAGCGTACTCCATCAGGGCTTTGAAAGCTTCGCTTTCAACTAACCGGTAGGGCATCATCTCTAACGAGATTAGTCTAGCTATGTGGGCGTTAAAACACTGTGTACGCGGATGCGAGGATAAGTACTTCCTTTTTCTAACCAGAGTCTCATGTAGGGTGAGCTGGACTGGAGAGCTGGAGATCGTGGAACTTTCGGGTGTGCCGGTGTACATGGCAGACTGAGAGACGGTTGGAGACGGTATTGTTTCCGCCGGTGCCCTAGATGCAATATTTCCTCCTACAAAACTGGTGATTCCCTGACCCTGACTGCTTTTGGCTGGCAAAGAAACCTGCACAGATACTGCCGGTGGTGCGGAAAATGGTGGCCTTACAGTGACGGAAGGGATGTTGCGTTGCTGACTAGCTTCATTGGCCGAGGGTGCTACAACCTTGAGGGACGTTTGGTAGTTAGTCCAGGCTTGAAAATGCATGGTGGTTAAGTGTCTATGCATGCAACTAGTATTTAGACTTTTCAGATTCTGACCTCTGCTTAAGCTAGTTGAACATTTTTGACAGATGACTTTGCGCTGATCAGTTGGATGTTGTTTAAAAAAATGCCAGACTGCACTCTTCCTAGACTCGGATCCCTTTTCAGGGATTGCAGACTGAGCTTTAACCGGATGGCAACGCTGTGCTCCAACAGGTTTTGGCTTTGACACGCGTTTTGGGCCAGATACGGGCCCGGCAGATGGTACCTGTTGCGATGTTGATGCCTGCTGCGGCCCCTCCTCCACCTCCGCTTCTGAACTACTGCCGCCTGCACCCTGTTCCCCCAATGGCTGCCAATCGGGGTCAATAACTGGGTCATCTATTACCTCCTCTTCGAGCTTGTGTGCAACTTCGTCTGTGTCACTGTGTCGGTCGGTGGTATAGCGTTCGTGGCGGGGCAACATAGTCTCATCAGGGTCTGATTGTGGATCTGTACCCTGAGAGGGCAATGTGGTGGTCTGAGTCAAAGGAGCAGCATAGTACTCTGGCTGTGGCTGTGCATCAGTGCACTCCATGTCAGAATATACTTGTAATGGGCATGGCCTGTTAAGTGTTTCACTTTGTAAGCCAGGGACGGTATGTGTAAAGAGCTCCATGGAGTAACCCGTTGTGTCGCCTGCTGCATCCTTCTCTCTTGTTGTAGTTTTTGCTGAGGAGGACAAGGAAGCGACTTGTCCCTGACTGTGAACATCCACAAGCGACGCGCTGCTTTTACATTTACCAGTTTCGGAAGAGGAGGCAAAAGAGCTAGAGGCTGAGTCTGCAATGTAAGCCAAAACTTGCTGTTGCTGCTCCGCCTTTAAAAGCGGTTTTCCTACTCCCAGAAAAGAGAGCGTTCGAGGCCTTGTGTAGCCTGACGACGAAACTGGCTCCACAGCTCCAGACTTAGGTGGAATATTTTTATCCCCACGACCACCTGATGCTCCACTACCACTACCATCATTACCAGCTGACAATGAACGCCCACGACGACCTCTTGCACCAGACTTCCTCATTGTTTTAAAATCTTAACCAAAGTAACTTTATTTGTTGCTGTCAAACAACTTACACGGTGAGCTATAACTTCAGTATGATTTCAATATCCCTTAACAGGTTGGTGAGACCACAAGGAAAATCAGGCACAATGGTACACACTCTGTTTTCTGTGGCACAAAATCACAGAGATGACACACACGCAGGACTGTCACTCAAGCACTAATGTCAATATTAATCTCCCACCTAATTTATTTATTTTTTTTTCTCAGGGAGACTTTAGAAACCAAATAATATTAAAAAAAAAAAAAAAAAAAGGCTTTCTATGGCCCACAATTAGAGAGAGAGAGGTGGCACACCCAGGAGTCAAGACTGGCACACAAGCTGAAAGGGCAATATTACTCTCCCACTGTTTTTTTATGTATTTTTTGTTTTTTAAGGGAGACTTTAGAAACCCAATAATATTTAAAAAAAAAAAATAAATAGGCTTTCTATGGCCCACTGAATGAGAGGGAGAGAGGTGGCACACCCAGGAGTCAAGACTGGCACACAAGCTGAAAGGGCAATATTACTCTCCCACTGTTTTTTTATGTATTTTTTGTTTTTTAAGGGAGACTTTAGAAACCCAATAATATTTAAAAAAAAAAAATAAATAGGCTTTCTATGGCCCACTGAATGAGAGGGAGAGAGGTGGCACACCCAGGAGTCAAGACTGGCACACAAGCTGAAAGGGCAATATTACTCTCCCACTGTTTTTTTATGTTTTTTTTTTTTTTTCAGGGAGACTTTAGAAACCAAATAATAAGAAAATAAATAAATAAATAAATAGTCTTTCTATAGCCCACTGAATGAGAGATAGCACACACAGCAGTGGCACACAAGCCCTGACTGAGGCCAATATTTTTCTCCCACTGATTGATGTAGTGTTTTTGTGTTGAGGTAGATTTTAGAACACAAATCAAGGAAAAAAAAAAAAATGCTTTTTTATGGCCCACTGAATGAGAGAGAGGTGGCACACCCAGGAGTCAAGACTGGCACACAAGCTGAAAGGGCAATATTACTCTCCCACTGTTTTTTTATGTATTTTTTGTTTTTTAAGGGAGACTTTAGAAACCCAATAATATTTAAAAAAATAAATAAATAGGCTTTCTATGGCCCACTGAATGAGAGGGAGAGAGGTGGCACACCCAGGAGTCAAGACTGGCACACAAGCTGAAAGGGCAATATTACTCTCCCACTGTTTTTTTATGTTTTTTTTTTTTTTTTTCAGGGAGACTTTAGAAACCAAATAATATTAAAAAAACCAAAAAAAAAAATAGCCTTTCTATGGCCCACTGAATGAGAGAGAGAGGTGGCACACCCAGGAGTCAAGACTGGCACACAAGCTGAAAGGGCAATATTACTCTCCCACTGTTTTTTTATGTATTTTTTGTTTTTTAAGGGAGACTTTAGAAACCCAATAATATTTAAAAAAAATAAATAAATAGGCTTTCTATGGCCCACTGAATGAGAGGGAGAGAGGTGGCACACCCAGGAGTCAAGACTGGCACACAAGCTGAAAGGGCAATATTACTCTCCCACTGTTTTTTTATGTTTTTTTTTTTTTTTTCAGGGAGACTTTAGAAACCAAATAATAAGAAAATAAATAAATAAATAAATAGTCTTTCTATAGCCCACTGAATGAGAGATAGCACACACAGCAGTGGCACACAAGCCCTGACTGAGGCCAATATTTTTCTCCCACTGATTGATGTAGTGTTTTTGTGTTGAGGTAGATTTTAGAACACAAATCAAGGAAAAAAAAAAAAATGCTTTTTTATGGCCCACTGAATGAGAGAGAGGTGGCACACCCAGGAGTCAAGACTGGCACACAAGCTGAAAGGGCAATATTACTCTCCCACTGTTTTTTTATGTATTTTTTGTTTTTTAAGGGAGACTTTAGAAACCCAATAATATTTAAAAAAAAAAATAAATAGGCTTTCTATGGCCCACTGAATGAGAGGGAGAGAGGTGGCACACCCAGGAGTCAAGACTGGCACACAAGCTGAAAGGGCAATATTACTCTCCCACTGTTTTTTTATGTTTTTTTTTTTTTTTTCAGGGAGACTTTAGAAACCAAATAATATTAAAAAAACCAAAAAAAAAAATAGCCTTTCTATGGCCCACTGAATGAGAGAGAGAGGTGGCACACCCAGGAGTCAAGACTGGCACACAAGCTGAAAGGGCAATATTACTCTCCCACTGTTTTTTTATGTATTTTTTGTTTTTTAAGGGAGACTTTAGAAACCCAATAATATTTAAAAAAAATAAATAAATAGGCTTTCTATGGCCCACTGAATGAGAGGGAGAGAGGTGGCACACCCAGGAGTCAAGACTGGCACACAAGCTGAAAGGGCAATATTACTCTCCCACTGTTTTTTTATGTTTTTTTTTTTTTTTCAGGGAGACTTTAGAAACCAAATAATAAGAAAATAAATAAATAAATAAATAGTCTTTCTATAGCCCACTGAATGAGAGATAGCACACACAGCAGTGGCACACAAGCCCTGACTGAGGCCAATATTTTTCTCCCACTGATTGATGTAGTGTTTTTGTGTTGAGGTAGATTTTAGAACACAAATCAAGGAAAAAAAAAAAAATGCTTTTTTATGGCCCACTGAATGAGAGAGAGGTGGCACACCCAGGAGTCAAGACTGGCACACAAGCTGAAAGGGCAATATTACTCTCCCACTGTTTTTTTATGTATTTTTTGTTTTTTAAGGGAGACTTTAGAAACCCAATAATATTTTAAAAAAAAAATAAATAGGCTTTCTATGGCCCACTGAATGAGAGGGAGAGAGGTGGCACACCCAGGAGTCAAGACTGGCACACAAGCTGAAAGGGCAATATTACTCTCCCACTGTTTTTTTATGTTTTTTTTTTTTTTTTCAGGGAGACTTTAGAAACCAAATAATATTAAAAAAACCCCAAAAAAAAATAGCCTTTCTATGGCCCACTGAATGAGAGAGAGAGGTGGCACACCCAGGAGTCAAGACTGGCACACAAGCTGAAAGGGCAATATTACTCTCCCACTGTTTTTTTATGTTTTTTTTTTTTTTTCAGGGAGACTTTAGAAACCAAATAATATTAAAAAAACCAAAAAAAAAAATAGCCTTTCTATGGCCCACTGAATGAGAGAGAGAGGTGGCACACCCAGGAGTCAAGACTGGCACACAAGCTGAAAGGGCAATATTACTCTCCCACTGTTTTTTTAGGTATTTTTTTTTTTTCAGGGAGACTTTAGAAACCAAATAATATTAAAAAAAAAATAAAAATAAATAGGCTTTCTATAGCCCACTGAATGAGAGATAGCACACACAGCAGTGGCACACAAGCCCTGACTGAGGCCAATATTTTTCTCCCACTGATTGATGTAGTGTTTTTGTGTTGAGGTAGAATTTAGAACACAAATCACGGAAAAAATAAATAGGCTTTCTATGGCCCACTCAGTGAGAGATGGCACACACAGGGATGGCACTGTAGCAGAAATGCCAATCTTAATCTCCCACAAAAAAAACAAAAAAAAAACAGGGACTGTCCTACAATTACTATCTCCCTGCAGTAATCTAAGCCAGGTATGGCAGGCAGCAATAGGAGTGGACTGATGCACAAATTAAATAAAAAGTGTGGACAAACAAAAAAGATAGCTGTGCAGAAAGGAAGGAACAAGAGGATATGTGCTTTGAAAAAAGCAGTTGGTTTCCACAGTGGCGTACACACAGCAATACAGCTATCACGGAGCCTTCTAGGGCAGCCCAATGAGCTACAGCGCTGAGGGGAAAAAAAAAAAAAAATAGCTTCCACAGTCCCTGCACACCGAAGGTGGTGTTGGACAGTGGAAATCGCTGCAGCACAAGCGGTTTGGTGGTTAGTGGACCCTGCCTAACGCTCTCCCTGCTTCTGACGAAGCGGCAGCAACCTCTCCCTAAGCTCAGATCAGCAGCAGTAAGATGGCGGTCGGCGGGAACGCCCCTTTATAGCCCCTGTGACGCCGCAGACAGCAAGCCAATCACTGCAATGCCCTTCTCTAAGATGGTGGGGACCAGGATCTATGTCATCACGCTGCCCACACTCTGCGTTCACCTTCATTGGCTGAGAAATGGCGCTTTTCGCGTCATTGAAACGCGACTTTGGCGCGAAAGTCGCGTACCGCATGGCCGACAAGCACAGGGGTCAGATCGGGTTTCATGAGACGCCGACTTAGCCAAAAGTCGGCGACTTTTGAAAATGATCGACCCGTTTCGCTCAACCCTAGCCACCAGTACTCACTCACTGATGTATATTAAAAACAAAAACACAATACTCACCTCTCCTCCTCATCCCCCGCTCTGAAGAGCATCTAAGCAGCTGCACTACCTGGCACACAGCATGGAGTATGATAAAGTTCACGCACCCGGTGTGTCACAGGTAGAGGGGAATTATGGGGGATGGGGCATCATCTGATGCTCTCTCCTCCATTATTGCTTTCAACAGGTGAATGCAGCCCCGGGTCGGCACTCCACTGGCTGGGGGACCGTGTGGGAGCGGAGGCCCTAGGCAGCATATAAATGGTCTGGAGAGAGCTGATTGGGATGTTAAAAATTAATTTCTCCCATAGAATGAAATTACTGCGCACATTCGGCCAGGCTCTGGTGGTCAAGCTCCTTGGAAACAAGTTATAAACTATATAAGAGAAAAGCTCTCTCAGCAGAATGAACACAGATAGAAAATACTAGTCAATTTCAAACTTGACTAGGAAGGTAGGAAGGGTTCATCAGCGTCCAGTATGGCCAATTAGGGTTTCATTGTATGTTTAGTAAATGATCAAATTACTTTCTCTGCAGGCTGCAGGTACTGTGACAATTTGTCTTTAAATTTTTTTTTTAATGGTTGTAATAAAAATTTGATTTTAGGTAATAGTTAATATGTTAGCCTTGATAAATCACTATACCACTACATCTTTTTTCACAAAAATTATTCAATTTCAAACTTGCTTATATTCATTCTGTGTGACTAAAATAATTTAATAACATGAGAACACCTCTTTGACTCTTCTGCGTGCAGAGCTCTATGGCTACTTTCACACTAGCGTCGTACTCGGCCCGTCGCAGTGCGTCGGGCCGACGTACCGACGCTAGCAGTGACTGCGCCGCACAACGGGGGCAGCGGATGCATTTTTCCATCGCATCCGCCGCCCCATTGTGAGGTGCGGGGAGGTGCGGGCGGAGTTCGGGCCGCGCATGCGCGGTCGGAAATGGCGGTCCGTCGGCATCAAAAAACGTTACATGTAACTTTTTTTGCAGCCGACGGTCTGCCACAACACGGCGCAACCATCGCACGACGGTTGCGACGTGTGGCAAAGCGTCGCAATGCGACGCTAATGCAAATCAATGGTGAAAAAACGCATCCTGCAAGCACTTTTGCAGGATGCGTTTTTTCAACCAAACGACGCATAGCAACGTGCAGTGCACGACGCTAGTGTGAAAGTAGCCTATGACGGCTTGTTTTTTTTGTTACAAGCTGTAGTTTTTATTATGACTTTTTGATCATTTTTACTAATTGTATGGAAGGCAGAATGAAAAAAAGGCAATTCTCGCTTAGTTTGTAATAATATTCTTTTTCAGAATTGACTGCAAGATAAATAATTATATTTTTATCGTACTAGTCATTTTGGATATGCTAATATACTAATATCAGATATGTGTCTTGTATGGGTACATTTGTTCTTTATTACAATAAACTACTTTTATTAAAAAAAAGTTTTTTATTCTTTTATTTTTTTTAAACACTTAAAAACTTTTTTTGATTTTTTTGAAATATGTATTAGTCCGTCTTGAGGAGTAGAGCATTATCTAGCCTGTCAGTGTTATGTATGTTGTTCCTTTCTTGTCTGATGTGCAATTCTAGCTGTTCTTTGTTGGATTTTTCGGGTTGTGTTGCGGTCATCAGTTTCAGTAAAATGGTAAAATGTCTAACGTTCAACTTCTGATCTGTGATCTGTGTTTCGATGTGAATAAAATACTCCTGTAAATAATTTCTAAATCGTTGCACTCGTGTTTTCTTTACATTTACATAGTGTCCCAACTTCTTTGGAATTGGGTTATACTAGGTGGCTGTGAAATAGATTGTGCATCTTGCAGAATCTTTTAGGCTTCGATCTATGGCATACCTGAGGCAATTGTTACCCTAGAGTTGTCAATGGCATCTGGTGGTAATGGGAACTATGAAGTGACAAAGGCAGCAATCTCCCTCTGTCACAACATAATATGCAGCGGTCGCTATTCACTGTGGCATGCAAACAGTTAATTGAGCTGTTGCAAACACTGAAAGTGCTCAATATTATCTATTTCTTTGCTACAAATTGAAATTGAATACCATTTGACAGCAACAGCCCCAAAATCACAACCCGGAGGTAAATAATTATTTCCTTTCCACATCCAAATGGAAAGTATTATGTCCATTGTAGTGTAGCGCCCCCACCGCCGCAGGGCCGAGGGGTACCCGGTACCGGGCCTCTGGGTCTCTGCTCTGGGGTTGTCACGGCGGCTAGGCCCCGGTCCGTGACCCTGCCGTGGGGCGCACAGTGAATAAAGGGATATGGATGATGGTAGTGGTGATGGTGATGCTGTGGTGCGGTGCAGTAAATAACGAGGACACCAGGTTGCAGTCTCTTTACCTCTTTACTGAAGATCTCTGGGTCCTCAGTCCGGAATACGGTTCACCAGGCTGCGCAAGTCCGGCCGGTCCAATGGCACCTCCAGAGTTCTCTTCACAGGTGGAAATCGGTGCCTTCCTTCTAGCGCTATGTGTTGCGGTCCTTCCCTGCTGTGCTTACGGAAAGTCCCCACAACCGTTGTGTCTGTTTCTTAAGTTCCCTCACAACTCGATTAAATGATGTTCTTCTAATCCTCCGTCCCTCCCTGATATTCTGGTTGGAACGGCACCCGTTTGACGGGTAGGCTCGGAGCTCTTCCAGGACCCTAGAGTCGCCCCTCTCCACAGGTTGCCCCCCAAGACTTCATAGGTGATATGTGTTAGACAGCCCGCCTTAAACTGACTGTCCTGCCGCTGTTTAGAGTATTGCTTGAAGCTGATTGTTATAATACTCCCTCGGCGTTCCGGCCACCGGTAATGCGCCTCAGTAGGATGTTGCTCCGGTCTTACAGCATGACCCCTACTGGTATTCTCCTATTGCTTGATCTCGTTTCTCACTCAGCACAATCTATCTCGCTTCTAGTCCTTTCTTGGGTCCCGCCGCTTCCCGGAGCTGGCGCGGACCCGTTACGTTCTTTTCAATGCCAAGCCTCTGTCAGGATCCCACCCCTGACAGAGACCCTACTGTCTCTTCCTCCACAACACCCTCTGCCACCAGGTGTTGCTTTGTCCAATCCAGTCAGCTTTCTGATCTAACTTCCTGCCTGACCCCCAGTTTACCCACTATGGTGGGGAGTGGCCTAATGAATAGAACCCTTAGCTCCCCCCGGAGGCCCAGCTGTGAAATGTATTGGTGTCTGTGATACCTGATCAGATGAACTCCTTCAGTGCCATCGGACGCACCGTAGCTCCCCATAGTGGCGGAGCCACAGTACTGCAACGACCAGGACTCTGGGGCGCTGCACTCCCCCCTGGTTAAACACAGTACTCCGGGACTGGGAAGAAAACAACAATACAAGTTAGCAAAAAGACATACAGTTTCGTTGAGTGTAATAACAATAAGTATACTTGAACAGGCTTCCCTTTATGGGAGGTAAGAACACTTAAACGTTACAAACATGGTTAACATTATAAATTACAGGCTATAAATAACTCCTGTTACCCAACCGGGTATTCTACTAAGTGCAAAATTGTTGAACAATAATTTAACATTGCCTTTAAGGACATACACTCTTAATCCACTAAAGACCTTCCTATAATCACATTATAAGGTAATTTAACTTTTTCCATTCTCCTTCTTTAAATCTGCAGGACCGCCTGTCCTATCGGCACCAGACCTACTGCCTCTCCTTTCTGTTACAGGACTGCCCCGTTCAGCCAGGGCCTACTGCCTTTTCAACTACTATACACAGTATAGAACATAACATTACTTTCAGTTTAAGAGCACTGAGTCATCTCTACATGACTCCTATCAGGACTCAGGGTTTACCTTCTATCCTAACTATCTATCAACATTATCAAGCATTTTCTTTTGAACATTAAACCTTCTCATTATCTTTCTTTCTTGCATGCATGCTGGACACCACATCTATCCCTACGGGTCCACTGCATCCTTCTTCTATCTTTCACCTTTTTCTTCTCAGATAACATCATTAGCATTTCTTCACAATTAACCAGTTGAACACATATAACTTTCTCGTACAAACATTATCATCACTTTTCCTCTCATCAACATTATTGCTACTTGTCTTAAGCAATATTACTATCGAAGCGCGGCAAGTGAACATCCCCTTTAAGAGGGGACCAAGTCTCTGTGAGGTAGCGTATCTTCTCAAGCTACCAGTCCATACTCAGCAAAGGTTCCAGTGCGGTATCTTCGCAAAGAGTCCTTCTTTAAGTAAAACCAGTAGGGAGCGCCTTTAATAAGGTGCAAACTATATACAAGAAGTTCGGATCATGCACTGTTCATGATTTCAGCAGTTTTTAAATAACGTAGAAAAATAGAAAATAACCAAAAACAATAGGGATCCCGGGTCAACAAAGGGATCCCTTTAAGAGTTTACCCTGAACGGGTTTTAGCAGCAACATAAAAGCAATAAAACAGTAACTATTTACAGATTCATGGTATCGAGGTTTATCTTCATAGTAAATCACAAGACATCAGCCGAAAGTGGGCACCTTCCGACTGTGCAGACTTCGATCCTAGGTCAGCAGCTGATGCCGCACCAGTATCACCGATGGATTTCCCTGGTGCAGTCAGACCACCCGATGTCTGGACCCGAAGGCGGACTCTAGCCGCCAGCTCAGTCGCTGCAATGAGACGTACGGCGGCAATGTTGGTAAGATCCGTTACGTCTGGTTCCATCATGGTTGAAGTACCAGATGACGCTCCCCCAAGCTCACAACGGCGCACGTCCCGGGCATACCACCCGTATGCATTCCGATGACGGGTGTAAGTCACCGGATCTCCCCTTTGTAGCGGATCACCACTTCGGCCACAGCAGGGAGCCTTCACGTTGCAGCTGGCAACGAAGACGTCAGTTGGTAGCCCCGGTTCCTGTATGGAGCCCCATCCTCTCTTCGGGTGGAAGGCCAATGGTGGAAGGCCAATACAGTGCCCCACCTCACCATGTCCCGGTCATCACATGCAGGAGGTGGTTGTTGTACCCTCGGTGGGGCAGTCAGCTCTGCCTCTTTCTGCCTTTTCCAATGTAGGATCAAGCATTGTTTGTATTGCTCCCAGGTAAGCACAGCAAGGGTGAATCCTTCTTCCCGAACTCCATCTGGCCCAACCCGGGGGGTGTCCCACTGGAGGGTCACCCCGTCTGGGCCCACGTCTATGGGTTCCCCCATCCTAGTCGGCAGTGGTGGCACCAGCTTCCCCATTGCATCGGGGGGTAACACCATTAGCTCTGCTGATAGTAGACGGCTTTTACTGGGGTGAGGGCCGGTCGCGGGAGTGGGATCGAGCAGGAGAGCAGGGGCGTCTTCCATACCTGCGCCCGATGTGATTCCACCGATGTCGATCCGGTCCGTTGACGAGGACACTGGAATAGGCTGCAGCCCGGACCGCTGCTCCTCCACTGTGGTCCCCGGATGCGGCTCCGCCCACCATGGTTCCTCCTCCGCTGGCTCCGAGGTCGGGATCGGTGAACTCAGCTCCGCTATCTGTTCCAGGGGCTTTGGATCCTCCGGCTGCAGGGGACACGGGTCTGCCTCCGATAAACGAGGGCAAACCGGGACTGCTCCTTCCCCGTTCCGGCACTCGCTGTCCTTCATCATGATCTGCTGATCGGTGGCAATGCATGCATCGGACTCCGCCATTTCTCCTGGGCCGAGCTTCTCCATCTCCTGTTTCCCGCCGTTGCAAATCAGGGGGTGGTCTTGTACTCCGAGGCAGGTCATCGCTTTGCAGCCAGAAACACAGGGGGCGGTAGCCATTTCTCGCGCCACTCTGATAGTCTCCTCCCATGGCACGCCCTCCTTCTTCTCTGGCGTAGCAATGGCGGCGGTTTTTGGCGGGAACTTTTGGCGGTAAATGGCGCAGCACAGTCTTTGCAATAAAGTACAGTCCAAGCACAACAAATTACAGTTCCTAGGCACACATGACCTGATTCTTCAGGCTTAAGTAGATCCTGTTCGTGACGCCAAGTTTGTAGCGCCCCCACCGCCGCAGGGTCGAGGGGTACCCAGTACCGGGCCTCTGGGTCTCTGCTCTGGGGTTGTCACGGCGGCTAGGCCCCGGTCCGTGACCCTGCCGTGGGGCGCACAGTGAATAAAGGGATATGGATGATGGTAGTGGTGATGGTGATGCTGTGGTGCGGTGCAGTAAATAACGAGGACACCAGGTTGCAGTCTCTTTACCTCTTTACTGAAGATCTCTGGGTCCTCAGTCCGGAATACGGTTCACCAGGCTGCGCAAGTCCGGCCGGTCCAATGGCACCTCCAGAGTTCTCTTCACAGGTGGAAATCGGTGCCTTCCTTCTAGCGCTATGTGTTGCGGTCCTTCCCTGCTGTGCTTACGGAAAGTCCCCACAACCGTTGTGTCTGTTTCTTAAGTTCCCTCACAACTCGATTAAATGATGTTCTTCTAATCCTCTGTCCCTCCCTGATATTCTGGTTGGAACGGCACCCGTTTGAGGGGTAGGCTCGGAGCTCTTCCGGGACCCTAGAGTCGCCCCTCTCCACAGGTTGCCCCCCAAGACTTCATAGGTGATATGTGTTAGACAGCCCGCCTTAAACTGACTGTCCTGCCGCTGTTTAGAGTATTGCTTGAAGCTGATTGTTATAATACTCCCTCGGCGTTCCGGCCACCGGTAATGCGCCTCAGTAGGATGTTGCTCCGGTCTTACAGCATGACCCCTACTGGTATTCTCCTATTGCTTGATCTTGTTTCTCACTCAGCACAATCTATCTCACTTCTAGTCCTTTCTTGGGTCCCGCCGCTTCCCGGAGCTGGCGCGGACCCGTTACGTTCTTTTCAATGCCAATCCTCTGTCAGGATCCCACCCCTGACAGAGACCCTACTGTCTCTTCCTCCACAACACCCTCTGCCACCAGGTGTTGCTTCGTCCAATCCAGTCAGCTTTCTGATCTAACTTCCTGCCTGACCCCCAGTTTACCCACTATGGTGGGGAGTGGCCTAATGAATAGCACCCTTAGCTCCCCCCGGAGGCCCAGCTGTGAAATGTATTGGTGTCTGTGATACCTGATCAGATGAACTCCTTCAGTGCCATCGGACGCACCGTAGCTCCCCATAGTGGCGGAGCCACAGTACTGCAACGACCAGGACTCTGGGGCGCTGCAGTAGCATTTCCCTTACTTTGGGTCTTGGGGGACACTCGCTTTGCTCGGGAATAACGCATACAAGCACGATATTTCACACAAATTAAGTCCATTTCGGTTTATTAAAGCGTCATAAACCGCACCATAAGCCAGGAAACACATCACCAGCTTACACATAGTCTGTTACTTTAACACGTGTGGTTTTACAAAGCATTCAATAGTCATGCCTTATCTCTCCAGTCACCAGGTGACTGCACAGTTCAGCAACTGTCATATGTTAGTGCACAGTTCATTACAGTTCATTGTATGCATCAACGGAACATATTAACCACCGACAGTCTGTTCCAATGGCAGATACGTCTCTGCCGTATATTACAGGGTTTTTCCCATACCAGGGGTTACCTCTCAGGAGCTCCGGCTCCACACACTGACTCCTGCCAGTGCTGGTTCACAGGGAAACTGCCTCACTGGGATCACCGTCCTTGTGACCAGGACACCTCGGATAGTCCAGACCCACAGTAGGAACTGTAGCTTCTCCAGCACAGTAGTCGTACTAGGCTCTGCAGTTGCAGCCTTTCCATGCGCTTCCAGGAAGTCCAATCACAGGCACTTCCAACACACAGGCCATCAGTCCATGATCTTACCATGTGCTTGCAGGACTCCAGTCCATACCAGGACAATCCAACACCCTGACCATTCCAGGACTCACACTCTACCAGGTGCTTGCAGGACTCCAGTCCATACCAGGACAATCCAACACCTCGAGCATTCAGTCCATAGCCTCAGCAGTGCTTCCAGGACTCCAGCCCCCTCCACGACAATCCAACACACAGGCTATTGCAGGACTCACTCTCTTCAGTGCTTCCAGGATTTCTCCACTGCCAGGAGACTCCAACACTGACCGTCCACTAGGTCCACGGTCTCACAGTGCTTCCAGAACATCTCCACTGCCAGGAGACTCCAACACCGACCGTCCACTAGGTCCACGGTCTCAGGTGCTTCCAGGAAGACTCCACTCACAGGAGCTTCCAACACCGACCGTCCAGGACCTTGCATATGGACCAAATGGATCCATACACTCTGAACATGTGACCAACACCCTGGTCACATTATCTAGGTGTAACCACTCCCCTGGGTGGGAGTGTGGGTGTGTGTGGCTAGTTTGACCCTCCCATCTCTCATAACTAGCCCTGCCAGTCTCCCATTAGCATTACACAATTACCTGTGGGACTACAGGTCCTAGCACTCCAACCTAACTTCAGACTGACAGTGCAGAGTGTCTTCCTCTGCAACACACACACCGGCCATTTACACTCCTGCCGGACTTTGTCTCATCACATTTATGCCTCCAAGCACATCTTGAAGCGCACACACAGCGCCCCCTGGCTGTAACGTGGGTCACTGCAACACACCATTAAGACGTGAAAAGGCTTGAGGTGATGGGATGTGTTTAAACCAATTTCCTTTATTACATTTTATCTTATACACATGATAGGCCTCATTGTCTCTGATATATCTATTTGTGGGGTTTTTCATGTAGAGCAATTTTTTGTGGTGTTTATTAAAGGGAACCTGTCACCCCGTTTTTTCCGTATGAGATAAAAATACTATTAAATAGGGCCTGAGCTGTGCATTGCAATAGTGTATTTTGTGGACCCCGATTCCCCACCTATGCTGCCGAAATACGTTACCAAAGTAGTCGTTTTCGCCTGTCAATCAGGCTGGTCTGGTCAAAAGGGCGTGGTGTCTTCCCCCAGATCTTGCTTAGTTTTCCGTTGGTGGCGTAGTGGTGTGCGCATGCCCAAGGTCCCAAATCCACGTCACAGGGGAGTGAAAAGAGCGAGATGTGCTGTATTTCATTGGTGATCGGTGGGCGCGGCCATCTTCCTTTGGCTGCGCGTGCGCAGAAGCGGCGCTCTGCTGGCCGCGGCTTCAGGAAAATGGCCGCGGGATGCAGCGCGTGCGCAGATGGAGATTGCGGCGGCCATTTTCCTGAAGCAGAGTTCGCATCTCGGCTTCAGGAAAATGGCCGCCGCGATCTCCATCTGCGCATGCGCGGCATCCCGCGGCCATTTTCCTGAAGCCGCAGCCAGCAGAGCGCTGCTTCTGCGCACGCGCGGCCAAAGGAAGATGGCCGCGCCCACCGATCACCAATGAAATACAGCACATCGCGCTCTTTTCACTCCCCTGTGACGTGGATTTGGGACCTTGGGCATGCGCACACCACTACGCCACCAACGGAAAACTAAGCAAGATCTGGGGGAAGACACCACGCCCTTTTGACCAGACCAGCCTGATTGACAGGCGAAAACGACTACTTTGGTAACATATTTCGGCAGCATAGGTGGGGAATCGGGGTCCACAAAATACACTGTTGTAATGCACAGCTCAGGCCCTATTTAACAGTATTTTTATCTCATACAGAAAAAACGGGGTGACAGGTGCCCTTTAAGGGATAGTGGTCTGCAGCTGTCTCTGGAGGTGTGTCTTTAGGTTGGTCTGCTTAATTACGTCCCCTTTAAAATATCATAAAAATTAGCCCTAAATAAAAAAGCCCATATTTTAAAACCATGTGACAGATGATAAAAAATATTTTTTTTTATAGGTATGGGACCAGTGGGAATTAAATAATGTGGTATTCTTGGAATCAGTAAAAATGTACCTAGGACAACAATTGCCATAAACTAACAAAGCTACCAATTCCTTCCAGATGAATTTGGCTGCCGTCACACTAGCAGTATTTGGTCAGTATTTTACATCAGTATTTGTAAGCCAAAACCAGGAGTGGGTGATAAATACAGAAGTGGTGCATATGTTTCTGTTATACTTTTCCTCTAATTGTCCCACTCCTGGTTTTGGCTTACAAATACTGATGTAAAATACTGACCAAATACTGCTAGTGTGACGGCAGCCTTCTATGTCATGTGAAAGGTTTTTGGTAAATTCTGTTTATTTCCCTGCAACATAAAATTAAATAAATCACGGGGTGGATTATGGCTAAGGCCTCTTTCACACGTCCTGATTAGTGATGAAGTAACATGTTCAGATAACGTCTTATCCAAGCACATTCGGGTGTTATCCCAGTATCTGGGAATGCTTGTATATTATGTTCTAGTCCCTGCGGCTGCATGATTTGTTAGACAGCGTCAACAAATGTGCAGTTTGCCTATTTGTTACACAATCCCCAAATATGTTGAGGCAGTCCACCAGCCACAAATCATGCAGCCACAGATACTCGAACATAATATACGAGCCCTCCCAGATGCTTGTATAAGACTTTGTCGGAGCACCTTTGCTCATCACTAGTCCTGATATTACCGGTACTGGAAAAAACAGCTATGTGATCTTGTGCCACACTGTTAGCGCTGTTCCCAGGTACTGGGAGCTGAATCAAACTGTCTTCATTGTCACCTGGTTTCCCTGCGATCGGCGCCACCAGGTGACACTGACAAGACTTTTAGTCAGCAACCGCATCTGTGTATTGCGCATACCAAATAAATAAGTAAAAAAAATGATGCTTGGTCCTTCTAACTTTTCCTATCCAGCTGAGGGAGAAAGCCAGCAGCTGGGGGCTAACGTTAATATTCTGGGAAGGGGCCAATAGTCATAAATGTTCCCAGCATATTAGCAACAACTCACAGCTGTTTGCTTAGCTTGTACTGGTTGTTAAAGGATGAACCCCTAAAAAAAATTATGTGGAGTCCCCCTATATTTACTAACCAGCAAATGCTAAGCACACAGCTACGGGCTGATATTACTAGGCTGAGAAGGGGCCATGGATGTTGCCCCCTCTCAGACTAAGAGCACTAGCCTTCAGGCACACCCGAAATGGTGCATCCATTATATGCGCCAATTGTGGTGCTTAGCCAAATAGAGTAATATTTTTGGAGTTGATGTCAGCTGTTTTATGTCCGCTGAAATCAACCCCAGGGGTTAGTAGTGGAGTGGCATCTATCATAAACCTCCATCAAATTTAATAAAGACACACACAGTGAAAAGTCTTTTAATTGAAATAAACACTCCCCAACCCTCTTTTACCAATTTATTAATTTAAAAATAAATATAAAAAATCTAAGTAATCCTCACCTGTCCGCCGTTAATGCATTATGCTGAGGTCCCATGACGATCCCCAACGCTGCTACATTCAGATGATGTGGTGAATGGTGACTTAGCCCCCATAGCAACCATACTAGCACTGTACCTGTTTCTGGTACAATCCCTGAGAAATAACTTTAAATTCATATGCAAATGAGGAGGCTTTGGTGCACGTTTGGTGTTTGGCATTGGAGTTTGGTGCCCCGTTATTCCTCCTCAATGGCATATTGGAGTCCTTACCCCCGCTTCTGATTAACAGTACTCGCTTCACAGAGCGAACACTCCCGGAATACTGCAGATATGTGTTCTCCATGCCTCCTTTCTTCTGACACCACTCATTGCACTAATGATACTGTAATGAAGGCACCCTACATGTAAATGAAGAGGTGTAATGAAGCACCAAAAGTTATTTTTTCATACACTGCACCAATAATAGGTACAGTGCTAGTACGGTTGTTATACAGGCTAAGTCCCTACATTATTGACCATGTATAATGCACTTTGGGGGTGATGGACTCTCTTTAACGTATTAACCACTACAGTATAGACAACCCTGGAATATTAGTGACCTGGATGCCATTGACCATGAAGAATGCACTAACATTCCACAGGTACACTGCCAAAAGCTGGTGTCTGGTTACACATCATGTGTGCAGCAAGTCATAACAGCCAAATGACACTTATCTTGAAAGGGTTCAATCATTTTGAGAGTGACGTAGTCATTAAAAGTGGCATTTTTATTAAATATGGAGGATCCAATTATTATTAGTTTTGATTAGATATTTAAAGGTCATCTATCACCAGGTTTTTGCTACTCATCTGAGAGTAGAACAACTCTGATTCCAGTGATAAATCACTTACTGGGCTGCTTGCTGCAGTTTTGATATAATCACAGTTTTATCTGCAGCAGATCTACCAGTTCTCTGAATGCTGAGCTCTGTATAACCCTACCTATACCATTTATTGACCGTTTTCTTTGAACACTGTGCAATGGCAGAAAGCTGCCAATCGGAGGTTGGGGCAGGGTTATACAGAGTTAATGAATATAGAGGACTACCTGGCAGCAGGTTTAATAGTCCTCTTGTGATTATCTTCTGATGATAAAACAGTAATTTTATTAAAACTACAGCACAGTAAGTGACACATAGCTGGACTCGGGGTCTTTTTCTCTACATTTTACAGCTCTCAGATTAAGTGTCAAAAACCTGGTGACATTGTTATTGGTTCACTTTTTTCAAATAGCAATTTTTCCAAATAAAACCTAATAAGCAATGAGGGTTAAATATTTTTTATTGTAACTGTGCATTATATTGTGTATTGTAAAATTAAATCAGGCAAATCAGGCCATGTTGAGAGCGTTAATCTTACACATGTCTAGATTACTACAGTAGGTGCCGTCAGACTCCACTGAACATCAGATGTAACTTAGTAACATAACGTACACTAAACATGCCGGACATAACTGATAACTATGCAAACAGCGATGGGAAATGCTTTACAACAGAACACAACAGACAGGACTAACCAGAAGTCTCCGGACACAAGAACGTTTCAAAGTACTGTGAAGAGCTGAAAAACCTAAATACAGGAGTAAAAAACATCAAAAATGGAAAAGATAGCGGCAGGGGATGAAGTACGCGGTCCTTGTCAGAGTAGACAGACACCATTGCAAAAGGGAAGTAAAACTACTTATTCAAGTTCTAACCACACCAATGGTAAGTAGTACAGTACTCTTATAAGTCACTAGTGGCTGTACTTCTGTAATTCCTAGACACTGCTGTACTAATGTCCCGGCACTGTTATAGTGGTACAGTGTGCAGAGCCGTTACAGAACTGCAGACACTATAAAAAAGTTATGTCTATCTTTTCATAATTGATTTTGTAACATTTGCATCCAGTGTAGGCAGTCCGCAGCAAGGACTTTTAGATTTTACCTTTGTGCAGTAGCTCTTTTTGGGTTTTTCTACTTTTGTTTTTGTTCCTGTCCGTGACATAATTTCACTAAAATTATGATTTTTTTTATTGAATATAAAAAATTTTCAAAACCTGGTAATCGAGTTACATGAATGTTCACTGACAGAAGCAGAAATATTGAAAATGATGAAACATCAAAACACAAACAATATTAGAAAGTTCTATGGGTTTTCTCAAACCCCTTTGCGCCTATGGGCAAAACTGTGCTCCCTGTGCTAGGGTGATTGTGTGTTAAGCGGGCTCAGGAGCTAAGCTCCATCAACACGAGGTTGATGCTAACTACCGTATATTACACAGCCAACAGCCGAGTCCGGAGCTGAGTTTCAACATCAGCTGTTAACCATTTGGATGCTGCTGTCAATCACTTACAGGGGCATTTAAATGGTGTCACTGATGATACTAACATACGCTCTCTCCCATCAGCCCCTCAGTGACGTGATTGGTGGGCACCAATGGGTTACCATGGAAACCAGGTGTCTGTTGTTTCTCCTCTGAAGCTCATGTGCTGAACTTCAAGGGAGGCCATGATGTAAACTATATACAGAAATATACTACTTCAATACTGTGGTAATTGTTATATGGTATTAGCAATTGGATGAATGCAGGTTAAGTCACTTTTTTAGGGGACTAATAGATTAAAGGGATTCTGTCACCTGAATTTGGAGGGAACAATTTTCAGTCATATGGGCAGGGTTTTCGGGTGTTTGATTCACCCTTTCCTTACCCGCTGGCTGCATGCTGGCTGCAATATTGGATTGAAGTTCATTCTCCTTGCAGGCACGGTCTGCGAATTGAGATACTGATTTGGCTTTTATCCTAAGTCTTATTGCACGACTCGTTAAAGGGTTGATTGTGACTTGTAGGATCGCTACTTCCAACAGGTGACGCTATAGAGTTTAAGTCCTCTTTTTCTCAGAAGAGGCAATTTGAATTTTTTTGTATAGAGCACTCATGATAAATACAAAAGAGCAAATGATAAACAATAATTTAAAACAAAAAAATAGAAAACTGGTATTGGCACCCTTTACATTAAATTAGTATGGAAACATGTTTTGACTCGTGTGTAGCAAATAGCAAATTAGAATCACCTGTGATTAATTGTCGGTGCCCATGGGACACAAATTAGCCAATGAATAATGACTTTAGTGTTTTAAAAAGCCACATGGTAGGTCCTGTTCCTTTGTCACAGTGGTGAAGACATAGGAGCTGTCTGAAGACATCAGAACTGCTATTATTAGTAAACACAAGACTTCCAAAGGGTATAAGGCAAAGGGTATAAGGCCATCTCCAAAGACCTTGGTATCCTAGTTTCAACAGTGAGCAATGTTATTAAGAAGTTTGTCAACCATGGAACCCTCAAAAACCTCTCTGAACATGGGGAAACGAGAAAAATTGACAAGAGATGTCTTCAAAGGTTGGTACAAATAGTGGAAAAAACACCACATCAAAGATTTAAAGACCTGGAAGCCAACCTGGAACAGTCTGTGGTCATGGTTTCAACAGTACCATACTCCGCACACTAAACCAAGCAGAACTTTATGGGCAAATGCCAAGAATGAAACTTAAGAAACCACAATCCTTCTAGGAAAATGCTCTGTGGACAGATGAAACAAAAATTGAGCTTTCTGACAATGCAAAGCAGCATTGTGTTTAAAAATGGTGTAATGAAGCTTAAAAGGAAAAGAACACCCTACCAACAGTTAAGCATGGTGGAGAATCCATAATGCTGTGGTGTTGCTTTGCTGTGTGTGGTACTGTAGGCCTTGACCATATCACAGGAATCATGAAATTGGAGAATTATTTAGAGACTTTAGAGTGAAAGGTCCTATCCAGTGTAAGAAAACTTGGTTTGAGTCAAAGATCATGGGTCCTCTAGCAGGACAATGACCCAAAGCACACATTCAAAACTACACAGAAATGGTTATAAAAGAAAAAAATGACTGTTTTAAAATGGCCAGCATTGAGTCCTGGCCTCAATCCCATTGAAAATATTTAGGGTGAGCCGCAAAGGAAGACTGAGAGAAATACCAGCTGAGAAGTGCAAGAAGCTTATAGATGGCTAGAAGAAACATTTGGATACTAACCAAAAAGGTCAGGACTGAAATTAACCAGCTGACCAAACAAAGAAAACCAATATAAAGATTAAAATATCCAATTTATTAATAAATATTAAAATAATAAAAGACATAGATCATTATTACACAAAAAATACCCGAGGGGACACAGTAGACCGAACCCACAATAAATATCAATAAATAAATAAATGGAGCACCTGGCAAAATAGGATTAGTAAAAAACCCCAGTGCACAATAAATATTAACACCATAGTGATCTTAATTAAAGTCATAGGTAACCAGAAAGGGTCTAGAGGATAAATAAAATAAAGTATATAGTGCCTGAAACATCTTAAAATAGATCCAAAAGAACAATGCCTGATAAATCAAGGTTATAGCAAAATTGCACATGGGATAAAAAATATATTACCTGTGCACAGGAGCCTCAAATCTCCCGAATAGTGAAGAAAATAATTGTGGGTAGTCAGTCAGTCCCCACCCCACCCCGGAAGAAGCCAAGGGCGAATATCAATCTAAATTTACTACTAACAAAAATTACAATGTGTCATGAAAAATTATGCTTAGAATAACTGGGATATGTTGAAGTGTTCCGGAGTTATTACCACATAAATTGACACTGCTCAGAATTCAAAAATTTGGCCTGGTCAGGAAGGTAAAAACAGGTTCTGGCTGAAAAGTGTTAAGCAGCGGAACCCTGTTATTTAAAATTATTATTATTTGTTTATTTCTATGTTAATAATTATTATTTCATAACAAAATTGAAACGGACAACCACCAGTGTGAGGTGAAGAGCGCATAACTGGAAAAAAATCTAAAAACTCCATGCTAATGTTTGGTTAAAATCAATCTTGTGATTTGTGTGCTGGAAGACATCTTTGCTAGCTAATGACCCATAACAGTTAATAACGTGTACTAAATTGTTTAATATGACAGTAACTTTAAAGTCTCACAAAGAGTAAAATAATTAAACTAATCTAAGAAAAAAAGCTACTTGTGCATTTTATTTTAGACTGTATACTAATTTCCATTGAGTTATATATCTTCCTGGATGATCTCCAACAAAATATGTAATGTCTACTTTCCTCTCTAATTCCAATAATTCATAAATTTCATATTGAAGGCACTGGATTTGTTGTGTTTGCTGCTCCAGTCTCTGCTCCTTAATACACTATGGGGAACATTTATATTGCGATTATGGCAGAAACTGGAGTGAAAAAAATTGCTAAATATGGTATTTGTACATAATAGTTTGGAGCTTTCTATGCCGTATCTATATGTCCAAGGTCTTTAAGTATCAGGGGGTTAAACAGGTACTGCACTCAAATGCACATATAATCTGCACCAAAAAATGCAGCAAAAGTATACCAAAAAAGCAGAAAAAACATGGCAAAATCTGTTTTATGTAAACCGCTTCCTTACTGTCAAGAGAGCAGGTTTTGGCTGCAGAAAAAAAACAGCAAAAAAGCAACATACGAACATAGCCTTAAACTAAACCGAAAAAAATGAACTGGCGCATAAGTTGCTATGTATGCAAAATAGGAGCATATTCACACAAGCCATAAAACAGACAAAAACCAAGACACACACAAAATAAACATACAGTATACCCTGCTGTAAGTAAATAAGTAAAAACAATAATGATTATAAATAGCATTGAGTACTTAGTAAACATTGTTTTTGATTAAAAAAAGCGTTAAAGTCTCCCATCAACGTCAAGGTGCACGCAAATTCAGGATGGGCTTTAGTATTAAAACCTTACCCAGGGAAGGTACAGAGTTTGAGAGATCTTCAAACAAGACGCCAAAATGATGTTACTTTTTAAAAGAGAGCATATTAGAGCATACATTTTTAAAACATGGGTCATTTCTGTGAAAAAAATGGAAATTTGGAAAAATGTTTTAAAAATTTTGCAATTTTTAAATTTTTAATTTTTATGCCCTTAAATCAGAGAATCATATCACACATAATAGTTAATAAATAACATTTCCCACATGTCAACTTTACATCAGCAGAATTTTTGAAGCATAATGTTTTTTGTTAGGAAGTTATAAGTTATAAGAGTTAAAAGTTGACCAGCGATTTCTAATTTTTAGAACAACATTTGCTAAACCATTTTTTTTAGGCACCACCTCCCATTTCAAGTGACTTTAAGGGCTTCTATGACAGAAAATACCCAAAATTGACACCTTTCTAAAAACTGTACCCCTCACTGTATTCAAAACCAAATTCAAGATATTTATTAACCTTTCAGGTGCTTCACAGGAATTAATGGAATGTGGAAGGAAAAAATAAACATTTAACTTTCTTTCACAAAAAATTTCCTTTAGACCTACCGTAATTTGTTTTACTTTAGCAAGGGTGATAGGAAAAAATGGACCATGCAATTTGTTGTGCAATTTCTCCTGAGCATGCAGATTCCCATTGTTTAGGCACACGGCAGGGCTCAGAAAGGAAGGAATGTCATTTCCGTTTTTGAATGTAAAATTTGATGGCATAATTAGCAGATGCCATGTCGCTTTGGAAGAGCCCCTGATGTGCTTAAACAGTTGAAAAACAACACCACCTTTGACACCTTTTTGGAAAATAGACCCCTTTGGAAACTTATCTAGATGTGTATTGAACACCTTGGACTCCCAGGTGCTTCACAGAAGTCTATAACGTTAAGCCGTGAAAATAAAAAAATCACATTTTCCCACAAAAATCTTTTTTAGCTTCATCTTTTGTACTTTCACAACGGTAACAGGAGAAAATAGACCCCAAAATTTGTTATGCAATTTCTCCTGAGTTCACCAATACCCCAGATGTGGTTGAAAACTACTTTCGAGGCACATGTGCAAAGCTCAGGAGGGAAGAAATGCCATATTACAGTGCAGATTTTGCTGCACTAGTTTGGGGGTGCCATGTTACATCGGCAGAGTCCCTGAGGTGTCAGAACAGCAGAATCCCCCATAAGTGACCCCACTTTCCAAACTAAACCTCTCAATGAATTCATCAACTGGTGCAGTGATTATATTGACACCACAGATGTGGCACAGAATGTTATACCATTGGGCAGTGAAGAAAAAATAATTTACTTTTTACCTCCAAGATTGTGTGTTATTCCCAAGTTTTACATTTTCATACTGGGAAATGGGTAAAAATGGCACCAGAATTTGTCCCACAATTTCTGCTGAATATAGAAATATGTCAAATGTGGATGTACAGGACTGCTTAGCCATACTCAATGACTTGGGAGGGATGGAGCGCTATTTGCCTCCTGGAACGCAGATTTTCCAAGAATAGTATGTGGATTCCATATAAATAGCTCCATATACAAATACTCTAAGTGCTAGAAAAGCAGAATCCCCCTCAAGTGACCCCATTTTGGAAATTATAACCTTTGAGGATTTATCTACAGAAGTAGTGATGATTTTGACTCCATAGGTGTTTTCCAGAAAGAAGCAGCAGTGGATGTTGCTGAGTGAAAATTTCAAACTGCTGTTGTAGTGACCAGTACGCTCTAGTGACCAGTACATTGTAGTGACCAGTACGCTGTAATAACCAGTACATTATGCTCAGCTCATGCTTCTGGAGACACGTACCCATAAATTAGGTGGGCTCTCATCACTACTGAATGCCAAACGTGTGGATGCTAAATGTGGCTTAGGCACACTGGGGCTCAGAAGGGAGGGGGCATTTGGATTTGGAAGTGTAGAATTTGCTGAATTTCTATTTGGGTGCGAGGAGCCATTTCGCTTTCTCAGAGCCTTTGTGATACCAGTAACATGGAAGCCCACTATATTTCTGTTAACAGATAATGGACCTGAGTGAAGGCTTTCTTTTTCTGTGGACTGAGTTGAAGATTTTATTGGGAACATTTTACATAACATTTATGATCACATCAACAGTGTCTCCATCTGCCTCATTATAGGGAATTTTCCGCAGAGGATTCTATCAGAATCATGTATTTCAGAGATTTACATGCGCTCAGATTTACTGCAATCTTTTGGAGGCAGAATTAAAAAATCAACAGCATGTGAAGAATTGGTTTTATTTATTTTTTAAAGCTGGTCCTCGTGCAGTAAAAGTGTTTAGGCAACTTTATTCTTCGGTCAGCACGATTACAGCGATACTAGATTTATATTGGGTTTTTATGTTTGACTGCTGTCACACACTTTTGTTGTGAAAACTAGACAAAACTACTATAATTATTCTATATTTCGGTTGACAGAGTCATGTGATGGCTTGTTTTTTGCATGACGAGTTGACGTTTTTATTGGTACCATTTTCAGGCAGATGACATTTTATGATCACTTTCTATTCTGATTTTTGGGAGATAGAATGAAAAAAAAACAGCAATTCAGGAATTGCTTTCTTTTTTATACCGTTCTGCATGTGGTAAAATTGGTAAAACAGATTTATTCTTCGGGTCAGTATGATTACAGCGATACTCCATATATATTGCTTTTTTATGTTTTGTGGCTTTTACAGAATAAAAACTATTTTATAGAAAAAATTATTATTTTTGCATCGCTTTACTCTGAGAGCTTTATTTTTTTATTTTTCTGCTGATGGAGCTGTACGATGGCTTGTTTTTTGTGGGACAAGATGACATTTTCAGCGGTACCACTTTTACTTATATTCGTCTTTTTGATCGTGCTTTATTGCACTTTTTGTTCAGCGGTATGATGATAAAGTATTGTTTTTTGTTCACTGAAGGGGTTAACTAGTGAGACAGTTTTATAGAGCGGGTCATTACAGACACGGCTATACCAAATATATGTGTTTACTTCCTTTTTTACATAAATAAATATAATTTATTGGAGTAATATATTTTCTTTTGTTCTTTATTTGGGGATTTTTTGATACATTTTTATGCTTTTTTAATATTTTTCTTTAACTTTTTTACAGTGCTCCAGGATGGGACATCACTGTACGGTATCAAATTGCTGATGTGATACACTGCAATGCTTCTGCACTGCAGAGCATCAGATCAGTGTCTGACAGGCAGGGGAAGTGGTGTCTCAGCTCCTCATCTGAACAGGCACTGACACGCCACCTTCCCTTAATGACCCCGTGGCCATCTTGTGGCCGGGGGTCTCCGTGGAGACCATCTGGGCAGTGACCCCTCCCTGCTCGATGCTGATGTCGCTGTCACTATTGACAGCATCTTCAGAGGAGTCAAACACCCGTGATCGGTGGTAGCACTGATCGTGGGTGGTGCTGCAGGGTGTCAGCTCTCACATAGAGCTGACATCCGCACCCGATTGCGGCGGCACTCAGCGTGAGGCTGTGCGATCGCGGTGCCGTATATGTACTACTGTTTATGGGAATGCAGCTTCCACAGAGCAGTAAATATACCACGCATGTTGGGAAGGGGTTAATGGGAACCTGTCATGACCCAAAAGGCTATGAACTTGTATATATGGTAATACTCTGCAGGGTAATAGCGTTCCATAGATGCCTGGCCTCTGTACTTAAAATCCAGCTTTCTGTAGGAAATGAACTGTATGCCTCCTGGCAGCCTACACTTTTCAGTCATCCTGTAGATTGATCCGATATCTTCTTGGAAATAACGTTTTGTGATATGACCGGTTCCCTTTAAAGGGTTATTTTACAGAAATAAGTTGGAATACCCCTTTTGGACACCAGAATATTAATTAATTTAAAATCAATGATATTCACATTTACAGAATGCTTTGATTTGATTAAATTCCTTCATATACAGTTTTGAATAGAAAATTTGGATCATTCTGGAGCTTTTCAGTAGATACAGTATATGACGTCAAGTTATAAAATGATGTGTTTATACAATATATATGAAATATTCCCCATAATGTATTGCTAGAGCATTGGTTGTTCTAGTTTATCGGCAAATGTTTCAAGTCCCTGAACAATTTCTTTGAAAGTTAATTCGACAGAATTGACTTAATGCCAAATTTCATAAATTGAATGATAGCATTTCTAGTCGTGTCATCTTAAATTGCTCATAAGAAAGGGGTTGTGTTAATAGGATATCAATTGGAAACACTGATAGAGAGACGGTCAAGACACATCTTCATTTTTTCTCACTTTTCATAATCGAATCCTGAAGTCAAACATGCAATTAGTGCCCTCCTCGCCCCCTGCATACTAAGTAACCTGATTTCTACAGCTTTCCCTGTGCAATCCGTTTAGCATTGCAGCGCGTAATGAATATGTACATTTTGAAGACCTTCCCGAGAAGGGTCACAGGCAATCAACCTTGAATTCAATTATGTGAGTCAAGGTTAATGACTCAGCACAGTGGTCAGAAGCATGCAGGAGGCTGTAGATTAAATCAGCCTGTCAGAACTGACAATGTGGAAGAGACTGAATTACTTGTGCGGGAGTCAGGGAATCGTGTGAAGATAAAATGGTGTCAGTCTTCAACTGAGATTACACAGAGTTTTTAGTGGCAAATCTGATTGTAAATCTACCCGAGACCTATAATATGATTAGTCTACAAAGGATGCCTACACTCTCTTGTGTGGGCTTTTAGAAGGACCTGCCATCATTTTCTGCTGTGCAGTAATTTGCATTTGTGGTTTGGTTTGAGTATCTGTACAGACATGGTCTACTCTATATAATGAAGAGCCAATAATAAAGGTAAAAGGGGGTGTCTTCACAGTTTTAATACATGAAAAGGGATCTGGTTTCTTGTACTTAACCTACAGTCAAACATCAATTGGAAAGATGTCGTTAAATTGAGAAATGCCCTCAAAGATCACCATCTGCTAGAAACATTGCTATATGTGTTGCACAGGAAACAATTGTCCACTGGCTCAAGCCGTAAGAGGGACCAAAGGACATTTTGCCAAATACAAAGACACCAGTATAGTAAGTGGCACATGGTTTGGGGCCTTTTTAGAGACTGTGTTTTAGGTACTTGAGTTTCAGGTTACGGGATGCTATAAATATAATGCATATGTAAGGTGGCAATGTCAATATACACAGGGGCCCCTGGACAAAGGCCATGGAGTCAGTAGCTGTAAGATGATGCAAGCTGGCAAGAAGGATAGTCAGGTAGAGTCAAAACTAAGAGGGCAGCAAAGGTACAAAATCATCAGGCAGGAGAAACATCAATAAATAAGTCGAGGTCAAAGCAGGAAAGCAGAAATGTAACACTGGAGAAGAAACCATAGACTCAAACCAGGAGAGCACAAAGCTATATTTGGCTGGAAGCTTACGTAGGGTGTAATTCTCTCCTACTGGCTAGAGCAGGTAGATGATAACTACAGCTGGACAGCACACACACAAACTGCCCAACTGGACGGCTCTGTAGGTCCCAGTCACGCAAATCTAAGTTGCTGGAAAGTGCCTGCACTGTCCAGAGCTTCTGGTTCCAACATATCTGCAACCATGTGAACCTTCCACGGAGACGACATAAGCAGACTTTGCAAGGCCAGGTTCTGGTGGAAATGTGATAGTAGGACACCTAAAGCAAAAATGATAAAGTTAAATTTGTACACCGCTTTTTGTATAAAATATGGTGTTTTTGCGAATTCTAGATGATTTTTGCATGAATAATATTGTTCAGACATCAAAGATTATAAATTGTTATACTGTTAATGCCATCTGTAAAATAAAATGGCAATAGAGAGCGTTGTAGCATTTATCTACAATATCACAATTGTATGTCAGTCTGACAGTTCCCTTAATATAGTAAACAATGTAAGAAAAATCTTTGGTTGAATCAGCAGCGATTTTCTGAAATATCGACTTATGAAGAATGTTAAAATGTCCCCTTCACCTTGTAAGGTCCACTGTCCTCCTGAATTTTATATAGCTTCCTATTAAAGAGGTAAATTATGCCTTTAATGCTCATTAACTCCATGAGCTGACAGGCTGAGGTTTTCTTAAAGGATATCTGAGATGTGTTCTCTAACATACCCAAACCACAAAACCCCTTCACTTTATCTCTTTCCTCATTAACAGTTTGCTTACTATGCTGTTTTCTATCAATTTCATGATTTTCACATACATCTGTTTTTTTCAATCTTTGATTTATTTGCTCATAATTAGAAATAATACATGAAATGTGAACATCACATACAGTCATTAGCAAGCCAACAATTCTATTATATCACTATATTAGTTTTAGGACATTACAGTACTAACACTCCAACAGCAATGATTTTATGTGCAGTTTGTGCCCTGCTAAATTGCTTATCTAATGTGTCGGAATATTGAGAGGATGGGAAAATGTACACTGGTGTCTTATTCACATTTCTACCGTAGCCTAAAAAACAGATTTTTTTTTTGTGTTGCTTTCCAAAGTCAAAAAACTGCAGGAGGTTTTACTAAATCAATTGATCCCAGTGCAACTTTTAAGCGCTATATACTTATTCCTTGACTTCAGTTATATATTTTTAGTGCATTTTTCCTAAGAAAACTATCATATGTGCATTTACACCTTACTTGTTACTTCTTGTTTTAGGGGAATAAGGAGATTCTGGACCCAAACATCCTATCTTACAAGCATGCTTTAATAAATAACTACCCAATTCAATTGAACATATTATTTCTCAAACTATGGTTTAGGTTTTTAAATTAGTAATTTTAAATATTTATTGTTTGCCATGAGCCTAACCCTTTATAACATTTATGACCAATCATTTCCAAAAAGAGTAACTTAATAAAAATAGGGAGCAGAAAGCGTCAAGTTTGGTGGAGATCAATGTCATTTGACTCACATATTATCACATTTCTGATTCGCATATGTTGTAATGGCATTTTAGTAGAAATGAAATGCAAAGTGTCATCTCAACATTTTTAAAGAAGCACTCGCATCAAAGATTATTTTTCCTCTTAATGTATTGCAATCATCATATTATATAGCACATATGGTGTACTTACAATTGCTCATTTTGCATTTCACTCAGTTAATTGTTCTCTTTTCTATGCTCTATATAGGAACAGGAAGTCTCTTTTTCCTGCTTGAATCATTCCCCTCTTCAACTCCTAACCCAGCAGCTCCCTCCTTGTGCTGCCAGGGACTTTTGCAGTGACTCATGACTCATGCTGGGAAACTAGACCTCCTTTTTCTACATAGAGCTTAGAAGGAGTAAGCTAGTCAGTTTTTCATCATGTTCTGTCATAGACCTAATGGAAAAGAGAAGAATTGTGTTCCCTGTTCAGAACTCCTCTCTATAAGCCATAGTGGAGATTGGCTACAAACAGTGGCTCTCACTTTGCTAGTCTCACATACCATGTTTCAAAAACATTTCTCGGTTAAACTATGCTGCCATCGAACAATGCTTTGGCTGATTTTTCTCATACACTTCCGACTCTCTCATGTTCTCTATAAGAAAGCTGCCAGCTGACATGATCTATGGGAGAACAACATGATTGTCAGTTCGAAATCCGACATGCCCGGTCGACATCTCCCCCAATCACCAGTAGACCTGAGCTCCCAGACACATTAATCTGTTGGCCAAACTTGCTGATATCGATGGAATTCAGATGACATTAGTCTAATGTGTTTGGGGCCTTGGGGATAACAGTACAATACCCCACTGATCAGCCTGCTGTACAATAAAGGTATGTTGTAAGTTGCGTATTTGGTGCTGATTTTCAATGTGGATTTATCTGGATAATATTAACAAAGTAAAACAATGCCAGAAAAGGAGATGAAATTTCAGCTCTAAACTTCTGCACGGAAATTGACATGAATGTTACAATTGGCAGCATGTGAATTGTTTGCGCAAACTTCAGTGTGAATTTTGCATTTGGAATTGAAAAGGTGAAATTTGTAGTGAATCCAAATAAAAATCTGGCAAAATCCACATGTAACATGGGAATATTGCTGTAGATAAATTGCAGATATGGAATTAAAAATTCATGCCAAATATGCAACATGTGAACTTACCCTAAAAGAGGATTGTTCACATAGAGCAGCCCCATCAATTCTTCATGATATTCTGAAAAATTGGTTGCCCATGGAGCCTTTATATAGTGGATCAGTCTTACTAATACCAGCATACAATAGCATAACTAGAGTCTGATGGGCCTTGGTGCAAGATTTGTACTGGGGCACCCATTAATAATTATACACTGCTCCAAAAAATAAAGAGAACACTAAAATTCCACATCCTAGATATCACTGAATGATATATTCTAGTTGTAAATCTTTATTCAATACATAGTGGAATGTGTTGAGACCAATAAAACCTAAAAATTATCAACGTAAATCACAACTAATATCCCACGGAGGTCTGGAGTTGGAATGATGCTAAAAATCTAAGTGGAAAATGAAGTTACAGGCTGATCAAACTTCAGTGGCAATGCCTCAAGACAAGGAAATGATGCTCAGTAGTGTGTGTGGCCTCCATGTGCCTGTATGACCTCTCTACAACACTTGGGCATGCTCCTGATGAGGCGGCGGATGGTCTCCTGAGGGATCTCTTCCCAGACCTGGACTAAAGCATCCGCCAACTCCTGGACAGTCTGTGGTATAATTGTGGTATAATGTGACATTTGTGGATGGTGCGAGACATGATGTCCCAGATGTGTTCAATTGGATTCAGGTCTGTGGAAAGGGTGGGCCAGTCCATAGCCTCAATGTCTTCATCTTGCAGGAACTGCTGACACACTCCAGCCACATGAGGTCTGGCATTGTCCTGCTTTAGGAGGAACCCAGGGCCAACCGCACCAGCATATGGTCTCACAAGGGGTCGAAGGGTCTCATCTCGGTACCTAATGGCTACCTCTGGTGAGCACACGGAGGGCTGTGCGGCCCTCCAAAGAAATGGCACCCCACACCATTACTGACCCACTGCCAAACCGGTCATGCTGAAGGATGTTGCAGGCAGCAGATTGCTCTTCACAGCTTCTTCAGACTCTGTCACGTCTGTCACATGTGCTCAGTGTGAACCTGCTTTCATCTGTGAATAGCACAGGGTGCCAGTGGCGAATTTGCCAAACCTGGTGTTCTGTGGCAAATGCCAAGCGCCCTGCACCGTGTTGGGCTATGAGCACAACCCCTATCTGTGGACGTCGGGCACTCAGACCATCCTCATGGAGTCTGTTTCTAACTGTTTATGCAGACACCCTGCACATTTGTGGCCTGCTGGAGGTCATTTTGCAGGGCTCTGGCAGTGATCCTCCTGTTCCTCCTTGCACAAAGGCTGAGGTAGCAGTCCTGCTGCTGGGTTGTTGCCCTCCTACGGCCCCCTTAATGTCTCCTGGTGTACTGGCCTGTCTCCTGGTAGCGCCTCCAGCCTCTGGACACTATGCTGACAGACACAGCACAGCTTGCATTGATGTGTCATCCAGGATGAGCTGCACTACCTGAGCCACTGTGTGGGTTGTAGAGTCCGTCTCATCCTACCACGAGTGTGAAAGCACAACCAACATTCAAAAGTGACCAAAACATCAGCCAGAAAGCATTGGTACTGAGATGTGGTCTGTGGTCCCCACCTGGAGAACCACTCCTTTATTGAGATTGTCTTGATAATTTCCAATAATTTCCATCTGTTGTCTATTCCATTTGCACAACAGTATGTGAAATTGATTGTAAAACAGTGTTGTTTCCTAAGTGGACAGTTTTATTTAACAGAAGTTTGATTTACTTTGAGTCATATTCTGTTGTTTAAGTGTTCCCTTTATTTTTTTGAGCAGTGAATATATACTTATGTATATATATATATATATATATATATATATATATATATATATATATATATATATATATATATACATAGAGTAGGGAAAAAAGTATTTATTCAGCCATGAATTGTGTAAGTTTTCCCGCTTAAAAAGATGAGAGAGGCCTGTAATTGACATCATAAGTAGACCACAACTATAAGAGTCAAAATGAGAAAACAAATCCAGAAAATCAATTTGTCTGATTTGGCAAGATTAATTTTGCAAATTATGGTGGAAAATAAGTATTTGGTCATTAACAAAAGTTAATCTCAATATTTTGTTATATATCCTTTGTTAGCAATGACGGAGGTCAAACAGTTTCTGTAAGTCTTTACAAGGTTGGCACACACTGTTGGTGGTATGTTGGCCCATTTCCCCATGCAGATCTCCTCCAGAGCAGTGATGTTTTTGGCCTGTTGCTGGGCAACATGGACTTTCAACTCCCTCCAAAGGTTTTCTATGGGGTTGAGATCTGAAGACTGGCTAGGCCACTCCAGGACCTTCATATACTTCTTACGAAGCCACTCCTTCATTGCCCTAGAGGTGTGCTTGGGATCATTATCATGCTGAAAGATCCATCCACGTTTCATCTTCAATGCCCTTGCTGATGGAAGGAGGTTTGCACTCAAAATCTCACGATACATGGCCCCATTCATTCTTTCTTGTTCATGGATCAGTCATCCTGGTCCCTTTGCAGAGAAACAGCCCCAAAGCATGACATTGCCACCCCCATCAGACCATATGACATTCTCCCAATACTCTTCTGGATAATGCAAATGCTCTCTAGCAAACTTCAGATGGGCCCAGACATGTACTGGCTGCACGATCTGAGTCCCTGGCGGAATAGTGTGTTACTGATGGTAGCCTTTGTTATGGTGGTCCCAGCTCTATAAAGGTCATTCACTAGGTCCCCCTGTGTGGTTCTGGGATTTTTGCTCACCATTCTTGTGTTCATTTTGACCCCACAGGGTGAGATCTTGAGTGGAGCCCCAGATGGAGGGAGATCACCAGTGGTCTTGTATGTCTTCCATTTTCTTATTATTGCTCCCACAGTTCATCACACCAAACTGCTTGCCTATTGCAGATTCAGTCTTCCTAGCCTGGTGCAGGGCAACAATTTTGTTTCTGGTGTCCTTCGACAGCTCTTTGGTCTTCACCATAGTGGAGGTTGGAATGTGACCCACCTATGATGTCAGTTACAGGCCTCTCTCATCTTTCTAAGTGGGAGATTGACTAAATACTTTTTTCCCCACTGTACTATAGGATTCTGTGGAATGTATACAGTGTATATATATATACAGTGGGGCAAAAAAGTATTTAGTCAGTCAGCAATAGTGCAAGTTCCACCACTTAAAAAGATGAGAGGCGTCTGTAATTTACATCATAGGTAGACCTCAACTATGGGAGACAAACTGAGAAAAAAAAATCCAGAAAATCACATTGTCTGTTTTTTTATCATTTTATTTGCATATTATGGTGGAAAATAAGTATTTGGTCAGAAACAAACAATCAAGATTTCTGGCTCTCACAGACCTGTAACTTCTTCTTTAAGAGTCTCCTCTTTCCTCCACTCATTACCTGTAGTAATGGCACCTGTTTAAACTTGTTATCACTATAAAAAGACACCTGTGCACACCCTCAAACAGTCTGACTCCAAACTCCACTATGGTGAAGACCAAAGAGCTGTCAAAGGACACCAGAAACAAAATTGTAGCCCTGCACCAGGCTGGGAAGACTGAATCTGCAATAGCCAACCATCTTGGAGTGAAGAAATCAACAGTGGGAGCAATAATTAGAAAATGGAAGACATTCAAGACCACTGATAATCTCCCTCGATCTGGGGCTCCACGCAAAATACCAACCCGTGGGGTCAGAATGATCACAAGAACGGTGAGCAAAAATCCCAGAACCACGCGGGGGGACCTAGTGAATGAACTGCAGAGAGCTGGGACCAATGTAACAAGGCCTACCATAAGTAACACACTACGCCACCATGGACTCAGATCCTGCAGTGCCAGACGTGTCCCACTGCTTAAGCCAGTACATGTCCGGGCCCGTCTGAAGTTTGCTAGAGAGCATTTGGATGATCCAGAGGAGTTTTGGGAGAATGTCCTATGGTCTGATGAAACCAAACTGGAACTGTTTGGTAGAAACACAACTTGTCGTGTTTGGAGGAAAAAGAATACTGAGTTGCATCCATCAAACACCATACCTACTGTAAAGCATGGTGGTGGAAACATCATGCTTTGGGGCTGTTTCTCTGCAAAGGGGCCAGGACGACTGATCTGGGTACATGAAAGAATGAATGGGGCCATGTATCGTGAGATTTTGAGTGCAAACCTTCCATCAGCAAGGGCATTGAAGATGAAACGTGGCTGGGTCTTTCAACATGACAATGATCCAAAGCACACCGCCAGGGCAACAAAGGAGTGGCTTCGTAAGAAGCATTTCAAGGTCCTGGAGTGGCCTAGCCAGTCTCCAGATCTCAACCCTATAGAAAACCTTTGGAGGGAGTTGAAAGTCCGTGTTGCCAAGCGAAAAGCCAAAAACATCACTGCTCTAGAGGAGATCTGCATGGAGGAATGGGCCAACATACCAACAACAGTGTGTGGCAACCTTGTGAAGACTTACAGAAAACGTTTGACCTCTGTCATTGCCAACAAAGGATATTTTACAAAGTATTGAGATGAAATTTTGTTTCTGACCAAATACTTATTTTCCACCATAATATGCAAATAAAATGATAAAAAAACAGACAATGTGATTTTCTGGAATTTTTTTTCTCAGTTTGTCTCCCATAGTTGAGGTCTACCTATGATGTAAATTACACACGCCTCTCATCTTTTTAAGTGGTGGAACTTGCACTATTGCTGACTGACTAAATACTTTTTTGCCCCACTGTATATATATGTGGCACCCCAGGAGTTCGGTTACCACCGTGGTACTGCCTTTTTCTCGGGAAGGGTGATGCCATGCCTGGAAACAAGGAGGATCCCTTTGACAGGTAACCTGTACATGCAACATGCCGGGAGTCACCGTGAATAGAGACCCCTATAAAACGGCTCACGTTGCCTACCATGCAGGAACAGTCTTAGGACAGAGAGTGAGAAAGGACCTTGAAAAAAGCCATAGGCAGCAAGGAACTATTGTACAGCGCGTAGTGGAAGGCTCCCATATCTGACCTGGCAAAGGGAATTCAACTTGTTTCCAAGCTGACTGGACTCCACTGTCACCTGTTGCTGGTACCCTGGACTGTGGCCGTAAACCACTAGGTAAACAGGTAAAGAGACTGCAACCTTGTGTCCTCTGATTATTTCTGGCACCACACTATCTTTGCCAAATACACCGGGAGCCCTGGGGACCCAGCTTCACCTGTGGAAAGCCATACCATCCTTGCTGCAGTGCTCTCACTCCCCAGGGGACCCCTTTAAGCAGCGTCAGTCACCCCTGACCGAATACCACAGGTGGCTTCACGAACATTCTTATTTCTAATAACCCCTTTAAAGACATTTAAGTTAATTTGGATGCCCAGGGCCACGGACTGGGTCGCTGCCACTGTGACCACCCCTTTAATGACGACTGGACCCAGTACCGAGTACCCCTATGCCTTGGCTGGGCGCTCCATATACAGCTCTGGCAAAAATTAAGAGCCCACTGCAAAATTTTCAGTTTGTCTGATTTTTCTCTTTATAGGTATATTTTTGAGGAAAATGTAAATTTTTCTTTTATTTTATAAACTACTGACAACATGTCTCCGAAATTCCAAGCAATAAATTTTGTATTTATTTTCTTGTTGTTTCTAAATGATTATGAACATGATTTTTTTTGCATTATTTAAGGTCTGTGAGCAATTCATTTTTTTGTTATTTTGACCATTTCTCATTTTCAGAAAATAAATACAAAATGTATTGCTTGGAACTTTGGAGACATGTTGTCAGTAGTTTACAGAATAAAATGGAATAAAAGAACAATTTACATCTTACTCAAAAATATACCTATAAAGAGAAAAACCAGACAAACTGAAAATTTTGCAATGGTCTGTTAATTTTTGCCAGAGCCGTATATATATATATATATATATATATATATATATATATATATATATATATATATATATATATATATATATATATATATATACAGTGGGGCAAAAAAGTATTTAGTCAGTCAGCAATAGTGCAAGTTCCACTACTTAAAAAGATGAGAGGCGTCTGTAATTTACATCATAGGTAGACCTCAACTATGGGAGACAAACTGTGAAAAAAATTCCAGAAAATCACATTGTCTGTTTTTTTATCATTTTATTTGCATATTATGGTGGAAAATAAGTATTTGGTCAGAAACAAAATTTCATCTCAATACTTTGTAATATATCCTTTGTTGGCAATGACAGAGGTCAAACGTTTTCTGTAAGTCTTCACAAGGTTGCCACACACTGTTGTTGGTATGTTGGCCCATTCCTCCATGCAGATCTCCTCTAGAGCAGTGATGTTTTTGGCTTTTCGCTTGGCAACACGGACTTTCAATTCCCTCCAAAGGTTTTCTAAAGGGTTGAGATCTGGAGACTGGCTAGGCCACTCCAGGACCTTGAAATGCTTCTTACGAAGCCACTCCTTCGTTGCCCTGGCGGTGTGCTTTGGATCATTGTCATGTTGAAAGACCCAGCCACGTTTCATCTTCAATGCCCTTGCTGATGGAAGGAGGTTTGCACTCAAAATCTCACGATACATGGCCCCATTCATTCTTTCATGTACCCGGATCAGTCGTCCTGGCCCCTTTGCAGAGAAACAGCCTCAAAGCATGATGTTTCCACCACCATGCTTTACAGTAGGTATGGTGTTGGATGGATGCAACTCAGTATTCTTTTTCCTCCAAACACGACAAGTTGTGTTTCTACCAAACAGTTCCAGTTTGGTTTCATCAGACCATAGGACATTCTCCCAAAACTCCTCTGGATCATCCAAATGCTCTCTAGCAAACTTCAGACGGGCCCGGACATGTACTGGCTTAAGCAGTGGGACACGTCTGGCACTGCAGGATCTGAGTCCATGGTGGCGTATTGTGTTACTTATGGTAGGCCTTGTTACATTGGTCCCAGCTCTCTGCAGTTCATTCACTAGGTCCCCCCGCGTGGTTCTGGGATTTTTGCTCACCGTTCTTGTGATCATTCTGACCCCACGGGGTGGGATTTTGCGTGGAGCCCCAGATCGAGGGAGATTATCAGTGGTCTTGAATGTCTTCCATTTTCTAATTATTGCTCCCACTGTTGATTTCTTCACTCCAAGCTGGTTGGCTATTGCAGATTCAGTCTTCCCAGCCTGGTGCAGGGCTACAATTTTGTTTCTGGTGTCCTTTGACAGCTCTTTGGTCTTCACCATAGTGGAGTTTGGAGTCAGACTGTTTGAGGGTGTGCACAGGTGTCTTTTTATACTGATAACAAGTTTAAACAGGTGCCATTACTACAGGTAATGAGTGGAGGAAAGAGGAGACTCTTAAAGAAGAAGTTACAGGTCTGTGAGAGCCAGAAATCTTGATTGTTTGTTTCTGACCAAATACTTATTTTCCACCATAATATGCAAATAAAATGATAAAAAAAACAGACAATGTGATTTTCTGGATTTTTTTTTCTCAGTTTGTCTCCCATAGTTGAGGTCTACCTATGATGTAAATTACACACGCCTCTCATCTTTTTAAGTGGTGGAACTTGCACTATTGCTGACTGACTAAATACTTTTTTGCCCCACTGTATATATACATGCATATATATACTGTATATATACAATGGGGAGCAAAGGAGTAACAATGTTTTGAATTTTTTACTTTCGGGCTCCATATCTCATTATCCACTTCTGCTTTGAACTTGAGATTGCCACCATTTTATAGACAGTCATCTTGGATATCTCATACTTAAATTTGACTATTTACCATATGATTCGTTATGCAAATTCTCGTTATGTCACTGCATTGTTACTGCTTTGCTCCTCAAGATCTACATTTAAATTTGTATTATTTTGGTAATGTTTTGTAAAGCCACCTTTGGCTTGCAGCGCTGGAGTCCTGGGTTCTAATCCCACTCAGGACAAAATCTGCAAAGAGTTTGTATGTTCTCTCCATGTTTGCGTGGGTTTCCTCCGGGCACTCTGGTTTCCTTCCACATTCCAAAGACATACTGATAGGGAATTTAGATTGTGAGCCCCATTGGGGACAGCGATGATAATGTGTGCAAAACTGTAAAGCGCTGCGGAATATGTTAGCGCTATATAAAAATAAAGATTATTATTATTATTATTTGGCTTTCAACACTGCCTGAATCCTTCTGGGCATGCTCTTGATCAGATTAAAACATGTGTCTACCAAACATTGGAGCATACTGGTCGACTATCTTGGGAATGTGTGCAGTTTTTTCTTCAATTCTACACACATATGTTTGAATGGGTTGTGGTCTGGGTACTGTGATGGCCATTCCAGCACCTCTCCTTCATTGTTATTGAACCATTTCTTCTTCAATCTTAACGTATGCTTTGTGTTGTTATCCTGTTGGAACACTATGTCGTCCTTTTCATACCCATAGTACTTGAGTGTACGAAGTAACTCATCTTGTAGAATACTCACATATACAGTAGCTCAGCATTGAGACCACCATTGACCCTGGTCAAGTATCCAATTCCTTTGGCTGTGAAACAACCCCATATCATCAGACTTCCTCCACTGAACTTGACATGTCCTTCCATTTCTCAATCTGTTAGCCCTTTTTTACCTTGTTTCTTTCAGACCCATTTGCACCTATCAGAGCCTAGTCTATTGATTTTTGTGTCATATAGCTCCAAATCACCCGTTTCAAATCTTTAAATGTCCACTTTTCATACTTGTTTGCAAACTCGAACCAATGCTTCTTATGACAACATTGAAGTTGAGGCTTCTTCACCTTTTTTTTAGCCACCATTCCAGACTTATGTAATGTGCGCTGAACGGTGTTTGCATCGACATCTGTGATTTCACTATTATGAAGCATATGAGCCACCTCCACTGCTGTGTTTATCATGCTAGAGCTGATTAGACCTTTGGATGAGCCGATTTATTGACTATGATATTTTGCGTGGATGTCCACCTTTTGGCTTCTGAATAGATGGACGGACTTCACTTCATATTCTTCCAACTGTCATGGTACTCACATAAGGCAGTTTAGCAATTTTCTTGGCCAAGATACTGCTATCGATGAGCTGGATGATGCTGTTTCTCTTTTCTGGGGAAAACATTTTCATGTCTGCCACACGATTCGAACCAATGACGTTTCACTTGGGAAGCAACCTAATAATACACTGAACTATTAGGGAATGTGAGAACAGGTTGCATTTTGTAAAATTCAGGACAAATATTTTTTCACCACCAGGAGCAAAACAGTAACAATGCAGTGACGTGACAAGAATCTGCATAAATAATCATATGCTAAATAGTTGCAACTCAAATTTATTTATAAAATTGCCAAGATGATTGTCTATAAAATGATGATAGTGTCACGATCAAAGCAGGAGTGGATGGTGAAATATGGAGCCTGAAAGTCAAAAGCTCAAAACACTGTTACCCTTTTGCTCTCCACTATATATTCATATTTTCTGGTATGTGTCCCTTATACTGAGCCCTATCCTGATATATATCCCTCATCCTGGTATATGTTACTTATCCTGGGCCCCATCCTGGTATATATACCCCCCATCCTGCCGCTGTTCTTTAATGTATAGAAAAAGTAAACCATTATACTCACCATGGGCATACATAGAAGTTATAGGGCCCCATAGCAAAAGTATAATGCACTCCCCATATTCCTCCATAGTATAACACACAGCCTATAGTTCTCCATATAGTATAATGCGCCTCCTTATTAGTATAATACCCAGCCCATATACTCTATATAGTATACTGCACAGCCCATAGTCCTCCAAATAGTATAATGCACAGCCCATATCCTTTATACAGTATAGCACATAGCCCATATCCTTCATATAGCATAATGCACAGCCCGTAGTTCTTCATACAGTATAATGCACAGCCCATAGTCCACCATATAGTATGACATACATCCTATAGTCCTTCATATAGCATAATGCACAGCCCATAGTCCACCATATAGTATGATATGCATCCCATAGTCCTTCATATAGTATAATGCACAGCACATAGTCCTCCATATTAATATAATACACAGCCCATATCCTCTATATAGTATATGATGATGCAAATCTAGAATGGATAGCTAGCACTAGAGAAGACAGAGGAAGGATTCAGAAGGATCTAGATAAGCTTGAACAATTGGCAGCGACTAATAAAATGATATTTAACAGGGAGAAATGAAAGATTCTACATCTACGCAAGAGAAATGAAAATTACATCTACAGAATGGGAAGAATAGAACTAAGCAACATCATGTATGAAAATGTATAAAAATGGGTATAATAATCACAGACTGCACATGAGTCAACAGTGTGATGCAGCAGCAAAAAATGCACACAGAGTTCTAGTATGTATTAAGAGAAGCATATAGTCTAAATCTCATGAAGTAAATATCCCCCTCTACTTCTGTTTGTTCAGGCCTCATCTGGAATACTATGTCCAGTTCTAGGCACCACATTATTAAAATGACATTAAAAAACTGGAGCAAGTTCAGAGAAGAGGTAGCAAGATGGTGAGTGGACTGCAAAGTATGTCCTATGAGGAACAGTTAGAGCATCTGGGAATGTTTAGCTTGCAAAAAAGAAGGCTAAGAAGAGACTTAATAGTTGTCTACAAATGTCTGAAGGGATGTCACAGTGTAGAGGTATCATTCTTATTCTCATTTGCAGATGGAAATATGAGAAGCAATGGAATGAAACTGGAAGGCAGAAGATTCAGTTTAGATATTAGGAAAAACTTTTTGACAGTGAGGGTGATCAATGAGTGGAACAGGATGCCATGAGAGGTGGTGAGTTCTTTTTCAATGTAAGTCTTCAAACAGAGGCTGGACAGACATCTGTCTGAGACGGTTTAGTGAATCCTGCAATACATTGAGCAGGGGGTTGGACATGATGACCCTTGAGGTCCCTTCCAACTTTAACATTCTATGATTCTAATGCACAGCATATATCCTCCATATAGTAGAATGCACAGCCCATAATCCTCCATAAAGTATAATGCACAACCCATAGTCATCTTTCATGTAGTATAATGCACAGCCCATAGTCATCTATAAAGAATAATGCACAGCCCATAGTCATCCATAAAGTATAATACACAGCCCTTAGCCATCATCCATATAGTATAATACACAACCTATAGTCATCCATAAAGTATAATGCACAGCCCATAGTCATCCATAAAGTATAATGCATAGTCCATAGTCATCATCCATGTAGTATAATGCACAGTCCATAGTCATCCATGTAATATAATGCACAGCCCATAGTCATTCATAAAGTATAATGCACAGCCCATAGTTATCATCCATGTAGTCTAATGCACAGCCAGTAGTCATCATCAATGTATTATAATGCACAGCCCATAGTCATCATCTATGTAGCATAATGCATAGGCCATAGTCATCATCCATATAGTATAAAGTACAGCCCATAGTCATCCATAAACTATAATGCACATCCCATAATCATCCATAGAGTAAGTATAATGCAGAGCCCATAGTCATCATCCATGTAGTATAATGCATAGTCAATAGTTATCCATAAAGCATAATACACAGTCCATAGTCATCATCCATGTAGTATAATGCACTACCCATAGTCATCCATAAAGTCAAATGTATAAAGTTTAATGCACAGCCCATAAAGTATATTGAACAGCCCATAGTCATCATCCATGTAGTATAATGCACAGCTTATAGTCATCCATAAAGTATAATGCACAGTCCATCGTCATCATCCATGTAGTATAATGCACTGCCCATAGTCATCCATAAAATATAATGCATAGCCTATAGTAATTCGGGGATGTGCATCCAGTTGAAGTTTCTGCTGGCGTTGGTGGACCCCTTACCCGCATAGGACCGATTACGACTTCTGTGACCGGGGTCGATATGCACCTGCCAGCAAACCTCAAACATATATTCTTTTTGAAATGAGTAGTGCATCATGCACCAAGTCTTCAACTCAGCACATGCCAGTAAGAAAATTTGATATTTGCTACTAGTTGCGCTAATTTATTTGTGTGGAATTGAATTCTACATGAATACGCAAAAACCTGCATTTTTGAGAATATGTATTCTTGTAAATTCGATTCACCTGGATGGCAGCCAGCTGGCTGCAATTTTGCTGAAATGCAGAGGGTTAGCAAAAGTGTCCTTTAAAAAAAAATTATTCTCACTTCATTGCTTATCTGTCTGGCCCCTCAACTGCACACTGCCCATTGTCCTGTCCTTATATCTGCCTCTTCTTTCTCCCATCGTATGCCTCAAACTTCACCTGCTCACTGTAGGGCTGAAATTCCTCAGACTTCTGAGGCCAGGTTGTGGCTGGAAGTCCCAGCCTAGTATAATAGGTCAAAGCTGTGACATCAGAAAGATAAGGACTGGATGGCGGGCAGCGCTGCTCTACTTTCTGCCATTGTAGCTCAACACACCACAGCCAGGTCTAAGACGTCAGTTTTTATTTGCATACCCATGACTTCATCATGACCTGTGATGGACATTGACCTCAGAGTCATGGTCTCAGCTGGAAGTCTTGGCCTAGAGCAGAGGTGTCAAACTGCATTCCTCGAGGGCCGCCAACAGGTCATGTTTTCAGGATTTCCTTAGCATTCCACAAGGTGCTGGAATCATTCTGTGCAGGTGATTAAATTATCACCTGTGCAATACAAGGAAATCCTGAAAACATGACATGGCGGCCCTCGAGGAATGCAGTTTGACACCTCTGGCCTAGAGTATGAAGACTGGGAGTGATGATGTGAAATAAGAGGCGGCTCTGAGGATCGGGTGATGGGTAGTGAGTAGCATTGGAAACGGACAGGTGAGTGGTGGAACATAATATTGAACATTCAATTCAAAGAGGATAATTTTGCTGCAGATCATATTTCCTGGAAAAACCAATGCAATTTGGCAAATTCAAATTTTTATACCTACTCAAAATTAACCCCTTCCTGACCTGTGACGCCACGTAGGCGTCATGAAAGTCAGTGCCAATCCGACCTGTGACGCCTATGTGGCGTCATGGCAGGATCACGCTCCTGCAGGTCGGGTGAAAGGGTTAATTGGAATTTCACCTGACCTGCAGGCACAAGGGGAGTTGTACATCAGCCCAGGGGGGTGGCTTTGCCCCACGTGGCTACGATTGCTCTGATTGGCTGTTGAAAGAGAAACAGTCAATCAGAGAAATCGTAATATTTCACCAATGAAACTTGGTGAAATATTACAATCCAGCCATGGCCAATGCTGCAATATCATTGCCACGGCTGGAGACCCCGATCTGCCCCTGCCACTGACTGATGGTGGCGATCTGCCTCATGAGTCTTTCCTCCCCTCGGTCCTGTCCTCCACTGCCCTCCTCTCCCCTCCGCTCCCCCACTGTCTGATCCCACCCCCCATACTTACCGAGTCCCGGTGTCCCTCCCGGTGTCCGGCCATCTTCTCTCATGGGCGCCGCCATCTTCCAAAATGGTGTGCACATGCGCAGTGCACCCGCCAAATTTGCTGGCCGGCAGATTCATTCATTCAGGTACATTTTGATCACCGTGATAGGTTCTATCACAGTGATCAAAATAAAAAAAATAGTAAATAAACCCCCCCTTTATCACCCCCATAGGTAGGGAACATAATAAAATAAAGAAAATATATTTATTTTTATTTTTCCACTAGGGTTAGGGTTAGAATTAGGGTTAGGGTTGCAATTAGGGTTAGGGTTCAATTAGGGTTAGGGTTAGAATTAGGGTTAGGGTTAGAATTAGGGTTGGAATTAGGGTTAGAATTAGTTTATGTGCGCACGGTGCGGATTTGGCTGTGGATCCGCAGCAGATTGGCTGCTGTAGATTAGTAGCAGTTTTCCATGATGTTTACAGTACCATGTAAACCTATGGAAAACCAAATCCGCTGTGCCCATAGTGCAGAAAATACCGCGCTGAAATGCTGCGTTGTATTTTCTGCAGCATGTCAATTCTTTGTGCGGATCCTGTTCCTGTATAGGAATCCGCAGGTGAAATCCGCACAAAAAACACTGGAAATCCTCGATAAATCCGCAGGTAAAACGCAGGGCATATAATAAAATAGTGTACACCAAATAGTCAGTATCCCTTGGCTCACTGCAGTCACAGGAGCCATGGGATACTGACTATTTGGTATACACTATTTTATTATATTCCCTTTCCTCTTTATGCCTTTTCTCAGATGTGTATGTTTACACCTACTTATTTATTTAATAGGCTATTTATATTGGATTTTTATTATGTATGATCATGTTATGTAGTCAGTATAACCATTATTAATATTAAAAAAAGCCAAGAAGCCAGCACTGCCAATGGTTAGCACGCAATACATAAAGTGCATGTGCTCATATTAATTTCAAACTGTACTTTAAGCTGAGACATTTAGCAAACAATTGATCAATTCTTTGAGCTACCCTGCCACGTCACGGCATTCTCAGATGGTGCAGTCCTACTCTACGCTTTTTATATACGCTGTGCGATTATAGCCTCCTAAATGTATTAAAAGCAAGACTATATTAAATGCAAACGTACCTGAAGCATTTCTGAAACACTCCCGTGGTGCCAAAAGGGCAAGGGCAGATAAAGGCCAACCAGGTCTGGATAAGACGTCCGGACATTTCAGATCTGACCTCCACACTGCCAAACCGGCAACCATAGATGAAGGGTGAAACAGGCCCAGACACAGATGCATAATCAAATAGAGCCTATGGGGGAGGGGAGGGCTGCTGCAAGTGTATACAACAGCCTAGGTCAATCACGATAAAGACAGATAAAATGCCGTGCATAATCAAGCGCGCATGGCAAAAGAGGTGGTCAGCCAAAAACCAATTAAAAAAAAAACAGCCAAGAAGCCAGCGCTGCCTATGGTTAGCAAGCAATACATAAAGTGCATGTGCACATATTAATTTCTAACTGTACTTTAAACTGAGACATTTAGCAAACAATTGATCAATTCTTTCGGCTACCCCAATATTGTTGTGCTGTGATTTCTGTATCTTGTCTTTTGGTTTGCCTCCCATCTTTTTTATGTCTTTCATTTTTTATTGTCATAATTTAATAAAATTATAGTATATTTTATATATATTATGCTGATCTGGTTTATTCATTAATTTTGAGTAGGTATATCAACTGCGTTCTAGTGAATATCCAAAATAATGTTGTTATATAATAGTGAGTCTGGCTAATTTTGGTTGTTGTTCTGTCAAATTCAAAATTTGTCATATCCACTCATCTGTACTTAATATTGATCTGCTTTACTTAGAAATGGGAACAGGAACTTTCATAAATCATTCCCAAAATGGCTATGATAACTTTACTAATACAAATGTAAATTGACTCATTTTAAAGTCGGTAAAGGTGTGTAGGCATTTATACATATAAGCTCAGTAAAGTGGTAAATGCACCCCAATATCTTTGTGCCCAACAATACATGGTCACTGTTCTTGAAATGTGTTATCCAACGGAGAATTTAGCCTCGGTTAACTTCTCTCTAAAATGAACGTCCTACTGTGTAGGTGCTTTAAGGTCATTGAGAAACAACAGGCCAGTGTCTTCTGAGGTAACATCTTAGCATATTTATAAAGGTGCAGGACATAGTGGATTTCAGTTATTATTTTCTGAACATCCTCATATTAATGTTTTCTTTCATTAGCTCTCTTAGATATAGGATTCAGACACACAAGATGTGATTAGGACACCATCCAAGTCTTGTACTCTTAAGGTAGGCATTGAATAATCCATCTAAAACACGTCACTGGAATAATAGTGCTGCCGATGTACTGAGCTCAGTTTTTCTAGTTCATGATTGTTAACAGCTTTAATTTATATGTCATTATAATTAACTTGCAGCATATTGGTCTGCGATTTGTGACTGGACAGATTCTGCTGGCTCACGATTTTAATGTTTTCTTAAAAATCATGATTTCTAGGTGCAGTATGTTGCACTTTTATCTTTGTTCTTCCAAAACTGAACCCACTATTATGCAGCAATAATTTAGCTAATTTTATTGTAACCATCATTATTGGATGCCTCAGGACATAGCTAGAAAGTTGATGTTATAACTAGAGATGAGCGGTGTTCGAGTCGAACAGTTCGCCAATTTCAAATTCGAGCTGTTTTGGGCGGTGTTCGAGTTGTTCGACGAACCCGAACAATTTGCTTAAAATTCGGCTGTTCGAGTTTCTGTTCGATAACTGTTCGTTCACCAAAAGCCTAGCTTGATTTGCACATAAAAACTGTTTATCATTGTTAATGGACTGTTTCAGTGTATAGTGGCGGGGGGGGGGGGGGGGGGGCGGGGGATAGATCTGTGCAGAAATAACGCCGATCTCCATTTGTTTTTTTCTTTCTCGCATTTACAGAGGGGCGGTGCAGTCTCTCAGCCTATCAGCAGTGCACACACACACAGCAATGTGCATGTGATGCACACAAGCAAGGGCATGTGTTATTGGCTGTGTATGTCACATGTCCTTGCCCTATAAGAACCAGCCATTTGCCCCGTCGCCACCATTTCCTCACTGCTGCAGCTTAGTGTTAGACAGTACCGCTGCTGCTGTGGGCGCTATACAGACTAAGAGTGTTTTTTTGGAGCGAATTCTCAGAGAGATAGGTTTAGGGAGTCGGGACTAGTTGTAATATCAGCCCTTTTCAGGGTAGGTTACAGCAGTTCATAGCACTGTTTGCCAGGCAGGTCTGAGCCAGTGCTGTGCAAGTGTTTGTCACAGCATTTGGTGTAATCTAGCTCAGCCAATCCTTTTGGGTTAGTAGCATTGTCTGATAGTCATCTGAGTAGCCCGCCTGTGAAGCTAGCTACACCGCCTGTGTATCTCAATTTTTACTGCATCTAACCCAGTAAATAGTTTTGGGCTTAGCAGCAGTGTCTGCACGTCAGCGAAGTAGCCCGCTTGAGAAGCTAGCTACACCGCCTGTGTATCTCAATTTTTACTGCATCTAACCCAGTAAATAGTTTTGGGCTAAGCAGCAGTGTCTGCACGTCAGCAGCGTAGCCCACCTGTGAAGATAGCTACACCACCTGTGTATCTCAATGTTTACTGCATCTAACCCAGTAAATCATTTTGGGGTTTTGGGCTTAGTAGCAGTGTCTGCACGTCAGCAGAGTAGCCCGCCTGTGAAGCTAACTACACCGCCTGTGTATCTCAATTTTTACTGCATCTAACCCAGTTAATAGTTTTGGGGTTTTGGGCTTAGTAGCAGTGTCTGCACGTCAGCAGAGTAGCCCGCCTGTGAAGCTAGCTACACCGCCTGTGTATCTCAAATTTTACTGCATCTAATCCAGTTATTAGTTTGGGGGTTTTGGGCCTAGGAGCAGTGTCTGCACTTCAGCAGAGTAGCCCGCCTGTGAAGCTAGCTACACCGCCTGTGTATCTCAATTTTTACTGCATCTAATCCAGTTAATCGTTTTGGGGTTTTGGGCTTAGTAGCAGTGTCTGCATGTCAGCAGAGTAGCCCGCCTGTGAAGCTAGCTACACCGCCTGTGTATCTCAATTTTTACTGCATCTAATCCAGTTAATTGTTTTGGGGTTTTGGGCTTAGTAGCAATGTCTGCACATCAGCAGAGTAGCCCGCCTGTAAAGCTAGCTACACTGCCTGTGTATCTCAATTTTTACTGCATCTAATCCAGTTAATAGTTTTGGGGGTTTTGGGCCTAGGAGCAGTGTCTGCACATCAGCAGAGTAGCCTGCCTGTGAAGTTAGCTACACCGCTTGTGTATCTCAATTTTTACTGCATCTAATCCAGTTAATCGTTTTGGGGTTTTGGGCTTAGTAGCAGTGTCTGCACGTCAGCAGAGTAGCCCGCCTGTGAAGCTAGCTACACCGCCTGTGTATCTCAATTTTTACTGCATCTAATCCAGTTAATTGTTTGGGGGTTTTGGGCTTAGTAGCAGTGTCTGCACATCAGCAGAGTAGCCCACCTGTAAAGCTAGCTACACTGTCTGTGTATCTCAATATTTACTGCATCTAATCCAGTTAATAGTTTTGGGGTTTTGGGCCTAGGAGCAGTGTCTGCACGTCAGCAGAGTAGCCCGCCTGTGAAGTTAGCTACACCGCTTCTGTATCTCAATTTTTACTGCATCTAATCCGGTTAATCATTTTGGGGCTTTGGGCTTAGTAGTAGTGTCTGCACGTCAGCAGAGTAGCCCGCCTGTAAAGCTAGCTACACCGCCTGTGTATCTCAATTTTTACTGCATCTAATCCAGTTAATAGTTTTGGGGTTTTGGGCCTAGGAGCAGTGTCTGCACGTCAGCAGAGTAGCCCGCCTGTGAAACAAACTACACTGCCTATGTATCTCAATTTTTACTGCATCTAATCCAGTTAATAGTTTTGGGGTTTTGGGCCTTGGAGCAGTGTCTTCATGTCAGCAGAGCAGCCCGCCTGTGATGCTAGCTACACCACCTGTGTATCTCAATTTTTACTGCATCTAATCCAGTTAATAGTTTTGGGGTTTTGGGCATAGTAGCAGTGTCTACATGTCAGCAGAGTAGCCCGCCTGTGAAATAAACTATACCGCCTGTGTATCTAAATTTTTACTGCATCTAATCCAGTTAATAGTTTTGGGCCTTGGAGCAGTGTCTTCATGTCAGCAGAGCAGCCCGCCTGTGAAGCTAGCTACACCACCTGTGTATCTCAATTTTTACTGCATCTAATCCAGTTAATAGTTTTGGGGTTTTGGGCTTAGTAGCAGTGTCTGCACGTCAGCAGAGTAGCCCGCCTGTGAAGCTAACTACACCGCCTGTGTATCTTAATTTTTACTGCATCTAATCCAGTTAATTGTTTTGGGGTTTTGGGCCTAGGAGCAGTGTCTGCACGTCAGCAGAGTAGCCCACCTGTAAAGCTAGCTACACTGCTTGTGTATCTCAATTTTTACTGCATCTAATCCAGTTAATAGTTTTGGGGTTTTGGGCCTAGGAGCAATGTCTGCACGTCAGCAGAGTAGCCCGCCTGTGAAGTTAGCTACACCGCTTGTGTATCTCAATTTTTACTGCATCTAATCCAGTTAATCGTTTTGGGGTTTTGGGCTTAGTAGCAGTGTCTGCACGTCAGCAGAGTAGCCCGCCTGTGAAGCTAGCTACACCGCCTGTGTATCTCAATTTTTACTGCATCTAATCCAGTTAATTGTTTGGGGGTTTTGGGCTTAGTAGCAGTGTCTGCACATCAGCAGAGTAGCCCACCTGTAAAGCTAGCTACACTGCCTGTGTATCTCAATATTTACTGCATCTAATCCAGTTAATAGTTTTGGGGTTTTGGGCCTAGGAGCAGTGTCTGCACGTCAGCAGAGTAGCCCGCCTGTGAAGTTAGCTACACCGCTTGTGTATCTCAATTTTTACTGCATCTAATCCGGTTAATCATTTTGGGGCTTTGGGCTTAGTAGCAGTGTCTGCACGTCAGCAGAGTAGCCCGCCTGTAAAGCTAGCTACACCGCCTGTGTATCTCAATTTTTACTGCATCTAATCCAGTTAATAGTTTTGGGGTTTTGGGCCTAGGAGCAGTGTCTGCACGTCAGCAGAGTAGCCCGCCTGTGAAACAAACTACACTGCCTATGTATCTCAATTTTTACTGCATCTAATCCAGTTAATAGTTTTGGGGTTTTGGGCCTAGGAGCAGTGTCTGCACGTCAGCAGAGTAGCCCGCCTGTGAAGCTAGCTACACCGCCTGTTTATCTCAATAGTTACTGCATCTAATCCAGTTAATAGTTTTGGGGTTTTGGGCCTAGGAGCAGTGTCTGCACGTCAGCAGAGTAGCCCGCCTGTGAAATAAACTATACCGCCTGTGTATCTCAATTTTTACTGCATCTAATCCAGTTAATAGTTTTGGGCCTTGGAGCAGTGTCTTCATGTCAGCAGAGCAGCCCGCCTGTGATGCTAGCTACACCACCTGTGTATCTCAATTTTTACTGCATCTAATCCAGTTAATAGTTTTGGGGTTTTGGGCATAGTAGCAGTGTCTACATGTCAGCAGAGTAGCCCGCCTGTGAAATAAACTATACCGCCTGTGTATCTAAATTTTTACTGCATCTAATCCAGTTAATAGTTTTGGGCCTTGGAGCAGTGTCTTCATGTCAGCAGAGCAGCCCGCCTGTGAAGCTAGCTACACCACCTGTGTATCTCAATTTTTACTGCATCTAATCCAGTTAATAGTTTTGGGGTTTTGGGCCTAGGAGCAGTGTCTGCATGTCAGCAGAGTAGCCCGCCTGTGAAGCTAGCTACACCACCTGTGTATCTCAATTTTTACTGCATCTAATCCAGTTAATCGTTTTGGGGTTTTGGGCTTAGTAGCAGTGTCTGCACGTCAGCAGAGTAGCCCGCCTGTGAAGCTAACTACACCGCCTGTGTATCTCAATTTTTACTGCATCTAATCCAGTTAATTGTTTTGGGGTTTTGGGCCTAGGAGCAGTGTCTGCACGTCAGCAGAGTAGCCCACCTGTAAAGCTAGCTACACTGCTTGTGTATCTCAATTTTTACTGCATCTAATCCAGCTAATAGTTTTGGGGTTTTGGGCCTAGGAGCAATGTCTGCACGTCAGCAGAGTAGCCCGCCTGTGAAGTTAGCTACACCGCTTGTGTATCTCAGTTTTTACTGCATCTAATCCAGTTAATCGTTTTGGGGCTTTGGGCTTAGTAGCAGTGTCTGCACGTCAGCAGAGTAGCCCGCCTGTAAAGCTAGCTACACCGCCTGTGTATCTCAATTTTTACTGCATCTAATCCAGTTAATAGTTTTGGGGTTTTGGGCCTAGGAGCAGTGTCTGCACGTCAGCAGAGTAGCCCGCCTGTGAAATAAACTATACCGCCTGTGTATCTCAATTTTTACTGCATCTAATCCAGTTAATAGTTTTGGGCCTAGGAGCAGTGTCTGCACGTCAGCAGAGTAGCCCGCCTATGAAGCTAGCTACACCGCCTGTGTATCTCAATTTTTACTGCATCTAATCCAGTTAATAGTTTTGGGGTTTTGGGCTTAGTAGCAGTATCTGCACTTCAGCAGAGTAGCCCGCCTGTGAAACAAACTATACCGCCTGTGTATCTCAATTTTTTACTGCATCTAATCCAGTTAATAGTTTTGGGGTTTTGGGCCTAGGAGCAGTGTCTGCTGCTATGATCCCAGTGGCTTAGGATCACAAATCTAACCAGCTAAGTCAGAGATAATAGGACAAGCTCTGGGGATGTTGTAACTGGACTGACCGCAAACCTGATTCTAACCAAACACACTAAAGGTAGCCGTGGAACGTTTCCTGAAATCCTAGACGTCTCTTCACAGCCTGAGAAACTGACTACCACAAAGAGAAAGTAAGACCTCACTTGCCTCAGAGAAATACCCCAAAGATATAGAAGCCCCCCACAAATAATAACGGTGAGTTAAGAGGAAAAGACAAACGCAGAGATGAAACAGGTTAAGCAAATGAGGCCCGCTAACGCTAGATAGCAGAAAATAGCAAGGGATCTGTGCGGTCAGTAAAAAACCCTATGCAAAAATATCCACGCAGAGAATGCGAGAACCCCCACACCAACTAACGATGTGGGGGGAGCAACTCAGCACCCCAGAGCACCAGCAAGCAGGGAAATCACATATTAGCAAGCTGGACCAAAACACATCATATACTAGGACACATCTTGAACCCAGATGAGCAAAAATAAGCAAACAAAACTTAGCTTCTCTTGGAGAGACTGATAACGGATGTAGACAGGAACAATCAGAAGAGCACTGAATACAACGACAGCAGGCAACCACTGAGAGTCCAGCTGAACTAAATAGGAACCAGCTAACAGATAACGAGACAGCTGATCCAACCTCAGACCTGCAGAATGACACAAAGAGCCACCAGAGGGAGCCCAAAGACAAGACTCACACAGTACCACTTGTGACCACAAGAGGGAGCCCAAAAACAGAGTTCACAACAGTCTGCACATCAGCAGAGTAGCCCGCCTGTGAAGCTAGCTACACCGCCTGTGTATCTCAATTTTTACTGCATCTAATCCAGTTAATAGTTTTGGGGTTTTGGGCCTAGGAGCAGTGTCTGCACGACAGCAGAGTAGCCTGCCTGTAAAGCTAGCTACACCGCCTGTGTATCTCAATTTTTACTGCATCTAATCCAGTTAATAGTTTTGGGGTTTTGGGCATAGTAGCAGTGTCTACATGTCAGCAGAATAGCCCGCATGTGAAACAAACTATACCGCCTGTGTATCTCAATTTTTACTGCATCTAATCCAGTTAATAGTTTGGGGGTTTTGGGACTAGGAGCAGTGTCTGCACGTCAGCAGAGTAGCCCGCCTGTGAAGCTAGCTACGCCGCCTGTGTATCTCAATTTTTACTGCATCTAATCCAGTTAATAGTTTTGGGGTTTTGGGCTTAGTAGCAGTGTCTACACATCAGCAGAGTAGCCCGCCTGTGAAGCTAGCTACACCGCCTGTGTATCTCAATTTTTACTGCATCTAATCCAGTTAATAGTTTTGGGCCTAGGAGCAGGGTTTGCACGTTAGCAGAGTTGCCCGCCTGTGAAACAAACTATACTGCCTGTGTATCTCAATTTTTACTGCATCTAATCCAGTTAATAGTTTTGGGCCTAAGAGCAGTGTCTGCACTGTCCGACGAGCCCTGGTGCAATACGTTATGATGTATATCCTGGGCCAACGAGCTCAAGAGGTGTGGCAAATCACGCTGCAGGCGTAGCCTCAGCTGATGCACCCTTCCGCACAATTTTGAAATAGCAACGAAGATGTTTAGTGCTGACGACGCCATTATCAGCATGACCATTTCGGTGATTTACATGCTGGAGCACACCTTACACAGTGTTCAGAGTCAGGTGGTGGAACAAGAGGAGGAGGAGGAACAGGAGAAGTCATATGCGGAAGGGACCATATCTCCAAGGTCAAGAAGGTTGGCAGCACCAAGGCGGCTGGCATTGGAGGCTGGGGGGAAAGGGATTACCAACGGCGCATGGTAGCAGCCAAACTGTTGAGGAAGGTGCAGGAGGCGAGGAAGAAGTGGGCATGGAAGACTCATCAGATAAGGGAGACCTTGATCAAATTTCTGTTGTGCGAGGTTGGGGGGAGAGGGCAGACGAAGGAAGCATGATTCTCACCTCGCCACCACCAAGACAACAAGGACTTGGTACTTCTGAATGCGCAAGACACATGAGTGCCTTCTTGCTGCACTACCTGCAACATGACCCTCGGATTGTCAGAATCTGAAGTAATGCCGACTACTGGGTTGCCACACTCTTAGATCCCCGGTACAAAAGCAAATTTGGCTAAATAATTCCTGCCATAGAAAGGGATTCACGCATGCAGGAGTATCAGCAGAGACTGTTACAGAATCTAACATCTGCTTTTCCACAAAACACCAGTGGTGCACATAGTCAATCTCTGAGTTCTAACTTGCCAACCGTGGGACTATCGAGTCATCACTCTAACCGTAACAGTAACATCGTATCTGGTGGTAACAGCAATTTTTTCCAATCATTTCAAGATGACCATCCTTTGCAAGGCCACAGGAGACAAGAAGTCTGATGCACAGCCAACGCCTAGAGAGGATGGTACAAGAGTATCTCCAAGTTAACATCGATGCCATGACTGTGGAACTGGACCCTTGCTCATTTTGGGCTTCCAATCTTGAAAAATGGCCTGAGCTCGCCACTCACGCCTTGGAGATCTTGTCGTGCCCCGCAGCCAGCGTTCTCTCTGAACGTGTGGTCAGCGCTGCTGGTGGTGTGCTGACAGATAAGCGCAGGCGGCTGTCCAGTGACAATGTAGACAGACTAACGTTCATCAAGATGAACAAATCCTGGATCCGCAAGGACTTTTCTACCCCTGTATCATCTTGGGGAGACTAAAAGCTTGATGATTTTTGAAAATCACCTCACCAACTGTTTTAAAAAGCTCTGGCGAAATTGATGCCACTTAAGTGGTGTCTGTGGCCGAATTTTTTGAAAAAATGGAGACTCTTTTATTTAGACCCCTTGCTGAGTTTTACATGACGTTGCCATCATCAATTCCAGGTGGGTGGGGTCGTCTGCAGGGTTGTTTACTCATACTATGGCCTGGGATTCAGAGGTCTGCTCCAAAGCTTCAGTGTCTGCTAGTCAGCAGAGTAGCCCAGCCACCCACCGCCTGTTTACCTAAGTACTATTTTGTAATGCCATCTGGCCCTGGTAATCCTTTTGGGCCTAGTAGAATTTAGTGCTACTCAGCAGCGTACCCCACCCATGAAGCAAGCTACACCGCCTGTTTACCTAAGTTCTATTTTGTAACGGCATCTGGCCCAGGAAATCCTTTTGGGCCTAGTAGCAATTTCTGCTACTCAGCAGCGTACCCCACCCATGAAGCAAGCTACACCGCCTGTTTACCTAAGTACTATTTTTAACGGCATCTGGCCCAGGAAATCCTTTTGGGCCTCGTAGAATTTGGTGCTACTCAGCAGCATACTTCACCCATGAAGCAAGCTACACCGCCTGTTTACCTAACTACTATTTTTTAACGGCATCTGGCCCAGGAAATCCTTTTGGGCCTAGTAGAATTTAGTGCTACTCAGCAGTGTACCCCACCCATGAAGCAAGCTACACCGCCTGTTTACCTAAGTACTATTTTGTAATGGCATCTGGCCCAGGAAATCCTTTTGGGCCTAGTAGCAATTTCTGCTACTCAGCAGCGTACCCCACCCATGAAGCAAGCTACACCGCCTGTTTACCTAAGTACTATTTTGTAACGGCATCTGGCCCAGGAAATCCTTTTGGGCCTAGTAGCAATTTCTGCTACTCAGCAGCGTACCCCACCCATGAAGCAAGCTACACCGCCTGTTTACCTAAGTACTATTTTTAACGGCATCTGGCCCAGGAAATCCTTTTGGGCCTCGTAGAATTTGGTGCTACTCAGCAGCATACTTCACCCATGAAGCAAGCTACACCGCCTGTTTACCTAACTACTATTTTTTAACGGCATCTGGCCCAGGAAATCCTTTTGGGCCTAGTAGAATTTAGTGCTACTCAGCAGTGTACCCCACCCATGAAGCAAGCTACACCGCCTGTTTACCTAAGTACTATTTTGTAATGGCATCTGGCCCAGGAAATCCTTTTGGGCCTAGTAGCAATTTCTGCTACTCAGCAGCATACTTCACACATGAAGCAAGCTACACTGCCTGTTTACCTAACTACTATTTTGTAACGCCATCTGGCCCTGGTAATCCTTTTGGGCCTAGTAGAATTTAGTGCTACTCAGCAGCGTACCCTGTTGTGGATTCTGTTTTTGGGCTCCCTCTGGTGGTTACAACTGGTACTGGGTGACTTTGGTGGGTTGCGGTCTCTGGTTTCCACCTGTCCATCAGAGGCTGGGTGTTTCCTATTTAACCTGGCTTTCCTGTCATTCCCTTGCCGGCTATCAATGTATCAGTGTGTCTCTGTTACCTTTGCTACCTGCTCCTAGGCCTTCAAGACAAGCTAAGTCTGGATTTCCCTGTTTCATGTTTGCTTTCATGTTTTTAGTCCAGCTTGCAGATATGTAATTCTCTGCTGCTGGTTGCTCTAGTGGGCTGAAATTACCACTCATGTACCATGAGTTGGCACATGAGTTCAAGTAATTTCAGGATGGTATTTTGAAGGGTTTTAAGCTGACCGCGCAGTTCACCTTTTGTATCCTCTGCTATCTAGCTTAAGCGGGCCTCATTATGTTGAATCTGTTTTCATAACTACGTTTGTGCCTTCCTCTCATTTCACCGTCATTATATGTGGGGGGCTGCTATTTCTGTGGGAATATTTCTCTGGAGGCAAGATAGGTCTGTGATTCTTCTGATAGGGGTAGCTAGATCTCCGGCTGGCGCGAGACGTCTAGAGTCCCCCCAGGAACGTTCCCCGGCTGCTGTTAGTTGAGTGTTGAGGTTCAGGATCGTGGTCAGCTCAGGTTCCATCACCCTAGAGCTCGTCCTGTTTTTGCCCGTGTTATGTGTTTAATTCCCTGCCATTGGGAACATGACAGTATAGCCGGCCCACAAAGTGTTAATTGTTTGGGCTGAAGCAGGAGAAAAAGAAGTGTTGAAGGGAATTTTTTTTTTTTTCCCTCAGAGTTTTGCTGCCTAGCCCTTAATTGCTGTCTAGCTGCTTCTTACCTCCTCTTAACCCTTGAATGGCTCTGACCTTAGCTGTTTAACATGGATGTCCAGAGTTTGGCTTCCAGCCTGAATAATCTTGCTGCAAAAGTTCAAAACATACAGGATTTTGTTGTACACACTCCTATGTCTGAACCTAGAATTCCTATTCCAGAGTTTTTTTCTGGAGATAGATCTACCTTCCTGAATTTCAGGAACAATTGCAAATTGTTTCTTTCTTTGAAATCTCGCTCCTCTGGAGACCCTGCTCAGCAGGTCAAGATTGTAATATCTTTCCTGCGGGGCGACCCTCAGAATTGGGCATTTGCATTGGCACCAGGGGATCCTGCATTGCTCAGTGTGGATGCGTTTTTTCTGGCACTGGGATTGCTCTATGAGGAACCTAACCTGGAGATTCAGGCTGAAAAGGCTTTATTAGCCCTCTCTCAGGGGCATGATGAAGCGGAAGTATATTGTCAAAAATTTCGGAAATGGTCGGTGCTTACTCTGTGTAATGAGTGCGCCCTGGCTGCAAACTTCAGAGATGGTCTTTCTGAGGCCATTAAGGATATTATGATGGGGTTCCCTGTGCCTACAGGTCTGAATGAGTCTATGGCTATGGCCATTCAGATTGATCGGCGTTTACGGGAGCGCAAACCTGTGCACCAGTTGGCGGTGTCTTCTGAACAGGCACCTGAGACTATGCAATGTGATAGAATTCAGTCCAGAAGTGAACGGCAAAATTATAGGCGGAAAAATGGATTGTGTTTTTATTGTGGTGATTCAGCTCATGTTATATCAGCATGCTCTAAACGCACAAAAAAGGTTGATAAATCTTTTGCCATTAGTACTCTGCAGTCTAAGTTCATTTTGTCTGTAACTCTGATTTGTTCACTGTCATCCATTTCCGTCGATGCCTATGTGGATTCGGGCGCTGCCCTGAGTCTTATGGATTGGTCATTTGCCAAACGCTGCGGTTTTAGTCTGGAGCCTCTGGAAGTTCCTATTCCTTTGAAGGGAATTGACTCTACACCATTGGCTATGAATAAACCGCAGTACTGGACACAAGTGACCATGCGCATGACTCCCGTTCATCAGGAGGTGATTCGCTTCCTTGTACTGTATAATTTACATGATGTACTAGTGCTTAGTCTGCCATGGTTACAAACTCATAATCCAGTCCTGGATTGGAAAACAATGTCTGTGTTAAGCTGGGGATGTCAGGGGGTTCATGATGATGCACCTCTGATTTCAATCGCTTCATCTACTCCTTCTGAGGTCCCTGCGTTTTTGTCTGACTATAGGGATGTTTTTGAGGAGCCTAAGCTCAATTCGCTCCCTCCTCATAGGGATTGTGACTGTGCTATAGAATTAATTCCTGGCAGTAAGTTCCCTAAGGGTCGTTTATTTAATCTGTCAGTGCCAGAGCATACTGCTATGCGGAATTATATTAAGGAGTCCTTGGAAAAGGGACATATTCGTCCATCTTCGTCCCCTCTGGGAGCAGGTTTTTTTTTCGTGGCAAAAAAAGATGGTTCCCTGAGGCCTTGTATAGATTATCGCCTTCTGAATAAGATTACAGTCAAATATCAGTATCCATTGCCATTATTGACTGATTTGTTTGCTCGCATTAAGGGGGCTAGGTGGTTCACTAAGATAGATCTTCGCGGTGCGTATAATCTTGTGCGGATAAAGCAGGGTGATGAGTGGAAAACTGCATTTAATACGCCTGAGGGCCATTTTGAGTATTTGGTAATGCCTTTTGGACTTTCTAATGCTCCTTCAGTCTTTCAGTCCTTTATGCACAATATTTTCCGTGAATATCTGGATAAGTTTATGATTGTGTATTTGGATGATATTTTGGTGTTTTCTGATGACTGGGAGTCTCATGTTCTACAGGTCAGGAAGGTGTTTCAAGTCCTGCGGGCCAATTCTCTGTTTGTGAAGGGCTCAAAATGTCTCTTCGGAGTCCAGAAGATTTCTTTTTTGGGGTACATTTTTTCTCCTTCTACTATTGAGATGGATCCCGTCAAGGTTCAGGCGATTTGTGACTGGACACAACCTACATCTGTTAAGAGTCTTCAGAAGTTCTTGGGTTTTGCTAATTTTTATCGTCGGTTCATTACTAATTTTTCCAGTGTTGTTAAACCTTTGACTGATTTGACTAAAAAGGGTGCTGATGTTGCTAATTGGTCTCCTACGGCTGTGGAGGCCTTTCAGGAGCTTAAGCGCCGGTTTTCTTCTGCTCCTGTTTTATGTCAACCGGATGTTTCACTTCCTTTTCAGGTTGAGGTTGATGCTTCCGAGATTGGAGCGGGGGCGGTTTTGTCACAGAGAAGTTCCGATGGCTCGGTGATGAAGCCATGTGCGTTCTTTTCTAGAAAATTCTCGCCCGCCGAGCGCAATTATGATGTGGGTAATCGGGAGCTTTTGGCCATGAAGTGGGCATTTGAGGAGTGGCGTCATTGGCTTGAGGGTGCTAGACATCGTGTGGTGGTCTTGACTGATCACAAAAATCTGATTTACCTTGAGTCTGCCAGGCGTCTGAATCCTAGACAGGCTCGTTGGTCGTTGTTTTTTTCTCGTTTCAATTTTGTGGTTTCATACCTGCCAGGTTCAAAGAATGTGAAGGCAGATGCTCTTTCCAGGAGTTTTGTGCCTGACTCTCCTGGAGACTCTGGGCCTACTGGTATCCTTAGGGATGGGGTAATATTGTCCGCCGTCTCCCCAGACTTGCGACGTGCATTGCAGGAGTTTCAGGCGGATAAACCTGATCGTTGTCCACCAGAAAGACTGTTTGTTCCGGATGATTGGACCAGTAGAGTCATCTCCGAGGTCCATTCTTCTGTGTTGGCTGGTCATCCTGGAATATTTGGTACTAGAGACTTGGTGGCCAGGTCTTTTTGGTGGCCTTCCTTGTCAAGGGATGTGCGCACCTTTGTGCAGTCTTGTGAAGTGTGTGCTCGGGCTAAGCCTTGCTGTTCTCAGGCCAGTGGGTTGTTGTTATCCTTGCCTATCCCGAAGAGGCCTTGGACGCACATTTCCATGGATTTTATTTCAGATCTCCCTGTCTCACAGAAAATGTCCGTTATCTGGGTTGTGTGTGACCGCTTTTCTAAGATGGTTCATTTGGTACCCTTGCCTAAGTTGCCTTCCTCCTCTGAGTTGGTCCCTTTATTTTTTCAGAACGTGGTTCGTTTGCATGGGATTCCGGAGAATATCGTTTCTGACAGGGGATCCCAGTTTGTGTCTAGATTTTGGCGGACGTTTTGTGCTAAGATGGGCATTGATTTGTCTTTCTCGTCTGCATTCCATCCTCAGACGAATGGCCAGACGGAGCGAACTAATCAGACCTTGGAAACTTATTTAAGGTGTTTTGTTTCTGCTGATCAAGATGACTGGGTTGCCTTTTTGCCACTGGCCGAATTTGCCCTTAATAATCGGGCTAGTTCTGCTACTTTGGTTTCTCCTTTCTTTTGTAATTCGGGGTTTCATCCTCGTTTTTCCTCTAGTCAGGTGGAGCCTTCGGATTGTCCTGGAGTGGATGTGGTGGTGGACAGGCTACATCAGATTTGGAATCAGGTGGTGGACAATTTGAAGTTGTCTCAGGAGAAGACTCAGCAGTTTGCTAATCGCCGTCGCCGCGTGGGTCCCCGACTTCTTGTTGGGGACTTGGTGTGGTTGTCTTCTCGTTTTGTCCCTATGAAGGTCTCTTCTCCTAAGTTCAAGCCTCGGTTCATCGGTCCTTATAAGATCTTGGAGATTCTTAACCCTGTATCTTTTCGTTTGGATCTCCCAGCATCGTTTGCTATTCATAATGTGTTCCATCGGTCGTTATTGCGGAGGTATGAGGTGCCCGTTGTTCCTTCGGTTGAGCCTCCTGCTCCGGTGCTGGTGGAGGGAGAATTGGAGTATGTTGTTGAGAAGATCTTGGATTCTCGTGTTTCCAGACGTAAACTCCAGTATTTGGTTAAGTGGAAGGGTTATGGTCAGGAGGATAATTCCTGGGTGGTCGCCTCTGATGTTCATGCGACTGATTTGGTCCGCGCCTTCCATAGAGCTCATCCTGATCGCCCTGGGGGTTCTCGTGAGGGTTCGGTGACCCCTCCTCAAGGGGGGGGTACTGTTGTGGATTCTGTTTTTGGGCTCCCTCTGGTGGTTACAACTGGTACTGGGTGACTTTGGTGGGTTGCGGTCTCTGGTTTCCACCTGTCCATCAGAGGCTGGGTGTTTCCTATTTAACCTGGCTTTCCTGTCATTCCCTTGCCGGCTATCAATGTATCAGTGTGTCTCTGTTACCTTTGCTACCTGCTCCTAGGCCTTCAAGACAAGCTAAGTCTGGATTTCCCTGTTTCATGTTTGCTTTCATGTTTTTAGTCCAGCTTGCAGATATGTAATTCTCTGCTGCTGGTTGCTCTAGTGGGCTGAAATTACCACTCATGTACCATGAGTTGGCACATGAGTTCAAGTAATTTCAGGATGGTATTTTGAAGGGTTTTAAGCTGACCACGCAGTTCACCTTTTGTATCCTCTGCTATCTAGCTTAAGCGGGCCTCATTTTGCTGAATCTGTTTTCATAACTACGTTTGTGCCTTCCTCTCATTTCACCGTCATTATATGTGGGGGGCTGCTATTTCTGTGGGAATATTTCTCTGGAGGCAAGATAGGTCTGTGATTCTTCTGATAGGGGTAGCTAGATCTCCGGCTGGCGCAAGACGTCTAGAGTCCCCCCAGGAACGTTCCCCGGCTGCTGTTAGTTGAGTGTTGAGGTTCAGGATCGCGGTCAGCTCAGGTTCCATCACCCTAGAGCTCGTCCTGTTTTTGCCCGTGTTATGTGTTTAATTCCCTGCCATTGGGAACATGACAGTACCCCACCCATGAAGCAAGCTACACCACCTGTTTAACTTAGTACTATTTTTAACGGCATCTGGCCCAGGAAATCCTTTTGGGCCTAGTAGAATTTGGTGCTACTCATCAGCGTACCCCACCCATGAAGCAAGCTACACCGCCTGTTGATCTAATTACTAATTTTTAACTGCATCTAGCCCAGGAAATCGTTTTGGACCTAATAGCATTTTGTGCTGCTCAGAACAGTACCCCACCCATGAAGCAAGCTACACCACCTGTTTACCTAACTACTATTTTTTAATGGCATCTGGGCCTGTTAATCATTTTGTACCTAGTAGAATGTAGTGCTACTCAGCAGCGTAACTCACCCATGAAGCAAGCTACACTGCCTGTTTACCTTAGTACTATTTTTAATGGCATCTGGGCCAGGAAATCCTTTTGGGCCTAGTAGAATTTGGTGCTACTCAGCAGCGTACTTCACCCATGAAGCAAGCTACAACGCCTGTTTACCTAACTACTATTTTGTAACGCCATCTGGCCCTGGTAATCCTTTTAGGCCTAGTAGAATGTAGTGCTACTCAGCAGCGTACCCCACCCATGAAGCAAGCTACACCGCCTGTTTAACTAAGTACTATTTTTAATGGCATCTGGCCCTGGTAATCCTTTGGGCCTAGTAGAATTTGGTGCTACTCAGCAGCGTACCCCACCCATGAAACAAGCTACACCGCCTGTTGATCTAATTACTAATTTTTAACTGCATCTAACCCAGGAAATCGTTTTGTACCTAATAGCATTTTGTGCTACTCAGCACAGTACCCCACCCATGAAGCAAGCTACACCACCTGTTTACCTAACTACTATTTTTTAACAGCATCTGGCCCAGAAAATCCTTTTGGGCCTAGTAGAATTTAGTGCTACTCAGCAGCGTACCCCACCCATGAAGCAAGCTACACCGCCTGTTTACCTAAGTACTATTTTGTAACGGCATCTGGCCCAGGAAATCCTTTTGGGCCTAGTAGCAATTTCTGCTACTCAGCAGAGTACCCCACCCATGAAGCAAGCTACACCGCCTTCTTTCTTTCTTAATCTAACCCCTCGGTTCTGGGGTGTCCACTCTTTCTCCATCTCTCTCCTTCTCACAGGTGGACTACCACGTGTTTTCACACTGTGGCGAATCTTTTGGGCCCAGGCATAAAAAGTCGTCGAGGTAATGGATAATATGTGCCGCCTTACAAACGTCTATGATGACACATTCGAGGAAGCAACTAAACACCTCAAATAGTGAGCAGGATATGGAGCACCCCATGGGCAAACAGTGATCTTTGTAGTATGCTCCTTTCCTTTACAGAAGCAGCCCAATAGGAGGACACTAGGGTTGAGTGACTTTCATTTTTTTAAGATCTTTGTCCAGAGTCGAGTCGAGTGCAGTCGGCCGATTATCGCTAAAAGTCGGGGATCGACCGAAACACGAAACCCAATGCAAGTCAATGGGGAAGCATAGTCGACAGTGAGTGGAGGCCAGGAAAACACCTACAGTGCCCATTTTAATGCCAAAAACATCCATTCTTGTTTCTGAAGCTTGTCAATCTTAATTAACTTTATAATAATAGTTGGGCATTGGAAATTGGGGGTCATTTGGCAAAAGTTGTGGGGGGTAGGGCTGGTTCAAGGTTTTAGTGGGCCCAGGAAACGTGGACTACGTCACGGCGGTGGAGCAGTGAGAGGTAAGTATGTCAAGTTTGCAAGTGCTGTGATCCTAAGCAAGCAGGGGGGCCCACTCATTGGCATTGGCACTGGCATAGGGCCCCTCAAAGTACAGCGGTGTGTTTGCACGGCGGGGGCGCCTCCCACCAGCAGCGACACTTTTGCGTACTCTGAGGGGCCCTGTGCCAGTGACATCGCCAACGAGTATGCCCCCCCACCTGATGAAGGAACCTGCACTTTCATCTGCACCTTCCTCTTTGTCCCTGTGTAAGGTGGTATAACATGCGTGAAGGGGAACCTTACTTTCAGCAGGGTCAGATTCTGGCTGTGTAGAGTGCAAGGGGAATGTAGTGGTCTAGGTCAATGTACCAGCAGACTCATCTAGCAGTGGCTGGGCAATGGGCAGGATGAGGAGGAAACACAGATATAGGGCCAAAGAATAAAGTAGGCTAAATGCAGTTCAAAATTGGTAATAGGACTAAACAGGCGGCATTGCTTTGTTCAGTGGAGTAGCAAACCCAGGAGCAGCAGACACTGTTTTAAGGGCCCAACCACACTAGTAGGCCAAATGCAGTTTAATATCTGCTACTATAGGCCAAAAGCCTAAAGACTGAAGCTCAGCTTTATACAGTGGAGGACAACACCAGGGAGCGGCAGACACCGTTAGTAGGCCGTAACCACCAATTTTTGTTTAAAAAACACTTAATGAGAGCCAGAAGGTTGAAGCTCAGATTTATACAGTTGAGGACAACACCAGGGAGCGGCAGACACCGTTAGTAGGCCGTAACCACCAAGTTTTTTAAAAAACAGCACTTAATGAGAGCCAGAAGGTTGAAGCTCAGATTTAGACAGTGGAGGACAATTTGAATTAGGGACTGCAGACAGACTTAGTAGGCTGTCCCCTGTGGACCATGCATCCACCACATTAACCCATTGCGCCGTAATGGACACGTAACCTTCCGTGGCCATGCCTACAGGTCCATGCGTCTGTTGTCAGGTGCACCTTTGTACTCACAGATTGCCAGAGTGCATGGACAATGCGGTCTTTTACATGCTGGTGGAGGGTTGGGATGGCTTTTCTCACAAAAGAAGTGTCGACTGGTTAGCTTGTAGCTTGTAGCGTGGTACAGCGTAGTCCATCATGGCTTTATTAATATTAAATAAAATATATAAATAGGCTCAATGCAGTTTTAAATAGGTTATAGGTTGGAAGTGCATTTGAGCAGCAAGGTGGCTTGTTGTTGAAGGGAAATAGAGGAAAAAAAAAAATCTTTAAATCTTCAGCATAGCGAGTGTGAGCGAGCTGAGTGTGACCTGAGCGTAAGTGTTGATGGCGGTAAGTGTGACTTGTGACTCAGTGAGGAGGTATTTGGAAGGCCTTTAACAAATACCTGTGTGAATTTGTGTGAGTTGTTGAATTGGGAGTAGCTATATTCACAAGGGTTTAACTTAGGGTGGGCGGTCATAATCAAGGGTTTATAAGGGGCAGCTGTTTGGGGCTCAAGTCCTTTTTGGAAGTGCATTTGAGCAGCAAGGTGGCTTGTTGTTGAAGGGAAATAGAGGAAAAAAAAAATCTTTAAATCTTCAGCATAGCGAGTGTGAGCGAGCTGAGTGTGACCTGAGCGTAAGTGTGGACGGCGGTAAGTGTGACTTGTGACTCAGTGACTTTGGAATCAGGGAGTTTCCAAGTGAGGAATTGCTGTTCCAAGTGTTAATTAATACTTTGTATTTATTTTTATTTAATGTTTCTGTCTGGTGCAATCCCCATTAGGAAATGTGCTCCACAATTGTTAATGCCATCCAGTGCATATCTTGCCTCATGTATGCAGTCCTTGAGCAGCCGGTCGAGGGTGCATACTGCTGTGCGAGATGTGAGCACGTTGTGCATTTGGAAACCCAGATACTGGATCTAAATGTGCAGCTGGCAACACTGAGATCCATAGACAATATGGAGAGGAGTCTTCTGCTCACAGAGCAGACGCTCAATGGGATAGATGAGGAGGGGGATGGTAGGATGGAGCTGCAGGACAGTGAGGCAGTTAGCTGGGTGACAGTCAGAAAGCGGGGTAGAGGGAAGAGTGCCAGGGAGGCTAGTCCTGATCTGGCTCACCCCAATAAGTTTGCTAAGTTGGCAGATGAGGGGGGTGCCAGTACAGGGGTAGCACTGCTGCAGCCAGGCATGTCCTCTGAAAGCCGGAGGAGTGACTGCTCCAGTAAGGAGGGAAATAGGAGAGCAGGGCAGGCCAGACAGGTGCTGGTAGTGGGGGACTCAATTATTAGGGGAACAGATAGGGCAATCTGTCACAAAGACAGGGATCGTCGAACGGTGTGCTGCCTACCTGGCGCTCGAGTCCGACACATCGCTGATCGGGTGGACAGATTACTGGGAGGGGCTGGTGAGGACCCAGCGGTCATGGTGCACATTGGCACAAATGACAAAGTTAGAGGTAGGTGGAAGGTCCTTAAAGATGATTTCAGGGAATTAGGCTGCAAGCTGAAAGCAAGGACCTCCAAAGTGGTATTTTCTGAAATACTGCCTGTACCACGTGCCACGCCAGAGAGGCAACGGGAGATTAGGGAGGTTAATAAGTGGCTCAAGAATTGGTGTAGGAAGGAGGGGTTTGGGTTCCTGCAGAACTGGGCTGACTTCTCAGTGGGCTACAGGCTCTACGCTAGGGATGGGTTGCACCTCAATGGGGAAGGTGCTGCTATGCTGGGGGAGAAAATGGTTAGAAGGTTGGAGGAGTGTTTAAACTAGGGATTGGGGGGGAGGGTATTCATTTTATAGGAGGGGAAGATAGGGCAGATAGAGACCTGGGCACAAATAAGGAAGTTGGGGGTGGCGGAGGCATGGGGGGTGGGGTTAGAACAGTTAGTAATTTAAGAAAGAATAGAGGTACAGAGAGGAACATCAAGTGCATGTATACTAATTCCAGAAGCCTCGCCAACAAAATGGACGAATTAGAACTAATGTTGTTGGAACATAATTATGACATGGTGGGGATATCTGAAACATGGCTGGATGAGAGCCATGACTGGGCTGTTAACTTGCAGGGCTATAGCCTTTTCAGAAATGACCGTACAGATAAGCGAGGGGGAGGGGTGTGTCTGTATGTAAAATCGTCCTTAAAACCCATCCTGCGTGATAATATAGGTGAATCTAATGAAAATGTAGAGTCCCTGTGGGTGGAGATAAGGGGAGGGGGAAAAAATAATAAATTACTGATAGGGGTTTGTTATAAATCTCATCTCCAAAAATAATGGAAGCAATGGAGAATATCCTTGTAAAGCAAATAGATGAAGCTGCGACTCAAGGAGAAGTCATTATTATGGGGGACTTCAACTACCCTGAAATAGATTGGGGAACAGAAACCTGCAGTTCCAGTAAAGGTAATCGGTTTTTGACAACTATGAGAGACAATTACCTTTCACAACTGGTTCAGGACCCAACAAGAAGGGGGGCACTGCTAGACCTAATATTAACCAACAGGCCAGACCGCATATCAAATATAAGGGTTGGGGGTCACTTGGGGAATAGTGATCACAAAATAATAAGTTTTCATGTCTCCTTTAATAAGATGTGTAGTAGAGGGGTGACAAGGACACTAAACTTCCGGAGGGCAAATTTCCAACGGATGAGAGAGGATCTTGGTGCAATTAACTGGGATGATATCCTGAGACATAAAAGTACACAAAGAAAATGGGAGACATTTATTAGCATCCTGGATAGGACCTGTGCACAGTATATACCGTATGGGAATAAACATACTAGAAATAGGAGGAAACCAATATGGCTAAATAAAGCTGTAAGGGGCGCAATAAGTGACAAAAAGAAAGCATTTAGAGAATTAAAGGAAGTAGGTAGTGAGGAGGCATTAAATAAATACAAAAAATTAAATAAATTATGTAAAAAGCAAATCAAGGCAGCAAAGATTGAGACAGAGAGACTCATTGCTAGAGAGAGCAAAAATAACCCCAAAATATTCTTTAACTACATAAATAGTAAGAAACTAAAAAATGATAGTGTTGGCCCCCTTAAAAATAGTCTGGGTGAAATGGTGGATGAGGATGAGGAAAAAGCCAATATGCTAAATGACTTTTTTTCATCAGTATTTACAAAAGAAAATCCCATGGCAGCCAATATGACTAGTGATAATAATTCCCAATTTAATGTTACCTGCTTAACCCAGCAGGAAGTACGGCGGCGTCTAAAAATCACAAAAATTGACAAATCTCCGGGCCCGGATGGGATACACCCCCGAGTACTGCAGGAATTAAGTACAGTCATTGATAGACCATTATTTTTAATCTTTAAAGACTCCATAATAACAGGGTCTGTACCACAGGACTGGCGTATAGCAAATGTGGTGCCAATATTCAAAAAGGGGACAAAAACTGAACTCGGAAATTATAGGCCAGTAAGTTTAACCTCTACTGTGGGTAAAATCCTGGAGGGCATTCTAAGGGATGCTATACTGGATTATCTGAAGAGGAATAACCTCATGACCCAGTATCAGCACGGGTTTACTAGGGACTGATCATGTCAGACTAATTTGATCAGCTTCTATGAAGAGGTAAGTTCCGGTCTGGACCAAGGGAACCCAGTAGATGTAGTGTATATGGACTTTTCAAAAGCTTTTGATACGGTGCCACACAAAAGGTTGATACATAAAATGAGAATAATGTGGATAGGGGAAAATATGTGCAAGTAGGTTGAGAGTTGGCTCAGGGATAGGAAACAAAGGGTGGTTATTAATGGAGCACACTCGGACTGGGTCACGGTTAGTAGTGGGGTACCACAGGGGTCAGTATTGGGCCCTCTTCTTTTTAACATATTTATTGATGACCTTGTAGGGGGCATTCAGAGTAGAATTTCAATATTTGCAGATGACACTAAACTCTGCAGGGTAATCAATACAGGAAAGGACAATTTTTTATTACAGGCTGATTTATGTAAACTAGAAGCTTGGGCTGATAAATGGCAAATGAGCTTTAATGGGGATAAATGTAAGGTCATGCACTTGGGTAGAAGTAATAAGATGTATAACTATGTGCTTAATTCTAAAACTCTGGGCAAAACCGTCAATGAAAAAGACCTGGGTGTATGGGTGGATGACAAACTAATATTCAGTGGCCAGTGTCAGGCAGCTGCTACAAAGGCAAATAAAATAATGGGATGCTTTAAAAGAGGCATAGATGCTCATGAGGAGAACATAATTTTACCTCTATACAAGTCACTAGTGCGACCACACTTAGAATACTGTGCACAGTTCTGGTCTCCGGTGTATAAGAAAGACATAGCTGAACTGGAGCGGGTGCAGAGAAGAGCAACCAAGGTTATTAGAGGACTGGGGGGTCTGCCATACCAAGATAGGTTATTACACTTGGGGCTACTTAGTTTGGAAAAAAGAAGACTAAGGGGTGATCTTATGTTAATGTATAAATATATGAGGGCACAGTACAAAGACCTTTCTACTGATCTTTTTAATCATAGACCGGTGACAGGGACAAGGGGGCATCCTCTACGTCTGGAGGAAAAAAGGTTTAAGCATAATAACAGACGCGGATTCTTTACTGTAAGAGCAGTGAGACTATGGAACTCTCTGCCGTATGATGTTGTAATGAGTGACTCATTGCTTCAATTTAAGAGGGGACTGGATACCTTTCTGGAAAAGTATAATATTACAGGGTATATATATTAGATTCCTTGATAAGGCGTTGATCCAGGGAACTAGTCTGATTGCCGTATGTGGGGTCGGGAAGGAATTTTTTTCCCCATGATGGAGCTTACTCTTACCACATGGGTTTTTTTTGCCTTCCCCTGGATCAACATGTTAGGGCATGTTAGGTTAGGCTATGGGTTGAACTAGATGGACTTAAAGTCTTCCTTCAACCTTAATAACTATGTAACTATGTAACATGGATACACAGGCAGGATTGTGGTCAGTGGATGAGGATTGCAAGGAGGGACCGCAGACAGGCTAACAAAGGCCTAAAATAACAAAAAATAGGCTCAAGGCAGTTTTAAATCGGTTACATGGATACACAGGCAGCATTGTGGTCAGTGGATGAGGATTGCAAGGAGGGACAGCAGACAGGCTAACGAAGGCCTAAAATAACAAAAAATAGGCTCAAGGCAGTTTTAAATCGGTTATATGGATACACAGGCAGCATTGTGGTCAGTGGATGAGGATTGCAAGGAGGGACCGCAGACAGGCTAACGACGAAGGCCTAAAATAACTTAAAATAGGCTCAAGGCAGTTTTAAATCGGTTATATGCATACACAGGCAGCATTGTGGTCAGTGGATGAGGATTGCAAGGAGGGACCGCAGACAGGCTAACAAAGGCCTAAAATAACAAAAAATAGGCTCAAGGCAGTTTTAAATCGGTTATATGGATACACAGGCAGCATTGTGGTCAGTGGATGAGGATTGCAAGGAGGGACCGCAGACAGGCTAACAAAGGCCTAAAATAACAAATAATAGGCTCAAGGCAGTTTTAAATCGGTTATATGGATACACAGGCAGCATTGTGGTCAGTGGATGAGGATTGCAAGGAGGGACTGCAGACAGGCTAACGAAGGCCTAAAATAACTTAAAATAGGCTCAAGGCAGTTTTAAATCGGTAATATGGATACACAGGCAGCATTGTGGTCAGTGGATGAGGATTGCAAGGAGGGACCGCAGATAGGCGTACTAGGCCTAAAATAACAAAAAATAGGCTCAAGGCAGTTTTAAATCGATTATATGGATACACAGGCAGCATTGTGGTCAGCGGAGGAGGAGGATTGCAAGGAGGGACCGCAGACAGGCGTACTAGGCCTAAAATAACTTAAAATAGGCTCAAGGCAGTTTTAAATCGGTTATATGGATATACAGGCAGCATTGTGGTCAGTGGATGAGGATTGCAAGGAGGGACCGCAGACAGGCTAACGAAGGCCTAAAATAACAAAAAATAGGCTCAAGGCAGTTTTAAATCGGTTATATGGATACACAGGCAGCATTGTGGTCAGTGGAGGAGGAGGATTGCAAGGAGGGACCGCAGACAGGCGTACTAGGCCTAAAATAACTTAAAATAGGCTCAAGGCAGTTTTAAATCGGTTATATGGATACACAGGCAGCATTGTGGTCAGTGGATGAGGATTGCAAGGAGGGACCGCAGACAGGCTAATGAAGGCCTAAAATAACAAAAAATAGGCTCAAGGCAGTTTTAAATCGGTTATATGGATACACAGGCAGCATTGTGGTCAGCGGAGGAGGAGGATTGCAAGGAGGGACCGCAGACAGGCGTACTAGGCCTAAAATAACTTAAAATAGGCTCAAGGCAGTTTTAAATCGGTTATATGGATACACAGGCAGCATTGTGGTCAGTGGATGAGGATTGCAAGGAGGGACCGCAGACAGGCTAACGAAGGCCTAAAATAACAAAAAATAGTCTCAAGGCAGTTTTAAATCGGTTATATGGATACACAGGCAGCATTGTGGTCAGCGGAGGAGGAGGATTGCAAGGAGGGACCGCAGACAGGCGTACTAGGCCTAAAATAACTTAAAATAGGCTCAAGGCAGTTTTAAATCGGTTATATGGATACACAGGCAGCATTGTGGTCAGTGGATGAGGATTGCAAAGAGGGACCGCAGACAGGCTAACGAAGGCCTAAAATAACAAAAAATAGGCTCAAGGCAGTTTTAAATCGGTTATATGGATACACAGTCAGCATTGTGGTCAGCGGAGGAGGAGGATTGCAAGGAGGGAACGCAGACAGGCGTACTAGGCCTAAAATAACAAAAAATAGGCTCAAGGCAGTTTTAAATCGGTTATATGGATACACAGTCAGCATTGTGGTCAGCGGAGGAGGAGGATTGCAAGGAGGGAATGCAGACAGGCGTACTAGGCCTAAAATAACAAAAAATAGGCTCAAGGCAGTTTTAAATCGGTTATATGGATACACAGGCAGCATTGTGGTCAGTGGATGAGGATTGCAAGGAGGGACCGCAGACAGGCGTACTAGGCCTAAAATAACAAAAAATAGGCTCAAGGCAGTTTTAAATCGGTTATATGGATACACAGGCAGCATTGTGGTCAGTGGATGAGGATTGCAAGGAGGGACCGCAGACAGGCGTACTAGGCCTAAAATAACAAAAAATAGGCTCAAGGCAGTTTTAAATCGGTTATATGGATACACAGGCAGCATTGTGGTCAGCGGAGGAGGAGGATTGCAAGGAGGGACCGCAGACATGCGTACTAGGCCTAAAATAACTTAAAATAGGCTCAAGGCAGTTTTAAATCGGTTACATGGATACACAGGCAGCATTGTGGTCAGCGGAGGAGGAGGATTGCAAGGAGTGTCTGACACAGTTAGTACTGTCACAAAAAATAAATAGATGTTAATGTCTTGCAAAACAACAACAACAAAAAAAAGTGTGGCATACTTAGGTACAGGGGTGGGCTCATCTGCTGAGTTTCTGACAATGTAATTTGGCAGTAAGTATTTACTGGTGTCAATATAGGACACTGACCCAGACTACTTTAACTAGCATCATAGATGTCAACAAATTGGTATTGTCAGTGCCAGGCATTGAATGATGTCAGCGCATAGACTAAACATTGGTGGAGCTGTGCGCGATAATTTTGCATGGGGTAGAGCACAGTTTGAGCTGGGGGGGGAACTCTCTTGTGGCCGGCGGTACCGTCCCAGGGCCTCTCATGTTACAACGGTGTGTCTGACGTTGGGTGCGCGCCACCACCGCCAGAGACACTTTATTGTACTATGAGGGACCCAGTGGCAGTGCCGTCGACCAAAAGCGGGCACACCCACCTCTTCAGACAAACGGCACTCTAACGGGTGCTTGCGCCAAGTGGCGAGACCACGGCCCCGTGGGGGGAGTTTTCCCATTGAGGGAGGTGTAAACATGTCGTATGCTGGACAAACAGCTGCTGCAAATTAAGAGATTGGAACACTCAGTAAGACCAGTCCACAAGCAAGACCTTTTTATAGGAAAGCTAGGTGTCAGCCGGGAAAGGTGGGGCAAAATAATTTGAAATCCAGGAGTGGTTCATTTTAATGAAGGTGAGATCATCCACATTTTGGGTAGCCAGACGAGTCCTTTTTTCGGTTAATATTGAACCAGCAGCACTGAATACTCTTTCTGATAGCACACTAGCTGCTGGGCAAGCAAGCTCCTGCAATGCATATTCTGCCAATTCAGCCGAGGTGTCTAATTTGGATGCCCAGTGATCAAATGGGAATGACGGTTGAGGGAGAACATCGATAAGGGATGAAAAATAGTTAGTAACCATACTTGACAAATGTTGTCTCCTGTCACTTTGAATAGATGCTGCAGTACCTGTCCTGTCTGCGGTCATTGCGAAATCACTCCACAACCTGGTCAGAAAACCCCTCTGTCCAACGCCACTTCTGATCTGTGCACCTCTAACACCTCTGCCCTGTAGCCCCCTGCAGCTCGTGTGAGAACCATAACCGGCGCTGTGTGCTGGGAATGCCTGAATCAAACGGTCTACAAGAGTTGCTTGTTTGGTTGCTAATATTTGTTCGAGGTTCTCATGTGGCATAATATTTTGCAATTTGCCTTTATAGCGAGGGTCATGGATGCAGGCCAACCAGTAATCGTCATCGCTCATCATTTTAATAATGCGTGGGTCCCTTTTGAGGATACGTAAGGCATAATCCGCCATGTGGGCCAAAGTTCCAGTTGTCAAATCTGCGGTTGTGCTGGTTTGAGGGGCAGTTACAGGCAAATCTACGTCACTTGTCTCCCTTAAAAAAACAGAACCCGGCCTTGCAACGCCACTAATTTCTGTTGGCCCAGGAGAAGCTTCCTCATTAAAAAAGTACTCATCCCCATCATCCTCCTCGTCCTCCTCCTCCTCTTCGCCCGCTACCGCGTCCTCTACACGGCCCTGACCAGACAATGGCTGACTGTCATCAAGGCTTTCCTCTTCCTCGGCTGCAGACGCCTGCTCCTTTATGTGCGTCAAACTTTGCATCAGCAGACGCATTAGGGGGATGCTCATGCTTATTATGGCGTTGTCTGCACTAACCAGCCGTGTGCATTCCTCAAAACACTGAAGGACTTGACACAGGTCTTGTAGCTTCGACCACTGCACACCTGACAACTCCATGTCTGCCATCCAACTGCCTGCCCGTGTATCCTCCCACAAATACATAACAGCACGCCTCTGTTCGCACAGTCTCTGAAGCATGTGCAGTGTGGAGTTCCACCTTGTTGCAACGTCGATGATTAGGCAATGCTGAGGAAGGTTCAAAGACCGCTGATAGTTCTGCATACGGCTGGAGTGTACGGGCGAACGGCGGATATGCGAGCAAAGTCTGCGCACTTTGAGGAGCAGGTCGGGTAACCCCGGATAACTTTTCAGGAAGCACTGCACCACCAGGTTTAAGGTGTGAGCCAGGCAAGGAATGTGTTTCAGTTGGGAAAGGGCTATGGCAGCCATGAAATTCCTTCCGTTATCACTCACTACCTTGCCTGCCTCAAGATGTACAGTGCCCAGCCAAGACTGAGTTTATTTCTGCAAGAACTCGGACAGTACTTCCGCGGTGTGTCTGTTGTCGCCCAAACACTTCATTGCCAATACAGCCTGCTGACGCTTGCCACTAGCTGTCCCATAATGGCACACCTGGTGTGCAACAGTGGCAGCTGCGGATGGAGTGGATGTGCGACTGTGGTCTGTGGACGAGCTCTCACTTCTGCAGGAGGACGAGGAAGAGGAGGAGGGGGGACGAACGCCTACAGCCAACTCTTTCCTTGACCGTGGGCTAGGCAGAACTGTCCCAATATTGCTGTCCCCTGTGGACCCTGCATCCACCACATTCACCCAGTGTGCCGTGATGGACACTGTTATGATCCTAGTGGCAAGGATCGCAGGTCGGACTAGCTAAGTAACTGAACAGACTACTAGCTCTGGGGAAGTGGTAACTAGATTGACCGCAACCTGATCCTATCCGCAAACAACTATAGGCAGCCGTGGAACGTTACCTAAAAAATCCTAGACGTCTCGTCACAGCCTGAGAAACTGACTATTCCTGGAAGGAAAGTAAGTCCTCACTTGCCTCAGTGGAAGACCCCAAAGATATAGAATAGCCCCCCACAAATATTAACGGTGAGTTAAGGGGAAAGCACAAACGCAGAGATGAAATCAGATTTAGCAAATGAGGCCCGCTAATACTAGATAGCAGAAAATAGGAAGGAAACTGTGCGGTCAATAAAAAACCCTATTCAAAATATCCACGCAGAGATTGCTCGAGCCCCCGCACCAACTAACGGTGCAGGGGAAGCAACTCCGTACCCCAGAGCTTACCAGCAAAAAGAAATCACATGTTAGCAAGCTGGACTAGACTCATCATACACAGAAATGATATTGCAGGCAGATGAGCAAAAAATATTCAAACAGAACTTAGCTTATCCTGAAGAGGCAGAAAACGAGATTATCAGGAGTAATCAGAATAGCACTGAATACATTGACAGCCGGCAACAAGTGGAAGTGAAGCAGAGCTAAATAGGAGCCTCCCTGGTGAATAACGAGGCAGCTGATCCAGCAGACCCGCAGGATAATAAACCAAACCACCAGGGGGAGCCAAAAAACCAAAGTCACACAATACCATCTGTGACCACAAGAGGGAGCCTGAAAACGGAGTTCACAACAGGACACGTAACGTCCCTGGCCATGCCTACTGGTCCATGCATCTGTTGTCAGGTGCACCTTTGTAGTCACAGACTGCCTGAGTGCATGGACGATGCGGTCTTTAACATGCAGTTGGAGGGCTGGGATGGCTTTTCTAGAAAAGAAGTGTCGACTGGGTAGCTCGTAGCGTGGTACAGCGTAGTCCATCAGCGCTTTTAAAGCTTCGCTTTCAACTAACCGGTAGGGCATCATCTCTAATGAGATTAGTCTTGCAATGTGGGCGTTCAAACCCTGTGTACGCGGATGCGAGGATGAGTACTTCCTTTTCCTAACAAGAGTCTCATGTAGGGTGAGCTGGACTGGAGAGCTGGAGATCGTGGAACTAGCGGTGGTGCCGGTGGACATGGGTGAGTGAGAGAGGGTTGGAGATGGTATTCTTGCCGGTGCCCTACATGCAGTGTTTCCTACTGCAAACCTGGTGATTCCCTGACTGCTTTGGCCTGATGACGAAAGCTGCACTGATACTGCAGGTGGTGCGGGAAATGGTGGGTTTACAGTGAGGGAAGGGATGTAGCATTGCTGACTAGCTTCATTGGCCGAGGGTGCTGCAACCTTTAGGGACGTTTGGTAGTTAGTCCAGGCTTGCAAATGCATGGTGGCTAAATGTCTATGCATGCAACTTGTATTTAGACTTTTAAGATTCTGACCTCTGCTTAAGGTAGTTGAACATTTTTGACAGATGACTTTGAGCTGATCATTTGGATGTTGTTTAAAAAAATGCCAGACTGCACTCTTTCTACTATCGGATACCTTTTCAGGCATTGCAGACTGAGCTTCTTTAACCGGATGGCCACGCTGTCCTCCAACTGGTTTAGGTTTTGCCACGCGTTTTTGGCCATATACGGGCCCGGCAGATGGAACCTGTTGTGATGTTGATGCCTGCTGTGGCTCCTCCTCCTCCGCTTCAGAACTACTGCCGCCTGCACCCTGTTCCCCCAATGGCTGCCAATCGGGGTCAACAACTGGGTCATCTATGACCTCCTCTTCTATGTCGTGTGCAACTTCGTCTGTGTCACCGTGTAAGCCGGTGGTAGAGCGTTCGTGACGGGGCACCATAGTCTCCGCTGGGTTTGATTCTGCCTCAGTACACTGCGAGGGCAATGTTCTGGTCTGAGTCAAAGGAACAGCATAGTAATCTGGCTGTGGCTGTGCATCTGTGCACTCCATGTCCGATTCAACTTCTAATGGGCATGGCCTGTTAACTGTTTCACTGTGTAACCAGGAACGGTATGTGTAAAGAGCTCCATGGAGTAACCTGTTGTGTTGACTGACGCATCCTTCTCTGTTGTTCTGGGTGAAGGACACAAGGAAGCGACTTGTTCCTGACCGGGAGCATCCACTGACGATGCACTGCTCTGACATTTGGCACTTTCCGAGGAGGAGGCGAAAGAGCTAGAGGCAGAGTCAGCAATGAAAGCCAATACTTGTTCCTCCTGCTCCGGCTTCAAAAGTGGTTTTCCTACTCCCAGAAAAGAGAGCGTTCGAGTCCTTGTGTTGCCAGACAACGAACCTGGCTCAACAATTCGATACTTAGGTGCTGTACTGCTTTTACCATGACCACCTGATGCTCCACCACCACTACCATCATTACCAGCTGACAATGACCGCCCATGGCCACGACCTTTCCACTAGACTTCCTCATTGTTTGCAAAACGTAACCAAAGTAACGGTATTTGTTACTGTAAAACAACTTATAAGGTGAACTCAAACTTCTGTTGGATTTATATATACCTTTATAGGTGCCTGACACTGAAATGAAAATCAGGCCCAATGTTACACACTAGGTTTTCTGTGCCCCAAAAATTTGAGACAGATGGCACACACAGGAGCAGCACTCAAGCAGAAATGCCAATCTTAATCTCCCACTATTTTTTTTTTTCTGGGAGAATTAAAAAAAGAAAAAAAAAAACAACCAATATTATACAGTAGGATTTCTGTGGCACACAATGAGAGACAGATGCCACACACAGCAATGGCACAGAGGCGGACTTGCCAATCTTTATCTCACACTAACTATTTTTTTTTTACAGGGAGAATTTAGAAAAAAAAAATTGGCCCAGTATTACACAGTGGTTTTCGGTGGCACACAATGAGACAGATGCCACACACAGCAATGGCACAGAGGCAGACTTGCCAAACTTTATCTCCCACTAATTATTTTTTTTTTGCAGGGAGAATTTAGAAAAAAAAAAAAGGCCCAGTATTACACAGTGGTTTTCGGTGGCACACAATGAGAGACAGATGCCACACACAGGACTGGCACAGAGGCAGACTTGCCAATCTTTATCTCCCACTATTAATTTTTTTTTTAACAGGGAGAATTTACCCCCCCCCCAAAAAAAATGGCCCAGTATTACACACTGGTTTTCGGTGGCACACAATGAGAGACAGATGCCACACACAGGACTGGCACAGAGGCAGACTTGCCAATCTTTATCTCCCACTATTATTTTTTTTTTTTAACAAGGAGAATTTAGAAAAAAAAAAAATTGGCCCAGTATTACACAGTGGTTTTCGGTGGCACACAATGAGACAGATGCCACACACAGCAATGGCACAGAGGCAGACTTGCCAATCTTTATCTCCCACTAATTATTTTTTTTTTACAGGGAGAATTTAGAAAAAAAAAATGGCCCAGTATTACACAGTGGTTTTCGGTGGCACACAATGAGAGACAGATGCCACACACAGGACTGGCACAGAGGCAGACTTGCCAATCTTTATCTCCCACTATTAATTTTTTTTTTAACAGGGAGAATTTACCCCCCCCAAAAAAATGGCCCAGTATTACACACTGGTTTTCAGTGGCACACAATGAGAGACAGATGCCACACACAGGACTGGCACAGAGGCAGACTTGCCAATCTTTATCTCCCACTATTATTTTTTTTTTAACAGGGAGAATTTACCCCCCCCAAAAAAAGGCCCAGTATTACACACTGGTTTTTGGTGGCACACAATGAGACAGATGCCACACACAGCAATGGCACAGAGGCAGACTTGCCAATCTTTATCTCCCACTAATTATTTTTTTTTTACAGGGAGAATTTAGAAAAAAAAAATTGGCCCAGTATTACACAGTGGTTTTCGGTGGCACACAATGAGACAGATGCCACACACAGCAATGGCACAGAGGCAGACTTGCCAATCTTTATCTCCCACTAATAATTTTTTTTTTTACAGGGAGAATTCAGAAAAAAAAAAATTGGCCCAGTATTACACAGTGGTTTTCGGTGGCACACAATGAGAGACAGATGCCACACACAGCACTGGCACAGAGGCAGACTTGCCAATCTTTATCTCCCACTATTTATTTTATTTTTTTTCAGGGAGAATTAAAAAAAAACAAAAAAAAACAAAACAATATTACACACTAGGTTTTCTGTGGCACACAATGAGAGACAGATGCCACACACAGCACTGGCACAGAGGCAGACTTGCCAATCTTTATCTCCCTGCAGTTATCTCAGAAAAGTATGGCAGGCAGCTATAAAAAGGACTGCTGCACACAAAAGTGTGGACAAACAAACAAGATAGCTGTGCAGAAAGGAAGGAACAACAGGATTTGTGCTTTGAAAAAAGCAGTTGGTTTGCACAGCGCACGGCGTACACACACAGCAACACAGCTATCAGGGAGCCTTCTAGGGCAGCCCAGTGAGCTACAGCGCTGAGGAAAAAAAAATGTAGCTTCCACTGTCCTGCAAACAAAAGGTGGTGTTGGACAGTGGAAATCGCTACAGCACAAGCGGTTTGGGGGTGAATGTACCCTGCCTAACACTGTCTATCCCTGCATCTGACGAAGCGGCAGCTCTCCCTACGCTCAGATCAGCAGCAGTAAGATGGCGGTCGGCGGGAACGCCCCTTTATAGCCCCTGTGACGCGGCAGAAAGCAAGCCAATCACTGCAATGCCCTTCTCTAAGATGGTGGGGACTGAGATCTATGTCATCACGCTGCCCACACTCTGCGTCCACCTTGATTGGCTGAGAAATGGCGCTTTTAGCGTCATTGAAGCGTGACTTTGGCGCGAAAGTCGCGTACCGAATGGCCGACCCCACACAGGGATCGGGTCGGGTTTCATGAGACGCTGACTTTGCCAAAAGTCGGCGACTTATGAAAATGAACGATCCGTTTCGCTCAACCCTAGAGGACACTATTCGGAGGCATAGGAAGTTACTGGAACGCCCCCTCAATGTCTGTTTTGGCCGTTAGGGTGCCCGTTCCCAACTTCTTGACCTGCCTGATTGCCCCGTCAAAGGAGGTACAGGTACGTTGATGTTGTTGTTTACTGACCTGCCCCTTGGATATGACAAATGGTGGATTAGTCTGAATGTATTGGGTTCATTTTTTGGCACAACTCCCAACGGGGTACCACTTCGTCTTCTAAGGAAAGTGTTCTGAATGGACCTGCTGCCATTCTACCTAAAGATATTTCTTTTTTTCTTTTTTTTGTCAAGATGTCAGGGTGTTTGTAGAGTGAGTTTAGATTTTTACTCCAGCCTTTCTTGATTTTAGAAGGGCATGACATGCCTATATCTGTGTCTCCTCCTCCTTTTACTCCTCCACCTCTTTTCTTTTCGCATGACTATATGTAGTTGTGACTTTTCAATGTGTTTGCTGTGTCTTCTGAGCAGTTTGTCAGCTCTTGGACACCTTTTAAGGTGTTTTCTATTTGTTTTCCATGTGTTTGTATGTGTTTGTGTTTGCCTGCCATTGGTTTCAATGGGGTTCGACGGTGTTCGTCGAACGTCCGACGAATAGTTCGTCGAACATCTCCCTGTTCGACGAACCAAACCCGAACACTAGGGAGGTGGCTCATCACTAGTTATAACAGGCGTCCCCATAATGTCTTTTAGCTTTCACATCACATAGTATGAAGAAGTAGAAGGGAAAGCATAGCTAGCATGAAACAAGGACCAATGGACAGTGCTGGCACAACCACCGCAGCCAGTTAAAAGGAAAATATAGGATCAAACAAAATATATCCAGATTAGAATTGCCATGTCTTAGCTTGATACTTGTGCAATATTATGAAAATTCAGAGTAAAGTAAGAGAAGCGGCACTCACCACTCGCAATTTCAGTAAAATGTACGGTACTTTATTTTGGTTATAGGATTGAAGACACGGATATCAGTGAAACCAGCAACAGCTGTTTCGCGAGAGTGCACGCTTCTTCCAGTGTGCCACTTCTCTTGCTCTCCTCTGAATTTTCATAGCCAATATGAAAGCCACTTATTATTGAAATTCATAATTATAAAATTCACTTATGAATGCGGTTTTGATTGGGAACGATTGTGAGTGATTCTGGAAATCATTACCCCATTTTAAAGGCCCTTGAAGGGAACCTGTCACATTGAACATGGTGTCTAAATTGTGGGAACATGTTGTAGTATATACGATGCTATAGAAAAAACATTCTAGACAAATAAACCCCTGCTCTATATATAGGCTTTGGACTCTAGTATTTAGTTCTAATCAGTTAAAAACTTTTATTTTATTTATTTATTTACATTCCTTGCCTATGAGTCCAGTAGGCTATCCTAATCAGTGGCTGGCAATCTTTCTTGCAGACTCTACACACAAATAAAGTCGTATCATATCTTTTCCCATAAAACTATTGAATAATAATCTGCTCAGGTTTTTCTGCTCTATATAAACAATTAGGATTGAATGTAAAATATGACAGACTGAAACCACGTGAAGACTTCAGATACACATGATCTGAAGCTAAACATGGGATCATACTGTTTGAAGTGACATGATCTGAGAGATAAAATTGTGACAAGCAAATTCATAGCAATCAATTTAGAACGAAAAAATCTGATATATGCCATTCCAGCTCAGCAGGCATTGAATACGGAGTGGCTAGTCAAACTGCACAGTTATTGTAGATCAATGATTAATATTACAAAACTAAACATAGAGATGGCAAGAAATTATCATGAAAAATCATTACTGTGTAACTTGAACTAGGCTTATTTGGCTAAGCCAAAGAAAATTATCCAAAGCACTCAACCTAGATATAAACAGAACTTGTCGACTTTTCACTTCAATGCAATCTTTATTGCTTTCATTACATATTCAGCACTTGCCATACATTTTCGATGAGTACAAGCAGAATACAGGCTTGGTTAACAGGCTATTTCTCTCCATATACACATTAATGGAATTCTCCTCCAAGTGTACATGCTCTCTAAAGAGATAATTAGATTGCTGTCAGCCACTTCTAGCAGTGCCAAACCCAGGGTTGTCAACCATCCAGAAATTCCTGGACATTCAGTAAAAGTAGAGCAATATTTTCACCTGTCCATAAATGTTTTCCGTGTGTCCGTGTCAGTATTTTTTTAGAAACTAGAGAAGGTTGTTCAGATTTTTTATGACTATATTTATCATCATTTTACAGTCCACAGTGAATGCAGCTGAAGTCTTCATCAGAATTATAGGCTGTAGACATGTATGTATGTATGTATGTATCACTTATTATGGTTTTCCAATATGTCCATAAAAAATGTTGGTTGTCTGTGATTTTTTGATAAGTTGTCCAGAAAAAAGAAAAAATCACACTGACATTTCTGATCCAAGCCTTCATGCTCTAAATATCTGGAAAAAGTTAGGACAATACTGTACATATTATATGGTCAGCTAGTTCTACCAAATACACTATTCATTTAATTTGTATGGTCATCTTGATAGATTATTTCTAAACAAACCCATCAACAATAGTACTAGTGAAAGGTAGCTGGTTCCAAGTGAGGTTGTCTTCTGCATACCCTTGCTGACTTTTAATTTTGTCAGAGCCTGGACTTAGCAGAGGTTACTTGGTAAACCAGGTCAACCCTCAAATCACTGTAAGGTTAGGGAATAGAGATGAGCAAACCTGAACTGAGAGAGAGAATATTTTTCCAGATCAAAAGTTTTAGGTCTCCAATGCTTGCAAAGGAGCTTGGGTTCTGGTTCAAGTTCGGGTACATTTCTGGTACCTGAACCGAACATTTGACTAAGGTTCGGGTCGTGTATCAGAAGACGAACTTCCACTCATCCATATTGCCGTATGTGGAGTTGGGAAGGAATGTTTTTATCCAATGTGGAGCTTACTGTTTGCCACATGGGTTGTTTTTGCTTTCCTCTGGATCAACATGTTAGGGCATGTTAGGTTAGGATATGGGTTGAACTAGATGGACTTAGTCTTCCTTCAACCTTACAAACTATGTTACTATGTTACTTGGAGTTTGATTGTATGATAAGTTAATAATAGTGATGAGCGAGTGTGCTCGAATATTGTGTTATCCGAACATGCTCTGGTGATATCCAACTATCTTGGTTGTGCTCATATAATATGTTCGAGTCCCTGCGGTTGTATGATTCACGGCTGTTAGACAGCAGCGACACATGCAGGGATTGCCTATTTGCTAGGCAATCCCCGAATGTATTGCGTCTGTCTAACAGCCGCGAAACATGCAACAGCGGGGGCTTGAACATATTCATCGAATAAAGCAAGATATTGTTTCTTTGTTTGCATATCATTTATTTATATATGAAGAATATTCAAGTAGAAAAGAGTTGATTAATTAGTTCAGGCAATCTAAAGATTCATATAATTTCACATGAGAGTAAGAAGTTCTTGTAAAAAAACATTGAAAGCTTCCAAGTTGTAATTTGCAAGTTACTTTTTAAAATATGTACCATTCACAATGAGTTAAGCAGGAAGTGGTTGCTTTCTAATTTGTGCCCCTTGTGAAGTTCATTCAGCAAAGTTCCAAATGAAAGAGTCTGCAAATTACAATAGCAATAAAAAGAATCCAGATTTTCTATGTTCTTTAGTTTATTTTGTCTGTTTTCCATGTTTCCTTGTAGCAATAAGGAAAGCCGTGTAGTGCTTAATGGATCGTGTCAATTGAAGAGACAATGCTTGGGGAGAATTTAGGGAAGTGTGACAATCACTTTCTAGCTTCTTATTTCAATTGTACAAAGTCTATGATTGTTCTAAAGACTGGTCAGGAAATAAATGCTTCCTCTCTACAGTAAATGTTTATTTCATCTGTCAACTAAATTTGACAGCCTAAAACAAGGAAATGATGATTGTAATTTGTAACTTGTAATTAAGTTACATACACCAAAACCTTTTACATAATTGAATTCTATTTCCCTTAGCAGTGACGGTCAAAGGTCCCTATAGACTCTTAATTGATTAATAGCTGATTGATATTAGCTTTGCTGATATATGTCATTCTGGCTGTACAGGGTAATGTGTATATAAATTCTTAGCTCTCCATTATCATGTGGAATATCATATACGCATGCTTCTATGTTACTTGTTATTATGTATTAATTTTAACATAGCCATCAGTATAAGTCTGTCTTTATTTTAGTTATATAGCCGGGATTTTAATAATGTATAAAAAAGGGTTATAATTGTTTTATGGCAATTAGGGTTGCCAACTTGACTTTTTATTTTTTCTGGACCGCTTATTAAAAAATCCCAGACAGACAATATTTTTTATGGACACAAAGGAACACCACCATAAATCATTATAATTATAAGTGATACACATCTACAGCCCATAATTATGATTATAAAGACTCATCAGCTTGCATTCACTGTAAACTGTAAAATGATGATGATTACAGTAAAAATGTAAAAAAGAACAAAAAAAATGTACGCCTTAAAAAAAATTTTACAGACAAGGCAAAAAAGTGCGCTATTTTTACCTACTATCCAGGAATTTTTGGATGGTTGGCAACCCTAATTGTAATTAGTAAACCAAGCTGCACAATGGGCAAAAAGGCCCAGATGGCAGCATTAAAAAAATACCTGCAAATTTAATAAACACCAATACATTTCTTACCATTGTTGGAGTTTGTTCAACATTTTCACTTTTTTCTTATTCTAAAATGTGTTGATGAAACAAACCAACAACTTTTAGGAAACCATACCTCCAGACAGTTTCTAGCAGAATTCTCCATTTCAGACATCTCCCTCTGCTCTCTCTGCTCTACTTCAGTTTCTACTCTTGTTTTTCTATCACTGAGACACCCTTTCTTAGGTCTACCTTGCAGTCAATCCCACTGAGAAGAGGCATAGTTGGATAAATTTTTGCCTTTAGGCCGGGGTCACACTTGCGAATGCATTGCAAAAAACTAGCACGAGTCTCTTGCATCAATACCCAGCACCGGAGTGTGCGGCTGCTTGTATTTCTATGCAGCCGCATGCTCCGGTCCCAAGTGCCGGTGGCAGTGCCGAGTATTGATGCGAGAGACTCACGCGAGTTTCTTGCATTGCACTCGCAAGTGTGACCCAGGGCCTTATAGTGTATAACATGCTTTAGCTTCTGAGTGAACAAGTCTATAGGTTAGTGATAGCACCAGTGAGAAATTAATTAAAAAGGTTGGCCACTTTATCTTTAATTTAACCAAATGTCTTGGGGTCATGATTTTTTGGCACTTACTTATATATTAATAATACAGGTTACCTGCATATAGGCTGCACAGAGCTCTTGTCCACAAAATGGCGACTGATGGAGATGCATGAGACCATTCCTATCCATCAGCCTCCTCCAATTAAAGCACATAGAAAATTACTTTTGCATTGGAAGTGACCTTCTCACTCACCTGCATCCATTTTGAGAACATGAGCGCTTTGCAGACTGTGATGAAGGCTGAACTAACAAGTGCAGGATGAAAACCTGTAATAAAAAGAAAAATATCCAAAATTTAATAGCGCATGATGAACCATGGCAAAAGCATTTCAGACATAGTCTTTATTCATTACTTAATGGTAAGCAATGAATAAAGACTATGTCTAAAACGCGTTTGATGTGGTTCAATATGCGCTATTGGATTTTATGGATTTGTGGCTTTAGCATTCAATTTCAGTGATTTTAACCACTTTACCACCTTGGGTTTTTCTGTTTTCCATTTACATTTTTTACTCTCCCCTATTCCTAGAGCCATAGCGTTTTTATTTTTCCATCAAAATGGTGGTGTGAGGAGTGGACTTATTTTTTTGTAGAATGAGTTGTACTTTTAGATGACACCATTGATTTTACCATATAGTGTAGTGGAAAATGTGAAAAAAAATCAAAATGCGGTGAAATTGCAAAAACTAAAAGTGCAATTCCACAATTGTTTTTTATTTTTTACCATGTTCACTAAATGCTAAAACTGACCTGCCATTATGATTCTCCAGGTCATTATGAGTTTGCAGATACCAAAAATGTCTAGGTTCTTTTTTATTTAAGTGGTAAAAAAATCTAAAGTTTGTAAAAAAAATGGCCATTTTCCGAGACCCGTAGCGTCTCCATTTTTGGGGATCTGGGGCCGAATGAGGGCTTATTCTTTGCGTGCCGAGCTGACATTTTTATTGATACAGTTTTGGGAATAATATAATATTTCAATTGCCCATTATTGAATTTTATTGCAATGTTGCGGCGACCAAACAAAACGTAATTCTGGCATTTTTTTTTTCTCATTATGGAGTTTACCAATTGGATGAATTCTTTTTAGATTTTGATACATTGGGCATTTCTGAATGTGGCGATGCCAAATATGTGTATTTTTTTTTATTATTGTTTAAGTTTGAATGGGGCTAAAGGGGGTGATTTGAACTTATATTTTTCATTTTTTTAAATACTTTGAAAAACTTTTTTTTGTTTACTTGTTACATGCTTCAATAGTCTCCTTAGGATACTTGAAGCTGTGATCATCTGATCACTTGTGCTAAACATAACAGGGCCCACTTTTTTGGGCTGAAAGTAACCCTCTCGGCTTATACTCGAGTCATACCCAGGGGTTGGCAGGGGAGGGGGAGCGGAGCTGTGTAATAATACTCACCTGCTCCTGGCGCGGTCCCTGCATGTCCCTGGTTCCCCGGCGCCGGCAGCTTCTTCCTGTAGTGAGCGGTCACATGGTACCGCTCATTACAGTAATGAATATGGACCCGACTCCACTCCCATAGGGGTGGAGCCGCATATTCATTACTGTAATGAGCGGTACCATGTGACCGCTCACTACAGGAGGAAGCTGCCGGGGAACAGATGTGCAGGGACTGCGCCAGGAGCAGGTGAGTATAACGCAGTGCGCAATATTCACCTGCTCCCCATTCCACCGTCGGCACCGCTGCATCTTCCGTGTCCTCTGCAGTGACGCTCCGGTCAGAGGGCACGGTGACACCATTAGTGTGCGCCGCCCTCTGCCTGAACATCAGTGCAGAGGAAGGGGAAGACACAGGGGCGGTTGGCGGTGGAACGGGGAGCAGGTGACTATAGCAAGTGCCGGGGGCCTGAGAGGTGAGTATGTAATTTTTTATTTTTTTAATCGCAGCATCAGCATTTGGGGCAAATGTCTGTATGGAGCATCTTATGGGGCCATGTGCAACATTATATGGGAAAAGTATCTGTATGTGGCCATGTGCAGCATTATATGGGGCAAGTATCTGTATGGAGCATCTTATGGTGCCATGTGCAGCATTATTTGGGGCAAATATCTGTATGGAGCATCTTATGGGGCCATGTGCAGCATTATATGGGGCAATTATCTGTATGGAGCATCTTATGGGGCCATGTGCAGCATTATATGGGGCAATTATGTGTATGGAGCATCTTATGGGACAAATATCTGTATGGAGCATCTTATGGGGCCATGTGCAGCATTATATGGGGCAATTATCTGTATGGAGCATCTTATGGGGCCATGTGCAGCATTATATGGGGCAAATATCTGTATGGGGCCATGTGCAGCATTATATGGGGCAAATATCTGTATGGAGCATCTTATGGGGCCATTTGCAGCACTATATAGGGGAAATATCTGTATGGGGCCATGTACAGCATTATATGGGACAAATATCTGTATGGGACCATGTGCAGCATTATATGGGGAAAATATCTGTATGGAGCATCTTATGGGACTATGTGCAGCATTATATGGGGCAAGTATCTGTATGGAGCATCTTATGGGGCTATGTGCAGCATTTTATGGGGCAAATATCTGTATGGGGCCATGTGCAGCATTATATGGGGCAAATATCTCTATGGAGCATCTTATGGGGCCATGTGCAGCATTATATGGGGCAAATATCTCTATGGAGCATCTTATGGGGCCATAATCCACATTTGTGGAGCATTATACAGGGCAAATTTGTCTATGGAGCATCTTATGGGGTCATAATCAGCAATTTTGCAGCATTATATAGGGAAAATATCTGTATGGAGCATCTTATGGGGCCATGTGCAGCATTATATGGGGCAAATATCTGTATGGGGCCATGTACAGCATTATATGGGGCAAATATCTGTATGGGGCCATGTGCAGCATTATATGGGAAAAGTATCTGTATGGGGCCATGTGCAGCATTATATGGGGCAAGTATCTGTATGGAGCATCTTATGGGGCCATGTGCAGTATTATATGGGGCAATTATTTGTATGGAGCATCTTATGGGGCCATCTGCAGCATTATATGGGGCAAATATCTGTATGTAGCATCTTATGGGGCCATTTGCAGCATTATATGGGGCAAATATCTGTATGGGACCATGTGCAGCATTATATGGGGCAAATATCTGTATGGGGCATTTTATGGGGCCATTTGCAACATTATATGGGGCAAATATCCGTATGGGGCCATGTACAGCATTATATGGGGCAAATATCTGTATGGGACCATGTGCAGCATTTTATGGGGCAAATATCTGTATGGGGCCATGTGCAGCATTATATGGGGCAAATATCTCTATGGAGCATCTTATGGGGCCATAATCCACATTTGTGGAGCATTATACAGGGCAAATGTGTCTAAGGAGCATCTTATGGGGTCATAATCAGCAATTTTGCAGCATTGTATGGGGCATATTTTAATATGGAGCATCTTATGGAGCCCATCATAAACTGTATGGAGCATTATATGGGGCGTATTTTGTATGGAGCTTCTTATGGAGCCTATCATAAACTGTATGGAGCATTATATGGGGCGTATTTTGTATGGAGCTTCTTATGGAGCCCATCATAAACTGTATGGAGCATTATATGGGGTGTATTTTGTATGGAGCTTCTTATGGGGCCCATCATGAACTGTATGGAGCATTATATGGGGCGTATTTTGTATGGAGCTTCTTATGGAGCCTATCATAAACTGTATGGAGCATTATATGGGGCTCCTGATTCAATATGGATATTCAAAAACACTTAACCTACTGATGTCTCAATTAATTTTACTTTATTGGTATCTATTTTTATTTTTTAAATTTACCGGTAGCTGCTGCATTTTCCACCCAGGCTTATACTCGAGTCATTAAGTTTTCCCAGTTTTTTGTGGCAAAATTAGGGGTCTCGGCTTATACTCGGGTCGGCTTATACTTGGGTATATACAGTATATCTACTGTATGTGGATTGTGTCGTATGCACATAGAGATGTCAGTTATCGCGATTGTTTGATTCTGTATGTGATGTAACCAACCCTCTAAGCAGATGCACCCAGTATTATTCCTTACACAACATAGTATACAATCCAGTGTTCTACAAAAGCTCCATTTAATTATGTGATCAGTGAAAGGTAATTACTCAGTGTTAGAAACTGGTATTCAGTAAATTATGTAGTCTCTTGCCTATTACAAGTAATGACAGGGACATTTTCTCCCAAATTGAGCAACTGATTCTGGTTTTGTTGCTTCCTTTTTTCATTTGGAGGTAAGTGGTAAAGTGGATGACATATATTTTTCTCTGTGGTTTGGCAATAACACTTTTGGATGAATTATAGATCAAGTACATTTAAAAAAATGTATTGTAATTAGATTATTGAGCATCAAAGTAAAAGTATTTCTAAAAAAACCCCTTAAATTATTAGGTTTTTTGAATAAACACATCAACTGATTTTTTTTTTTACATAATGGGGCACATTTATCAGTAATGTGCAATTCTTAGTGCAAGCTTGGACCAGATGATCTTAAAATGCGCCAAACTTATCATAGAGCTTTATGTTGTTCGATAAATCTGGTGCATTTTTAGACCATCTAGTCTAAGTTCATACCACCTTTCAGTGTCGGACTTTGTTACCAGGACCCACCAGTAATGAACTCCAGAGCCCCACTTTTCACCTACATGCCAATGAGACATTATTCTCAATCACAAATTTCTATAACAATGCACTAGATAGATTAATACATGAATAAGATGTCGCCTCAGTCTGTAGATAGTGATTCTAGTATATTGTGCCCAGTACTGCTCAGATAGCAGGGTGCTGGCACACTCCTGCACAGCAGCCCACCGGAGGATTATCCTGTTCTCCTATGGGCCAGTCCAACCCTGCCACCTTTTGTTTAGCTTACTTTGTACCAGAAATGTGCTACTGATCCTGGTTTCCGTTTTTGTTATATGAAGCAAATTATGAAATACATTTTTTTGCCACAAATGGAACCTAAATACTCGGACTTTTACTGTAGCTTGATAAATATTCTCCACTGAGGATGATTTATCAAAACTGCCTAATAAAACTCTTATATGCAGCAAAGACAGTTTTAATGTTAGCTTAAATAAATGTGCCCATTGTCTGTTAAAACACATTAGAGTTGAGCAGTAAGATTAGCAGGACCCTGATCCTGCAACCATATCTTTAGACTGGCCACTGGACCAGAGCACTGGGGACCTCCAGCTTACTAGATTTTTTTCTCAGTGCTGGTCCGGGTAACAAATTGCAGCATGCCCGAGTTTGAACTGATATTCAGATCACACTCAAGGCAATGAGTGCATAAAAAACATCGGACTGTGCTCGGATTACATCTACATGTAGTCCGATTTCCATGGAATGACAGAATGGAGAAGAGGAGACATTATTTTTTCCACCTTCGCCTCATCTGAGAGAATCAGATTGCACTATGATCACACTCTGATGAAATATCATTTCAATCCTCATTGTACCTCACAAAATAAATTCTCTATACGTCTTTGGAGTGTGGGAGGAAATCCACACAAACACAAGAAGAACATACAAACTCCTTGTAGATATTGTCTTTGATGGGATTTGCAGCCCCGGACCCCAGCGCAGCAAGGCGGTGATGACCACTAAGCCACCATGCTGCTCGTACATACAGTTTCTCTTTTTTAATAAACTTGCAAAAATGTCTTCATTTCTGTTTTTTTTCAGTCAAGATGGGGTGCAAAGTGTACATTAATGAGCAAACAAATGAACTTTTTTGAATTTACCAAATGGCTGCAATGAAACAAAGAGTGAAAAATTTAAAGGGGTCTGAATACTTTCCGTACCCACTGTATATGTGTTTATATATACACTACCATTCAAAAGTTTAGGGTCACTTAGAAATGTCCTTATTTTTGAAAGAAAAACACAGTTTATTCCAATGAAGCTAACATTAAATGATTCAGAAATACCCTCTATACATTGTTAATGTTTACATGCAAACGTCTGGTTTGTAATGCAATATCTTCATAGGTGTACAGAGGCCCATTTCCAACAACCATTATTCAGTGTTCCTATGGTACTTTGTGTTTGCTATCTGTGTAAAAAGGCTAATGGATGGTTAGAATACCCTTGAAAACCCTTGTGCAAGTATGTTAGCACAGCTGAAAACAGTTTGGCTGATTAGAGAACCTATAAACCTGACCTTCCTTTGAGCTAGTTGAGAATCTGGAGCATTATATTTGTTGGTTCCATTAAACTCTCAAAATGGCCAGAAAAAAAGAACTCTCATGTGAAACTCGACAGTCTATTCTTGTTCTTAGAAATGAAGGCTATTCCATGCGAGAAATTGCCATGAAACTGAAGATTTCCTGCACCGGTGTGCGCTACTCCCATCAGAGTAGAGCACAAACAGGCTCTAACCAAAGTAGAAAGAGAAGTGGGAGGCCCCGCTACACAACTGAGCAACAAGACAAATGCATTAGAGTCTGTAGTTTGAGAAATCGACGCTTCACAGGTCCTCAACTGGCAGCTTCATTGAATAGTACATGCAAAATGCCAGTGTCAACATCTACAGTGAAGAGGCAACTCCGGGATGCTGGCATTTAGGGCAGAGTGGCAAAGAAAAAGCCATATCTGAGACTGGCTAATAAAAGGAAAAGATTAATATGGGCAAAAGAACACACACATTGGACAGAGGAAGATTGGAAAAAAGTGTTAAGGACAGACAAATCCACGTTTGAGGTGTTCGGATTACACAGAAGAACATATATATATATATATATATATATATATATACATATATACATATATATATATATTTATACAGTGCCTTGTGAAAGTATTCGGCCCCTTGGAACTTTTCAACCTTTTCCCACATCTCATGCTTCAAACATAGAGATGCCAAATGGAAATTTTTGGTCAAGAAGCAACAACAAGTGGAGCTCAATTATGAAGTCGACCAAAATGTATTGGTTATTTAAAATTGTTGTGGAAATTCAAAAACTGAAAATTGGGGCGTGCAATATTATTCAGCCCCTTTAACTTAATACTTTGTTGCACCACCTTTTGCTGTGATTACTGCTACAAGTCGCTTGGGGTATGTCTCTATCAGTTTTGTACATCGAGAGACTGAAATTCTTGCCCATTCTTCCTTGGCAAACAGCTCGAGCTCAGTGAGGTTTGATGGAGATAGTTTGTGAACAGCAGTTTTCAGCTCTTTCCACAGGTTGGATTGAGGTCTGGACTTTGACTTGGCCATTCTAGCACCTGGATACGTTTATTTGTGAACCATTCCATTGTAGATTTTGCTTTATGTTTGGGATCATTGTCTTGTTGGAAGACAAATCTCTGTTCCAGTCTCAGGTCTTTTGCAGACTCCAACAGGTTTTCTTCAAGAATGGTCCTGTATTTGGCTCCATCCATCTTCCCATCAATTTTATCCATCTTCTCTGTCCCTGCTGAAGAAAAGCAGGCCCAAATCATGATGCTGCCACCACCATGTTTGACAGTGGGGATGGTGTGTTCAGGGTGATGTGCTGTGTTGCCTTTACGCCAAACATATCGTTTGGCATTGTTGCCAAAAATATTAATTTTGGTTTCATCTGACCAGAGCACCTTCTTCCACATGTTTGGTGTGTCTCCCAGGTGGCTTGTTGCAAACATTAAACGACACTTTTTATGGATATCTTTGAGAAATGGCTTTCTTCTTGCCACTCTTCCATAAAGGCTAGATTTGTGCAGTGTGCATGTATATATATGCATATACAGTAAGCTGTACCATAAATTTGCTATAGTGACACAAAGTTTTGGAGACCCAGTTAACAACAATAGGTCTGTGGTCTTGTGTCAGAGCCAGGGCCGGTATTGGGGGGAATGGGCAGTAGCCTAGGCCCTTCTACCCTTGGGGGTCACCAGTCTTTACCCCAGGAGCTACACTGTTAAAAGCATTAAAATAAATTAAAAAAATACACATATTTGTTATCACTGCTTTATTAAAGGTCTGATTTATCAAAATATAAAGTACATTAATTTGATATATAAACAGCATAGCAAGAAAAAAAAATTGAAACTCCAGAATTATGTTTCTTGGCCTCTCGAGCATTGCTATAAAATGCAATAAGAGGAGATCAAAACATAGTATCTACACCAAAATAGTATCACTAAAAACAAAAAACATCAGCTCGGCACACAGAAAATAATCCATTGCACAGCACAATATGCTAAAAAATTCAAACAAAACAGGTCTAGGAAAATGGTGACAAAAGGAATTTTTTTTTAATTTTTAGAAATGTTGGAATTTTTTTCACCTTTAAAAAAAACCCCAAAACTATATATGTTTAATAACTACGTACTCCATACTGACCTGGAGAATCACCTTACCAGGTCAGTTTTACCATATAGTGAACATGGTAAATAAAAAACTCAAAAAACAATTGTGGAATTGTACTTTTTTGCAATTTCAAAGCACTTGGAATTTTTTTCCAGTACTCTATGTGGTAGAATGAATGGCTAACCATGCTCAGCTGACAGCCCTAGCTCCCATAGTTCTCATCATGGCTGATTAACCCCTGTACTGCCAAAATAAATTTACATTGAAGGGGAAGTGCTTCTGTTCGGTGCAGCAGTAGAAGAAATCAGATGCTGTGAATGTGCTCTGTGTTTACATACGTGTGTGGTATGTGTGTGTATACATATGTGTGTGTAACATGCAATGTGTGTCACATACGGTGACATACGGCAATCGCTCGACAAACAGGCAAAATGCTGCTCATCTATCGAGTGATTGGATTGTTTATGGTGGAACAGAAATCATTGTTCTCAGCAGCACATCGCCCGGTGACAACTGCAGATATGCTGCTGATAACATGATACTATATGGGGACAGATTGATCTACTAGTGATTATTCTGTGCCCATCATTCTTCCTCAGCCGGGGTAAAGAGGCTGGGAAACAAGTTTCGAATGACTTAAATATCGTCGATAACGCTCAACTTTATCTCAACTTTGTCTAACAATGGCCCTGGTCAGAGCTTCCTTTAAACTGATTGAATGATTTAATTGCATGTGTGTAAAGTCATTATTATCTTCCAAGAGATAATAGAAGGGGCATGCAGTTGGTAATTTGGAAAACAGCAAAGTAATTTGTTTCCTGTTTTGCAACTACTTTGCTGGGCTTACGCTGGATACTTCATTTATTCTAAAGTGAAATGATTGCAGCAGCGGGAGGAGAGACTAGATAGGATGTGTTTAGAGGAAGAGTAAATGGCTCTTTTTCCTGCTTGAATGCACCACACAACAATTATCTAATTGGCTCTCTATGCCACAAGCATTTGTACAAAGAACAGGAAAGCAATACTTAACTTGTACAGAGTCTAACCGTGCATAGCAGTCACAATGAGCAGATTGCTCTACACATTCATTGAAATATATTTTATGTGGAACATGGTATTTAATTTGAGACATTTACTGAAGCACATTGTGAGAATATCAACATTGGCAGAGCTCTTTGCTATTGCTTATGTACATGAAACCTGTAATACTCATTGATGATATGTAAGTGTACAGTGTTACCTTTTAATATCCTCTAGTCACTGTAAATATAGATAGGCAGGACTTCTTATAATCTACAGCCCATCATTCAGTTTAGATAGCTGTTGGCGAAACGATGGTTACTGTGAACTGTAACAGGAAATTAATCATAGTTAGCATGCGGTTATGGTACTCTGCTGGGATGCATGCATTTGCCTCGGCATTTGTTCCACCTGGTGGGCAGTTGTTTCTTCATACACTCCATCTGAAGACTGGGCAGAGAGAAGAATTGAAGGAACTATTTGATTTAATTGTCAATTAAAAATATATTATAAATGAATATTAAAGGTGTGGCCTTAAGTTCATTATTGGGCAAAATTGCAAAATTCTTGTACAAACTGTAGCTCATTTTGCAGTGGAACCACTGTGACATGGAACAAGGAGAGCCTGGAGGGGCATGACTAGTTGAACACCTGACTCTTCGCTAGAGCCCCTGATGGTGTGGTTAGACTTGGCTCAAGATGGACGCCTGGTGCTACTCTAGGACAGACCTCGGACACATGGAAGCTGATTCCCAAAAGGGTAGGAAGCTGGAACGGCCAGGAATGAATGGCACAGCAGGCACAGGCAGGTGCTGGGCAGTTACTAGCACACATGGCTGGTATACAGGTGGACACGGCAGGTGCTGGCAGGCACGGCTGGTAAACAGGACGGTATGGCAGGTGTTGGTGGACGCAGCTGGTATACAGGCAGGCAAGGTAGCTGTAGGCAAATGCGGCTGGTATGCAAGCTAACACGACATGTGCTGGTGGACATGGCTGGTATACAGACAGGCACACCAGGTGCTGGCACGTAATGCTGCTATATAGGGATACTAGCAAAGAAGACCTGACAACTAGCAAGTGTTCAGACAAACTGAAAGAGCTTGTTGCTCAGGCACCTCCCAACAGTTGCAGGTGCCTTAAATAATAAGTGTCTCCCAGCTATTGGCTGGGTACACTTTAGGATAATGCACTGTCTCTGCAGGGGACACGAAAGTGCGTGTGTCCTAAGCACAGTGCCTGGTGTTCTTCGAGTCGTGCGCAGACCCTGGGAGACCCCAGCATAAGGAAGAAGAACATGTTGAGGTTCATGGTGGTGAGAAAGTCAGCATCCCTGCCAGAAAAGAGAAGGATTGGAATTGCGCAGGGATGCCCGAGCTATAAAAACAGGCAACTTTGCAATTTACCCATATTAAAAACCTCTATTCTCAATAATGGAGTTGTTTTCAATTTTATAGTGTGCAACTTGTTGCCTAGGCTACCAACCACCCTGGAATCCCAGCACGGCCAGTATAATAGTGATTGAGCATGTGGAACCAGCGTGTTCCATGTGTTATACCCTGTTCAAGCCGCACTGGATCTAGGACGCTTCAGACTCCCTGCACTTCCCCCATCCTGTAGAGGCAAAGCTGGCTCTGCTTATATCCTGGGAGTATACTAATTTCAGACCAATAATGCAACCTTTCTGTTGGCCTGAAATGTCAGTTTTCAGGAGTGCACGGTAATGCAGGAAGCTGGGAGATAGTGGCAAGGTCTACCCTTCAAGATTTACCTTCAGACAACCATTTAGATCATAGCTCAAAACAACAAGCACAGGTCCTCCTTCATACTGGGATTAGTGTTGTGACAAAACACTCTGGGATCGCCTTTGCTGGGGTCAAAGGTCACGTGGTTTGCACATTGAATTCTGAGGCGACAGCAGGTTTCCAAGTTGACTGACCTCAGGTCAGGTTTATTAAAGTGAAAGCAAATAGAAAAAAACAAAACATAATAATAAATCCTAGCCTGTCCGGCGCTAACTAAAAAAATACGTTGCTATCTAACAACTGGGGGGGCTTCTCTCTCCCAGCTAACATTACACAGATTATGAGCACAGCTCTCACTCACGTTTGTCTCACACAGACAGGCATTCTGTGTGCCCCAGGCTGACGCTGAAAACTCCCAGCTGGTCATCCTTTATTCCTACACTTATTAACCCCTGAGTATCCTGAAAATACTGAGCGGCCTAATTCACATAGGACAAGTACCTGGGCGAGATATACCTGCCCCCGACTACCAGACCGACATGACTCTTACATATCCTCCCTCCTGCTCAGACCACTCAGGTCGAGCAAGAATACTCTCGAAACAGTGTACTCGGGACAGGGCATCAGCGTTCCCCATCTGCACCCCGGGGCGGTGCTCCACTGTGAAAGAGTAAGCCTGCAGGGCAAGGAACCACCGGGTTACCCGACTATTACGGTCCTTGTGGAGGTGCATCCACTTGAGAGGGGCATGGTCCGTGACCAGCCTAAACTTCCTACCTGCCAGGTAATATTTGAGGGAGTCGAGAGCCCATTTGATGGCTAGGCACTCTTTTTCAACCACGGCATACCTCTGCTCATGTACATTCAGTTTCCGACTGAGGTAGAGGACCGGGTGTTCGACTCCGTCCCTTACCTGGGAAAGTAGAGCTCCGACACCAGTATCAGAAGCATCAGTTTGCACCACAAACTCGCTGCTGAAATCAGGAGTCACTAGTACGGGCTGAGAGCACAAAGCCCATTTCAGACTGTGGAAGGCCTCTTCAGCCACTGAGGTCCATTTTACCATGATGAAATCCCTCCCTTTGGTAAGATCCGTCAAGGGGGTAGCCATGGCCGCAAAGTTGGGTATGAACCGGCGATAATAGCCGGCAACGCCCAGGAAAGCTTGAACTTGTTTCTTGTTCACTGGTTGCGGCCAGCCCTGAATTGCCTGTATTTTGTCGATCTGGGGTTTAACCACTCCTCTGCCAATCACGTAGCCCAAGTATCGGGCTTCTTCAAGGCCGATGTGACATTTCTTAGGATTCGCCGTTAAGCCTTCGTCTCGCAGGTCATCAATCACCGCCTGTACCTTCCGGAGGTGAGCATCCCAGTCCATGCTGTAAATTATGATGTTGTCTAGGTAGGCAGAAGCGTACTGCCTGTGGGGCCTCAAGACTCGATCCATCAATCTCTGGAACGTTGCTGGGGCTCCGTGAAGTCCAAACGGCATGTAGATATACTGGAACAGCCCTTCTGGTGTAGCAAATGCCGTCTTCTCTCTGGCCGCCTCGGCCAGAGGGATCTGCCAGTACCCCTTTGTTAGATCCAGGGTCGTAATGTACCGGGCTTTACCAAGCCGGTCGATCAACTCATCGACCCGGGGCATAGGGTACGCATCAAATTTAGAAACCGCATTCAGTTTCCTAAAGTCATTGCAAAACCGTATAGAGCCATCTGGCTTAGGTATCAACACGATTGGACTGGACCAGGTGCTGTGCGACTCTTCAATGACTCCTAAGTCCAACATTGCCTTCACCTCCCGGGAGACGGCTTCACGGCGTGCTTCCGGAATCCGGTATGGCTTCACATGAACTGTGACACCAGGCTCTGTGACAATCTCATGTTTCACTAGCCTAGTCTGGCCAGGTTTTTCGGAGAAAAACTGTTGGTTCTGTAACAAAAACTGCTTAACCTCAGATTTTTGTCGTTCAGAGAGAGTCTCGGCAATATGCACCTCCGGTACGGTCGGTGAGCAAACCGGACGGGGCAGATCCGCTGTTAGGGCAGCGCGGTCTTTCCAGGGTTTTATCAGATTCACATGATAAATCTGTTCTGGTTTTCTCTTACCAGGCTGGTGCACTTTATAATTCACTTCATCAACTCGTTCCACGACCTCAAAGGGGCCCTGCCATTTCGCCAGAAATTTACTATCCACCGTAGGGATTAGGATCAACACCCTATCCCCGGGTGCAAACGTACGGACCTTGGCGCCTCTATCATAACTTAGCCTCTGGGCTCCCTGGGCCTGTAACATATGTTCCCTAACAATGGGCATGACAGCAGCAATACGGTCCTGCATTTGCGTTACATGGTCTATCACCGTTTTAAAGGGAGTGACTTGACCTTCCCAGTTTTCTTTTGCGACGTCCAACAGTCCACGGGGACGACGGGCGTATAATAGCTCGAAAGGCGAGAATCCTGTGGAAGACTGGGGAACTTCCCTAATGGCAAACAGCAAATAGGGTAACAAGTAATCCCAGTTCTTCCCATCTTTGTCTATCGCCTTCCGGAGCATCTGTTTTAAGGTTTTATTGAACCGCTCAACCAACCCATCTGTTTGAGGGTGATAGACAGATGTACGCAACGGATCTATTTGTAAGAGTCTGCAGAGCTCCTTCATTACCCTCGACATAAAGGGAGTCCCCTGGTCGGTGAGTATCTGTTTTGGAATTCCTACCCGACTAAACACTTGCACCAATTCTTTGGCGATCGTTTTGGTAGCAGTGTTACGCAAAGAGATGGCTTCCGGGTAGCGAGTGGCATAGTCCATGATGACGAGGATATGTTGGTGTCCACGTGCGGACCGGGGAAGGGGCCCAACCAAATCCATCCCAATTCTCTCAAATGGGACCCCAATGATAGGGAGGGGTACCAAAGGGCTACAGAACCGAGGTTTAGGTGCCGAGATTTGGCACTCTGGACAGGACTCACAATAGTTACGCACATCATTGTGTATTCCAGGCCACACAAAACAATGCAATATCCTTTCTGTGTTTTTTTTGTACCCCCAGATGTCCCCCCATTATATGTCCGTGGGCCAGGTCCAGTACCTTTCGCCGATAAGGTTTGGGTACCACTAACTGCTGCACAGTGTCTTCCCCTTTTTTTCCTACCTGGTAGAGTAAATCATTTTCAAGAACCATGTATGGGTACGCTAGCCTAGTGTCAGGTTCTACGGGTACGCTATCTATCACTTTTACATTTTTCCTAGCCTGAGTCAGGGTAGGATCTTTCATTTGTTCGCTGTGGAAGTCATCCAACTGAACTCCCAAATCTGGCAGGCAGGGTGCGGGATGGCTGTCTGCCTCCGCCTCTCGCTGAGTTTCCTCAGTTTCCTCAGTTTCCCCCGCCAGAACTGAGAAGGGGTACTGAAGGTTAGATTCAACAACCTCCCCAGCAACGTCTTCCTGTGGGACCTCCTCTAGGAGTTCAGGACTTCCAGATGGCATGGGAAAAGATTCACAGCTACCGTGACGGAGCAACTGATTTTCCCACAACTGCCAGAAATGGGGAAAATCCCTACCCAGGATTGCATCCTGTAACAATGCGGGAACGAGTCCCACTTTGTGTTGCACAGACCCATAGGGGGTGGAAATCGATATGACCGCTGTTAAGTACGAGCAGGTGTCACCATGCACACACGTTACAGAAAATTTGTCAGAAGAACCAGAAGGAAGTGCCACCAGACTAGCTTTCACCAGAGTCACCGCACTTCCAGAATCTAGTAACGCCACAACATTTTTCCCATCAACAGATAATTCACACAGGTGTTTTGCTATATCATTTTGACCCGCATTCACATTCACCAGCCGTGTAACCAAAGACATGCGTTTCTTAGAGTCTATAACATCGCACTGCATGGGTTCAGTGGTAACAGGACAGTTCGCAGAAACATGGCCCTTCTCACGGCAGCGGAAACAGCTAACAGGCCCCCTACTGAGACCACCGTCCAATACTCTCGGTCTCGGAGTGCGAGCAGTCCGGGGTTCCTCCCCCACAGTTTTTGGTGATTTTCCTTCACCCGTAGTCGCTGGAACAGTCTTACTGGTTCCACGAGGAGAAGGCACAGACTTGTTGCTAGCGGTTTCGTCGGGAAGTCCTTCTGCCACGGAATAACGCTCGACCAACTCCACAAGTTGATCCGCTGTCGTGGGATTTCCTTGGCTTACCCACCTTTTCAGCGCTGGAGGTAGCACTCTCAGATACTTGTCCAGGACAACCCGCTGGATTATTTCTGGGGTTGTCAGTACCTCGGGTTGCAGCCATTTCTTTGTCAAGTAAATCAGGTCGAACATCTGAGACCGCGGTGGTTTATCTGGCTGGTATGTCCACTGATGTACCCTCTGTGCATGGACAGCCGTTGTCACACCTAGCCGGGCCAGGATCTCAACTTTCAGCTTCTCAAAGTCCTGAGCGACTTCCGGGTCTAAGTCATGGTAAGCTTTTTGGGCCTCGCCGGAGAGAAACGGAGCAATCAAATCGGCCCATCGTGCCTTCGGCCACTCCTCCCTCAACGCCGTCCGCTCAAACGTTGTCAGGTATGCCTCGACGTCATCTTCTGCAGTCAGCTTTTGCCAGTATCGACTCACATGGATCCTTCTGGACTCTGCTTCTGGGTCCACCTCAGGCATGCTCACCAGGCGCTGCGCCACCTGTTGGAGAAGGTGGCGGTCTGCAGCCGTCATGTCCACTAACTCCTTCAGCTGTGCGGCCATCAAGTGATTAGCTTCATGCTGTGCGGCAGTGGCCTGCTGCTGTACGGCAGTGGACTGTACTAGGGCTTTCACCACGTCTTCCATACTGTCGCCTGTGCCACGCGATGCCCGCATTCTCCACCACAATGTGACAAAACACTCTGGGATCGCCTTTGCTGGGGTCAAAGGTCACGTGGTTTGCGCATTGAATTCTGAGGCGACAGCAGGTTTCCAAGTTGACTGACCTCAGGTCAGATTTATTAAAGTGAAAGCAAATAGAAAAAAACAAAACATAAAAATAAATCCTAGCCTGTCCGGCGCTAACTAAACAAATACGTTGCTATCTAACAACTGGGGGGGCTTCTCCCTCCCAGCTAACATTACACAGATCATGAGCACAGCTCTCACTCACGTTTGTCTCACACAGACAGGCATTCTGTGTGCCCCAGGCTGACGCCGAAAACTCCCAGCTGGTCATCCTTTATTCCTACACTTATTAACCCCTGAGTATCCTGAAAATACTGAGCGGCCTAATTCACATAGGACAAGTACCTGTCCGAGATATACCTGCCCCCGACTACCAGACCGACATGACTCTTACAGTGTATATAGAAATAAATAACAATATAAATTATCTTAACTGGATGGGAACTGATCTACTTTGTGCCCACAATCCAACTAGTGAATGAACCAGGCAAAATTTCCCTGAAGATAATTCTTTTGCTGACATTGTATTCTAATGGTAGAATAGGGTCTTGTAATGCCATCTCATAGGTGGCAGCCCTCCTCACTGTAACATGACTCTAGACACTTTTGTGTACATGTGTTGTAAATCCAATAAATGTGACCTAGACATTTGCTTATGGTAGCATCACTGATGGAGGGCAGTTTTCTAGGCAGTGGTGTGTCTAGGTTTTCCGGTACCTGGGGCAAGAATTGAGTTTGGCGCCACCCCTATGCACATATGCAATTTGCACACTTACAGTCATGTACTGACTAACTGCTTTTCTTAATTCTCTCAATGTTCAGTGAAAAACTGAGAGAAGCAGGAAGAAAAGCTAGTTGTCACGTCACCATAAGTATGAAAATTGCGTATGAGTGAAGTGGCCATGTGATGACTGCTGGAACAAGCAAGCAGGTGAAAGAGTATATTACATACTGTTAGGAATGACATGCTACAATGCTTCATTTTGTAAGTAAAGCCCTTGTCCAGGTTTGAGATGAAAGTCTGCAGTCACTCTAGGTGACTGCAGACTTTCTTAATACTCACAGTGCATGCAGTGCCCACTTTTAGGATTCTCCCTTGATGGAAGCAAAAGTGAATAGTCATGTGGACACCTCCCTTGATGGAAGCAAAAGTGGATAGTCATGTGAACACAAGTCTGCAATTTGTATTCTTCTGACCACATTCCAACTAGAGATGTCCAGCTTCTTTCAAATTGTTTTCATTGAGTGAAGGCTTGCACGTGACCACATGCATGCAAATCGCATACTTGCAGTTTTGTGACCTCCCACTCTCGCTGGTGGTACCACAGAATCCTGACAGAGTGCAGCACACGCTGTGAGAATTCAGTAGTCTACAGTCACATAGAATGACTGCAGACTCATCACAAACTTTCACAACCCCTTTAACCCCTTAGTGACAGAGCCAATTTGGTACTTAATGACCGAGCCAATTTTTACAATTCTGACCACTGTCACTTTATGAGGTTATAACTCTGGAATGCTTTAACAGATCCTGCTGATTCTGAGATTGTTTTTTCATGACATATTGTACTTCATGATAGTAGTAACATTTCTTTGATATTACTTGCGATTATTTATGAAAAAAATGGAAATATGGCGAAAATTTTTTAAATTTTGCAATTTTCAAACTTTGTATTTTTATTCCCTAAAATCAGAGAGATATGTCACAAAAAATTGTTAATAAATAACATTTCCCACATGTCTACTTTACATCAGCACAATTTTGGAAACAAAATTTTTTTTTGTTAGGGAGTTATAAGGGTTAAAAGTTGACCAGCAATTTCTCATTTTTACAACACCATTTTTTTTAGGGACCACATCACATTTGAAGTCATTTTTAGGGGTCTATATGACAGAAAATAACCAAGGGTGACACCGTTCTAAAAACTGCACCCCTCAAGGTGGTCAAAACCACATTCAAGAAGTTTATTAACCCTTTACGTGCTTCACAGGAACTGAAACAACGTGGAAGGAAAAAATGAACATTTAACTTTTTTTTGCAAACTTTTTACTTCAGAACCATTTTTTTATTTTCACAAGTGTAAAAACAGAAATGTAACCATAAATTTTATTGTACAATTTCTCCTGAATACGCCGATACCCCATATGTGGGGGTAAACCACTGTTTGGGCGCACCGCAGAGCTTGGAAGAGAAGGAGCGCCGTTTGACTTTTTCAATGCAGAATTGGCTGGAATTGAGATCGGACGCTGTTATGACCCCAGTGGACAGGGTCTCAGAGGAACGTGTAAGTCTGCAAGATACAAAAATCCAGCTCATAGGGCTGTGGTAACTGGGTTGACCAAATAGCTACTCCTAACGCCAACACTAGAAGTAGCCGGGGATCATGCCTACGGTGATCGCTAGATGACTCGCGCCAGCCGGAGAATCTAACTACCCCTAGGAGAAGAAAACAAAGACCTCTCTTGCCTCCAGAGAAAGGGACCCCAAAGCAAAATACAAGCCCCCCACAAATAATAACGGTGAGGTAAGAGGAAATGACAAACACAGAAATGAACCAGGTTCAGCAAAGAGAGGCCAGCTTACTAATAGCAGAATATAGCAAGATAACTTATCTGGTCAACAAAAACCCTATAAAAATCCACGCTGGAGATTCAAGAACCCCCGAACCGTCTAACGGTCCGGGGGGAGAACACCAGCCCCCTAGAGCTTCCAGCAAAGGTCAGGATACAGATAGGAACAAGCTGGACAAAAATACCAAACAAAACAAAAGCAAAAAGCAAAGAAGCAAACTTAGCTTGAAAAACAGGAACCAGGATCAGAGGACAACAGCACAGCAGATTAGCTCTGATTTCAACGATGCCAGGCATAGAACTGAAGGTCCAGGGAGCTTATATAGCAATGCCCCTGAACTAACGGCCCAGGTGAGGATATAGGAAAAGACAGACGCTCCAGAGTCAAATCACTAATGACCACTAGAGGGGAGCAAAAAGCAAAATCACAACAGTACCCCCCCCTTAGTGAGGGGTCACCGAACCCTCACCACGACCACCAGGGCGATCAGGATGAGCGGCATGAAAGGCACGAACTAAATCGGCCGCATGAACATCAGAGGCGACCACCCAGGAATTATCTTCCTGACCATAGCCCTTCCACTTGACCAGGTACTTAAGCCTCCGCCTGGAGAGACTAGAATCCAAGATCTTCTCCACCACGTACTCCAACTCGCCCTCAACCAACACCGGAGCAGGAGGCTCAGCAGAAGGAACCACAGGCACAACGTACCGCCGCAACAAGGACCTATGAAACACGTTGTGGATAGCAAACGACACAGGTAGATCCAGGCGAAAGGATACAGGATTAAGAATTTCCAATATCTTGTAAAGACCAATAAAAGGAGGTTTAAATTTGGGAGAGGAAACCTTCATAGGAACAAAGCGGGAAGAAAGCCACACCAAATCCCCAACACGTAGTCGGGGACCCACACCGCGGCGGCGGTTGGCAAAGCGCTGAGCCCTCTCCTGTGACAACTTCAAGTTGTCCACCACAAGATTCCAGATCCGCTGCAACCTATCCACCACAGAATCCACCCCAGGGCAGTCAGAAGGTTCCACATGACCCGAAGAAAAACGAGGGTGGAAACCAGAGTTGCAGAAAAACGGCGAAACCAAGGTGGCGGAACTAGCCCGATTATTAAGGGCAAACTCAGCTAACGGCAAGAAGGTCACCCAATCGTCCTGATCAGCAGAGACAAAACACCTCAAATAAGCCTCCAAAGTCTGATTAGTTCGCTCCGTCTGTCCATTAGTCTGAGGATGGAAAGCAGACGAAAACGACAAGTCAATGCCCATCCTACTACAAAAGGATCGCCAGAATCTGGAAACGAACTGGGATCCTCTGTCTGACACAATATTCTCAGGGATGCCGTGCAAACGAACCACGTTCTGGAAAAACACAGGAACCAGATCGGAAGAGGTAGGCAGTTTAGGCAAAGGAACCAAATGGACCATCTTGGAGAAGCGATCACATATCACCCAGATAACAGACATGCCCTGAGACACCGGAAGATCAGAAATGAAATCCATGGAGATATGTGTCCAAGGTCTCTTAGGGACAGGCAAGGGCAAGAGCAACCCGCTGGCACGAGAACAGCAAGGCTTAGCTCGAGCACAAGTCCCACAGGACTGTACAAATGACCGCACATCCCTAGACAAGGAAGGCCACCAAAAGGATCTGGCCACCAGATCTCTGGTGCCAAAAATTCCTGGGTGACCTGCCAACACCGAGGAATGAACCTCGGAAATGACTCTGCTGGTCCACTTATCAGGCACAAACAGTCTGTCAGATGGACAAGAATCAGGCCTATCAGCCTGAAATCTCTGCAACACACGTCGCAGATCAGGAGAAATAGCTGACAAGATAATACCATCCTTAAGAATACCAACAGGTTCAGCGACTCCAGGAGCATCAGGCACAAAGCTCCTGGAAAGAGCATCGGCCTTCACATTCTTTGAACCTGGTAAATACGAGACAACAAAGTCAAAACGGGAGAAAAACAATGACCAGCGGGCCTGTCTAGGATTCAGGCGTTTAGCAGACTCGAGATACATCAGATTTTTGTGATCAGTCAAGACCACCACACGATGCTTAGCACCCTCGAGCCAATGACGCCACTCCTCAAATGCCCATTTCATGGCCAACAACTCCCGATTGCCCACATCATAATTTCGCTCCGCAGGCGAAAACTTCCTAGAGAAAAAGGCGCAAGGTCTCATAACAGAGCAACCAGGGCCTCTCTGCGACAAAACGGCCCCTGCTCCAATCTCTGAAGCATCCACCTCAACTTGAAAGGGAAGCGAGACATCAGGCTGGCACAAAACAGGCGCCGAAGTAAACCGACGTTTCAACTCCTGGAAAGCCTCCACGGCAGCAGGAGCCCAATTAACCACATCGGAGCCCTTCTTGGTCATATCCGTCAAAGGTTTCACAATGCTAGAAAAGTTAGCGATAAAACGACGGTAGAAGTTAGCGAAACCCAAGAACTTCTGAAGACTCTTAACTGACGAGGGCTGAGTCCAATCAAGAATAGCTCGGACCTTGACTGGGTCCATCTCCACAGCAGAAGGGGAAAAAATGAACCCCAAAAAGGGAACCTTCTGTACACCAAAAAGACACTTTGAGCCCTTGACAAACAAAGAATTTTCACGCAAAATTTTAAAGACCATCCTGACCTGCTCCACATGCGAGTCCCAATTATCAGAAAAAAACAGAATATCATCCAGATAAACGATCAGAAATTTATCCAGATAGTTCCGGAAAATGTCATGCATAAAGGACTGAAAAACTGAAGGGGCATTAGAGAGCCCAAAAGGCATCACCAAGTACTCAAAATGACCTTCGGGCGTATTGAATGCGGTTTTCCCTTCATCCCCTTGCTTAATGCGCACAAGGTTGTACGCACCACGAAGGTCTATCTTGGTAAACCACTTGGCACCTTTAATCCGGGCAAACAAGTCAGACAACAGCGGCAAAGGATACTGAAATTTGACAGTGATCTTATTTAAAAGCCGGTAGTCAATACAAGGCCTCAAAGATCCGTCCTTTTTAGCCACAAAAAAGAATCCCGCACCAAGAGGGGAAGAAGACGGACGGATGTGTCCTTTCTCCAGAGACTCCTTGATATATGAACGCATAGCGGTATGTTCAGGTATCGACAGATTAAACAGTCTTCCCTTAGGAAATTTACTGCCTGGAATCAAATCTATTGCACAGTCACATTCCCTATGAGGAGGCAATGCACTGGACCTGGACTCGCTAAAGACATCCTGATAATCAGACAAGTACTCCGGAACTTCCGAAGGCGTAGAAGAAGCAATAGACACAGGCAGGGAATCCTCATGAATACCACGACAGCCCCAACTAGACACTGACATAGCCTTCCAGTCAAGGACTGGATTATGGGTCTGTAACCATGGCAGCCCCAAAACAACCAAATCATGCATTTTATGTAGAACGAGAAAACGTATCACCTCGCGGTGTTCAGGAGTCATGCACATGGTAACCTGTGTCCAATACTGCGGCTTATTTTCTGCCAATGGCGTAGCATCAATACCCCTAAGAGGGATAGGATTTTCTAATGGTTCAAGAATAAAACCACAGCGCTTAGCAAATGAGAGATCCATAAGACTCAGGGCAGCACCTGAATCTACAAACGCCATGACAGGATAAGATGACAGTGAGCAAATCAAAGTTACAGACAGAATAAACTTAGGATGCAAATTACCAACGGTGACAGGACTAACAACCTTAGATATACGTTTAGAGCATGCTGAGATAACATGTGTAGAATCACCACAGTAGTAGCACAAGCCATTCCGGCGTCTATGAATTTTCCTCTCATTTCTAGTCAGGATTCTATCACATTGCATCAAATCAGGTGTCCGTTCAGACAACACCATGAGGGAATTTGCGGTTTTTCTATCACATTGCATCACATCAGGTGTCTGTTCAGACAACAACATGAGGGAATTTGCGGTTTTGCGCTCCCGCAACCGCCGGTCAATTTGAATAGCCAGGGACATGGTATCATTCAGACCTGTGGGAATGGGAAAACCCACCATAACATTCTTAATGGCCTCAGAAAGGCCATTTCTAAAATTAGCGGCCAGTGCACACTCGTTCCAATGTGTCAGCACGGACCATTTCCGAAATTTTTGGCAATACACCTCAGCCTCGTCCTGGCCCTGAGACATAGCCAGCAAGGCTTTCTCTGCCTGAATCTCAAGATTGGGTTCCTCATAAAGTAAACCGAGCGCCAGAAAAAACGCATCAATATCAGCCAATGCCGGATCTCCTGGCGCCAACGAAAAAGCCCAATCCTGAGGGTCACCCCGTAAGAATGAAATAACAATTTTTACTTGTTGAGCAGAGTCTCCAGACGAACAAGGTTTCAGGGACAAAAATAATTTACAATTATTCCTGAAATTCCTAAACTTAAATCGGTCTCCTGAAAACAGTTCAGGAATCGGAATCTTGGGTTCAGACCTAGGATTTCTGGTAACATAATCTTGTATACCCTGCACACGAGCGGCAAGCTGGTCCACACTTGTAATCAAGGTCTGGACATTCATGTCTGCAGCAAGCTTAAGCCACTCTGAGGTAAAGGGGAAAAGAAAAAAAAAAATGAGAGAGGGAAAAAAAAACCTCAAAATTTTCTTTCTTATAATCCCACTTCTGCAATGCATTAAACATTTAATACTGGCCTGGCATACTGTTATGACCCCAGTGGACAGGGTCTCAGAGGAACGTGTAAGTCTGCAAGATACAAAAATCCAGCTCATAGGGCTGTGGTAACTGGGTTGACCAAATAGCTACTCCTAACGCCAACACTAGAAGTAGCCGGGGATCATGCCTACGGTGATCGCTAGATGACTCGCGCCAGCCGGAGAATCTAACTACCCCTAGGAGAAGAAAACAAAGACCTCTCTTGCCTCCAGAGAAAGGGACCCCAAAGCAAAATACAAGCCCCCCACAAATAATAACGGTGAGGTAAGAGGAAATGACAAACACAGAAATGAACCAGGTTCAGCAAAGAGAGGCCAGCTTACTAATAGCAGAATATAGCAAGATAACTTATCTGGTCAACAAAAACCCTATAAAAATCCACGCTGGAGATTCAAGAACCCCCGAACCGTCTAACGGTCCGGGGGGAGAACACCAGCCCCCTAGAGCTTCCAGCAAAGGTCAGGATACAGATAGGAACAAGCTGGACAAAAATACCAAACAAAACAAAAGCAAAAAGCAAAGAAGCAGACTTAGCTTGAAAAACAGGAACCAGGATCAGAGGACAAGAGCACAGCAGATTAGCTCTGATTTCAACGATGCCAGGCATAGAACTGAAGGTCCAGGGAGCTTATATAGCAATGCCCCTGAACTAACGGCCCAGGTGAGGATATAGGAAAAGACAGACGCTCCAGAGTCAAATCACTAATGACCACTAGAGGGAGCAAAAAGCAAAATCACAACAGGACGCCATGTCGCGTTTGGAGAGCCCCTGATGTGCCTAAACAGTGGAAACCCCCCACAAGTGACACCATTTTGGAAACGAGACCCCTTAAGGAACTTATCCAGATGTGTAGTGAGCACTTTGATCCCCCAGGTGCTTCACAGAAGTTTATAACGTACAGCCGTGAAAATAAAAAATCACATTTTTTCTAAAAAAAAGGATAATTTTGCCCCAAAATTTTTACCCAAAAAGGGTAACAGAAGAAATTAGACCACAAAAGTTGTTGCGCAATTTCTCCTGGATATGTCGATACCCCATATGTGTGGGTAAACCACTGTTTGTGCGCACCGCAGAGCTTGGAAGTGAAGGAGTGCCTTTTTACTTTTTCAATGTAGAATTGGCTGGAATTGAGATCGGACACCATGTCGCGTTTGGAGAGCCCCTGATGTGCCTAAACAGTAGAAACCCCTCACAAGTGACCCGATTTTAGAAACTAGACCCCTTAAGGAACTTATCTAGATGTGTGGTGAACACTTTAAACCCCCCAAGTGCTTCACAGAAGTTTAAAATGTAGAGCCATGAAAATAAAAAAAATCATATTTTTTCACAAAAATGATCTTTTCACCCCCAAATTATTACTTTCACAAGGGTAACAGGAGAAATTGGACAACAAAATTTATTGTGCAATTTATGCTGAGTAGGCTGATACCCTATATGTGGGGGTAAACCACTGTTTGGGCGCATGGCAGAGCTCGGAAGGGAAGGAGCGCCGTTTTGGAATGCAGACTTTGATAGATGGTCTGCGGGCGTTATGTTGTGTTTGCAGAGCCCCTGATGTACCTAAACAGTAGAAACCCTCCACAATTGACCCCATTTTGTAAACTAGACCCCCAAGGAACTTATCTAGATGTGTTGTGAGAACTTTGACTGCCCAAGTGCTTCACAGAAGTTTATAATGCAGAGTCGTGAAAATAAAAAATAAAAAATTTTCCACAAAAAAGATTTTTTAGCCCCCAAATTTTTATTTTCACAAGGGTAACAAGAGAAACTGGACAACAAAAGTTGTTGTCCAATTTGTCCTGAGTACACTGATACCCCATGTGTGGGGAGCACCACTGTTTGGGCGCATGGCAGAGCTCGGAAGGGAAGGAGCACTGTTTTGGAATGCAGACTTTGATAGAATGGTCTGCGGGCATTATGTTGCGTTTGCAGAGCCCCTGATGTACCTAAACAGTAGAAACCCCCACAAGTGACCCCATTTTGGAAACTAGACCCCCCAAGGAACTTATCTAGATGTGTGGTGAGAACTTTGAATGCCCAAGTGCTTCACAGAAGTTTATAATGCAGAGTAGTGAAAATAAAAAATATTTTTTTTCCCACAAAAAATATTTTTTAGCCCCGAAGTTTTTATTTTTACAAAGGTAACAGGAGAAATTGGACCCCAAAAGTTGTCCAATTTATCCTGAGTACGCTGATGCCCCATATGTGGGGGTAAACCACTGTTTGGGTGCACGGCAGAGCTCAGAACGGAGGGAGCACCATTTGACTTTTTGAGCGCAAAATTGGCTGTGGCGTTTAGAGACCCCCTGATGTACCTAAACAGTGGAAACCCCCCAATTCTAACTCCAACCTTAACGCCAACACACCCCTAACCCTAATTCCAACCTGATCCATAATCCTAATCACAACCCTAACGATAATCACAACCCTAACCCCAAAACAACCATAACCCTAATCAGAACCCTAAATCCAACACACACCTAATCCTAATCTCAACCCTAACCTCAAACATAACCCTAATCCCAATACACCCCTAACCCTAATCCCAACCCTAGTCTTAACCCTAATCCCAAACCTAACCCTAATCCCAAAAGTAACCCTAATGCCAACCCTAATCCAAACCCTAACCCTAATCCCAACTATAACCCTAACTTTAGCTGCAACCCTAATCCTAACATTAGCCCCAACCCTAGCCCTAACTTTAGCCCCAACCCTAACCCTAACTTTAGCCCCAACCCTAACCCTAACCCTTAATTTAGCCCCAACCCTAACCCTAACCCTAGCCCTAACTTTAGCCCTAACCCTAGCCCTAAATTTAGCCCCAACCCTAGCCCTAAATTTAGCCCCAACCCTAACCCTAACCCTAAATTTAGCCCCCACCCTAACCCTAACCCTAAATTTAGCCCCAACCCTAACCCTAAGCCTAAATTTAGCCCCAACCCTAACCCTAAATTTAGCCCCAACCCTAACCCTAACTTTAGCCCCAACCCTAACCCTAACCCTAAATTTAGCCCCAATCCTAACCCTAACTTTAGCCCCAACCCTAACCCTAATTCTAATTTTAGCCCCAACTCCTATAGCTGCCGGCTGGCAGATCATGGCGGGCACACTGCGCATGCGCCCGCCATTTTCTTACCGAAGGAAGAAGCCGGCAGCCAGGAGGGGACACAGGAGGACCCAGGGACACCGGTAAGTATAACAGGGTCCCCGAATCCCCCTATTTCTCTATCCTCTGATGTGCGATCACATCAGAGGACAGAGAATTACACATCGCTTTTTTTTTTTTTTTGCGGTCGCCGGTAGGGTTGAGCGACTTTCATTTTTTTAAGATCGAGTCGGGTTTTGCGAAACCCGACTTTGTCCAAAGTCGAGTCGAGTGAAGTCGGCCGATTATCGCAAAAAGTCGGGGATCGACCGAAACATGAAACCCAATGCAAGTCAATGGGGAAGCATAGTCGGCAGTGAGTGGAGGCCAGGAAAACACCTACAGTGCCCATTTTAATGCCAAGAATATCCATTCTTGTTTCTGAAGCTTGTCAATCTTAATTAACTTTATAATAATAGTTGGGCATTGGAAATTGGGGGTCATTTGGCAAAAGTTGTGGGGGGTAGGGCTGGTTCAAGGTTTTAGTGGGCCCAGGAAACGTGGACTACATCACGGCGGTGGAGCAGTGAGAGGTAAGTATTTCAACTTTGCAAGTGCTGTGATCCTGAGCAAGCAGGGAGGCCCACTCGTTCGCATTGGCACTGGCACAGGGCCCCTCAAAGTACGGTGGTGTGTTTGCACGGCGGGGGCGCCTCCCACTGGCAGCGACACTTTTGCGTACTCTGAGGGGCCCTGTGCCTGTGACGTCGCCGAGTATGCCCCCCTACCTGTTGAAGAAACCTGCACTTTCATCTGCACCTTCCTCTTTGTCCCTGTGTAAGGTGGTATAGTATGCGGGAAGGGGAACCTGACTTTCAGCAGGGTCAGATTGTGGCTGTGTAGCGTGCAAGGGGAATGTAGTGGTCTGGGTCAAAGTACCACAAGACTCATCTAGCACCGGCTGGGCAATGGGCAGGATGAGGCGGAAACACTGATATAGGCCCAAATAATAAAGTGGGTAAAATGCAGGTCAAAATTGGTAACAGGACTAACCAGGTGGCATTGCTTAGTTCAGTGGAGTAGAAAACCCAGGAGCGGCAGACAGACACCATTAGTAGGGCCAAACCACACTAGTAGGCCCTATGCAGTTTAATATTACAAATGAAGGCCGAAAGCCTGAAGATTAAAGGTCAGGAAAATAACACAGGACAACACCAAGGTGCGGCACACACCATTACTAGGCCCAACCAAAGTAGTAGGCCAACTGCAGTTTAATTATTTAAAATGTAAGCCGAAAGCCTGAACATTGAAGGTTGGGACAACAAAACAGGAGAAAACCCAGTAGCATCAGACACCGTTTTAAGGGCCCAACCACACATTTTAAAAACAACTACTTAACGAGAGCTTTAAGATTGAAGCTCAGCTTTATACAGTGGAGAACAACACCATGGAGCGGCACACGCCGTTAGTAGGCCCCAACCACCAATTTTTACCAACAAATACTTAATGAGAGCCTGAAGGTTGAAGCTCAGATTTATACAGTGGAGGACAACACCAGGGAGCGGCACACACCGTTAGTAGGCCCCAACCACAAATTTTTACCAACAAATACTTAATGAGAGCCAGAAGGTTGAAGCTCAGCTTTATACAGTGGAGGAAAACACCAGGGAGTGGCACACACCGTTAGTAGGGCCCAACCAAAGTTGAAGGCCAAATGCAGTTTAATATCTGCTACTATAGGCCGAAAGCCAAAAGGTTGAAGCTCAGCTTTATACAGTGGAGGACAACACCAGGGAGCGGCAGACACCGTTAGTAGGCCCCAACCACCAATTTTTACCAACAAATACTTAATGAGAGCCAGAAGGTTGCAGCTCAGACAAGGAAACCTGGAGGAGAACACCCAGGAGGAGGAGAACACCCAGGAGGAGGAGAACACCCAGGAGGAGGAGAACACCCAGGAGCGTCAGACACGGTTAGTAGGCCCCAACCACCAATTTTTACCAACAAATACTTAATGAGAGCCTGAAGGTTGAAGCTCATATTTATACAGTGGAGGACAACACCAGGGAGCGGCACACACCCTTAGTAGGCCCCAACCACCAATTTTTACCAACAAATACTTAATGAGAGCCAGAAGGTTGAAGCTCAGCTTTATACAGTGGAGGACAACACCAGGGAGCGGCACACACCGTTAGTAGGCCCCAACCACCAATTTTTACCAACAAATACTTAATGAGAGCCAGAAGGTTGAAGCTCAGCTTTATACAGTGGAGGACAACACCAGGGAGCGGCACACACCGTTAGTAGGGCCCAACCAAAGTTGAAGGCCAAATGCAGTTTAATATCTGCTACTACAGGCCGAAAGCCAAAAGGTTGAAGCTCAGCTTTATACAGTGGACGACAACATCAGGGAGCGGCAGACACCGTAAGTAGGCCCCAACCACCAATTTTTACCAACCAATACTTAATGAGAGCCTGAAGGTTGAAGCTCAGACAAGGAAACCTGGAGGAGAACACCAAGGAGGAGGAGAACACCGTTACTAGGCCCCAACCCAAGTAGTATGGCAACTGTAGTGTTACATTTAAAAATACTTAATGAGAGCCTGAAGGATGAAGCTCAGACAAGGAAACCTGGAGGAGAACACCAAGGAGGAGGAGAACACCAAGGAGGAGGAGAACACCGTTACTAGGCCCCAACCCAAGTAGTATGGCAACTGTAGTGTTACATTTAAAAATACTTAATGAGAGCCTGAAGGTTAAAGCTCAGACAAGGAAACCTGGAGGAGAACACCAAGGAGGAGGAGAACACCAAGGAGGAGGAGAACACCGTTACTAGGCCCCAACCCAAGTAGTATGGCAACTGTAGTGTAACATTTAAAAATACTTAATGAGAGCCTGAAGGTTGAAGCTCAGACAAGGAAACCTGGAGGAGAACACCAAGGAGGAGGAGAACACCGTTACTAGGCCCCAACCGAAGTAGTATGGCAACTGTAGTGTTACATTTAAAAATACTTAATGAGAGCCTGAAGGTTGAAGCTCAGACAAGGAAACCTGGAGGAGAACACCAAGGAGGAGGAGAACACCGTTACTAGGCCCCAACCCAAGTAGTATGGCAACTGTAGTGTTACATTTAAAAATACTTAATGAGAGCCTGAAGGTTGAAGCTCAGACAAGGAAACCTGGAGGAGAACACCAAGGAGGAGGAGAACACCGTTACTAGGCCCCAACCCAAGTAGTATGGCAACTGTAGTGTTACATTTAAAAATACTTAATGAGAGCCTGAAGGTTGAAGCTCAGACAAGGAAACCTGGAGGAGAACACCAAGGAGGAGGAGAACACCGTTACTAGGCCCCAACCCAAGTAGTATGGCAACTGTAGTGTTACATTTAAAAATACTTAATGAGAGCCTGAAGGTTGAAGCTCAGACAAGGAAACTTGGAAGAGAACACAAAGGAGGAGGAGAACACCAAGGAGGAGGAGAACACCGTTACTAGGCCCCAACCCAAGTAGTATGACAACTGTAGTGTTACATTTAAAAATACTTAATGAGAGCCTGAAGGTTGAAGCTCAGACAAGGAAACCTGGAGGAGAACACCAAGGAGGAGGAGAACACCGTTACTAGGCCCCAACCCAAGTAGTATGGCAACTGTAGTGTTACATTTAAAAATACTTAATGAGAGCCTGAAGGTTGAAGCTCAGACAAGGAAACCTGGAGGAGAACACCAAGGAGGAGGAGAACACCGTTACTAGGCCCCAACCCAAGTAGTATGGCAACTGTAGTGTTACATTTAAAAATACTTAATGAGAGCCTGAAGGTTGAAGCTCAGACAAGGAAACCTGGAGGAGAACACCAAGGAGGAGGAGAACACCAAGGAGGAGGAGAACACCGTTACTAGGCCCCAACCCAAGTAGTATGGCAACTGTAGTGTTACATTTAAAAATACTTAATGAGAGCCTGAAGGTTGAAGCTCAGACAAGGAAACCTGGAGGAGAACACCAAGGAGGAGAAAAACACCGTTACTAGGCCCCAACCCAAGTAGTATGGCAACTGTAGTGTTACATTTAAAAATACTTAATGAGAGCCTGAAGGTTGAAGCTCAGACAAGGAAACCTGGAGGAGAACACCAAGGAGGAGGAGAACACCGTTACTAGGCCCCAACCCAAGTAGTATGGCAACTGTAGTGTTACATTTAAAAATACTTAATGAGAGCCTGAAGGTTGAAGCTCAGACAAGGAATCCTGGAGGAGAACACCAAGGAGGAGGAGAACACCGTTACTAGGCCCCAACCCAAGTAGTATGGCAACTGTAGTGTTACATTTAAAAATACTTAATGAGAGCCTGAAGGTTGAAGCTCAGACAAGGAAACCTGGAGGAGAACACCAAGGAGGAGGAGAACACCAAGGAGGAGGAGAACACCCAGGAGCGGCAGACATCACTAGTAGGCCCCAACCAAACTAGTAGCCCAAATGCAGTTTCCTATTTTTTAAAAAAGCCCGAAAACCTGAATTGAGGACAATTTTAATTAGGGACTGCAGACAGACTTAGTAGGCTGTCCCCTGTGGACCATGCATGCACCACATTAACCCATTGCGCCGTAATGGACACGTATCCTTCCGTGGCCATGCCTACAGGTCCATGCGTCTGTTGTCAGGTGCACCTTTGTACTCACAGATTGCCAGACTGCATGGACAATGCGGCTTTTACATGCTGGTGGAGGGTTGGGATGGCTTTTCTCGCAAAAGAAGTGTCGACTGGTTAGCTTGTAGCGTGGTACAGCATAGTCCATCATGGCTTTATTAATATTAAATAAAATATATAAATAGGCTCTATGAACTTTTAAATAGGTTCCAGGGGTACACGGGCAGCATTGGTGTGGTCAGTGGAGGACTATTGGAAGGAGGGACCGCAGACAGACTTAGTACGCCTACAATTAAAAAAAGTGGCTATATGCACTTTAAAATAGGTTCCAGGGGTACACGGGCAGCATTGGTGTGGTCAGCGGGGGAAGATTGCAAGGAGTGTCTGACACAGTTAGTACTCCCAAATATAAATAGATGTTAATGTCTCGCAAAACAACAAAACAAAAGTGTGGCATACTTAGGTACAGGAGTGGGCTCCTCTGCTGAGTTTCAGACATAATAATTTGGCACTAAGTATTTACTGGTATCAATATAGGACACTGACCCAGACTATTTTAACTAGCATCATAGATGTCAACAAATTGGTATTGTCAGTGCCAGGCATTGAATGATGTCAGCGCATAGACTAAACATTGGTGGAGCTGTGAGAGATAATTTTGCACGTGGTAGAGCACAGTTTGAGCTGGGGGGGGTGAACTCTCTTGTGGCCGGCGGTACCGTCCCAGGGCCCCTCATGTTACACCGGTGTGTCTGACGTTGGGTGCGCGCCACCACCGGCAGAGACACTTTATTGTACTATGAGGGACCCAGTGGCAGTGCCATCGACCAAAAGCGGGCACACCCACCTCTTCAGACAAACGGCACTCTAACGGGTGCTTGCGCCAAGTGGCGAGACCACGGCCCCGTGGGGGGAGTTTTCCCATTGAGGGAGGTGTAAACATGTCGTATGCTGGATAAACAGCTGCTGCAAATTAAGAGATTGGAACACTCAGTAAGACCAGTCCACAAGCAAGACCTTTTTATAGGAAAGCTAGGTGTCAGCCGGGAAAGGTGGGGCAAAATAATTTGAAATCCAGGAGTGGTTCATTTTAATGAAGGTTAGATCATCCACATTTTGGGTAGCCAGACGAGTCCTTTTTTCGGTTAATATTGAACCAGCAGCACTGAATACTCTTTCTGATAGCACACTAGCTGATGGGCAAGCAAGCTCCTGCAATGCATATTCTGCCAATTCAGACCAGGTGTCTAATTTGGATGCCCAGTAATCAAATGGGAATGACAGTTGAGGGAGAACATCGATAAGGGATGAAAAATAGTTAGTAACCATACTGGACAAATGTCTCCTGTCACTTTGAATAGATGCTGCAGTACCTGTCCTGTCTGCGGTCATTGCGAAATCACTCCACAACCTGGTCAGAAAAACCCTCTGTCCAACGCCACTTCTGATTTGTGCACCTCTAACATATCTGACCTGTAGCCCCCTGCAGCTCGTGTGAGAACCTTCACCGGCGCTGTGTGCTGGGAATGCCTGAATCAAACGGTCTACAAGAGTTGCTTGTTTGGTTGCTAATATTTGTTCGAAGTTCTCATGTGGCATAATATTTTGCAATTTGCCTTTATAGCGAGGGTCAAGGATGCAGGCCAACCAGTAATCGTCATCGGTCATCATTTTAATAATGCGTGGGTCCCTTTTGAGGATACGTAAGGCATAATGCGCCATGTGGGCCAAAGTTCCAGTTGTCAAATCTGCGGTTGTGCTGGTTTGAGGGGCAGTTACAGGCAAATCTACGTCACTTGTCTCCCTTAAAAAAACAGAACCCGGCCTTGCAACGCCACTAATTTCTGTTGGCCCAGGAAAAGCTTCTTCATTAAAAAAGTACTCATCCCCATCATCCTCCTCGTCCTCCTCCTTCTCTTCGCCCGCTACCGCGTCCTCTACACGGCCCTGACCAGACAATGGCTGACTGTCATCAAGGCTTTCCTCTTCCTCGACTGCAGACGCCTGCTCCTTTATGTGCGTCAAACTTTGCATCAGCAGACGCATTAGGGGGATGCTCATGCTTATTATGGCGTTGTCTGCACTAACCAGCCGTGTGCATTCCTCAAAACACTGAAGGACTTGACACAGGTCTTGTAGCTTCGACCACTGCACACCTGACAACTCCATGTCTGCCATCCAACTGCCTGCCCGTGTATCCTCCCACAAATACATAACAGCACGCCTCTGTTCGCACAGTCTCTGAAGCATGTGCAGTGTGGAGTTCCACCTTGTTGCAACGTCGATGATTAGGTGATGCTGGGGAAGGTTCAAAGACCGCTGATAGTTCTGCATACAGCTGGAGTGTACGGGCGAACGGCGGATATGCGAGCAAAGTCTGCGCACTTTGAGGAGCAGGTTGGGTAACCCCGGATAACTTTTCAGGAAGCACTGCACCACCAGGTTTAAGGTGTGAGCCAGGCAAGGAAAGTGTTTCAGTTGGGAAAGGGCTATGGCAGCCATGAAATTCCTTCCGTTATCACTCACTACCTTGCCTGCCTCAAGATGTACAGTGCCCAGCCATGACTGAGTTTCTTGCTGCAAGAACTCGGACAGAACTTCCGCGGTGTGTCTGTTGTCACCCAAACACTTCATTGCCAATACAGCCTGCTGACACTTGCCACTAGCTGTTCCATAATTGGACACCTCGTGTGCAACAGTGGCAGCTGCGGATGGAGTGGTCGTGCGACTGCGGTCTGTGGACGAGCTCTCGCTTCTGCTGGAGGACGAGGAGGAGAAGGGGGGACAAACGCCTACAGCCAACTGTTTCCTAGACCATGAGCTAGGCAGAACTGTCCCAATATTGCTGTCCCCTGTGGACCCTGCATCCACCACATTCACCCAGTGTGCTGTGATGGACACGTAACGTCCCTGGCCATGCCTACTGGTCCATGCATCTGTTGTCAGGTGCACCTTTGTAGTCACAGATTGCCTGAGTGCATGGACGATGCGGTCTTTAACATGCTGTTGGAGGGCTGGGATGGCTTTTCTAGAAAAGAAGTGTCGACTGGGTAGCTCGTAGCATGGTACAGCGTAGTCCATCAGCGCTTTGAAAGCTTCGCTTTCAACTAACCGGTAGGGCATCATCTCTAATGAGATTAGTCTAGCAATGTGGGCGTTCAAACCCTGTGTACTCGGATGCGAGGATGAGTACTTCCTTTTCCTAACAAGAGTCTCATGTAGGGTGAGCTGGACTGGAGAGCTGGAGATCGTGGAACTAGCGGTGGTGCCGGTGGACATGGCAGACTGAGAGAGGGTTGGAGATGGTATTCTTGCCGGTGCCCTACATGCAGTGTTTCCTACTACGAACCTGCCGATTCCCTGACTGCTTTGGCCTGGAGACAAAAGCTGCACAGATACTGCAGGTGTTGCGGTAAATGGTGGGCTTACAGCGAGGGAAGAGATGTAGCGTTGCTGACTAGCTTCATTGGCCGAGGGTGCTGCAACCTTTAGGCACATTTGGTAGTTAGTCCAGGCTTGCAAATGCATGGTGGTTAAATGTCTATGCATGCAACTTGTATTTAGACTTTTAAGATTCTGACCTCTGCTTAAGGTAGTTGAACATTTTTGACAGATGACTTTGCGCTGATCATTTGGATGTTGTTTAAAAAAATGCCAGACTGCACTCTTTCTACTATCGGATACCTTTTCAGGCATTGCAGACTGAGCTTCTTTAACCAGATGGCCACGCTGTCCTCCAACTGGTTTTGGTTTTGCCATGCGTTTTTGGCCAGATACGGGCCCGGCAGATGGAACCTGTTGTGATGTTGATGCCTGCTGCGGCTCCTCCTCCTCCGCTTCAGAACTACTGCCGCCTGCACCCTGTTCCCCCAATGGCTGCCAATCGGGGTCAACAACTGGGTCATCTATGACCTCCTCTTCTATCTCGTGTGCAACTTTGTCTGTGTCACCGTGTAAGCCGGTGGTATAGCGTTCGTGACGGGGCACCATAGTCTCAGCTGGGTTTGATTCTGGCTCAGTACACTGCGAGGGCAATGTTCTGGTCTGAGTCAAAGGAACAGCATAGTAATCTGGCTGTGGCTGTGCATCAGTGCACTCCATGTCCGATTCAACTTCTAATGGGCATGGCCTGTTAACTGTTTCACTGTCTAACCCAGGAACGGTATGTGTAAAGAGCTCCATGGAGTAACCCGTTGTGTCGCCTGACGCATCCTTCTCTCTTGTTCTGGGTGAAGAAGACAAGGAAGCAACTTGTCCCTGGCCGTGAACATCCACTAAGACGCGCTGCTTTTACATTTAGCACTTTCAGAAGAGGAGGCAAAAGAGCTAGAGGCTGTGTCAGCAAGGAAAGCCAAAACTTGCTCTTGCTGCTCCGGCTTTAAAAGCGGTTTTCCTACTCCCAGAAAAGGGAGCGTTCGAGGCCTTGTGTAGCCAGACGACGAACCTGGCTCAACAACTCGAGACTTAGGTGCTGTATTGCTTTTACCACGACCACCTGATGCTCCACCACCACTACCATCATTACCAGCTGACAATGACCGCCCACGGCCACGACCTCTTCCACCAGACTTCCTCATTGTTTGCAAAACGTAACCAAATTAATGGTATCTGTTACTGTAAAACAACTTATAAGGTGAACTCAAACTTCTGTAGGATTTATATATACCTTTATAGGTGGCTGACAATGAAAGGAAAATCAGGCCCAATGTTACACACTAGGTTTTATGTGCCCCAATAATTTGAGACAGATGGCACACACAAGACCGGCACTCAAGCACAAATGCCAATCTTAATCTCCCACTATGTTTTTTTTTCAGGGAGAATTAAAAAAAAAAAAAAAATCCCAGTATGACACACTAGGTTTTATGTGCCCCAATAATTTGAGACAGATGGCACACACAAGACAGGCACTCAAGCACAAATGCCAATCTTAATCTCCCACTATGTTTTTTTGTCAGGGAGAATTTAAACAAAAATAATAAAATTCCCAGTATGACACACTAGATTTTATGTGCCCCAATAATTTGAGACAGATGGCACACACAAGACCGGCACTCAAGCACAAATGCCAATCTTAATCTCCCACTATGTTTTTTTTTTTCAGGGAGAATTAAAAAAATTCCCAGTATGACACACTAGGTTTTATGTGCCCCAATAATTTGAGACAGATGGCACACACAAGACCGGCACTCAAGCACAAATGCCAATCTTAATCTCCCACTATGTTTTTTTTTTAGGGAGAATTAAAAAAAAAAAAAAAATTCCCAGTATGACACACTAGGTTTTATGTGCCCCAATAATTTGAGACAGATGGCACACACAAGACCGGCACTCAAGCACAAATGCCAATCTTAATCTCCCACTATGTTTTTTTGTCAGGGAGAATTAAAAAAATTCCCAGTATGACACACTAGGTTTTATGTGCCCCAATAATTTGAGAGAGATGGCACACACAAGACCGGCACTCAAGCACAAATGCCAATTTTAATCTCCCACTATGTTTTTTTTTTTCAGGGAGAATTAAAAAAAAAAAAAAATTCCCAGTATGACACACTAGGTTTTATGTGCCCCAATAATTTGAGACAGATGGCACACACAAGACCGGCACTCAAGCACAAATGCCAATCTTAATCTCCCACTATGTTTTTTTTTTCAGGGAGAATTAAAAAAATTCCCAGTATGACACACTAGGTTTTATGTGCCCCAATAATTTGAGACAGATGGCACACACAAGACCGGCACTCAAGCACAAATGCCAATCTTAATCTCAGACTATGTTTTTTTTTTAGGGAGAATTTAAAAAAAAAAAAAAAAATTCCCATTATGACACACTAGGTTTTATGTGCCCCTATAATTTGAGACAGATGGCACACTCAAGACCGGCACTTAAGCACAAATGCCAATCTTAATCTCCCACTATGTTTTTTTTTTCACGGAGAATTAAAAAAATTCCCAGTATGACACACTAGGTTTTATGTGCCCCAATAATTTGAGACAGATGGCACACACAAGACCGGCACTCAAGCACAAATGCCAATCTTAATCTCCCACTATGTTTTTTTTTTTCAGGGAGAATTAAAAAAAAAAAAAAAAGGGACTGTCCTACAATTACTATCTCCCTGCAGTAATCTCAGCAAGGTATGGCATGCAGCAATAACAAGGAGTGGACAGCTGCACAAAGAAAACAAAAGTGTGGACAAGCAAACAAGATAGCTGTGCAGAAAGGAAGGAACAACAGGATTTGTGCTTTGAAAAAAGCAGTTGGTTTGCACAGCGGCGTACACACACAGCAACGCAGCTATCAGGGTCAGGGAGCCTTCTAGGGCAGCCCAATGAGCTACAGCGCTGAGGAAAAAAAATGTAGCTTCCACTGTCCCTGCAAACAAAAGGTGGTGTTGGACAGTGGAAATCGCTACAGCTAAAGCGGTTTGGGGCTTTATGTACCCTGCCTAACACTATCCCTGCTTCTGAAGAAGCGGCAGCAACCTCTCCCTACGCTCAGATCAGCAGCAGTAAGATGGCGGTCGGCGGGAACGCCCCTTTATAGCCCTTGTGACACCGCAGAAAGCAAGCCAATCACTGCAATGTCCTTCTCTAAGATGGTGGGGACAGAGATCTATGTCATCCCGCTGCCCACACTCTGTGTCCACCTTCATTGACTGAGAAATGGCGCTTTTAGCGTCATTGAAACGCGACTTTGGCGCGAAAGTCGCGTACCGCATGGCCGACCCCATACAGGGATCGGGTCGGGTTTCATGAGACGCCGACTTTGCCAAAAGTCGGCGACTTATGAAAATGACCGATCCGTTTCGCTCAACCCTAGTCGCCGGTAAAGTTAATTACCGGCGATCGCAAAACAGGGATCATGTTCTTTGGGGTCTCAGCTACCCCCGGCAGCCGAGACCCCAAAGATCTCCGGGGTGCCGGCCGGCGGGTGCACAGCGCATGTGCCCACCATTTTATGGCCTGAAGAAGATGGCGCCGCCCATCGGGAGCACCGGGGGAGACAGGTGAGTATCGGGGGGCTATCAGGGGCGATCCGGGACCCCATTTCTCTGTCCTCTGATGTGCGATCACATCGGAGGACAGAGAAATTAAATGGGAAATCACGGGGTTTTTTTGCGACCGCCGGTAAACGGTTAATTACTGGTGATCGCAACTCGGGGGTCGGTAAAAACCCCCGAATCATGTTCTCTGGGGTCTCGGCTACCCCCGGTAACCGAGACCCCAGAGAAAATCCGACTCTGGGGGGCGCTATTCACTTTTTCCACAGCGCCATTAATTAAAGGCGCTGTGGTTCAAGTACCCTTAACTGCCGCCGTTAAAAGGCGTATCGACGGTCATTAAGGGGTTAATGCTCCTAACATAAATAAAAGCATAGTAATCCTTAAATTGTCAGATTCAAGGGAAAATAAAGCAGTCACTGGGGAGCGCTGTGAGGGTCACAGTTAAAATTGAAAGCAAAGGGTCCACCGCAGCTCCAGCCGTTAACCTTCTAGGAGGATACAAAATGCAGTAAAGAATAGTAATAATGGTCCTACGAGCGCTGGAAATGAGACCAAAACAAGGATTTTAGTGTTGAACCACAACGCGTTTCAACGGTTAAACCGTCTTCATCAGGTGGAAGTTTATTAATGGAGAGCAGGAAGGGGTATTTAAACAAATAGCAACCAATAAAATTCACAGTCAGCAGGTCACATGATAAGAACAAGTCACATGATAAAATAGTAAGGTCACATGGTAAAAACACAATAGGAACAAAATTACAGTATGTATACATAAAAAAAGATTAAATAAAGCCCCTAGACCTGATTAAAATATAAAACATGATAAAAAGCAGAGATAAGGCACCATATAATAAAATGACACTATAAAAATGACTTAAAAACAGAGAGATCACTTGTTAACCCTTTCAATGGTAAGATTTAACCCTTCAGGCGCCAGAGTCCCCAACTTAAATATCCAGAAACTTTCCCTATTAATCAAGCTCCCAATGCTGACTGTGAATGTTATTGGTTGCTGTTTGTTTAAATACCCCTTCCTGCTCTCCATTAATAAACTTCCACCTGATGAAGACGGTTTAACCGTTGAAACGCGTTGTGGTTTAACACTAAAATCCTTGTTTTGGTCTAATTTCCAGCGCTCCTAGGACCGTTATTACTATTCTTTACTTAAATTGTCAGATGGCACAACACTTTATTAACATAGCCATGTATCACAGAATCTTATGGATTGTTACATGTGTACAGGATCGGAACCAATAACAGCACAGTAATGCATCACCAGAACCATGAGCAGTACAGAAAAACAGCATCACAATCCTCATCAGTACAGAAATACATCACCAGAATTACCAGCAGTACAGACATTCATCATCAGAAACACCAGTAGTACAGAAATACATCCCTATTACCCCCATCAGTACAGAAACACAACATCAAAACCCTCATCAGTACATAAATACATTATAACAACCACCATCAGTACAGGAATACATCAATAGCACAACCATCAGTACATGAATACATCACTAGGGCTACTATCAGTGCCTGGTACATCAATTGTAATGTCAAGTCAGAGCCATATAAATTTGTATCGCATGAACCTACAACTTCTGATACTCCTTAACAAGGGTAAGGAGACACTGGGAGTTGTTGCTATAGGTCATCATCACACTGCGGACCATACAGGAGCCACAGTACTGATGATAATTAGTCAGTATCACAAAAAAAATTTACATTCAGGTACCTTATATAACCACTGGCAAAAATTATGGAATCACCAGCCTTGTAGGATGCTCATTCAGTTGTATAATTTTGTAGAAAAAAATCAGTTCACAGACATGTCACAAAACTACAGTCATTTTAAATTACAACTTTCTGGCTTTAATAAACACTAAAAGAAATCAAGAAAAAAAAATGTTGTAGTCAGTAATGGTTACTTTTTTAGAACAAACAGGGAAAAATTTATTGACTCACTCAACTATATGGGAAAACATATGGAATCATGAAAAACAAACAAGCAAACAAAAAAACACTCCAACACATCACTAGTATTTTGTTGCAACTCCTCTGCCTTTTATTACAGCTTGCAGTTTCTGAGGCATGAGGGCCCTGCTTGCAAGCTTACAAACTATGAGGAAAAAGGGGAGACACGAGAGGTGGATGGTAACAATTGCTTTCGTTGTTTGGACCAGCCATGGTGTAAGAATTGGGTGTTCATGTAAAGCTGCATGAACCAGTTAACAGCCTAAATATGTAACAGTACAGACACAGAGGACTAATTAAATGCATAAAGTGTATGAGAACATGATGCGAGGAACCTGATTATGGTTTAAGTTTTTTGAATGGGCCACACAGGGATAGTTAGGTTAATGCATTGAGGCAGTAGTCCAGTCTGAACAAATGCGTTGTTATGGCATGCTTAAAATTGTGGGGATTGGGGATTAATCGTATTAACCTGGGTAGTGTATTCCAAAGAATTAGCACAGCACGTGAAAAGTCTTGGAGATGGGAGTGGGAGGTTCTGATTATTGAGGATGTTAACCTCAGGTCATTAGCAAAATGAAGAGCACAGGTAGGGTGGTAGGCTGAGACCAGGGAAGAGATGTAGGGTGGTGCTGAGCCATGGAGTGCTTTGTGGATGAGGGTAATAAGTTTGTACTGGATTCTGGAGTGGATGGGTAACCAATGTAGTGACTGGCACAAGGTAGAGGCATTGGTATAACGATTGGTGAGGAATATGATCCTGGCTGCAGCATTCAGGACAGATTGGAGTGGGGAAGGATTGACAAGAGGGAGGCCGATTAGTAGAGAGTTACAATAGTCCAGATGAGAATGAATAAGAGAAACAGTAAGAGTTTTTGCAGAGTCAAAAGTAAGAAAAGGGCGAATTCTAGAAATGTTTTTGAGATGCAGATAAGAAGAGCGAGCCAGTGATCGGATGTGGGGGGTGAATGAAAGCAAGGGATCAAGTATGACCCCAAGGCAGCGGGCATGTTGCTTGGGAGTATTTGTGGAAGCACACACGGAGATGGCAATGTCAGGCAAAGGTAGGTTAGTAGAGGGAGAAAACACGAGGAGTTCAATTTTTGACAGGTTCAGTTTCAGATAGAGGGAGGACATGATGTTAGAGACAGCGGTGAGACAATCACTGGTGTTTTCTAAAAAGGCAGGTGTGATATCAGGAGTGTGTATAATTGGGTGTCATCAGCATAGAGATGGTACTGGAAACCAAATCTACTGATTGTTTGTCCAATAGAGGTGGTATACAAAGAGAAGAGGAGGGGGCCTAGGACTGATCCTTGAGGAACCCCAACAGTAAGGGGAAGTTGAGAGGAGAAGGATCCAGCAAAAGATACAGTGAAAGAGCGGTCAGAGAGATAGGAGGAGAACCAGGAGAGAACAGTGTCCTTAAGGCCGATGGAGCGGAGCATAGTGAGGAGGAGCTGATGATCCACAGTGTCGAATGCTGCGGAGAGATCCAAGAGAATTAGCATTAGTAGATCATTAAAGACTTTAGTGAGGGCAGTTTCAATAGAGTGTAAAGAGCGGAAACCAGTTTGAAGAGGGTCAAAAAGAGAGTTATCTGAGAGATAGCGGATAAGACAGGAATGGACCAGGCATTCGAGGAGTTTGGAGATGAAGGGAAGATTAGAGACAGGTCTATAGTTAGCGGCACAGTTTTGGTTTAGGGATGGATTTTTAAGTAATGGATGTCTGATGGCATGCTTAAATGAGGAGGGAAAGATACCAGAAGAGAGAAAGAAGTTGAATATGTTTGTTAGGTGAGAGGTGACAGCAGGGGAAAGGGACTGGAGGAGAAATGACGGAATGGGGTCACTGTTGCAAGTGGTAGGGCGAGAATATGCAAGGAGCCTGATTACTTCTTCTTCTGTAACTGGCTCAAAGTCAGAGAATGAGCTAGATGCAGTGGGGGAGGGAGGACAGTGCATGGTATGAGGGGATTGGGAGATAATTTCCTGTCGGATGTGGTCAATTTTTTCTTTGAAGTAATTGGCCAGATCATCAGCGTGGAGATCCATGGTTGGGGCCTGCACTCTTGGGTTGAGTAGGGAATAAAATGTGTCAAAGAGAAGTTTAGGGTTATTGGACAGTAAGGTGATGAGGATGTTGAAATAGGTTTGTTTGGAGAGGTGAAGGGCAGAGTTGTATGTTTTAAGCATAAACTTATAATGGATGAAATCTTCCGATAGGTTATATTTTCTTCACAGACGTTCGGTGCACCTGGAGCACTGCTGCAGGAAACGTGTTTGCAGCGTGAGCTATGGTTGTCGCCATCTGTGCTGAGTTGTTCTATGCATAGGAGATGCAATTTCATCCAGGGCACTTTGCAGGGTTTCATTGTAATGCTTCAGTGCAAAATCAGGACATGAGAGGGAGTTCTTCATAAGTTTCTGGGTTTAAATGGCCTGGATGCTTCTATAAGTGTTGAAAGTGGGGGCGACCTGAGCGGGATAGCAGTTTTTGATAGAGAAAGAAAGAAGGTTATGGTCAGAGAGCGGGAGAGGAGAGTTTGTGAAATCATCCACTGAGCAAAGCCAGAGAAGACCAAGTCGAGGGAGTTTCCGTCTTCATGCGTTGGAGAGTAAGTATGCTGTGAGGCCGAAAGAGGAGGTTAGAGATAAAAGGTGAGAAGCAGATGGGGAGAGGGGAAAAGCAATAGGGATGTTGAAATCACCAATGATGAGGGTGGGGATGTCACTGGAGAGAAAATGTGGAAGCCAGGGGGCAAAGTGATCCAGGAACTGATGAGAGGGGCCGGGAGGACAATACACCACCGCCACTCGCATGGAGATTGGGATGTAGAGTCTGATAGGAGCAGACCAACGCCTCTATCTGCTCTGTTGTCCAATCTTGGGGTATGAGAAAAGTGTATTCCACTTTATGAAAGAGCAGCAGCAGCGGTGGTGTCTGACTGCTGGATCCAGGTTTCAGTAAGAGCCAGGAGAATTGGAAAGGAAGACGTTATGGTTGAAGGGAAGTTTATTATACACTGAGCGAGAATTCCAAAGGGCACAGTTGAAAGAGACAGAAGGCATGCAGGGAATATTAATAACGTTAGAGGGGTTTCTGATTGTAGCAGTTGGGAGGTTTGACTGACTATAACATGGGGGGCCGGGGTTGGGAGAGATGTCTCCTGCGATTAGGATAAGGATAGAAAGAGTGAGCAGATGGTTAAGTGATTTGTGAGAGTGTCTCTTGTGTTGGATGGTGGGACTGAATGGATTTGCGCTGTTTAGCAATGTGAACAGAGCGTGCGTGCTATACATAGGAGAGGAAAAGACAGAGGGGCTGATATGAATGGAGTGTATAGAGTTAATGCAAGGGTGGTGAATGTGAGTGAATGCAGCAGCCAGGATATAGATTATACAAATGCATATCGTGAATATTTGTTCTGTTCCAAATGAACAGGGAATAGATGTATTTATTTGTCTTACCTGTCTAATGCCCTGTCTAACTGCCATGTTATAACTGCCAGTACTTTGATGAAATGTACTTCGATTAAATGTGCACAAATGCCCCTGCACAAATGCCTCCCCAGGCTATGTCTGAATATATAGGAAGCTAGTTCTTAGATCTTACTTTTTTTCTCTCGTTATTATGCTCCTGATTATAAAATGTCTGCCCTATTCTTAGCCCTGAATAAATAATTGCCCCTCACTACATTCCCTGCACAAAATATGACCAACACACTGTCCCTCTTATGGTATATGCCCTCCACACTTCTTTATTTTTTGGATACTGGATCCCTCTTCACACTGTCCTCTCACACTGTGTCCCTATAGGGCCCAGTCACTATACTGTGTCCCCTCATCACACTCCCCCCTCCTTGGCATACTGTCCTTTCCTGGCTGTGCCCTTACAATGTCAACACATGCTACCCCCACACTACTCAGTCTCTATTCTGTGCCCACTCACACCCTTCTCCACCCATACTGTCTCCTCACGCTATTCTCCGCAATAGTCTCCTCACACATTTCCCCTCCCTACTCATACTATTTCCTCTCCCACAACCATGCTCATTATACTGTCTCCTCAAATATTTGACTGCTCTCTCTAAATACTGCCTCCTCACACATCCCCTGACTCCCCATACTGTGACGCATCCATCCCATCACCCTCGCTCCCCATACTGTGTCCACATACATTCTTCCACTCGCTCTCCATACTGTGTCCGCATACATTCTTCCCCTCACTCCTCATACTGTGTCCGCATACATTCCCACCCTCACTACTCATCCTGTGTTAGCATACATTCTCTCCCCACATACTGTGTCTGCACCTATCCACCACTCACCCTACTGTGTCTGCACCCATCTCCTCCCTTGCTCACCATACTATGCCCGAATAAATTCTACCTCTTCACTCCCAATACTATCAGCACATATCCCCTCATTCGCTCCCCATACTGTGTCCGCATACAGTCCTCCACTCACCATACTGTGTATGCACCTATCCCCATCATAAATGATCTCCATATCACCCCTTGGTCCTCATACTGTGTCCTCAAATTTTTCCCGCTCTCTCACTGCTCCCGATATTGTGTCCGCACCATCCATCAAACAAATTCTTGCCCACCTCAGATACAATAAATCTTTGGTATCTTCAGCTCCACTGGAGCACTTAACACCAATGTTGTTTGCTGATCTGCGACGCTGGTGAGTGATGTCAGCAATGTGATCACAGGACCTGATCACGCTGGTGACGTTTCCCTGACAGCCAACTCAGAGAATGACAGGTGGCGCCCCCTGACTGCTTCTCCCAGGACAAATGCCCCTAGATATGCCTCTGATCTAGGTATGTATTATGTGTGGGAATGATCGTGACAGGTGTTTCTGTCTTGCTGTCTTAGAATCAAACATTAAAGGAAGTATGTTTTTATTTTTTCATATTATTACATATACATACCTGAACCTTAATGGTACATTTGTAGAGACTCAGATAAAATTAGGTCATATTATTGGCAAGTTGGTTGATTTTCTTTTCCTTCTGATAAAAGCAAATTACAAGCAAGATATCAAACTTCGTCTAATTTATAACATGTATAAATGCTATGTGGTGTATTTGAATATTGATACTGTTCTTGGTCAGGGTCAGCTAAGAAGCGAACTATACTTAATTGTCATGTCACCATAGGTAATAATTACCTTTAGCCATACCATATAAAGTATTATTTTGGCCTTTAGCTTCATTTTAATTAGGGCTCTTGCTGGACAATATGTCCACTGAAACTAAGACAAAGGGGAAAAACAGATGTTTTATCTCCATGCTTTATATCATGTTATGGTACATGCAATTGATAACATTCTTTATTGACTAGGGACGTTTTGTTTGGTTTTGTCTTTGCCATTTAGTTTTTTCCTTCCTTTGTTCCTAGAGCCATAACTTTTTTTTTATTTTCGTGTTGACATTTTTTACATTTCCTTTTTTAGCAGGAATAGTTGTAGCTTTGAATTACACTATTCAAATTATCATATAGGAAAATTCTAAATATGCTGTAATTGCCCCAAAAAATCAAAACACAATACCACCATTGATTTTAGGTTTTATTTTATGTAATTTATTGTGTAGTATAAATGACCAGGCAACATGATTCTCCAAGTCAGTAGGATTATGGCGATACCAAACTTGTCCTGTTTTTTTAAAATTATTTTAGTGGAAAATAAACATCCGAATTGTATACATAAAAAGAAAAAAATAATATGTCACCATATTCTGAGACCAGTAGCTTTTTTTTTTTTTTTTTCCATACATGGAGCTATGTGAGGTCTTGTTTTTTATACCCTGAGCTGACAATAAATTGATACCATTTTAGGGGATCTATGATATTTTGATCACTTTCTGTTACATTTTTTGGGTGCAGTAATCAAAAAATGACAGTTTTGGTGTTCTTAATTTTTTTTCATAGCGCATGGTTTAAATAATTTTATGTTTAGATAGGTTGAATGTTATTGGACATGATAATATTAAATATATTTATTTTTATAATTTTTTTTACTTTTGAAGGGGGTAGAAGGAAAGTGATTTATTTATTTATTTTTATCCTTTCTATACTTTTTAGTTGAAAATCAAAGTTCTCCTCTAAAGCCAAGCCAGTGGCTGGGCTTCACAGGAGGACTAACAAGGCAAGTACGTAGGCCTTCAGCAGGTCGATGGCTGCCATGCTAACTCATCAATCACCTGTGCATGTAAAAATGGTTAAACTGCCGCGATCGGAGCAAACAGTTATAGACATATGCCACCTATGTAACACAGCCATCATCTGCCTGGTATGAAGGGTATGAAGCAGCTTTAGCTCCTGAGATGCCTTCATACGTTGCTTAGCGACCTATGATGAAAATATATGTCATAGGTCGTTAAATAGTTAAGTGATCTGAAACCCACACGAGGACCCATCAGGTAATTTTATAATTGCATTATCTAATATATTGCCACATAATTTAATAGATGTTATTTTGGCTCTTTATAAAAATATAGCTTTAAAGATATAATGTACATCCAAAATAGAAATGTCCACGTCTTCACTTGGGTTTATCCAATTTGTAAGTAAAATCTTGAGATATAGTGTAAATCAATTTTTCTTCAGAATTCAGTAGAACATATTCAGCATGTATAGACTGCAGTGGGAGCTGATGGGAGCAGATGGATAGTTTCATCATCACGTGCCATGTCTGCAGCTCATTTCCCCATTCTGGTTATCATTTCCATCTTCTTTGATGCTGGTTTTGGCCTTCACCACAAAATCAGCACTTTCCTCTTTTATCCTGAAAAAAATGGATCTGATGTCTGTATGAAGGAAGTCCATAGTCAAACCTCAGCAATGACATTTTAGTAGCAATAAAGCATCTGAAAAAAATTACAGGTTGCTGTTTTACCATTTCCAAATTCATAGCATTAGATGAATTCTATTTGCATTTTTCAAACTGATAAATGTTATTTTAACAAAAGCAACATTTCTAATAATCTAGCTCTTGCTACACTGATATTAGTACATAGTAGACAAGGATGACCTTCAACTTGAAGAATCCAATACTTTATAGAGAGCAGCTATTTTTTGCATGTTTCTGTTACTCATTGCAAAACTGTATGATTCCAATAAATAAAATACTTTTTTCTTTCTAGCGATAAATATATAACAATTTCTTCATATTATAGATTACTTTTTGCCATGTCTCATGTTTCATTTTCTGATCCTCATTATCATAATCACTTTCCTTTCATTTCATTTGGACCTGACAATTAGAGGTGAGCGGATTTTCTAATTCGCCGACTTTAGTGAATTTTCACCCAAAAATCGATTCACAGTGAATAAATGGCAATACTGGAAAGCTTGTAATTGCTTTGAAAATACATGTGGGGAGAGGAAAGAGAGAGATAGAACCCCGCTGACCATAATGGCTTACACTTTACATGAGAGAGATAGAGAGAACATTGCTGATCATAAGAGCTTACACTCTATAGGAGAGAAAGAGAGAGGATCCTGCTGACCATAAGAGCTTACACTCTATAGGAGAGAAAGAGAGAGGATCCTGCTGACCATAAGAGCTTACACTCTATAGGAGAGAAAGAGAGAGGATCCTGCTGACCATAAGAGCTTACACTCTATAGGAGAGAAAGAGAGAGGATCCTGCTGACCATAAGAGCTTACACTCTATAGGAGAGAAAGAGAGAGGATCCTGCTGACCATAAGAGCTTACACTCTATAGGAGAGAAAGAGAGAGGAGCCTGCTGACCGTAAGAGCTTACACTCTACAGGAAAGAAAGAGAAAGAACCCTGCTGACCATAAGAGCTTACACTCTACAGAAGAGAAAGAGAGAGAATCCTGCTGACCATAAGAGCTTACACTCTACAGGAGAGAAAGAGAGAGGATCCTGCTGACCATAAGAGCTTACACTCTATAGAAGAGAAAGAGAGGGAATCCTGCTGACCATAAGAGCTTACACTCTATAGGAGAGAAAGAGAGAGGACCCTGCTGACCATAAGAGCTTACACTCTATAGGAGAGAAAGAGAGAGGATCCTGCTGACTATAAGAGCTTACACTCTATAGGAGAGAAAGAGAGAGAATCCTGCTGACCATAAGAGCTTACACTCTATAGGAGAGAAAGAGAGAGAATCCTGCTGACCATAAGAGCTTACACTCTATAGAAGAGAAAGAGAGAGAATCCTGCTGACCATAAGAGCTTACACTCTATAGGAGAGAAAGAGAGAGGATCCAGCTGACTATAAGAGCTTACACTCTATAGGAGAGAAAGAGAGAGGATCCTGCTAACTATAAGAGCTTACACTCTATAGAAGAGAAAGAGAGAGGATCCTGCTGACCATAAGAGCTTACACTCTATAGGAGAGAAAGAGAGGATCCTGCTGACCATAAGAGCTTACACTCTATAGAAGAGAAAGAGAGAGAATCCTGCTGACCATAAGAGCTTACACTCTATAGGAGAGAAAGAGAGAGGATCCTGCTGACTATAAGAGCTTACACTCTATAGGAGAGAAAGAGAGAGGATCCTACTGACCATAAGAGCTTACACTCTATAGGAGAGAAAGAGAGGATCCTGCTGACCATAAGAGCTTACACTCTATAGGAGAGAAAGAGAGAGGATCCTGCTGACCATAAGAGCTTACACTCTATAGGAGAGAAAGAGAGAGGATCCTGCTGACCATAAGAGCTTACACTCTACAGGAAAGAAAGAGAGAGGATCCTGCTGACTATAAGAGCTTACACTCTATAGAAGAGAAAGAGAGAGAATCCTGCTGACCATAAGAGCTTACACTCTATAGAAGAGAAAGAGAGAGAATCCTGCTGACCATAAGAGCTTGCACTCTATAGGAGAAAAAGAGAGAGGATCCTGCTGACTATAAGAGCTTACACTCTATAGGAGAGAAAGAGAGAGGATCCTGCTGACCATAAGAGCTTACACTCTATAGAAGAGAAAGAGAGAGAATCCTGCTGACCATAAGAGCTTACACTCTATAGGAGAGAAAGAGAGAGGATCCTGCTGACTATAAGAGCTTACACTCTATAGGAGAGAAAGAGAGAGGATCCTGCTGACCATAAGAGCTTACACTCTATAGGAGAGAAAGAGAGGATCCTGCTGACCATAAGAGCTTACACTCTATAGGAGAGAAAGAGAGAGAATCCTGCTGACCATAAGAGCTTACACTCTATAGGAGAGAAAGAGAGAGGATCCTGCTGACTATAAGAGCTTACACTCTATAGGAGAGAAAGAGAGAGGATCCTGCTGACCATAAGAGCTTACACTCTATAGGAGAGAAAGAGAGGATCCTGCTGACCATAAGAGCTTACACTCTATAGGAGAGAAAGATAGAAGATCCTGCCACCATAAGAGCTTACACTCTACAGGAAAGAAAGAGAGAGAATCCTGCTGACCAAAAAGAGCTTACACTCTATAGGAGAGTAAGAGAGAACCCTGATGGCCATAAGAGCTTAACACTTTATAGGAGAGAAAGAGAGAGGACCCCACTCACCTAAAGGCTTACACTTTACATGTGTGTGAGAGAGAAAACGTTGCTGACCAAAAGATTTTACACTCTATAGGAGAGAGAGAGAAGACCCTGCTGACTGGAAGAGCTTACACTTTACATGCAAAAGGGAGAGAGGACCCACAAATAAAATCTCATATTGTTCGATTTCAGGAGCTGCAAATTTCAGGAAATTCAACTGAAATTTGATTCTCTCTGGATTGAATTGATCATCCCTACAGATAAATTATATACGGACTCTATCAAGCTGAAAACATTCCCAAACAGCAGTTATAAATACAGGTCCTTCTCAAAAAATTAGCATATAGTGTTAAATTTCATTATTTACCATAATGTAATGATTACAATTAAACTTTCATATATTATAGATTCATTATCCACCAACTGAAATTTGTCAGGTCTTTTATTGTTTTAATACTGATGATTTTGGCATACAACTCCTGATAACCCAAAAAACCTGTCTCAATAAATTAGCATATTTCACCCGTCCAATCAAATAAAAGTGTTTTTTAATAACAAACAAAAAAACCATCAAATAATAATGTTCAGTTATGCACTCAATACTTGGTCGGGAATCCTTTGGCAGAAATGACTGCTTCAATGCGGCGTGGCATGGAGGCAATCAGCCTGTGACACTGCTGAGATGTTATGGAGGCCCAGGATGCTTCAATAGCGGCCTTAAGCTCATCCAGAGTGTTGGGTCTTGCGTCTCTCAACTTTCTCTTCACAATATCCCACAGATTCTCTATGGGGTTCAGGTCAGGAGAGTTGGCAGGCCAATTGAGCACAGTAATACCATGGTCAGTAAACCATTTACCAGTGGTTTTGGCACTGTGAGCAGGTGCCAGGTCGTGCTGAAAAATGAAATCTTCATCTCCATAAAGCATTTCAGCCGATGGAAGCATGAAGTGCTCCAAAATCTCCTGATAGCTAGCTGCATTGACCCTGCCCTTGATGAAACACAGTGGACCAACACCAGCAGCTGACATGGCACCCCACACCATCACTGACTGTGGGTACTTGACACTGGACTTCAGGCATTTTGGCATTTCCTTCTCCCCAGTCTTCCTCCAGACTCTGGCACCTTGATTTCCGAATGACATGCAAAATTTGCTTTCATCAGAAAAAAGTACTTGGGACCACTTAGCAACAGTCCAGTGCTGCTTCTCTGTAGCCCAGGTCAGGCGCTTCTGCCGCTGTTTATGGTTCAAAAGTGGCTTTACCTGGGGAATGCGGCACCTGTAGCCCATTTCCTGCACACGCCTGTGCACGGTGGCTCTGGATGTTTCCACACCAGACTCAGTCCACTGCTTCCTCAGGTTCCCCAAGGTCTGGAATCGGTCCTTCTCCACAATCTTCCTCAGGGTCCGGTCACCTCTTCTCGTTGTACAGCGTTTTCTGCCACATTGTTTCCTTCCAACAGACTTACCATTGAGGTGCCTTGATACAGCACTCTGGGAACAGCCTATTTGTTGAGAAATTTCTTTCTGCGTCTTACCCTCTTGCTTGAGGGTGTCAATGATGGCCTTCTTGACATCTGTCAGGTCGCTAGTCTTACCCATGATGGGGGTTTTGAGTAATGAACCAGGCAGGGAGTTTTTAAAAGCCTCAGGTATCTTTTGCATGTGTTTAGAGTTAATTAGTTGATTCAGAAGATTAGGGTAATGGGTCGTTTAGAGAACCTTTTCTTGATATGCTAATTTATTGAGACAGGTTTTTTGGGTTATCAGGAGTTGTATGCCAAAATCATCAGTATTAAAACAATAAAAGACCTGACAAATTTCAGTTGGTGGATAATGAATCTATAATATATGAAAGTTTAATTGTAATCATTACATTATGGTAAATAATTAAATTTAACACTATATGCTAATTTTTTGAGAAGGACCTGTATAGTTATTTCTTATTAATTGTACATTTAAATCGTGTATCCATGTAGTTTTTGTGTGGTCATCTTAATTATCTACTCAAATATGCCTGTCTGACACTAGACACGGACATTAGATTTTTACAGATGCCAACAATTTTTATGGACAATTATTGTCATGATTCATTAGGTTGCGAGGGTTTGTAAAGATAATTGGTCATTAAGCAATGTTGCTAAGAAATGACTGTAATTTTATATAAATATGTCAGGGTATAGGGCAAATCAGTATGTTGCATTTTAACATAACTGATCCCCAGAATCCATGGGAGATAGGCTACTGCTAAAGTGCATGATGTAATACCCATATTGGTCAGCACTCAGCAGTCATCTTACAAAGATGCAAAGTCCAACACCTTAAATGATTCATCAAATATATACACCCAAAACAGAAACATCATCCATCTGGGTTGTCAAAAATATATAGGTGAAGTTATTTTCCACTTCAATACACATAGTAGTAGAAACTTAGCATCTTTGTATTGAAGCAGAACAAAATTTCTAAATACTGTATTTTTTCATGACCTGGATGAATTCTGTTTCCTTTATTTCTGAATGTAGTACATGTGTATGATTTAGTACATGTGTTTGGTATAGCCAACAGGAAAAAAGTTATCTGCCCAACACATCTCTAGTCTATGGTCAGTTTATGGCCCACAAGTGATGCTATGCTAGTCCTTTTTCTTTTTCCAAAGACACCAGAATAAGGTTTTATAAAATTTTATTTAGTAAAATATGTGTAAACAGTTGACAATATACAGGTCCTTCTCAAAAAATTAGCATATAGTGTAAAATTTCATTATTTACCATAATGTAATGATTACAATTAAACTTTCATATATTATAGATTCATTATCCACCAACTGAAATTTGTCAGGTCTTTTATTGTTTTAATACTGATGATTTTGGCATACAACTCCTGATAACCCAAAAAACCTGTCTCAATAAATTAGCATATTTCACCTGTCCAATCAAATAAAAGTGTTTTTTAATAACAAACAAAAAAAACATCAAATAATAATGTTCAGTTATGCACTCAATACTTGGTCGGGAATCCTTTGGCAGAAATGACTGCTTCAATGCGGCGTGGCATGGAGGCAATCAGCCTGTGACACTGCTGAGATGTTATGGAGGCCCAGGATGCTTCAATAACGGCCTTAAGCTCATCCAGAGTGTTGGGTCTTGCATCTCTCAACTTTCTCTTCACAATATCCCACAGATTCTCTATGGGGTTCAGGTCAGGAGAGTTGGCTGGCCAATTGAGCACAGTAATACCATGGTCAGTAAACCATTTACCAGTGGTTTTGGCACTGTGAGCAGGTGCCAGGTCGTGCTGAAAAATGAAATCTTCATCTCCATAAAGCATTTCAGCCGATGGAAGCATGAAGTGCTCCAAAATCTCCTGATAGCTAGCTGCATTGACCCTGCCCTTGATGAAACACAGTGGACCAACACCAGCAGCTGACATGGCACCCCACACCATCACTGACTGTGGGTACTTGACACTGGACTTCAGGCATTTTGGCATTTCCTTCTCCCCAGTCTTCCTCCAGACTCTGGCACCTTGATTTCCGAATGACATGCAAAATTTGCTTTCATCAGAAAAAAGTACTTGGGACCACTTAGCAACAGTCCAGTGCTGCTTCTCTGTAGCCCAGGTCAGGCGCTTCTGCCGCTGTTTATGGTTCAAAAGTGGCTTTACCTGGGGAATGCGGCACCTGTAGCCCATTTCCTGACACACCAGACTCAGTCCACTGCTTCCTCAGGTTCCCCAAGGTCTGGAATCGGTCCTTCTCCACAATCTTCCTCAGGGTCCAGTCACCTCTTCTCGTTGTACAGCGTTTTCTGCCACATTGTTTCCTTCCAACAGACTTACCATTGAGGTGCCTTGATACAGCACTCTGGGAACAGCCTATTTGTTGAGAAATTTCTTTCTGGGTCTTACCCTCTTGCTTGAGGGTGTCAATGATGGCCTTCTTGACATCTGTCAGGTCGCTAGTCTTACCCATGATGGGGGTTTTGAGTAATGAACCAGGCAGGGAGTTTTTAAAAGCCTCAGGTATCTTTAGCATGTGTTTAGAGTTAATTAGTTGATTCAGAAGATTAGGGTAATAGGTCATTTAGAGAACCTTTTCTTGATATGCTAATTTATTGAGACAGGTTTTTTGGGTTATCAGGAGTTGTAGGCCAAAATCATCAGTATTAAAACAATAAAAGACCTGACAAATTTCAGTTGGTGGATAATGAATCTATAATATATGAAAGTTTAATTGTAATCATTACATTATGGTAAATAATGAAATTTTACACTATATGCTAATTTTTTGAGAAGGACCTGTATAATGTATTCATTCACTAGTGGAAATGGTTGACAATGACCAATTAATTGCCTAACAAGCAGGGAGTCCCCACATGTGTTGCGGCTGTCGAACACCTGCAAGACATGCAGCCGCAGGGACTCAAACATATTTTTCTAGCACGCTGAAGACATTCAGTTAGCACATGAGCATCCTCTGCTAACATATTATGCGAGCACATTCGCTCATCACTATTAATAATTCATTCATTCCCTCTTCCCTGTTAAGCAGCTATTACATGACTGGTCTGGTTCAAGTTAATTAAAAATAGTGTTAACCAACTTACTAATTATTATTATTATTATTATTATTATTATTTATTATTATAGCGCCATTTTGTCCATGGCGATTTACATGTGAGGAGGGGTGTACATAATAAAAACAAGTACAATAATCTTGAACAATACAAGTTACAACTGGAACAGGAGGAGAGAGGACCCTGCCCGCAAGGGCTCACAATCTACAAGGGATGGGTGAGGGTACAGTAGGTGAGGATAGAGCTGGTCGTAATAGAAAGCATTTTTACAAAAGGCAATGCACTGTACTACCTTCCTGTATTATTGGCTTTTGTGAGAAATTATTTGGCAGTGTAATGTTGAACAACATAAAATGTCACACAAACTGATGCCAGTCAAATCGCTTTTCCACTTTGACAATTCCTACTGTCCTAGCAAAGTCCATTGAGAATCAATTGATAACAAAGTGTCTCTACTGGGACCTCCAGCCAGCAGTTGTGAATAAATCTAGTGCACAGGGGAAATAAAGTGTTACAAGTGCCCATTCCAATCTGTAGGCTTCTGTTTAGGTCGGGTCCTACAGACAGAGATGCTCTGTAAGACACTTCTCTTCTCTCTGGCTAAGAGATGAGGATCCTTAACAGGGTACTCTTCTTTTAAATAAAAATTCCCTAATGGCTATATAAATGTATTTTATAAACTAGACAATCCCTTACGTTCACATACTGATTGTAATGGGAGCACTGTTCATGATCACTTGGCAGCTCTAAAGAGGGATATCACAAACAGGTTTGTCTAGGGCTACTCAATTTTCCATATCTCAGGGGTTGCCCTGGCATTCACCTTTTAACCCCTGTACAGGAACCTGGACTTCACAGGGACCTCTGGACTCGGACCATGGAGTTAGCTGCCCACTGGCCAGGCGGCGCATTGCTGTCCGAACTTGGTTTGATTTATACCGTCATATGACTACACCTTAAATCTAAACTATAATGCTACTGGAAATAGAGATTAATGTATATAAGCTGTAAAGAAAGGCTTTTTTTATATAAAAAGCTAATGGCTTGATGGATATGGTAGAAGACTTTTTAACTAGAACTTATTTCGGGTAAGGTCTTAGGGTACGTGTCCACAATCAGGATGGCCAGCGGTACCCTTCTGGGACACGATGATGCCGGATGTGTTCATTGCACACATCCGGCATCATTGCACCCCTCACATAGGGCCCTGTGTTATTCCTTGCGGCGGCGCAGCGTCGCCACAAGGAACACGGACATGCTGCAATCTTAAAAGACGCGCAGCATGTCCGGAGTCGCAGGGCCGACGGATGCGTGTTTCCACGCATACTGGACACGGGATTTCATAAAGTCCCCTCCACTATGCTGGAACATCTGGACGCTGCGTGTTTGACGCTGCGGCCCCACGCAGCGTCAAACACGCAGCGTTTCCTGAATGTGGACACGTACCCTTAAAATTCCAGATAAAAGTCTTAAAGTACAAGGCACTTTTTTTGCGGTGCAGCAAAATAAAAAAAGAAAAAACAGTTTTATGACTTGTTCACACACTGTGTTTTTACTTTTTAAAGGTAAAAAATGCTGTTCTTTACAATACCAGAAAGGTGAATCAGATTACTGAAATCTCATGCACACGCTGCTTATTTTTTCCTTGCCGATTTGACCCACGAAACAGTTTTTTCGAATCTGCAGCATGTCAATTTTTTCAGTGTTTTTTTGCAGTGGTTTTCACCCAAATAAATGGGGACAAAATGCAAGTAAATATCTTCAAAAGCACACATAAAGCACTTCTAATTAGTACATTTTTTACATAACATTTTTCTTGCCAACATGCTAGCTTTTGGTGCAAAAAAAAAAAAACTGCTGCAAATACTCAACTTGTGCACACAGCCTTACAGATATAGAAGCCATTTCATGAGAAATGGGGCTTGTTACAGAAAATAAGTGACCTATAGGCAGAAAACAGCAAAGCTTTCTCCAAGTTACACAGTTACACATGATTTATGGTGTGTTTATGTTTTTTAATCCTTTGTTCCACAAACATGCTACAACAATCAAAAACTACTATCAAATTAAATCAGTCTCAAAAGCAAAAAAGCCAAATGAAATTGCTAAATAGTTCCAAGCCTATTCACTTCCCATAACAAATGTAATAAGAATAATAATATAAATAATATTTTAAGGGCATCACAGATGGACAATAATCTAATTTATCTGGAAAAGGAAGTCAAAATATATTTTCAGCCATGGAAAACTTTTAACTGCAGTAAAGGGAAGCAAATGTTATACAATGCTTCTAACAAATTAGAATATCATCAAAAAGTTATTTTATTTCAGTTCTGCAATACAAAACTAATAATGCAAAAAAAAGTTCATAATCATTTAGAAACAGCAATACTAATGTTTTAACTCAGGAAGAGTTCAGAAAGCAATATTTTGTGGAATAACCATGATTTTTAATCACAGCTTTCATATGTCTACTCTTGGCATGCTTTCCACCGGTCTTTCACACTGCTTTTGGGTGACCTTATGCCACTCCTGGTACAAATATTTAAGCAGTTCTTCCTTGCTTGATGGCTTGTGACTATCCATCTTCCTCTTGATTACATTCCAGAGGTATTCAATGGGGTTCAGGTCTGGAGATTTGGTTGGCCATGACAGGGATTTGATGTGGTGGTCCTTCATCCACACCTTGATTGGCCTAGCTGTGTGGCATGGCACATTGTCCTGCAGGAAAAACAGTCCTCAGAGTTGGGGAACATTGCCTGAGCAGAAGGAATCAACTCTTTTTCCAGGATAACCTTGTATGCGGCTTGATTCATACATCCTTTGCAAAGATTATCCTGCCCAATTCCAGCCTTGCTGAACCCCATTGAAAACCTCTGTAATGTAATCAAGAGGAAGATGGATAGTCATAAGCCATCAAACAAAGAAGAACTGCTTAAATTTTTGTACCAGGAGTGGCATAAGGTCACCCAAAAGCAGTGTGAAAGACTGGTGGAAAGCATGCCAAGACACATGAAAGCTGTGATTAAAAATCATGGTTTTTCCACAAAATATTGATTTCTGAACTTTTCCTGCGTTAAAACATTAGTATTGTTGTTTCTAAGTTATTATGAACTTTTTTTTTGCATTATTTGAGGTCTGCAAGCAATGCATTTTTATGTTATTTTGACCATTTCTCATTTTCTGAAAATAAATACATAATGTATTGCTTGGAACTTCGGAGACGTGTTGTCAGTAGTTTATAGAATAAAAGAACAATTTACATTTTACTCAAAAATATACCTATAAAGAGAAAAATCAGACAAACTGAAAATTTTGCAGTGGTCTCTTAACCCCTTCACCCCCAAGGGTGGTTTGCACGTTAATGACCGGGCCAATTTTTACAATTCTGACCACTGTCCCTTTATGAGGCTATAACTCTGGAACGCTTTGACGGATCTTGGCGATTCTGACATTGTTTTCTCGTGACATATTGTACTTCATGTTAGTGGTAAAATTTATTCGATATAACTTGCGTTTATTTGTGAAAAAAATGGAAATTTGGCGAAAATTTTGAAAATTTTGCAATTTTCCAACTTTGAATTTTTATGCCCTTAAATCACAGACATATGTCACGCAAAATACTTAATAAGTAACATTTCCCACATGTCTACTTTACATCAGTACAATTTTGGAACCAAAATTTTTTTTTGTGACGGAGTTATAAGGGTTAAAAGTTGACCAGCAATTTCTCATTTTTACAACACCATTTTTTTTTAGGGACCACATCTCATTTGAAGTCATTTTGAGGGGTCTATATGATAGAAAATACCCAAGTGTGACACCATTCTAAAAACTGCACCCCTCAAGGTGCTCAAAACCACATTCAAGAAGTTTATTAACCCTTCAGGTGTTTCACAGGAATTTTTGGAATGTTTAAATAAAAATGAACATTTAACTTTTTTTCACACAAAATTTATTTCAGCTCCAATTTGTTTTATTTTACCAAGGGTAACAGGAGAAAATGGACCCCCAAAGTTGTTGTACAATTTGTCCTGAGTACGCTGATACCCCATATGTGGGGGTAAACCACTGTTTGGGCGTATGGCAGAGCTCGGAAGGAAAGGAGCGCCATTTGACTTTTCAATGCAAAATTGACTGGAATTGAGATGGGACGCCATGTTGCGTTTGGAGAGCCCCTGATGTGCCTAAACACTGAAACCCCCTACAAGTGACACCATTTTGGAAAGTAGACCCCCTAAGGAACTTATCTTGATGTGTGGTGAGCACTTTGACCCACCAAGTGCTTCACAGAAGTTTATAATGCAGAGCCGTAAAAATAAAAAATCATATTGTTTCACAAAAATGATCTTTTCGCCCCCAATTTTTTATTTTCCCAAGGGTAAGAGAAGAAATTGGACCCCAAAAAATGTTGTGCAATTTGTCCTGAGTACGATGATACCCCATATGTGGGTGTAAACCATTGTTTGGGCGCATGGCAGAGCTTGGAAGGGAAGGAGCGCCATTTGACTTTTCAATGCAAAATTGACTGGAATTGAGATGGGACGCCATGTTGCGTTTGGAGAGCCCCTGATGTGCCTAAACATTGAAACTCCCTACAAGTGACACCATTTTGGAAAGTAGACCCCCTAAGGAACTTATCTAGATGTGTGGTGAGCACTTTGACCCACCAAGTGCTTCACAGAAGTTTATAATGCAGAGCCGTAAAAATAAAAAATCATATTTTTTCACAAAAATGATCTTTTCGCCCCCAATTTTTTATTTTCCCAAGGGTAAGAGAAGAAATTGGACCCCAAAAAATGTTGGCCAATTTGTCCTGAGTACGCTGATACCCCATATGTGGGTGTAAACCATTGTTTGGGCGCATGGCAGAGCTTGGAAGGGAAGGAGCGCCATTTGACTTTTCAATGCAAAATTGACTGGAATTGAGATGGGATGCCATGTTGCGTTTGGAGAGCCCCTGATGTGCCTAAACATTGAAACTCCCTACAAGTGACACCATTTTGGAAAGTAGACCCCCTAAGGATCTTATCTAGATGTGTTTTGAGAGCTTTGAACCCCCAAGTGTTTCACTACAGATTATAACGCAGAGCCGTGAAAATAATTTTTATTTTTTTTCTCAAAAATGATTTTTTTAGCACCCAGCTTTGTATTTTTACAAGGGTAACAGAATAAATTGGACCCCAAAATTTGTTTTCCAATTTGTCCTGAGTACGCTGATACCCCATATGTGGGGGGGAACCACTGTTTGGGCGCATGACAGAGCTCGGAAGGGAAGGAGCGCCATTTGGAATGCAGACTTAAATGGATTGGTCAGCAGCCGTCACGTTGCATTTGCAGAGCCCCTGATGTACCCAAACAGTACAAACCCCCCACAAGTGACCCCATATTGGAAACTAGACCTCCCAAGGAACTTATCTAGATGTGTTTTGAGAACTTTGAACCCCCAAGTGTTTCACTAAAGTTTATAGCGCAAAGCCGTGAAAATAAAAATTCTTTTTTTTTTTCACAAAAATGATTTTTTAGCCCCCAGTTTTGTATTTTTACAAGGGTAACAGGATAAATTAGACCCCAAAAGTTGTTGTCCAATTTGTCCTGAGTACGCTGATACCCCATATGTGGGGGGGAACCACTGTTTGGGTGCATGACAGAGCTCGGAAGGGAAGGAGCGCCATTTGGAATGCAGCCTTAAATGGATTGGTCTGCAGGCGTCACGTTGCATTTGCAGAGCCCCTGATGTACCCAAACAGTACAAACCCCCCACAAGTGACCCCATATTGGAAACTAGACCTCCCAAGGAACTTATCTAGATGTGTTGTGAGAACTTTGAACCCCCAAGTGTTTCACTACAGTTTATAACGCAGAGCCGTGAAAATAAAACATCTTTTTTTTCCCACAAAAATGATTTTTAGCCCCCCAAATTTTTATTTTCCTAAGGATAACAAGAGAACTTGGACCCCAGAAGTTGTTGTTCAATTTGTCCCGAGTACGCTGATAACACATATGTTGGGGTAAACCCCTTTTTGGGCGCACGGGAGAGCTCGGAAGGGAAGGAGCACTGTTTTACTTTTTCAACACGCAGAATTGGCTGGAATTGAGATTGGACGCCATGTCGCGCTTGGAGAGCCCCTGATGTGCCTGGACAGTGGAAACTCCCCAATTCTACCTGAAACCCTAACCCAAACACACCCCTAACCCTAATCCCAACGGTAACCCTAACCACACCCCTAGCCCTGACACACCCATAATTCTAATCCCAACCCTAATCCAAACGTAAATGTAATCCAAACCCTAACCCTAACTTTACCTCCAACCCTAGCCCTAACCCTAACCCTACCCCTCACCCCAACCCTAAACGTGACTGAAATACGTGTCACTAAAATACGTGTCACTAAAATACGTGGCACTGAAATACGTGGCACTGAAATACGTGGCACTGAAATACGTGGCACTGAAATACGTGGCACTGAAATACGTGATACGTGGCACTTAAATACGTGGCACTGAAACACGTGGCACTGAAATACGTGATACGTGGCACTGAAATACGTGGCACTGAAATATGTGGCACTGAAATACGTGGCACTGAAATACGTGGCACTGAAACACGTGGCACTGAAATACGTGATACGTGGCACTGAAATACGTGGCACTGAAATACGTGGCACTTAAATACGTGGCACTGAAATATGTGATACGTGGCACTGAAATACGTGGCACTGAAATACGTGGCACTGAAATACGTGGCACTGAAATACGTGGCACTGAAATACGTGGCACTGAAATACGTGGCACTGAAATATGTGATACGTGGCACTTAAATACGTGGCACTGAAACACGTGGCACTGAAATACGTGGCACTGAAACACGTGGCACTGAAATACGTGGCACTGAAATACGTGGCACTGAAATACGTGGCACTGAAATACGTGGTACTAAAATATGTGGCACTGAAATACGTGATACGTGGCACTGAAATACGTGGCACTGAAACACGTGGCACTGAAATACGTGGCACAGAAATACGTGGCACTGAAATACGTGGCACTGAAATACGTGGCACTGAAATACGTGGCACTGAAATACGTGGCACTATGACTGTCAGAAAATGTTCATTAAACGGTTAGGGGTGAGGTTAGGGGTAGAGTTAGGGTTAGGGTTTGGATCCCTTTATCACCTTGATGGTGGTGGGTGGCTTTTCAGTGTGTTTTCTGTTTTTTTTCGATAAAAATGCATGCGTTTTTAACGCAAACAAACGCATGTGCTTAAAAACGCAAGAAAATACTGCAGGTTGTATTTCTGAAAATGAACGCATGCAGAAAAAAACCGCATGCGTTTGAAAACGCGACCAAACGCGTACAAAAAACCGCATGCGTTTTCAATGTCAAATATAGGGAAAAAACGCATGCGGTTTTTTGTGCAAAAAACGCTGCAGACAAAAACGCAAGTGTGAAACCAGCGACGCTTTTTATAGCAAAAAAGTTTTTGCGTCTCCACATTTTGAGACCTATAATTTTTCCACATTTTGCTCCACAGAGTCATGTGAGGTCTTGTTTTTTGCGGGACGAGTTGACGTTTTTATTGGTAACATTTTCGGACACGTGACCATTTTTGATCGCTTTTTATTCCGATTTTTGTGAGGCAGAATGACCAAAAACCTGCTATTCATGAATTTCTTTTGGGAGAGGCGTTTATACCGTTCCGCGTTTGGTAAAATTGATAAAGCAGTTTTATTCGTCGGGTCAGTACGATTACAGCGATATCTCATTTATATCATTTTTTTATGTTTTGGCGCTTTTATACGATAAAAACTAAAATATAGAAAAAATAATTATTTTGGTATCGCTTTATTCTCAGGACTATAACTTTTTTATTTTTTTGCTGATGATGCTGTATGGCGGCTTTTTTTTTGCGGGACAAGATGACGTTTTCAGCGGTACCATGGATATTTATATCAGTCTTTTTGATCGTGTGTTATTCCACTTTTTGTTCGGCGGTATGGTAATAAAGCGTTGTTTTTTGCCTCGTTTTTTTTTTTTTTTTCTTACGGTGTTTACTGAAGGGGTTAACTAGTGGGGCAGTTTTATAGGTTGGGTCGTTACGGACGCGGCGATACTAAATATGTGTACTTTTATTGTTTTGTTTTTTTTATTTAGATAAAGAAATGTATTTATGGGAATAATATATTTTTTTTATTATTATTTATTTAGGAATTTTTTTTTTATTTTTTTTTACACATGTGGAAAAATTTTTTTTTTACTTTTTTACTTTGTCCCAGGGGGGGACATCACAGATCATTGATCTGGCAGTGTGCACAGCACTCTGCCAGATCGACGATCTGCTGTGCAGGGCTGCAGGCTTTCCAAGTGTCTGCTCTGAGCAGACACTCGGTAAGCCACCTCCCTCCCTGCAGGACCCGGATGCCGCGGCCATCTTGGATCCGGGACCTGCGGCGAGGAGGGAGGTAGGAGACCCTCAGAGCAACGCGATCACATCGCGTTGCTCCGGGGGTCTCAGGGAAGCCCGCAGGGAGCCCCCTCCCTGCGCGATGCTTCCCTATACCGCCGGTACACTGCGATCATGTTTGATCGCGGTGTGCCGGGGGTTAATGTGCCGGGGGCGGTCCGTGACCGCTCCTGGCACATAGTGCCGGATGTCAGCTGCGATATGCAGCTGACACCCGGCCGCGATCGGCCGCGCTCCCCCCGTGAGCGCCGCTGATCGATGATGACGTACTATCCCGTCGGCGGTCATACGGGCCCACCCCACCTCGACGGGATAGTACGTCAAATGTCGGGAAGGGGTTAATTTGTTGCCTGAGCTGTAATACTGCATATGAGGTTCACTTTTTGTATTGAAGAACTGAAATAAATTAACTTTTTTGATGATATTTTAGTTGTGTGAGAAGCATCTGTATCTATAGAAATGTGAACTAATTGAACACAAAAGCATATGAATATGAAAACGGTATACAAAGTCCTGCAAATGTTTCTCCCCCTTTTGACAAGCACTCCTCCATATGTGATGAAAGGTAGTTGTAGTAACTAGTACCTAATGCTTGTGAGAGTCAAAAATCTCCTCTGTCACATAATTAGACACCAGTATTAACACTAGTTAGGTCCTTCTGTTACAGATTTTTTGACTACTTTGTATACATTTCATTCATTTTATATAACATAAAATTAAAGAAGTTCTTAGTTTTAGCAAAAATGTATTTATTCTCATCATTATATGTCACATTTTGATGCACAATCAATTTTTTATTCAATGAATAATATTTTATCTCCTTCTTCTTGGCATTGGACCAATACATTCTCTGTCTAAAAGGCCTTTATTGTGACAACTGCTGATAACACTTGAAATGTTACCAGATCTTTACACACGTATGTTCTTACTATCAATTCCTAGCATCTGAAACATAAGTAGCCATTTAGTAAATGCTTTTAATAAAATACCAAGGCCTCATATCTTTTTTTAGGAGTAAGGGCTACAATACCCCAATTACAAATAGACCTGTATGGACATATAATTAATTATGTAAAAAATGGAAATATATTCATATTTAGCACCAGAATTTCTCAGGAGAGCATCCTATCTCTTGGGGTATCCAGATGGCACAAAGATAAAATTAAAAACAAATAAAATTTACAACATAAAAAAAAAAGAGTTACTCAAGTATGCCTACCCATTTTTAAATTAGTTGTTATATTTACATCTCACTTATTAGATATACAGTATGTCCACGATTTAATTAAAATTTGTACTTGCAGATGTTGAAATACTTGTGAAATAATGAATTATGCCTCTGTTTCTATATATTTAGATGCAAAATATAGCTTTTTGAGGGCTTCTTTGGGTCACTGAAAGTCTACATAGACAACTCTACAACAACGATTTTAATGTATGATTTTAATAAATACCGTTGACTACTCTGTAAGAGTTTTCCTTTGACTAATTTCTTAAAAAAGCAATTGTATATAACTGAAGGTACCGTATAAGCCATGACTGAGATTTCTACAGTAGTTAAAAATAAAAAGTCATATACCCGTCTCTGTTTAGCCTTGTAATCAACAAATATCACTAAAACATATACCGTATTTTTTGGACTATAAGACGCACCGGACCATAAGACGCACCCCAAATTTGGGGTGAAAATTGCAGAAAAAAAGATTTTTTTATAAGATGGGGTCCGTATAATTGTCCGAATTTACAGTATCTTACCTGAGGGCTGGCGGCGGCAGAGCAGGGTCACAGGAGGCATGGTGTCGGCAGAGGTGGAGTGATGCGGTACAGCGTGCACCTGAGCAGGGTCCCTTCCTGCTTAGGTGGGTGACGCCATGGCCTGGTGGCCATGGGGGGGTTGCAGCAGTGGTGTGGCGACGGCAGAGGTGCGGGGATAATGAGCAGTATGGCGTGAGCAGGGTCTCTTCCACAGGTGAGGTGATGCAGGGGCCCGGTATCCAATGTGAGCAGCAGAGCCGGGTTAATTACCGGTTTCTCGGAGGCGGCGGCCATCTTCCTGAGGCCGCACGTGTGCAGATGGAGTGCTCTGCTTCCCGGGGCTTCAGGAAAATGGCCACGGGAGGCCGCGCATGCGCAGATGGAGATCGCGGCAGCCATTTTCCTGAAGCCGAGATCTTAATCTGCGAACTCGGCTTCAGGAAAATGGCCACCGCGATCTCCATCTGCGCACGCGCGGCCTCCCGCGACCATTTTCCTGAAGCCCCAGGAAGCAGAGCACTCCATCTGCGCATGCGCGGTCTCAGGAAGATGGCCTCCACCACCGATAACGCCATGATTCACCCGGCTCTGCTGCTTACCGGGCTGCTGCATCACCCCACCTGTGGAAGGGACCCCGCTCACGCCATACAGCTCACTGCGCATCCTCATCCCCGCACCTCTGCCACTGCCGCACCTCTGCCGCCACCACACCACTGCCGGTAAGCCTATATTCCAACTATAAGACGCACCCCCCATTTTCCCCCCTTTTTTTTGGGGAAAAGTGCGCCTTATAGTCAGAAAAATATGGTAAATGGTGTATTTCTACTAAATGATTTGCAATTATGTAATACATGCCTTGTCTGAATCCACTCTTTCTTAACGAGTATGTTCTTTGCGTACAAGTTCCATCCATGTTCTTTCCGGATAGATACCCAGAATTGCCTATGTAACTGTTCTCCTGTCCATGGTTTTTATAAACCAAGGGGCCTGCAGAAAAACTGAGCCTTGTCTCCTTTTTACCCTAGTCACAGATCAAACTCACCCATTCAAGTCTATTTATTCATGAAAAACTCAGACATTGCTTGTATGCTATTCTGTCACTGTCATGTGTCAGATTCAAACCCTGAAACCTATGCTTTGCTTCTCTGTCCACCGAGCCACAGCAGATATACCTTTTCTCCAGGTGTTATCCTTACTTTAGTCTTTTAGGGTAATAGGTGATTTCATTTACTCATTTGTCTGTCATATCAACTTTCAGGTGCAGCTTTATATACTTTCCCCTTGCTGGTGATAGTCTCATTTGGATGTCCAGCCATACTTCTGTAGTTTAAGACAGTCAGTGAAAGACCAGCTAGGGTTTATCTCTCTGCTGTTTATGTTCTTCACCCTGCATCTATCTGTTTCTTTTTAGGCAGTAGGCGGCATATTCTCTAACAGTATGCTCATAATTCTTAATTTTGTATTTCGTGGTTGTCTTTACTCACTCTGGGATCCCATTTTATTTCAGCACACTTTCCCTTGTGTAGATAATTTACACTCTGCTCTGCCCTCTGTTTCTTTAGGAGTAACGTGAAGTGTTTGATGGCCATTTAGGCAGCATAGGTCCAAGTTTCCACCATCTAGTCTATACTTAGATAGGAGAATGTTGTGAATTTGGATTCTGGGCTCCCCCGGTGGCTACTGGTGGAATTGAACTGGTGTCTTCATCTTCTCTGTTCACCTGTTCCCATCAAGATGTCGGAGTCGCTATATAACCTTGCTGCTCTGTTAGTTGCTTGCCGGTCAGCAATGTTATCAGAAGCCTCTCTGTGCTTGTTCCTGCTCCTAGACAACTACTAGATAAGTTGGACTCTTGTCCATGTTTGTTTTTGCATTTTGGTTCCAGTTCACAGCTGTAGTTTCGTTACTGTGTCTGGAAAGCTCTTGTGAACAGGAATTGCCACTCTGGTGTTATGAGTTAATGCCAGAGTTTTAAAGTAATTTCTGGATGGTGTTTTGATTAGGGTTTTTAGCTGACCATGAAAGTGTCCTTTCTGTCTTCTGCTATGTAGTAAGTGGACCTCAAATTTGCTAAACCTATTTTCATACTACGTTTGTTGTTTCATCTTAATTCACCGCCAATACATGTGGGGGGCCTCTGTCTCCTTTTGGGGTATTTCTCTAGAGGTGAGCTAGGACTAATATTTTCCTCTGCTAGCATTATTTAGTCCTCCGGCTGGTGCTGGGCATCTAGAATCAACGTAGGCATGCTACCCGGCCACTGCTAGTTGTGTGTTAGGTTTAGTTCATGGTCAGCTCAGTTCCCATCTTCCAAGAGCTAGTTCCTATATATGCTTATGCTATGATCTCTTGCCATTGAGATCATGACAGTTTGACCGGCCCACTAAAGGGTTAAAATCCTTGGCTGAGAAAGGAGAGAAATAAGTAGTCTGCTGAAATTTTTTTTTTTTTTTTTCTCTCCTTTGAATGGCTCTGTGTCCACCTGTTTGTAATGGATCTTCAGAGTGTAACTGCAGGTTTGAATAATCTCGCCACGAAGGTACAAAATTTGCAAGATTTTGTTTGTCATGCACCTGTATCTGAGCCGAGAATTCCTTTGCCGGAATTTTTCTCGGGGAATAGATCTGGGTTTCAGAATTTTCGAAATAATTGCAAATTATTTTTGTCCCTGAAATCTCGCTCTGCCGGAGACCCTGCACAGCAGGTTAGGATTGTGATTTCCTTGCTCCGGGGCGACCCTCAAGACTGGGCTTTTTCATTGACACCAGGGGATCCTGCGTTGCTCAATGTGGATGCGTTTTTTCTGGCCTTGGGGTTGCTTTATGACGAACCTCATTTGGAGCTTCAGGCAGAAAAAACTTTGATGTCCCTATCTCAGGGGCAAGATGAAGCGGAAATTTACTGCCAAAGATTCCGTAAATGGTCTGTGCTTACTCAGTGGAATGAGTGCGCCCTGGCGGCGACTTTCAGAGAGGGTCTCTCTGATGCCATTAAGGATGTTATGGTGGGGTTCCCTGTGCCTGCGGGTCTGAATGAGTCCATGACAATGGCTATTCAGATCGATAGGCGTTTGCGGGAGCGCAAACCAGTGCACCATCTGGCGGTGTCCACTGAGAAATCGCCAGAGAGTATGCAGTGTGATAGAATTCTGTCCCGAAGCGAGCGGCAGAATTTTAGACGGAAAAATGGGTTGTGTTTCTATTGTGGTGATTCTACTCATGTTATATCAGCATGCTCTAAGCGCACTAAAAAACTTGGTAAATCTGTTTCCATTTGCACCTTACCGTCTAAGTTTATTCTATCTGTGACCCTGATTTGCTCTTTGTCATCTATTACCACGGACGCCTATGTCGACTCTGGCGCCGCTTTGAGTCTTATGGATTGGTCCTTTGCCAAACGCTGTGGGTATGATTTAGAGCCTTTGGAGACTCTTATTCCTCTGAAGGGGATTGACTCCACCCCATTGGCTAATAATAAACCACAATACTGGACACAAGTAACTATGCGTATTAATCCGGGTCACCAGGAGATTATTCGCTTTCTGGTGCTGTATAATCTACATGATGATTTGGTGCTAGGATTGCCTTGGCTGCAATCTCACAACCCAGTCCTCGACTGGAGAGCTATGTCTGTGTTGAGCTGGGGATGTAAGGGGGCTCATGGGGATGTACCTGTGGTTTCCATTTCATCATCTATTCCCTCTGAAATTCCTGAGTTCCTGTCTGACTATCGTGACGTCTTTGAAGAATCCAAGCTTGGTTCGTTACCTCCGCACCGAGAGTGCGATTGTACCATAGATTTAATTCCGGGTAGTAAATTCCCAAAGGGTCGTTTATTTAATCTGTCTGTGCCTGAACATGCTGCTATGCGAGAATATATAAAGGAGTCCTTGGAAAAGGGACATATTCGTCCATCGTCATCTCCCTTAGGAGCCGGTTTTTTCTTTGTGTCAAAAAAAGACGGCTCTTTGAGACCATGTATTGATTATCGGCTTTTGAATAAAATCACTGTTAAATATCAATACCCATTGCCGTTGCTGACTGATTTGTTTGCTCGCATAAAGGGGGCCAAGTGGTTCTCTAAGATTGACCTTCGTGGGGCGTATAATTTGGTGCGAATCAGGCAGGGGGATGAGTGGAAAACCGCATTTAATACGCCCGAGGGCCACTTTGAGTATTTAGTGATGCCTTTTGGTCTTTCTAATGCTCCGTCAGTTTTCCAGTCCTTTATGCATGATATTTTTCGCGATTATTTGGATAAATTTATGATTGTGTATCTGGATGATATTCTGATTTTTTCGGATGACTGGGACTCTCATGTCCAGCAAGTCAGGAGGGTTTTTCAGGTTTTGCGGTCTAATTCTTTGTGTGTGAAGGGTTCTAAGTGTGTTTTTGGGGTACAGAGGATTTCCTTTTTGGGATATATTTTTTCCCCCTCTTCCATTGAAATGGATCCTGTCAAGGTTCAAGCTATTTGTGATTGGACGCAGCCCTCTTCTCTTAAGAGTCTTCAGAAATTTTTGGGCTTTGCTAACTTTTATCGTCGATTTATTGCTGGTTTTTCGGATATTGCTAAGCCATTGACCGATTTGACTAAGAAGGGTGCTGATGTTGCTGATTGGTCCCCTGATGCTGTGGAGGCCTTTCGGGAGCTTAAGCGCCGTTTTTCCTCTGCCCCTGTGTTGCGTCAGCCTGATGTTGCTCTACCTTTTCAGGTTGAGGTCGACGCTTCTGAGATCGGAGCTGGGGCAGTGTTGTCGCAGAAAAGTTCTGACTGCTCCGTTATGAGGCCTTGCGCCTTCTTTTCCCGTAAATTTTCGCCCGCTGAGCGGAATTATGATGTTGGTAATCGGGAGCTTTTGGCCATGAAGTGGGCTTTTGAGGAGTGGCGCCATTGGCTTGAGGGGGCCAGACATCAGGTGGTGGTATTGACTGACCACAAAAATTTGATTTATCTTGAGACCGCCAGGCGCCTGAATCCTAGACAGGCGCGCTGGTCATTATTTTTCTCTCGGTTTAATTTTGTGGTGTCATACCTACCGGGTTCTAAGAATGTTAAGGCGGATGCCCTTTCTAGGAGTTTTGAGCCTGACTCACCTGGTAATTCTGAGCCCACAGGTATCCTTAAGGATGGAGTGGTATTGTCAGCCGTTTCTCCAGACCTGCGGCGGGCCTTGCAGGAGTTTCAGGCGGATAGACCTGATCGTTGCCCACCTGATAAACTGTTTGTCCCTGATGATTGGACCAGTAGAGTCATCTCTGAGGTTCATTCTTCTGCGTTGGCAGGTCATCCTGGCATTTTTGGTACCAGGGATTTGGTGGCAAGGTCCTTCTGGTGGCCTTCCCTGTCACGAGATGTGCGAGGCTTTGTGCAGTCTTGTGACGTTTGTGCTCGGGCCAAGCCTTGTTGTTCTCGGGCTAGTGGATTGTTGTTGCCCTTGCCTATTCCTAAGAGGCCTTGGACGCACATCTCGATGGATTTTATTTCAGATCTGCCTGTTTCTCAGAAGATGTCTGTCATCTGGGTGGTGTGTGACCGTTTCTCTAAGATGGTCCATTTGGTTCCTCTGCCCAAGTTGCCTTCTTCTTCCGAGTTGGTTCCTCTGTTTTTTCAAAATGTTGTTCGTTTGCATGGTATTCCTGAGAATATCGTTTCTGACAGAGGGACCCAATTCGTGTCTAGATTTTGGCGGGCATTCTGTGCTAGGATGGGCATAGATTTATCTTTTTCGTCCGCTTTCCATCCTCAGACGAATGGCCAGACCGAGCGGATTAATCAGACCCTGGAGACATATCTGAGGTGTTTTGTGTCTGCTGACCAGGATGATTGGGTTGCTTTTTTGCCATTGGCGGAGTTCGCTCTCAATAATCGGGCCAGCTCTGCCACTTTGGTGTCCCCGTTTTTCTGTAATTCGGGGTTTCATCCTCGATTTTCCTCTGGTCAGGTGGAATCTTCGGATTGTCCTGGAGTGGATGCTGTGGTGGAGAGATTGCATCAGATCTGGGGGCAGGTGGTGGACAATTTGAGGTTGTCCCAGGAGAAGACTCAGCTTTTTGCCAACCGCCACCGTCGTGTTGGTCCTCGGCTTTGTGTTGGAGATTTGGTGTGGTTGTCTTCTCGTTTTGTCCCTATGAGGGTCTCTTCTCCTAAGTTTAAGCCTCGGTTCATTGGCCCGTATAAGATATTGGAGATTCTTAACCCTGTTTCCTTCCGTTTGGACCTCCCTGCATCCTTTTCTATTCATAACGTTTTTCATCGGTCATTATTGCGCAGGTATGAGGTACCGGTTGTGCCTTCCGTTGAGCCTCCTGCTCCGGTGTTGGTTGAGGGTGAGTTGGAGTACGTTGTGGAGAAAATCTTAGACTCTCGTGTTTCCAGACGGAGACTCCAGTATTTGGTCAAGTGGAAGGGATACGGCCAGGAGGATAATTCTTGGGTGAATGCATCTGATGTTCATGCCTCTGATCTGGTTCGTGCCTTTCATAGGGCCCATCCTGATCGCCCTGGTGGTTCTGGTGAGGGTTCGGTGCCCCCTCCTTGAGGGGGGGGTACTGTTGTGAATTTGGATTCTGGGCTCCCCCGGTGGCTACTGGTGGAATTGAACTGGTGTCTTCATCTTCTCTGTTCACCTGTTCCCATCAAGATGTGGGAGTCGCTATATAACCTTGCTGCTCTGTTAGTTGCTTGCCGGTCAGCAATGTTATCAGAAGCCTCTCTGTGCTTGTTCCTGCTCCTAGACAACTACTAGATAAGTTGGACTCTTGTCCATGTTTGTTTTTGCATTTTGGTTCCAGTTCACAGCTGTAGTTTCGTTACTGTGTCTGGAAAGCTCTTGTGAACAGGAATTGCCACTCTGGTGTTATGAGTTAATGCCAGAGTTTTAAAGTAATTTCTGGATGGTGTTTTGATTAGGGTTTTTAGCTGACCATGAAAGTGTCCTTTCTGTCTTCTGCTATGTAGTAAGTGGACCTCAAATTTGCTAAACCTATTTTCATACTACGTTTGTTGTTTCATCTTAATTCACCGCCAATACATGTGGGGGGCCTCTGTCTCCTTTTGGGGTATTTCTCTAGAGGTGAGCTAGGACTAATATTTTCCTCTGCTAGCATTATTTAGTCCTCCGGCTGGTGCTGGGCATCTAGAATCAACGTAGGCATGCTACCCGGCCACTGCTAGTTGTGTGTTAGGTTTAGTTCATGGTCAGCTCAGTTCCCATCTTCCAAGAGCTAGTTCCTATATATGCTTATGCTATGATCTCTTGCCATTGAGATCATGACAGGAGAAGCTTGAGTAACTCCATCAGTTTTTTGTCTTATTTTAGAAAAACAGATGAAACTCTAATGGTAATGACCAATGCCAATGAAAATCTGATCCAAAACACTGACAAAACACATTCCATTTTTATTTAGAGAAATAACAGATGTCTGAATAAGGGCTCATGGAGTTTGCGATTCTATGCGAGGAGTTTGTTATCCTTCGATGAGGTTCTTATCCTAACAGGTCATGTGTACAGGGGTCATGCTAATGAGACAACTGAATTCTCTTTTTTGTTTCATTATTTTTAATTAACACCTTAACGTCCAATGATGGGTGTCTGTCATTGGACACCTCCCGTTTGGTGCGGGCTCCGGCAATGAGACCACACCTTTTCCGGCACATGACAGCTGATCTGATCAGCTGATATGTGCCTGGAACAGCCGTGGGTGGAATCGCGATTCACCCACCACTGTTGACATGCTAAATGTCACTGTCAAACTCTGACAGTGGCATTTAACATGCATGCGCAGGAAGCGCGTCATTACCTCCTCCCATCGGCGCCCATGTCACATGAACGTGGGTCACCGATGTGTTGGCATGACAATCTGGGGTCAGCAGGAGACCTCTATGGTTGTCATAGCCCAGTGGTCGGTGCTCATAGCAAGTGAGGTATTCTGCTACATGTAGGTGATATGATCATCACTTGCATGTAGCAGAGCCAATCAGGTTATGGTAGCTTCTAGACTCCCATGGAGACTATTGAAGCATGCCAAAAGTAAAAAAAAAAATGTTATTTAAAAGAAAACTTGTCACCCCCAAAATCGAAGGTGAGCTAAGCCCACCAGCATCAGCGGCTTATCTACAGCATTCTGGAATGCTGTAGATAAGCCCACGATGTATCCTGAAAGATGAGAAAAAGAGGTTAGATTATACTCACCCAGGGGTGGTCCCAGTATGATGGGCATTGCGGTCCTGTCCGGGGCCTCCCATCTTCTTACAATGACATCCTCTTCTTGTATTCAAGCAGTGGCGCCGATGCAGGCGTACTTTGTCTGCCCTGTTAAGGGCAGAGCAAAGTACTGCAATGCGCAGGCGCTGGGCCTCTCTGACCTTTCCCGGCGCCTGCGCACTGCAGTACTTTGCTCTGCCCTCAACAGGGCAGACAAAGTACGCCTGCGCCGGAGCCGCAGCATGACTATAAGAAGAGGACATCATCATAAAAAGATAGGAGACCCCGGACCGGACCACAATGCCTATCAGACCGGACCGCAGCGGGACCGCCCCTGGGTGAGTATAATCTAACCTCTTTTTCTCATCTTTCAGGATACATCACGGGCTTATCTACAGCATTCCAGAATGCTGTAGATAAGCCCCTGATGCTGGTGGGCTTAGCTCATCTTCGATTTTGGGAGTGAAAGGTTCCCTTTAAAATATAAAAGAATAAAAAATATAAAAGCTCAAATCACCCCCCTTTTGCCCCATTCAAAATAAAACAATATATGCACATATTTGGTATAGCTGCTTTCAGAATCGCCCGATCTATCAATATAAAAAATAATTAATCCAATTGGTAAACGGCATAACGCTAAAAAAATCAAAACGCCAGAATTACGTTTTTTTGGTCATCACAGCATTGTAATAAACTGCAATACCAGGCGATGAAAATATCGTATACACACCAAAATGGTATCAATGAAAATGTCAGATCGGCGCACAAAAAATAAGCCCTCACTCGGCCCCAGATCCCAAAAAATGGAGACGCTAAGGGTCTCAGAAAATGGCAACATTTTTTTTGTTTTACAAACTTTGGCATTTTTTTTCATTACTTAAATAAAAAAGAACCTAGACATATTTGGTGTCTGTGAACTTATAATGGCCTGGAAAATCATAATGGCAGGTCAGTTTAGCATTTAGTGAACATGGTAAAAAAAATCCAAAAAACAATTGTGAAATTGCACTTTTTTGCAATTTCACCACATTTGGATTTTTTTCATTTTTTCCAGTACATGATATGGTAAAATCAATTGTGTCGTTCAAAAGTACAACTCATCCTGCAAAAAACAAGCCCTCACATGGCCATATTGATGTTAAAATAAAAACGTTATGGCCGTGGGTAGAAGGGGAGCAAAAAATGGAAAAGCAAAAAAGAAAATACCCCAGGTCCTTAAGGGGTTAATATTAAATATTGAAGATAAAAAATACAGAAATCTAGCAATGACAATCAGTAATAAAATATCAGCAAAAAAGTAACAGAAAGAGCGGCACCATCCCTGTCTATGAGGCTCTTCCCAGACTCAAATCAGGATGTGATACGCAGACTTAACGAACAATACAGTCAGTCAATCGCGACTTTTATGGTGCTCCTCTGAAAAAAGACGTCCATCAGCACATTCCATATATAAGAAGAAAGAGGGCACTCACCAGTCTTCACGATTTCAGTCCTTTATTGCAAATAAATCCAGATAAAATTCATGGCCGGAGGAGAGGAGCTTCGGCTCCCTCTCCTCCGGCCATGAATTTTATCTGGATTTATTTGCAATAAAGGACTGAAATCGTGAAGACTGGTGAGTGCCCTCTTTCTTCTTATATATGGAATGACAATCAGTAAATTGTGACATTACTGTTGTTGTATAAGTAAAAATATGTTAAAGTGAAGAGTGAAAACATATCTTAATTACTGGTTTTTGTTCATTCTGTGTCAAAAAAATCTAAATAAAAATAGATAAAATATGTTATGTACCCCAAAAAGTTACCAATGAAAACTTCAACAGATTCCAAAAAAAGAAATCCTGATATAGTTCTATTGGCCAAAAGATAAAAAAATATTTTCTAGAGGAAAAATTATTCTTAGTAAGCAAAAGTAGCAAAACATAAAAACTATATAAATTTTGTAAAGCAGTAATCGTACTGACCCATGAGCTGAAGAATGAAACTGTCTTATCACTTATATTGCATGGAGAACAGCATTCTTCTGTTTATTTGTACATTCTGCCTCCTAAAAATCCTTGGTTTATGCTTATTTTGTGCCCCATATTTTATAACATTTAGGTCGTTGTTCCCATCTAAATTTCCCAAAAACTTGATTTGATGAAACCCCTGACAGGAAAAAATCATTATTATAAGGTAGGTGGTAGTGTTGAGCGATACCTTCCGATATCGGAAAGTATCGGTATCGGAAAGTATCGGCCGATACCGGCAAAATATCGGATCTCGCCGATACCGATACCCGATACCAGATACCAATGCAAGTCAATGGGACGAAAATATCGGAATTAAAATAAACCCTTTCTTTCCTTGTAGGTTCATTCTACATGAAGGAAAACAACTAAGAATAATGTAGGATGTATTGGGGGACGTGGCGGAGACATTAAAGGCATAGAGGTTTAGCCCAATCAAATAGAATAGCAGAAATTTTAAATTTTTTTAAAGACGTTCGGAGTTACAAAGATATTGACTATGCTAAGATTTTTTTTATTTTGTCAGATATTGATGTTTCACTACTTCCATGCCCTTCACCCTCTTTTTTACTTCTCCCACACTTTCTTCTTCATCATCATCAGCATCTTTGACATCAAGTTCTTCTTCACCTTATTCATCTTCTTCTTCATCTTCTACCTATAATTTTTTTTTGTTACATTGTTCATATTCTTTTTATTTAACTATTATTCTTCTTCATATTCAAGTTCTTCATCATATTCTTATTTGTGACAGGCATTCCCGTAGTTGTTATCTATAAAAGTTTGAAGATTACACCTTCCGTTCTGCCTGTCACAAAAGAGTTAGATTTGTCCGCGTTCCGTTTGGCCTGCAGCATCAGGCTTTATCCAGGGGCACCACGAGGAGGAACGGACTCACCCCCATACACTGCTTAGTCTTCTTCTGCTTATAATTTAGATAATATCTTTTGCTCTGATATTTAGTGTTATGCTTAATGTTCTTCTGCTCTTTGTTCTGCAGCCTCTTGTTCTTCTGCTTCTCGGTCTCCCATGTCGTCGTCGTCTCCAGGGTCGTCGTCTCCGGGGTCGTCGTCATCGGGGTGGTCTTCAGGGTCATCGTCTCCAGGGTCGTCGTCATCTCAGTGGTTGTCGTCTCTGGTGTCGTCGTCATCTTAGGGGTGGTCTTCCGGGTCATCGTCTTTAGGGTCTTGAACTTGGAAATGTAGCAGAAGGTACAAGAAGGCTGAGAAAATGCAGAGAAACAGCTGATGGAACTGGAACTCGGATGGCTACCCGAAGGTCCAAGAGCCAATGGAACTACCGAGGACCAGCTGATGTTACTGGAACCAGGTTACTAAGCAGGAGGTACCCGTGCCTGAAAGCACTACCAAGGACCACCTGACGTTGGTGGAACTCGGATACCCAGAGGGAGGCACCTAAGCCAAAGGCTCTGCCCGGAACCAGCTGACGGTACTGGAACCAGGATGGGGAGCAGAAGGTACAAGAGCAAAAGACACTGCCGAGAACCAGCTGATGGTACTGGAACCCGGATGGGTAGCCGAAGGTCCAAGAGCCAATGGAACTACCGAGGACCAGCTGACATTACTGGAACCCGGTTACTAAGCAGGAGGTACCCGTGCCTAAAAGCACTACCAAGGACCACCTGACGTTGGTGGAACTCGGATACCCAGAAGGAGGCACCTAAGCCAAAGGCTCTACCCGGAACCAGCTGACGGTACTGGAACCAGGATGGGGAACTATTCAAGCTTGTCTTCCTAGAGCCCCAACTAGTGGTGTTGGAGCAAAGGGTAAGCAGGGGGAGCAGAGTGTAGGCCGAAGCCTGCACTGGAGGCATTTGGAGGTCTGTTGTGTCTGCGTGGCGTTTGCAGGACACGTTGCCAGCTACACAGCAGGGGAACAGCTGGCGGTGCTGAACCCCACTGACACATTGGCTGGTGTTTTTCTCTGTGCAGCCAGAACTTCCGGGCTCCAACTGGTGTTGTTAGAGCTCAGGGTCAGCAGGAGGAGAGGTAGCAGAGTGTAGGCCGAAGCCTGCACTGGTGGCAGCTTTGTGTCTGCGTGGCTTTTGCAGGACACGTTGCCAGCTACACAGCAGGGGAACAGCTGGCGGTGCTGAACCCCACTGACACATTGGTGGGTGTTTTTCTCTGTGCAGCCAGCACTTCCGGGCGCCAACTGGTGTTGTTAGAGCCCAGGGTCAGCAGGAGGAGAGGGAGCAGAGTGTAGGCCGAAGCCTAATTGAACCAATTTTAAAGGTAACCTTTAACCCCCCCTCAGTTGTTACAAACTGGAAGAGCCACACCTTGTGCAGCTGTAATGCTGCACAAGTGAAAGGTTGCTCTTTAAGTTTTGAATCTTGCACACGCTGGATGAAACAGGTTTAACATTTAGCCCCTTATACAGTCAAAACTGTCTTGTAGGCGGGAGTTTCCTTCTTAATGAGACGCAGCACAGCTGTCAAGAATCCCACCTTGGTGCTGGGTGCGGCCTCCTGAGCGTCGTTATTTGCTGTACAGGAGTCTGCGCTGTCGTGTTATCCCTTGGCCTTGCGCTGTTACCGCTGCCCGTCTTCTGACTTCATTTAATGTCAGCCAGTGCGGTTCGCGATGCCCATGAATCTCAGCCCCGCAGTGTCTTTTCAGTAATTCACACTGCGGGGCTGGGATTCATGGCCTTGCGCAGTCAATATGTTAGCCTCTCACTCGTGTCCTTACACCTGCTACAGACTGTGCGGCGTCAGCTGATCCCTTATCGCATGCCACGGCCATGAAGCCGTACAGTCTGAAGGAGGCGGAAGGAGATGAGTGACAGGCGAAGATATGCACTGCTCATGCCCGTCAATCACACCCTCGCAGTCAAAATAAATAAGACACCGAGGGGCGTTGTGTCGGGCAGGGCGGCCGCAGAGGCGCAGCCAGCCAAACAATGATGTCAGAAGATGGGCAGCGCTACCAAGGGGGGTGCAGCGTGTCATTACAAAGGAAAGTCACACCTCAGGGACGGTTTAATGGTCTCAGGAGACACATTTTAGACGTGTTGCGTTCGGCGTGTGCAAGGAGAGTAACTTAATGAGCCACCTTGTACAAATGCAGCATTACTGCTGTACAAGGTGGCTGTTATACATGCCAATGCCTGGGGGGGACAGGTTCCCTTCAATTTCAGTTCTTGTGTCTGCGTGGCTTTTGCAGGACACGTTGCCAGCTACACAGCAGGGGAACAGCTGGCGGTGCTGAACCCCACTGACACATTGGCGGGTGTTTTTCTCTGTGCAGCCAGCACTTCCGGGCGCCAACTGGCGTTGTTAGAGCCCAGGGTCAGCAGGAGGAGAGGGAGCAGAGTGTAGGCCAAAGCCTAATTGAACCAATTTTAAAGGTAACCTTTAACCCCCCCTCAGGTGTTACAAACTGGAAGAGCCACACCTTGTGCAGCTGTAATGCTGCACAAGTGAAAGGTTGCTCTTTAAGTTTTGAATCTTGCACACGCTGGATGAAACAGGTTTAACATTTAGCCCCTTATACAGTCAAAACTGTCTTGTAGGCGGGAGTTTCCTTCTTAATGAGACGCAGCACAGCTGTCAAGAATCCCACCTTGGTGCTGGGTGCGGCCTCCTGAGCGTCGTTATTTGCTGTACAGGAGTCTGCGCTGTCGTGTTATCCCTTGGCCTTGCGCTGTTACCGCTGCCCGTCTTCTGACTTCATTTAATGTCAGCCAGTGCGGTTCGCGATGCCCATGAATCCCAGCCCCGCAGTGTCTTTTCAGTAATTCACACTGCGGGACTGGGATTCATGGCCTTGCGCAGTCAATATGTTAGCCTCTCACTCGTGTCCTTACACCTGCTACAGACTGTGTGGCGTCAGCTGATCCCTTATCGCATGCCACGGCCATGAAGCCGTACAGTCTGAAGAAGGCAGAAGGAGATGAGTGACAGGCGAAGATATGCACTGCTCATGCCCGTCAATCACACCCTCGCAGTCAAAATAAATAAGACACCGAGGGGCGTTGTGTCAGGCAGGGCGGCCGCAGAGGCGCAGCCAGCCAAACAATGATGACAGAAGACGGGCAGCGCTACCAAGGGGGGTGCAGCGTGTCATTACAAAGGAAAGTCACACCTCAGGGACGGTTTAATGGTCTCAGGAGACACATTTTAGACGTGTTGCGTTCGGCGTGTGCAAGGAGAGTAACTTAATGAGCCACCTTGTACAAATGCAGCATTACTGCTGTACAAGGTGGCTGTTATACATGCCAACGCCTGGGGGGGACAGGTTCCCTTCAATTTCAGTTCTTGTGTCTGCGTGGCTTTTGCAGGACACGTTGCCAGCTACACAGCAGGGGAACAGCTGGCGGTGCTGAACCCCACTGACACATTGGCTGGTGTTTTCTCTGTGCAGCTAGCACTTCCGGGCGCCAACTAGCGGTGTTAGAGCCCAGGGTCAGCAGGAGGAGCAGATAGGAGGTATTGCAGCACACACAGCAGGGGAGCAGCTGACGTTACTGAACCCCAATAACAGAGGAGCGACTGTTGACTGTGCGGACAACACTTCCAGGCACCAACTAACGGTGTTAGAGCCCAGGGTCAGCAGGAGGAGCAGATAGGAGGTATTGCAGCACACACAGCAGGGGAGCAGCTGACGTTATTGAACCCCAATAACAGAGGAGTGACTGTTGACTGTGCGGACAGCACTTCCAGGCACCAACTAGCGGTGTTAGAGCCCAGGGATAGCAGGAGGAGCAGATAGGAGGTATTGCAGCACACACAGCAGGGGAGCAGCTGACGTTATTGAACCCCAATAACAGAGGAGTGACTGTTGACTGTGCGGACAGCACTTCCAGGCACCAACTAGCGGTGTTAGAGCCCAGGGTCAACAGGAGGAGCAGATAGGAGGTATTGCAGCACACACAGCAGGGAAGCAGCTGACGTTACTGAACCCCAATAACAGAGGAGCGACTGTTGACTGTGCGGACAGCACTTCCAGGCACCAACTAGCGGTGTTAGAGCCCAGGGATAGCAGGAGGAGCAGATAGGAGGTATTGCAGCACACACAGCAGGGGAGCAGCTGACGTTACTGAACCCCAATAACATGGCAGCAAGTGTTAACTGTGCATCCAGCACTTCCAGGCACCAACTGGCGGTGTTAGAGCCCAGGGACAGCAGGAGGAGAGGGAGCAGGGTGTAGGCCGAAGCCTGCACTGGAGGCAGTTTTAGGTCTGTTGTGTCTGCGTGGCGTTTGCAGGACACGATGCCGGCTACACAGCAGGGGAACAGCTGGCGTTGCTGAACCCCACTGACACATTGGCTGGTGTTTTTCTCTGTGCAGCTAGCACTTCCGGGCGCCAACTGGCGGTGTTAGAGCCCGGGGTCAGCAGGAGGAGCAGAGTGTAGGCCGAAGCCAATACTGGAGCAAGTTGAAAGGGAACCTTGAACCCCCACCCCAGGCGTTTGTTGCTGAAAGAGCCATCTTGTACAGCACTAATGTAATGCAAAAGGAAAAGGTGGCTCTTTTAATTATGCTCATTTCAAAGGCTGAACTAGACACTTATGAAATGTGTCCCCTCACACCGTTAAACCGTCCCGGAGGTGGGACTTTCCTTTGTAATGTGATGCAGCCCAGCCGTCATTCTTACCCCCTTGGCGCCGTGCGCAGCCTCATCAGCGTTCTTTGATTCTGTCCCTGAGCCTGCGCTGTTATGTTATCCCTTGGCCAGGCACACTTAGCGCTGCCCATCTTCTGACATCAATTTGCGTCAGGCTGGCTGCGCCTGTGCGGCCACGCTGGCCGAGATCCCACCTCGCAGTGTCGTCTAATGTAATCCCACCACGGGCCTGGGATCCGTGGCCATGCGCAGTGCATATCCTCGCCTCTCACTCCCCTCCCTCCAGCTTCTTCAGACTGTGCGGTGTCATGGCCGTGGCATGCTATTAGGGATCAGCTGACGGCGCACAGTCTGAAGAAGGTGGAGGGAGATGAGTGAGAGGCGGAAGTGAAGATATGCACTGCGCATGCCCATGGATCCCAGGCCCGCAGTGTGATTAAATCAGAAGACACTCCAAGGCGCGATCTCGTCCGGCGCGGCTGCACAGGCGCAGCCAGCCTGACACCAAATGATGTCAGAAGACGGGCAGTGCTAAGTGTTCCTGGCCAAGGGAGAACATAACAGCGCAGGCTCAGGGACAGAATCAAACAACGCTGAGGAGGCGGCGCACGGCGCCAAGGGGGTAGGAATGACGGCTGGGCTGCGTCACATTACAAAGGAAAGTCCCACCTCCGGGATGGTTAAACGGTGTGAGGAGACACATTTCATAAGTGTGTAGTTCAGCCTTTGAAAGGAGCATAATTAAAAGAGCCACCTTTTCCTTCTGCAGCATTACTGCTGCACAAGGTGGCTCTTTCAGTAAGAAACGCCTGGGGGGGTGGGGGTGGACAGGTTCCCTTAAATTGGAGTTGTGCCAGCATGGCGGTCGCATGACACGTTACCGGATACACAGCAGGGGAGCAGCTGACGTTACTGAACCCCACTAACACATTGGCGAGGTGTTTGGCTCTGTGCAAACAGCACTTCCGGGCAGCAACCAGCAGTGTTGGAGCCCAGGGACAGCCGGAGGAGCAGAGTGTAGGCCGAAGCCTGCACTGGAGGCATGTAAATGTCTGTTAGTTGTGCCAGCGTGGCGGTCGCATGACACGTTGCCGGATACACAGCAGGGGAGCAGCTGACATTACTGAACCCCAATAACACGGCAGCAAGTGTTAACTGTGCATCCAGCACTTCCAGGCACCAACTGGCGGTGTTAGAGCCCAGGGACAGCAGGAGGAGCAGATAGGAGGTATTGCAGCACACACAGCAGGGGAGCAGCTGACGTTACTGAACCCCAATAACAGAGGAGCGACTGTTGACTGTGCGGACAGCACTTCCAGGCACCAACTAGCGGTGTTGGAGCCCAGGGTCAGCAGGAGGAGCAGATAGGAGGTATTGCAGCACACACAGCACGGGAGCAGCTGACGTTACTGAACCCCAATAACAGAGGAGCGACTGTTGACTGTGCGGACAGCACTTCCAGGCACCAACTGGCGGTGTTAGAGCCCAGGGACAGCAGGAGGAGCAGATAGGAGGTATTGCAGCACACACAGCAGGGGAGCAGCTGACGTTACAGAACCCCAATAACACGGCAGCAAGTGTTAACTGTGCATCCAGGACTTCCAGGCACCAACTGGCGGTGTTAGAGCCCACGGACAGCAGGAGGAGCAGATAGGAGGTATTGCAGCACACACAGCAGGGGAGCAGCTGACGTTACTGAACCCCAATAACAGAGGAGCGACTGTTGACTGTGCGGACAGCACTTCCAGGCACCAATTAGCGGTGTTGGAGCCCAGGGACAGCAGGAGGTGCAGAGGAACACCGTTTAGGCCGAAGCCTGATTGGAGCAAGTCGAAAGGTAACCTTTAACCCCCACCCCAAAAGGCGTTTGTAGCTGAAAGAGCCAGCTTTTGCATCACAAAGGATGCCAAAGGAAAAGGTGGCTCTTTTCATTATGCTCCTTGCAAACACAGAACTAAACACTTAAAGTGTGTCCACTGATACCGTAAATTCATCCCGGAGGTGGGACTTTCCTTTGTAATGTGACGCAGCCCAGCCGTCATTCCTACCCCCTTGGTGCCATGCGCCGCCTCCTTAGCGTTGCTTGATTCCGTCCCGGAGCCTGTGCTGTTCTGTTATCCTTTGGCCAGGCGCACTTTGCGGTGCCCGTCTTCTGACATCATTTTGCGTCAGGCTGGCTGCGCCTGTGCGGCCGCGCTGGCCGAGATCCCACCTCGCAGTGTCGTCTAATGTAGTCCCACCGCGGGCCTGGGATCCGTGGCCATGCGCAGTGCATATCCTAGCCTCTCACTCCCCTCCCTCCGGCTTCTTCAGACTGTGCGGTGTCACGGCCGTGGCATGCTATTAGGGATTAGCTGACGGCACACAGTCTGAAGAAGGTGGAGGGAGATGAGTGAGAGGCGGAGGTGAAGATATGCACTGCGCATGCCCATGGATCCCAGGCCCGCAGTGTGATTAAATCAGAAGACACTGCGAGGCGGGAACTTGTCCGGCGCGGCTGCACAGGCGCAGCCAGCCTGACACCAAATGATGTCAGAAGACGGGCACCGCAAAGTGTGCCTGGCCAAGGGATAACATAACAGCGCTGGCTCCGGGACAGAATTAAACAACGCGGAGGAGGCAGCGCACGGCGCCAAGGGGGTAGGAATGAAGGGTGTGCTGCGTCACATTACAAAGGAAAGTCCCACCTCTGGGATGGTTTTACGGTATCAGTGGACACACTTTAAAAGTGTTAAGTTCTGCGTGTGCAAGGAGCTAAACAAAAATAGTTACCTTTTCCTTGTGCAGCATAACTGCTGCACAAGGTGGCTATTTCAGTAACAAATGCCTGGGGGGGGGACAGGTTCCCTTACATTTCAGTTGTTGTGTCAGCGTGGCGGTCGCAGGACACATTGCCGGCTACACAGCTGGGGATCAGCTGACGTTACTGTCACCCAATAACACTGGGTCGTATGTTTTGACTGTGCAGATGGCATTTCTGAGCCTCAACTGGTGGTGTTGGAGCCCAGGAATTACAGTTCAGGTGGTAGAAAGATGAACACAACAGGAGACCTGGATACTGTAGACAGTCACCCAATTATTTAATCAGGAACAGGAGTGGCAAATTCCTGCGAGATCCAGGCTTGGTTCATTTTCAGGAAAGTAAGCCGGTCAACGTTATCGGAGGATAGTCGCATGCGACGGTCTGTTAGTACACCACCTGCAGCACTAAAGACGCGTTCCAATAATACACTAGCTGCAGGGCAAGCCAGCACCTCCAATGCATACTGGCTGAGCTCTGGCCATGTATCCAGCTTAGAGACCCAAAACTTGAAAGGGGAAGAGCCGTCTGGGAGTACAGCAAGAGGGCAAGACATGTAGTCTGTCACCATCTGACGGAACCGTTGCCTCCTGCTGACTGGAGCCGTGTGTGATGGTGTAGACATTTGTGGCGGGCACAGAAAACTGTGCCACAGTTGGGCCATACTGGTCTTGCCTTGGGCAGAGGCACTGCTTCTGCTCCCTCTTTGTGCAGAGCCTCCTCCACTGCCTGGACGCACTGAGCTGCTTTGTAAAGCACTAGCAGCACTTCTCTCAGTTGGACTGAAGAAGATGATGGAATTCACCAGTGTGTCTTGGTACTCCCGCATTTTACGCTCCCGGTTCAACGGTGTGATGAGTAGTGTTGAGCATTCCGATACCGCAAGTATCGGGTATCGGCCGATACTTGCGGGTATCGGAATTCCGATACCGAGATCCGATACTTTTGTGCTATCGGGTATCGGTATCGAAACAACATTAATGTAAAAATGTGTAAAAGAGAGAATTAAAATAAAAAATATTGCTATACTCACCTCTCCGATGCAGCCTGCACCTTACCGAGGGAAGCGGCAGCGTTTTTTGTTTAAAATTCGCGCGTTTACTTCCTTACGTGAAGTCCCGGCTTGTGATTGGTCGCGTGCCGCCCATGTGGCGGCGACGCAACCAATCACAGCAAGCCGTGACGTAATTTCAGGTCATTCAGTATTTTAAAATTACGCTCCGGCTTTGTGATTGGTTGCGTCGCAGTCACATGGGCGACGCAACCAATCACAGCAAGCCGTGACGTAATTTCAGGTCCTTAAGGATTTTAAAATTACGTCCCGGGTTTGTGATTGGTTGCGTCGCAGTCACATGGGCGACGCAACCAATCACAAGCCGTGACGTCATGGGAGGCTGGACACGCGCGCATTTTAAAATGCGCGCGTGTCCAGCCTCCCGTGACGTCCCGGCTTGTGATTGGTTGTGTCGCGGTCAACCAATCACAAGCCGGGAGGCTGGACACGCGCGCATTTTAAAATGCGCGCGTGTCCAGCCTCCCGTGACGTCCCGGCTTGTGATTGGTTGCGTCGCGGTCAACCAATCACAAGCCGGGAGGCTGGACACGCGCGCATTTTAAAATGCGCGCGTGACCAGCCTCCCGTGATGTCACGGCTTGTGATTGGTTGCGTCGCCCATGTGACTGCGACGCAACCAATCACAAAGCCGGGACGTAATTTTAAAATCCTTAAGGACCTGAAATTACGTCACGGCTTGTTGTGATTGGTTGCGTCGCCGCCACATGGGCGGCACGCGACCAATCACAAGCCGGGACTTCACGTAAGGAAAGAAAAGCGCGAATTTTAAGCAAACAACGCTGCCGGTTCCCTCGCTGAGGTTCAGGCTGCGTCGGAGAGGTGAGTATAGCAATATTTTTTATTTTAATTCTTTCTTTTACACATTAATATGGATCCCAGGGCCTGAAGGAGAGTTTCCTCTCCTTCAGACCCTGAGAACCATCAGGAATACCGTCCGATACTTGAGTCCCATTGACTTGTATTGGTATCGGGTATCGGTATCGGATTTGATCCGATACTTTGCCGGTATCGGCCGATACTTTCCGATACCGATACTTTCAAGTATCGGACGGTATCGCTCAACACTAGTGATGAGGCTTTGTACGTTGTCCCGGTAGCGAGGATCGAGGAGGGTGAACACCCAATAATCAGACATGTTGAGAATGTGGGCGATGCGGCGGTCGTTTCTCAGGCACTGCAGCATGTAATCAACCATGTGCTGCAGACTGCCAACTGGCCAAGAAACGCTGTCCCCTGCTTGAGGCGTGATCTCTGCCCGCTCGTCATCACCCCACCCTCTCTGTACACACTGAGTACTGGACAATTGTGTAACTCCCTCCTCTGGACGGATGTCTTCCTCCTCCATTGACTCCTCCTCATCCTCCTCACAAAGTGTCCCCTGCCTACGCGTTTGTGAGGAACCACGTGGTGCTGACTGTCCAGAAGATGATGGAAATGGTGAATCCTCATCCTCCACCTCTTCCACAACATCATCCCTTAGCGTTTGCAGTGATTTTTCAAGCAGGCAGATAAGGGGGACAGTCATGCTGACTAGTGCATCATCTGCACTCGCCATCCGCATGGAATAATTGAAGGGACGCAAAACCTGGCAGACGTCCTTCATAGTGGCCCACTCTGTGGTTGTGAAGTCTGAACGGCGCGGAGTGCGACTTTTTTGCGCCTGATGCAGCTGGTACTCCATTACTGCTTGCTGCTGCTCACACAACCGCTCCAACATATGTAACGTGGAATTCCACCTGGTAGGTAGGTCACATACAGTATGATGCGATGTTCCGGAAGGCAGAATCGGCGCTGCAGAGCCGCAATGCGCGATTTTTCCGTGCTGGAACGCCGCAAGTGAGCACACTCTAGGCGGACCTCGTGCAGCAGTGCATCAAGATCCGGATAGTCCCTCAAAAAACTCTGCACGACCAAGTTGAGTACATGTGCCAGACATGGGATGTGAGTGAGGTTGCCGAGGCCCAGAGCTGCCACCAGATTTCGGCCATTATCACACACTACCATGCCTGGCTGGAGATTCGCTGGCACAAACCACACATCGCTCTCCTGCTTGATGGCATTCCAGAGCTCCTGCGCTGTGTGGCTTCGATTCCCCAAAGAAATTAATTTCAAGACGGCCTGTTGACGTTTGGCCACGGCTGTGCTCATGTCAGTCGTAACAGGTAAACGTTCACGGGTCCATGTGGAGGTGGACTGTGACGGCTCCTGCAGCGACGATTCTGAGGAACTTGTGTAAGAGGAGGAGTCAATGCGTACAGACTGGATTCCTGCAATCCTTGGAGTGGGCAGGACAAACCCTGCGCCACTCGCACGATCTGTACCCGGCTCAACAACTTTAACCCAATGGGCAGTGAGGGAAAGGTATCGCCCCTGTCCATGTTGACTGGTCCACGCATCGGTGGTGAGGTGGACCTTGCTACTGACGGCATTCAGTAGCGCGTGTTTTATGTGTCCCTCCACATGCTTGTGCAGGGCAGGGATGGCTTGCCTGCTGAAATAAAAGCGGCTGGGCACATTGTACTGTGGGACTGCCAATGACATCAAGTCACGGAAGCTGTCAGTCTCCACCAGCCCGAATGACAGCATTTCCAGTGACAGAAGTTTGGCAATGCCTGCAGTCAGAGCCTGTGCTCGTGGGTGGTTTGCCGAGAAAAGCCGCCTTTTCTCCCATGCCTGTACTACCGATGGCTGTAGACTGGGCTGGGAGTGTGAGGATGACTGGGAACGTGGTGCTGCGGGTGGAATTACAGTGGGTCTCTGGACAACAGTGCCAGAGGTTCTTCCATGGCGATCCTGGGAGGAAGCCGAACCAGCTGTGTGTGAGCTGGAGGAAGAGGCAACACGAGCTGAAGTGGTGGTAGCTGCCGCTGTTGGTTGGCCTAGCTCTTCAGTGTGTTTCTGTAACTCCGCCGCGTGCCTGGTCTGCACATGTTTCCACATGTTGGAGGTATTGAGGTTGCTGACATTTCTCCCTCTTTTGACTTTGTGATGACACACCTTGCATTTGACATAGCAAATGTCATCTGCAACTGTGTCAAAAATGGACCAGGCACTGCAAGTCTTGGGAGTGCCCTTTTTGGTTTTTGGAAGAGACACGCTCCTAATGGGTGCCAAAGTGGAGGCTACAGGATCCGCAGTCTTCCCCCTCCCTCTCCCTCTTTGGCCCATTCGGGGAATCTCTTCCTCAGAGCTGCTCCCACCACCTTCCTGTCCCTCACGCCACGATGGGTCAAGGACCTCATCATCTACACTACCCTCTGCCACCAACTGCTCCTCCTGGGTAGTCTCAGCAGCAGAGCACGCACCAGAAAGTGGCACCTGAATGTCATCAGCGGATGCATTCTGCGGTGTGGTGACCGGAGGCACTGGCCCACCCGCCTCTTCAGACTCAGAGAGAAAAAGCTGTTGGGCATCACTGCACCCTGCCTCTTCTTCCATTTCTCCAATGCTGCTTGGCTGGCCCCCTGTTTCCAAGCCAAGAGATTCAGAGAACAGAAGTAGAGACAGCTCCTGTCCTGGGCTCTCTGTCTGCCTGGGCAATTTGGCAGGTGGCGAAGAGACAGATGGGTGCTCTCCAGTGCTCTGTGTCTGAGAGGATGTGGCACTAATTGAAGTCGATGCGTTAGCTGCAATCCATCCGACAACGGCTTCAATTTGGTCTTCACGCAGCAGCGGTGTACAGCGCTCTCCGACAAAGCTGCGCATGAAGGACTGTTCCCTGCTGAAACTGGGTGATGATGAGTCACCGGTGCCCGCAGCAGGCACAGAATCCCCACGTCCTCTCCCTGCTCCGCACCCACGCCCACGTGCCTTACTCCCTGCCTTCTTCATCTTGGTTGACTGATAACGATAAGCAGAAAAGTACTAACGGCTTAGTGTGCTTATTCCTGAACAGCTCCTAACAGGTATAAGAAACACTAATTTTCTAAAGTGTGGACTAGTGGTGTGTTTGGTGAACTTTATTCTTTATTTATTTTTTGGGGGATGAACTGACAACAGGGAGAGCTGCACTCGCACGGAGACCGTGCAGACAGCCGTAAACGGCGCTGCAAGGCCCCAAAAACCTCCTCTACGTTATCCTATGTAGTGTTTTTCCACAATTTAGTTGGATACGTGTGGTAAGTCACTAATAGGAATTATTTGAAAAAAATGTGCAGCAGCCTGCACTACTTGCAAAAAAGGACAATGGAATGGATACAACTGTATGAGTCAGTGAACCACCCTGAGCTGGATACAACCGGCTGTGGCTGCACACAGACTACAGGGCGAGCTGCACTCACACGGAGACCGTGCAGACAGCCGTAAACGGCGCTGCAAGGCCCCAAAAACCTCCTCTACATTATCCTATGTAGTGTTTTTCCACAATTTAGCTGGATACAGGTGGAAAGTCACTAATAGGAACTATTTGAAAAAAATGTGCAGCAGCCTGCACTACTTGCAAAAAAGGACAATGGAATGGATAGAACTGTATGAGTCAGTGAACCACCCTGAGCTGGATACAACTGGCTGTGGCTGCACACAGACTACAGGGCGAGCTGCACTCACACGGAGACCGTGCAGACAGCCGTAAACGGTGCTGCAAGGCCCCAAAAACCTCCTCTACGTTATCCTATGTAGTGTTTTTCCACAATTTAGCTGGATACGGGTGGAAAGTCACTAATAGGAATTATTTGAAAAAAATGTGCAGCAGCCTGCACTACTTGAAAAAAAGGACAATGGAATGGATAGAACAGTATGAGGCAGTGAACCACCCTGACCTGAATACAACCAGCTATGGCTGCACACAGACTACAGAGTGGGCTGCACTCACACACACACACACAGAGACCTTGCAGATCGCTGTGAAAACAGCGCTGCAAGGCAAAAGCAAAGTGAACACACAGCGGTTGCTAAATTAGCCTGTGAAAAGCACAAAGAAGCAAATCGCTATCTCAACTGGCCCTCAGTCAGAACACAGCGTCCTGTCACTAACTGAATTCACAGCAGAGTGAGCACAAAATGGCGCCAGCGACTTTTAAACTGCAGCATGACATCATTTCAGCAGCCAATCACAGCCTTGCCAGTAGTTTCATGCCCACCATGCTGAACAGGATGTGCCCACACTTGTAGTCTGTCCTCATTGGCTGAATTCGTGCATTTTGAATTGAGAACTTCCGATTCCGGTATCCGATATGCGGCAAGTATCGGATCTCGGTATCGGAATTCCGATACCGCAAATATCGGCCGATACCCGATACTTGCGGTATCGGAATGCTCAACACTAGTAGGTGGAGTCACCTTAGACTCTATGTGGCTTCCATTCACGTGTTGTCCATCTTTTTAGGCATCTTGTGGTTGACCACAGTACATGTATAAAAAGAAAGATACCCATGGAACAGAGGCCGATTGGAGTCCAAAATTACTTCAAGTGATTCATTATACAGTATGGAGCAACAGCACACCATTGAGCATGGGATAAACCTAGCTTCAAAAAATGTTATATAATCCAAAATGCTACTAATAATAACTGTAATCTGTCATTGGAAATATAGGGAGTTTCCAGATTACAGGTATATGAAAGGATCTGTAAAAGTGGCATAATTTCACCCCCAACAAATTTAGCAAAAATCTGTGCTCCAAAATCCACATGCCCCACCTCTCTTGTGATTCAGCAGTGTGCCCAAAACATAGATAACATCCACATATATGATATTGGTGTAGTGGGAAGAATTTGTTTAACAATGTACTAGGTGCTTGTCTCCAGAAACTCAAGCTGGTCACAATGTATTAGGCACTACAATGGCATATTTGCAATTTTCACTCTGCAACTGAGCTTTTGATTAATCTTGGCCCATTATCTCGTAATAATTTCCTAAAATATTGATAAAAATTTTAGAAAAGATATTACACTCTAAGTTAGGGATAGAATAATATCTGCAAAAAAATGTTTTCAAATCATAGAAATGACAAAAGAGAAATAACTATGTAATTCCGGGGATAAGCCAGTTTCCTTTTAGAAAAACTTGATAATGGAAGGTAGACCACTGACCTGATTGTGTGTCCCCATGACAATACCTCTGCTGAGTCTGTTAGCTGTCATTTACAATCCAGATGTAAGTTTTCTTACAAGTATTAAGAATACGTAAGAATTGATTTGGTTGGTGGCTACTGGCTCTCTGCCCTTCGTATAAGGCCGGGGTCACACTTGCGAGTGCAATGTGAGAAACTCGCGTGAGTCTCTCGCATCAAGTTCTGGCACTGCCTCTGGCACTCGGGACTGGAGCATTCAGCTGCATAGAAATACATGCAACAACACACTCAACAACGGTCCCGAGTGCCGGCGGCAGTGCCGGGTATTGATGAGTGAGTTTTTCGCATTGAATTTGCAAGTGTGTCCCCGGCCTAACAGTGATCTACTTGCACATTCAGCACAAGAGAATAATTATTGGCATATGGACATAAATAGAGAAACTTCTCTCACAGAAGGAGTGTGACAACAGCCTGCAGTATCAAATAAAGAGGAAACTCAAGTTTTTTAGTAGTTTGCTAATTCAGATGTTAGGCCAAACGAAATCTAGGAGGTCTGATCTGGTTGTTGCTTTACTACCTAACTACTTAGATAAGCTATATGTAATGGGGAAACGCTGGATGACTGGCAATCTTTGATCCGAGTTTTTACTGAAAATCAACTTAAATGTATTACTTGATCCATTAATTGATTATTTTTTCATTCATTCATTGACAAAACCTCAGCACTGATTTTAATGTGTATCAGATCTCCAATTATGCAATGCATTTTTAGAGCAGTATCAGGTATTCTCAATAAAACGTGGTGCCCGACTGTCTGAGGGTAACTGAATGAGGCCAAACAGATGGTTCATTGCATCTTGGATTTGTTAGAATATTAATGTAAACCAGGGGTGAAGGCAATCCTGATTTTAGCACAATAGCAACAAAGTGATAATTCCTAAAATTGCATAGCATTCGTTGCAATAACGTTTGCTTTCAATGTAGATTTGCTAACATTTTATGTTTCATTCAATTATTCTTTGTATGGATAAAGGAAAGTGATACAAATTGCCCTTCCCATCACATAAAGGGCATACAATCAACTGTTTTCAACATTAGTTAGCTAAGGGAGCAAAACCAAGGGTTCATATGGCCACTTCACTTCTCGGTAAACTAATAATGAAAAATGGAATGCCAGGAACATAAATAACAGGTCGGTAGGACTAAGGCTTTCTTGTGAAGCCAATCTGTTTGTATACGACACGTGTACATAAAACCTGAAATCACAAAGGACTTGGACAAAGAAGCCCTACAGCTTTGATGTTAAGTGCCTTAGCGGACCAGATAGGAACAATTCTATGCCTGGATTCTAATATCGAAACATTTGTTCCTAATTTCAGCAGCTCTATTGTTTGAAAAAGGAAAAAAACACAACTTGCAAGGGCCATAAGAGTTGTAATTTATCTTTTGTCCAGTGTAATTTGGAGCAGACTGGGCCAGATAGAACATCTGTACGGAGGGACAGATATCTACACATGGTTTCTACACCAAGATGTGTTATAAGGTCAGTTTGCTTAGTTGACTTAATTTTCCTTGTTAGTTTTATTCATTGAATTTGACATATTAAGCTTCTGTATTTTGGCATAAAGGACACAATATTGCAGCATATTGGCAAGCTCATTTGCTTTCCGCAGTTAGTCTTGTGTCCAAATATGAACCCCCTGGGATTAACACGTGTATATAGACTGCAGGAGAACGAGACCCAGCAGCAGGTGGCCTTTTGCAGCCTAATGAACACAGCAATCTGCTGTTACCACTGCTATGCCTTTCACCAGACAATTAGGCAACTAAGCATGTAATTATTCAGCCCAACAAGAAGAGGCTCTCCTCTAATTTCATCTTTTCATTGCTGTTTACTCACCCACACTCCCCTCATTAATGAGAGATTTTCCAGTCCATGCTAATTGGTTTCAATAACATTCATTTCAGTTGAAAGGAAATGATTCTGTTAATTGAGAATCGAAAGCATCTTTTCATTTCAAGTGCGTCCTGCTATGGAAATCTGAATACTCTCAACAGATTCGAGCTAATGAAATTAAGTTACACTGTCACTGGTAGTGTGAGAGAAATAAAGTAATTTATTTTCATTGAAGCATGCGGTGTAGGTCGCGAACAATTAATACAGCCTGTTTAGCAAAGCAATTTGGAAAAAAAAGGAATGTTGAATAAATAAGGTTACTGTCCTTTGGATCTGCTTCCTTAATGCCAAGTTTATTTTAGCGGCTAATTGTTTTTGCCTGGTTTTTATGGATTTCCATTGAGACTAAGGTTTTACATTGCAAAATCAGGTATGGGAAATTAGATTATAGTCCGGCGGATCAGACTTCTAATTTAAAACAGAAGTTTATTGGAAAGAGAGCTGCAGATAGACTACAAGAAATCATCTAAATATTTTAAATGCGACCGAATGTTGGAATTTATTCAATTAGGCATATGTCCACATGGGAAGGGGGTGTTTGAGGGTCTGTTGTATACGTAAAAGGAAACTTGCGGCAGATAATACATACATACATTTCTGTAAATTTGGAGTTTCCTTCATTCTTTTTATATAGTGTGGGACATTCCTTGTGTTCTATTTTTACCTATTGACTTCAGTGCAGAAAATGTAAAATTGTAAATTCATTGAAAAGCTGAATGTAAAGTTTTTAAAAAGATGTAGCCAAAATGTATTTAGGACCTCATGTCAAGTGGTCGAAAGAACTAAACTAAAATAATAAATAGCCTCTGGCCCATTATAGACTAGTTTGAAACAATATATCTGATTATGACACAAGCAGTAATATAATGTATTTTTTTAATACCATATAGCACTGCCAGATTTACTATTTAATGTGAATTAGTGATGAGTGAATGTGCTCCTTACTAGAGTTTTCCGAGCATGCTCGGGTGTTCTCCGAGTATCTTGGGCGTGCTAGTAGATTGTGTTTGTGTCCCCGCAGCTGTATGATTTGCAGCTGCTAGACAGACTGAATACATGTGGGGATTCCCTCACAAACAGGCAATCCCTGCATCTGTTCAGGCTGTCTAACAACCACAAATCATGCAGCTGCGGGGACACAAATATAATCTACGAGCATGCCCAAGATACTCGAAGAACACCCGAGCGTGCTCGGAAAATTCTAGTAACGAGCACACTCACTCATCACTAATGGGAATCTGTCAGCAGGTTTTGCTATGAAATCTAAGGACAGTAATATGTCGCTTATTAGACTGTGTGCTGTTGTTTCCATAAAATGAATGTTTTATCAGTGGGAGATTATCATTGCCTGACTATGACTCATGACAAGTGGTTTGACCACACCCCTTCCTCATATAAGTTGCTCACTGTCAATAGACAATGTACACAGAAAGCTGTGGTGTGAGCGGAGTTAACTTTATGAGCTCTGCTACATCTAAAAACTATGCATTACAACTGCTGCACCCAATAATCTAAGTGATACCTTGCTGGAATCAGGGTGTTTTTCCTATATCATGCTGCTCTCAGATGAGTTATCAAAAACCTACTGACAGATTCCCTTTAAATCTCACCTACATGGAAATATCATGTACTGTATGGCGGTACATAGAGCCCTAGGGTGCATTCCATGTGGTACTATTGATTCTAAAAGGGGCAACACCTCAGTGATATGTATTAAATAGAACATGTCAAGAAATGCTTGTCTGTTGTTGTGTGATAGACCAGCGCCAAGAATGATGATACTGTGTCCATCCCGTGGCAGAAAAAAGAAAGCGGAGGCATGGTTCAGACATGACATATCACTTCCTAAGACTGTGTGTTGGCCTTTTTGGAAAGAGGACAATGAACTACTGAACTCAATTAGGGAAGCCCTCTATTCTGGCTGCAGAATAGAGGGCTGTAGGGATCTTGACTATATATGGGAAATGTATAGTTAAATTTCGGAGGGTCAATTCAAGGCCTTCAAATAATCATTTTTAAATACTTTTTACAACAATGATTGAAAAGGTATGATAAGCTTTGTCCTGTAACTTTAAGGTCTTGTTCAAAACCCCAAATAAACTTATTATATTCGGTAGTCACTGGGCCATTTGTGCCGTTTTTGGTGTGTTCTTTTGAAGCCATTGCCAGGAGGGGATAATGGACAGAAAAAGCAAAGATGCCATTGTTGCATATATACCTTGTTGTGTCAATAATATTGTACTACTGTGTAACCCTTACTTTACTTTGAAATCCTCAGGCCCTAAAACCAAGACCAAAAACTAGAACATACTATAGGGTTCGAAGGAATTGGATCAAACAACTTAATACAAAAGTAATATAAGCTTTCTGACAAAATGACAATTCAATAGAGATAAATTAATTGATTCAATGCAAATAGAATTTGTGTCAAATTTTTAAGACTTTGCTGAATAAATTATAACAATTTTGCCAATCACTGTGTATGAATTGCCTAAAATGGCTATAGCCATTGAAGAAGCTTGCATCAGCCAGAGAAGGATCAAATGACCTAAGGCACGACTAGAGTTAACTTCCCCATAATGCCTTGCATAAATCACATCATAGTATAGCTAATCAGTTTTGACTATCACAGCTACTGATGAGTGAATTTGTTCAGAAAACAATCAAACATAAATTCGGCATGAATATGGCTCATTTGGATTCGTGCTCGGAAACATGAGCAAAATTTTATAAAATCGGGAAAAATCGGTAACATTTGGTAAAATGTGTGGGAAAAAATTTGCGTTGCCACAAAAGGTTTTTCAACACTTTTGCAATGATAACGGTAGTGTGTCATGAATGTGGGGCATATTTTTGATGAGGGGAAAGGGTTTGCAGGGCTCAGAGGTGCGGCGTTCTTGTAAACAGTCATTTTTCCCCCTAACTTTATGTGTGCACATTGCGGATATCCAATCAGGGTGCAGAAATTTCCACAATGTCCTGACACAATGGCTTGTGCATTGACTTCTGTAATCACATGTCCCTCTCCATATAAATAGAGGACATCTTGTTTTAATGCCATTTTGACACTGTAGCGCAGAGAGGCTGCTCCTGATGTTGGCAGCTAGATTTTAGCTAGTTAACTAGATGGCTGTTTCTTACTCAGATAGTTTAGCTAGGTAGTGTCCTGTGTGGCTGTGAAATCTATCTTACAGCAATTATTTTGTTTTTTATTACCATTACTGAGGTCCACAGACAAAGACCGCAGGGCACATGTCCTACAAGTGTGTTGCGCACTGCTTCTGTTGTGCTCCATGCACCATTATACCATTCTAAATCTTACATTTTCACTACCTAAATGTGAAAGAGCATGCCATATCCCACCTTGTCATTTAGTGGTGTGGTGACATTGTTCTGTGATTTGAGCTGTTGGGCATGAAGAAATATTTTTTCGCCGCAGTTGTTAGCATGATTCACCATGCCATATATCACCTTGTTATATAGTGGTGGTGAAATTCCACAGTGTGAATAGATCATGGATATTAAAAAATATATATTTTTTTATGTTGCTAAATGTGATACAGCCCACCGTATTCCACATTTTCATTCTATGATGGTGATATCAAGCTGTCTACAAACCTAATGTACATTAAAAAACAAAATTATAATTTTTTCTGTTGTAAAGCGTGATCTAGCCTACCGTATTCCACATTGCAATTTTATGGTGGTGATATGATGCTGTCTGCAGACATAACGCACATTAAAAAACAAAAAATATAATTTTTCAGTTGCAAAACATGATACAACCCGCCATATCCCAATTTTGTGGCGGTGATATGAAGCTGTCTGCAGACCTAATGCACACTAAAAAAAATTATAATTTTTCTGTTGCAAAATGTGATACAACCCACTGTATCCCACATTGTAATTTTATGCCAGTGATATGAAGCTGTCTGCAGACCTAACGCACATTAAAAAACAAAAATTATAATTTTTTCTGTTGCAAAATGTGATACAGCCCTCTGTATCCTACATTGTCATTTTGTGCCAGTGATATAAAGCTGTCTGCAGACCACATGCACTTTAAAATATATATTTTTTTCTGTTGGTAAACGTGATACAGCCTGCTATATTCAACTTTGTCATTCAGTGAAGTTGAAATTGTTCTGTGTGCAGAGCTGTTGCACATTAATTTTTTTTTTACAAACGTGATACAGCAGACAAGATCTGAGCTTGAAATTGTTTTGAGCCTATTTTCTAGATTTTGTGCATCTTTGGCAATCATTTTCTCACGGGCCTCTTTTATGCCTTTCTTGAGACACGCATCTGTTATACCTATCTTCTGGTGAGCATCAAATGCTTTCTGGTAATTGGTGTTAGGTAAACGACTGATCATTGTAGGCTGGATCCTGGATCTCATACCTCCCATAGCCGCTCTGTTATTGATCCTGTTGTACACTCCCATTCCCGCCGTCGTCATTCCCCTTTTCCTAATCAGTGCACCTAACGACACGTTGGCCTTATTTGTCCTGCAACCTGCACCTTACCAGCAGCAATTATAGGAAAGAGGGTGTTCCAATGCCACGGACAATCTTCTAGATTATACAGGCCTCATCCACACTAAAAATATTTTTTTATGTTACTAATGTGATACAGAAGGGGAGATCTCAGTTTGAAATTGCTTTGAGCATCTAGTCAATGTTATACAGGCCTCATCGACAGGTCAAAAAAATTCTTCTGTTACTAATGTAATACAGTGGGGGACATCTCACGTAGAAATTGCCTGTAGCATCTTGTCAATGTTATATAGGCCTAATTGACAGGCCCAAAAAAATTATTTTGCTACTAACGTAATACAGTACGGAACATCTCATGTAGAAATTGTTTGTAGCATCTACACAGGCCTATACAGGCCTCATCAACAGGCCACCAAAAATTCTTCTGTTACTAATGTAATACAGTAGGGGCCGTCTCACTTAGAAATTGTTTGTAGCATCTAGTAAATGTTATACAGACCTCGTTCCCAGGCCTAAAAAATGTTGTCAGTTACTAACATCAAACAGTAGTGGACATCAAATTAAAATATTTTTTGGAGCGTATCTTCTTTGTCATTTAGCCCTCATCAACACTTAAACAATTCTTTCTTCTGTTTCTGACATCATACGGTAGGGGACATCTCACTTGGAAATTGTTTGGAACATGTAGTCAATGTTATACAGGCCTCATTGACAGGGCCCCCCAAAAATTTTCTGTTACTAATGTAACACAGTAGGGGATGTCTCACTTAGAAATTGTTTGTAGCATCTAGTCAATGTTATACAGGCCTCATCTACAGGCCCACCAAAATGTTGTCAGTTACTAACGTCATACAGTAGGGGACATCTATTTAAAAATGTTTTTGGATCATATCTTCTTTGTCATCCAGCCCTCATCCACACTTAAACATTTTTTTCTTCTGTTACTAATGTCTTACAGTGGGGGACATGTCACTTTGAAATTGTTTGGAACATATAGTCAATATTATACAGGACTCATCAACAGGCCCCCCAAAATTTTGTCGGTTACTAACATCATACAGTAGGGGACATCTCACTTTGAAATTTTTTGGAGCAGATCTTCTTTGTTATACTGACCTCATCCACACTGAAACAATTCTTTCTTCTGTGAGTAACGTGATTCATCACGCCATATTTCACCTTCTAATTTTGTGACGCTGAAATTTAGTTGTGTGCAGAGGTTGTGCAGAGGAAAAAAATCTAATTTTTAGCTGCTAATAGTGTGCTTCTAGCACACTATCTGAGCAACATGACTAAGAAAAAGCGAGGTCGTGGTGGATGGGGGATTAGGCTTGGTGTGTGAAGGTGTATGTGGGGTAGGTGTTAATTTTTCTGAAAGCACTAGAGAACCAACCATGTGATATCCTATCCAAAGACAACTGATAACTTCTGTTACTGGATGTTGCAGTTTTTACTGTGCTGCATTATCTTGCGTAATTGCAGTCTCTAATATCTTTAGTGGGGCTTATTTGCCTGCTGTTGCTGCTGCTGTTGCTGGAGGTGTAAAAAGACCACCATGGGAAAAATTGTCTGCCACGCATGCTCAACACTATGGATGAGCAGAGCAGAACAATAGAGAAAATGGACACTCCAACATGCAAACCTTATAACCCAAGAGAAAAAGGGGAGTTCAAGTCCAAAGATTTTGTATAAAAAGAGTATAATTTTATTACAACAATCCATATTGTATATCACTACATAGTAAACAATAATCTAATATATAAAGCTGAATGTGTGTGTGTTTGTGTGTGTGTGTGTGTGTGTGTATGTCCGGGATTGGCATCTGCGCCGTCGCAGCTACAGCCACAAAATGTTGCACAGTCACACGTCTGGACCCTGAGAGCGTCATAGGCTATGTTGTGAGGCAAAATTTTAACCCCACGTGTTCCAATTCACCAAACAATTTTGCCCCTATCTACATAATGGGGAAAAAGTGAAAGGAAAAGTGTTGGAGGCAAATTGACAGCTGGCAGATGGTGCCAAAGAGTATATACCATACAATTGCTAAGGTGGGGCCCCGACATGGGATACTCACCACACATGGGGATATGAGCACACACACAAAATGTGCCACACACTACCACATGCTTGAACACATATACCACCCTCAGCACACATTTCACCACACATACACCAACCTCGCCACATAAAAGTCGAAACACAAAAGTCGCCGCTCAAAACTCGCCATGCGCAAAACTCGCCACTTGCAAAACTAGGCTCATGCAAAACTCGCCACATATGCAAAACTCACCTCATGGAAAACTCGCCACACGCAAAACTTGCAAACGTGGAAAAATTGCCACATGCACAAAAGTTGCAACACATTCAAAAGTTGCCTCACACAAAACTTGCACATACTCAAAAGGCACCACACATAAAACTCGCCATGCGCAAAACTCGCCATGCGCAAAACTTGCTGCACACAACTTGCTACACTAACCTGTCACATGCAACTCGACACACAAAAAGTTGCTACATGCATGTCGCCACACAAAACTCATCTCACAAAAGTTGCTACATGCATGTAGCCACATGCAACTCAACACACACAACATGACACATGAAACTCGCCCTAAAACACACAAAAGTCTGGTATTATCCTTCAAAAATATAAATCTGATTAATAAGCAGACAAACTACAAGAGCAACAAATATACCATATAGGAAATACGGCAGCTGTCAGTCACATGACCTGTCTATTATGTGTATGTGTGAGCTAATATATACTGCCAGGGGGAAGGGCTTCCTGTTGGCTGGGGATTTATCAGGCTGCCAATTTAGCTTACAAATACTGAGGTAAAAACACTGACCAAATAACGTGTGAACGAGGTCTAATACAGGAGGAGATGACACACAGATATATACTATATACAGGAGGAGATGACATACAGGTACATATTATATACAGGGGAGATGACACACAGGTATATACTATATACAGGAGGAGATGACACACTGGTATATACTATATACAGGGGAGATGACACACAGGTATATACTACAGTATATACAGGAGGTGATGACACACTGGTATGTACTATATACAGGGGAGATGACATACAGGTACATACTATATACAGGGGAGATGACACACAGGTATATACTATATACAGGAGGAGATGACATACAGTTACATACTATATACAGGGGAGATGACACACAGGTATATACTATATACAGGAGGAGATGACACACTGGTATTTACTATATACAGGGGAGATGACATAAAGGTACATACTATATACAGGGGAGATGACACAAAGGTATATACTATATACAGGGGAGATGACACATATATACTATACACAGGGGAGATGACACACAGGTATATACTATATACAGAAGGAGATGACACACTGGTATATACTATATACATGGGAGATGACATACAGGTACATACTATATACAGGGGAGATGACACAGGTATATACTATATACAGGAGGAGATGACACACTGGTATATACTATATACAGGGGAGATGAAATACAGGTACATACTATATACAGGGAAGATGACACACAGGTTTATACTATATACAGGAGAGATGACACACAGGTATATACTATATACAGGGGAGATGACATACAGGTACATACTATATACAAGGGAGATGACACACAGGTATATACTATATACAGGGGAGATGACACACAGGTATATACTATATACAGGGGAGATGACAGACGGGTATATACTATATACAGGAGGAGATGACACACAGGTATATACTTTATACAGGAAGAGATGACATACAGGTACATACTATATACAGGAGGAGATGACATAAAGGTACATACTATATACAGGGGAGATGACACACAGATATATACTATATATAGGAGGAGATGACACACAGGTATGTAATATATACAGGAGGAGATGACACACAGGTATATACTATATACAGGGGAGATGACACATGTATATACTATATACAGGAGGAGATGACACACAGGTATATACTATATACAGGAGGAGATGACATACAGGTACATACTATATACAAGAGGAGATGACACACAGGTATATACTATATACAGGAGCAGATGACACGCAGGTATATACTATGTACAGGAGAAGATGACTTACAGGTATATACTATGTACAGGAGGAGATGACACACTGGTATATACTATATACAGGGGAGATGACATACAGGTACATACTATATAAAGGGGAGATGACACACAGGTATATACTATATACAGGAGGAGATGACACACTGGTATATACTATATACAGGGGAGATGACATACATGTACATACTATATAAAGGGGAGATGACACACAGGTATATACTATATACAGGAGAGATGACACACAGGTATATACTATATACAGGAGGAGATGACATACAGGTACATACTATATACAGGAGGAGATAACACACAGGTATATACTATATACAGGAGGAGATGACACACTGGTATTTACTATATACAGGGGAGATGACATACAGGTACATACTATATACAGGGGAGATGACACAGGTATATACTATATACAGGAGGAGATGACACACTGGTACATACTATATACAGGAGAGATGAAATACAGGTACATACTATATACAGGGAAGATGACACACAGGTATATACTATATACAGGAGAGATGACACACAGGTATATACTATATACAGGAGGAGATGACATACAGGTACATACTATATACAGGGGAGATGACACACAGGTATATACTATATACAGGAGGAGATAACACACTGTTATATACTATATACAGGGGAGATGACATACAGGTACATACTATATACAGGGGAGATGACACACAGGTATACTATATACAGGGGAGATGACACACAGGTATATACTATATACAGGGGAGATGACACACATGTATATACTATATACAGGAGGAGATGACACACAGGTATATACTATATACAGGAGGAGATGACATACAGGTACATACTATATACAGGAGGATATGACATACAGGTACATACTATATACAGGGGAGATGACACACAGATATATACTATATACAGGAGGAGATGACACACAGGTATATACTATATACAGGGGAGATGACACACGTATATACTATATACAGGAGGAGATGACACACAGATATATACTATATACAGGAGCAGATGACACACAGGTATATACTATATACAGGAGGAGATGACATACAGGTACATACTATATACAGGGGAGATGACACACAGATATATACTATATATAGGAGGAGATGACACACAGGTATGTAATATATACAGGAGGAGATGACACACAGGTATATACTATATACAGGGGAGATGACACATGTATATACTATATACAGGAGGAGATGACACACAGGTATATACTATATACAGGAGGAGATGACATACAGGTACATACTATATACAAGAGGAGATGACACACAGGTATATACTATATACAGGAGCAGATGACACGCAGGTATATACTATGTACAGGAGAAGATGACTTACAGGTATATACTATGTACAGGAGGAGATGACACACTGGTATATACTATATACAGGGGAGATGACATACAGGTACATACTATATAAAGGGGAGATGACACACAGGTATATACTATATACAGGAGGAGATGACACACTGGTATATACTATATACAGGGGAGATGACATACATGTACATGCTATATAAAGGGGAGATGACACACAGGTATATACTATATACAGGAGAGATGACACACAGGTATATACTATATACAGGAGGAGATGACATACAGGTACATACTATATACAGGAGGAGATAACACACAGGTATATACTATATACAGGAGGAGATGACACACTGGTATTTACTATATACAGGGGAGATGACATACAGGTACATACTATATACAGGGGAGATGACACAGGTATATACTATATACAGGAGGAGATGACACACTGGTACATACTATATACAGGAGAGATGAAATACAGGTACATACTATATACAGGGAAGATGACACACAGGTATATACTATATACAGGAGAGATGACACACAGGTATATATTATATACAGGAGGAGATGACATACAGGTACATACTATATACAGGGGAGATGACACACAGGTATATACTATATACAGGAGGAGATAACACACTGGTATATACTATATACAGGGGAGATGACATACAGGTACATACTATATAGAGGGGAGATGACACACAGGTATACTATATACAGGGTAGATGACACACAGGTATATACTATATACAGGGGAGATGACACACATGTATATACTATATACAGGAGGAGATGACACACAGGTATATACTATATACAGGAGGAGATGACATACAGGTACATACTATATACAGGAGGATATGACATACAGGTACATACTATATACAGGGGAGATGACACACAGATATATACTATATACAGGAGGAGATGACACACAGGTATATACTATATACAGGGGAGATGACACACGTATATACTATATACAGGAGGAGATGACACACAGATATATACTATATACAGGAGCAGATGACACACAGGTATATACTATATACAGGAGTTGATGACTTACAGGTACATACTATATAAAAGAGGAGATGACACACAGGTATATACTATATACAGGAGCAGATGACACACAGGTATATACTATATACAGGAGGAGATGACTTACAGGTATATACTATATACAGGAGGAGGTGACACACATATATACTATATACAGGAGGAGATGACATACAGGTATATACTATATAAAAGAGGAGATGACACATAGGTATTTAGAGGAGGAGATGACATACAGCAGGTATGTACTATATACAGGGGAGATGACATACAGGTATACTATATACAGGAGATGACATACAGGTATATACTATATATAGGAGGAGATGACATACAGGTATATAGTATATACAGAAGAGATGACATACAGGTATATACTATATACAGGAGGAGATGACACATAGGTATATACAATATACAGGAGGAGATGACATACAGCAGGCATATACTATTAACAGGGGAGATGACATACAGGTATATACTATATACAGGAGATGACATACAGGTGTATACTATATATAAGGGAGATAACAAACATGTACATACTGAGGGGAAAATGAGAGGTGTGAGGTGAAAATGAGGGGTGTGAGGTGAAAATGAAAAGGTGTGAGTGCAAAATGAGAGGAGTGAGGGAAAATAGTGAAGTGATCGGAAAATGACAGATGTGAGGTTGAAATGACAAGTGTTAGGGGGAATGAGAGGAGTGAGGGGGGAAATAAGAGGAGTGAGGGTGAAAATGAGAGGTGTAAGGGAGAAAATGAGAGATGTGAGGGGGAAAATGAGAGGCGTGATGGGAAAATAAGAGAAGTGAGGTGCTATAACTAACCACAGATATTTACTATGCCCAGGCAACGCCGGGCTCTTCAGCTAGTACATTATAAATATCCATAGTCTTAGAAATTCAGCAGAAAAGGAACAGGTGAAAAGGATCAGTGAATGCGCCAGATATCACCACATATCTCAAAATGTAAAGTGCAACGTGCGATATTATTAGTCCGGGAAGAGAAATAGTCAGGAAGGAGAGGTAACATACAAACAGAGGTGCAGATGTATAGTCGTATGGGGATCAGTGTCCAGCTACACCCTAACCTTCCATATCCAAGAACTTTTACCCATCATGTGGTGACCACTGGCACTCCACCGTGCAGCCCCAACGCGTGTTTCGTTGACCGCCCCCTGACGAAGCCAACAGGTGCGATCCTTTTCACCTGTTCCTTTTCTGCTGAATTTCTAAGACTGGATATTTATAATGTATTATTGTTTACTATGTAGTGATATACAATATGGTTTGTTGTAATAAAATTATACTCTTTTTACACAAAAATCTTTGGACTTGAACTCCCCTTTTTCTCTTGGGTTATAAGGTGTTGCTGGAGGTGTTAACACTAGTTTGTGGAAATGTAAACAGTCCTAGTTTGTGGAAATGTAAACAGGAAGGCTGCCGGAACAAAGCCGAGGGTGAGTATATTCCTATTAGGTATATACTCACCCTCGGACACGCCCTGCTTCTTTCCGGCAGCCTTCCTTCCTAAGAATCAGCCCTTCCAGGACCTTCGGTGACGTCACGGTGACGTCGCGGCTTGTGATTGGTCGCGCGAGCGGTCACATGGGCGGCCGCGCGACCAATCACCAGCCGCGACGTCACCGCGACGTCACCGCAAGGTCCTGGAAGGCTGATTCTAAGGAAGGAAGGTTCCCGGTTAGTACCAGGGCCCGTCAGAGGGTAAGTATAGCGATATTTTTTATTTTAATTCTTTATTTTACACTTAAATATGGATCCCAGGGCCTGAAGGAGAGTTTCCGCTCCTTCAGACCCTGGGAACCATTGGAAACCCAATGCACTGCATTGGGTTTCGAGTTTCGGCCGACCCCGACCCCGACTTTTTTATAGGATCGGCCGATTTCACTCGACCCGACTTTTGAAAAAGTCGGGTTTCGTGAAACCCGACCCGATCCTATAAAAGTAAAGGTCGCTCAACCCTAGTTGTCACAACTTATTGATTTTTTGCACATGCTTTTTATTAGTCAAATTTGACATATGCACATGCCACAAAATTATTTCAGTCTGTTGTCCCTGTTTGTTGGGCATGTGCCTAGCATTTCATTTTTGGGAAGAGTGAAATGTGTTTCAAAAGACAAAAGTTAATTATTGTGTAGCAAAAATGGGAATGATAAAAGAAAAAAGCAATGGCAATATTTAGTGAAATGTAAAAGAAAAAATAAACAGTAGTGCATGCAAAATCAGATCTTAATTGTCCTCCTTTGCTTCTGGAAAGTGCATTTGTGGAAGGCTAGAGAAAGACCTTAAAAACTATATGGCACATCACTTTTCTCAGTCACACCATAATGGCATTCCCTCTGACAGTGACACCGTCAGTGTGAGTGTTCTGCACAATTCCTCCTCCACCACCATAAGGTTAATCCTTACAATAGCAAGGTGACATTAACCCCTTATTACCCCATATGCCAATGCCACAGGGCAGTGGGAAGAGAGAGGCTACAGATGTGCCTTTTCTGGGGTGGCTGGGGGCAGATGATTCTGAGAAAGTGGTGATACCAAATCCACGGAGTCTCATGGGCCTTTGAAGGGAAATAAGTAAATTTTTGATGTTTTAAAGCCAGGCCACATTCCATAATCTCAACTGCATATTCTGGTAGAAGGAATGTGCCTTCTTGGAAGGACACTGTCTGGTTTACACATACAGAAGCCTTTAAGTTCTCCATCTTGTGAGGTCTTCTTGAACAGTTGGCACAAACCCCATTACAGAATTAGACCTTGAAATAACCACTCAGTCCTCTCCTCAGATGACAATTCTGTGCAACCCAATTGCATAGATTCATCTGGAACGTCTGCTAGCACAGTATATTATTGAAAGTTGTAGTTGAATTAGGAAAGCAACGGACTCCTTGTCTTGTAACTTTTCCACTCTTGTACCTACAGAAGAAAGTCATTTACTGGTGAAGGAAGATTTGTTTGCATATAAAGAGCTGAATACCCATCCCTTTTTCAGAATTAAAATACCTTTTTCAAAATTAGAAACACAAAAGCAGTTTAGCAACAATGATGTAAGGCACTAGTGAATCAACAGTGCCGTGGATAAGGCAGAAGCCTTGGTCAGGGTGAAACCACATTTCTTGTAGTGCACATAAAGTTTTTGTTGTTGACAGAAACCCTGCTGAGTGAATTGGTTGGCACACAAGAAACCACAAGGATATATGGACTTTTTCAGCAGGATTTCCAGAATAGTCACTGGCAGAACTCAGATGTGCAGGTGGGACAGAAAAATAGTTGGAAATGTAGAGAAAAGTTGCCACCCGGAATGCTATATGTTAATGATGAGATGGAGATATAGTTGATTGTCGCAAAGTCAGAACCAAAGTAGACCAACCAGTACTAGGTAACAAATCCTAGGAACAAGACAGAAGTGAAAGCCAAAAACGAACAGAGGTCATCTACAAGGTAAGTGTTAGCGTGACGGTCAAATCTGCAACAGATGAGAAGCTTTAGAGAGGGACAGAAGTGAGCACAAAATAGGGCAATACCGTCTGTTAAAGGCTAAGTAAAAGCGGCAGTAGCACTCACCTGAAGCTGTTGTGTGCAGGCCCAACACCTATAAAATCCTGGAAAGCCACTGCTTCTGCCCTGTGGCTGGAGAAAAGGGTTCTTCCAGATGTATAATGGTAAAAATGGTAACTGGCATGTTTAGGTGGGCTGCTCTGCCTGCATGAAAAGCCTTGGTATTCCAAACGAGTTTTTGGATACCAACGCATTTCTATGCTGGACTGGCCCCTTTCTCAAGTTCATAGTTCCCAATATTATGGATTAATGCTATTTCCTTACAGCATTGGAATTTGCATGTATAAATTACCCAGATTTCCTCAGGGTACTTTCTCTGTTCCCTCCTACACCCCAAAATATTCTTATAGGTTAAACGGCTTCCTAGAAAACTGGACTTAGATTATCTGTGTCTGAAATGTGAAATTTTGATTTTGAGAATAGGTACAGATAATAATAGAGTCAATCTCTGTACAACACTGCAGTATAAGGCTATGTGCACACGTTGCAGATTTGCCTTTGGATTTTTTTTCTGCGGATTCTGCATCTCTTGGCAGAAAATGCAGGTGCGGATTTGATGTGTTATTTATGCGGATTTTGTGTGGATTTACTGCGGATTTTGTGCAGATTTCATGCGTTTTTACCCCTGCGGATTTCTATAATGGAATGGGTACAAAAACGCTGCAGATTCGCACAAATAAATGACATGCTACTTCTTTTAATCCGCAGCGTTTTCCATGCAGAATTTTTCGCACCATTAGCACAGCATTTTCTTTTCCATTGATTTACATTGTACTGTAAATCACTTGCGGATCTGCAGCGTTTCTGTGTGGAAAAAAATGCTGCGGATCCGCAGGAAATCTGCAACGTGTGCACATAGCCTTAGTAAGTGCTATAGAGCAACAGGCTGTAAAGACATTTATTGATCAAATAGCTAAAGCTGGCTTTCTGGCAATAAGCTAGCAAGCTATAATGACATTATCTGCTCATTCAGTGCTTATTTTTCTTCTCATTGCTTTTTTAAGTTTAGCATCTGCTTTTCATGCTCACAAAAACTTAATTTTGGACAGGATTGGAATATCAAGGGCAAACAAAAAGCAGACAGTTTATTAGAGAGCTTAATGATCAACCAAAACATTGCAAGCATCCAAGTCTTTCAACAAAATAATGGTTCTGAGTTAGAAAATATATAATACAAGATGTAATATGTCATAATATAGTAAATATTCAAAAATAATGATTGGAATTTGACCTATGGCTGCCTATTTCTAGATAAAGTAATACATATTTCCCTTGGTGCCTTTTAAACCAACGCAGAGTTGCAGTACAGTGTGTAAATAAATTGTGCCGCTTGATAAAATACAAATCTATGTAGACTTTTAACATGCAGGCATTTCATTTGTTTAAATCTGATTCCCCTTTCATCTATTTAGGGGGCTGCTACATTGCCTAGATTAAAGCAGCTCTGGCTGGATGAAAAATAACCTCCACCTAGCAGAGAACAGTCCTGGAAATCATTACATATCAGTTATAAACAGTTTTATGCCCCCTTGGCCTCTGTTATTTTTGATTAGTTGGAAGTGACTATTAGATAAAGCCTTTGGTTTATTCAGTTCTGAGAATATGGCCCTTGTCTAACAAGAAATCAATTTAACAAAACATAAAATCTTGTACACAATAAAGTAAATATGCCGGTCATACATATGATAATGGGGCGCACTATAATCCTTCTTATCTCTGATCCCTGACAGATATATCCAGCAATCACTTCCTATTACTGTGCCTTTCAATTTAGTCCAAATAACTAGTGATATTTGTAGAATTTGCTTTCAATTTTTTGGCAAAAACATACGGTAACTGGGCAGGTTACAGACCATGGCTTGCTATGTTGGATAGTTTGTCCTCTATAATTTACATTTTTGAAGAACCTGGCACTTAAAAATCTCTGCAAAGAGGTTCAAATGGACTTTAACTGGAAGCTGTTTTTTTGTCCTCTTACTTTTGGCAGCCTTCACTTAGGAGAAGAGAAACAGCTGTTTATTCAGGGAAATTGAGTAATATGTGAATCATTGGAGTGAACACCAACAACCATATGAAAATATTCACAATAATATAGTAGTAAAAAGGTAGTAAGGCCAACTAGAAATGGTATGGGAATAGGAAGTTTGTATGTTCTCCCCATGTTTGTGGGGGTTTTCTCCAGGTATTTTGGCTTCCTTTAACACTCTAAAGACTGACATACTGTTAGGGAATTTAGATTGTGAGCCCTGATGGAGACAGTGAAAATGATGTCTGTAAAGTGCTGCAGAATATTATGGCACTATATATGCATGCAAAAATAAAATAATATCAATAAATAATAATTTAATAAATATGTAGCCCTAACCACAGACTAGACAATGGAAAGTCAGACCTACGCTGCCTGGAAGGCCGTAGAGTGATTCATGTTCCAAATAAAAAAAAACGAAGGGCAGAGCAGAGTGCAAATTACTTACAGAAAGGAAAGTGTGCTGAAATAGAAAGAGATTCCAGAGTGAGCAAAACAAACCATGAAATACAAAATAAAGGATTAAGAACATACTGATAGAGAATATGCTGCCTACTTCTTAAAAAGAAACAGAAGATAGGTGCAGGGTAAAGAATAGTGATGAGCGAATATACTCGTTACTCGAGATTTCCCGAGCACGCTCGGGTGTCCTCCGAGTATTTTTTAGTGCTCGGAGATTTAGTTTTCCTCACCTCAGCTGAATGATTTACATCTGTTAGGCCGGCGTCACACTAGCGAGTTTTACGGACTTATGATCGCAGAAAATACGCCCAATGATTCTCTATGGGGCTGCTCCTATCTGCTGTATATTACGCATCCGTAATATACGGTATGTTACGGGCATAGAAAATCGCAGCATGCTGCATTTGTCAGCGTATTGCGCAAAAAATACGCCAATGAAAGTCTGTGGGGGCGAGAAAATTACGGATTACACATGGACCATGCATGTGACTTGCGAGAAATACGCACCAGTGTTCTATAGAAAAGCCGGTAATTCAGTGCAGTGCGCAGTAAAATCACAAAATCGGAAATTTCTGTGTGGTTTCTGCATCTCTTGGCAGAAAACGCAGTGGAAATTAAGCGTGGTTTTTATGCGTGTTTTATGCGTTTTTGTTGCGTTTCTGATGCGGTTTCTCATGCAGATTTTCATGTGATTTTGTAAATTCATAGAGCTAAATAAAGATATATTATGAAAAAAAAAAAAGAATTGTGATGTAATTTCCTTGTTCAACCTCTTCAGCCAGATACCCTCATTAATATTAAATAAAGACACACACCAGCCTATGTAGGAGCAGTAACATAACTAACCTACATATGCTGTAACAAAAAAAGCAACTGTCAGAAATCTTCTTGAAATATAGCATCTGTTTATTTTTCAAAGAAAAAAGAAATTGCGTGGGATCCCGCGTAATTTTAATAACCAGCAGAGGGAAAGCCCACGGCTGAGGGCAGATGTTAATATTCTGGTAAGGAGCCAATAGCCAAAGATTCCCAGGCTATTAATATCAGGTCACAGCTGTTCGCTTAGCTTTTACTGGCTAGTTTACAGGGGAACCCCAGAAAAAAATTGACATGGGGTCCCCCTATACAATCAAACCACAAAGGCAAGGCAGACAGCTGCAGGCTGATAATAATAGTCTGGGAAGGGGCCATGTATATTGGCATCCCACCAGACTAAAAACATGAGCTCTCAGCTGCCCCAGAAATGGCACATCTTATAGATGCGCCAATTCTGGCACTTAGCCTCGCTCTTCCCAATTTCCATGTAGTGGTGGCAAGTGGGGTTCATATTTGTGGGCTTGATGTCACCTTTGTATTGTCAGGTGACATCAAGCCCACAGGTTAGTAATGGAGAGGCGTCTATAAGACACCTATCCATTACTATTCCTATAGTTACATGGTAAATAAAGACACAGCCAGAATACATTTCTTTATTTGGAATAATCACACAGACTCCTTTATTGAATCTAAATTTACCATACTTACTGAACACCTAATTCCTGATGCCTGTGCCTCCTGCAAATAATCAAAAAATAATAAACTAACATATAATGCTATCCTGTCTGAAGTAGTCCATTTAATACCGAGTGTTTCACGGTGATCTCACGGGTAGAACAGTCACATAGGGAGATGTGACCACTCTACCTGTCCTCCGGCGATACACTGACAGGAGGTAATCGCTCCAGCAGTGTATCACTGAGCCGCTGTGAGAGTTCACCGGAGTTCATCAGTTCCGGTGCTCTCACGGCACTACAACTGTGTGAGAACTTTCCAATGCAGTGATGCCGTAAATGAGAGCACTGGAGCTGATGTGAGTTCTCACAGCGGCTCAGTGATACATTGCCGGAGCGATTACCTCCTGTCAGTGTATCACCAGCTGCAGGGTGATATCAACATGGGACACTCGGTATTAAATGGATTACGGTGGACAGGGAGTACATGTTGGTTTATTATTTTTGATTGTTTGCAGGAGACACGGGCATCGGGGATTAGGTGTTCAGTGGGTATGTATGTAATTTTGTAAATGTTTTGATTTCAATTGAACACAGGCTGATGAGACTATTCTCCCATCATTGGCTCTTGCTGTCTCTGTTATATGAGTCAAAAGATGTAGCCGGATGGGAGTAGTAGAAGTCCCATCAGATGATGCCTGGTTACACACACACAGACATATATTCTCCGCTCACACACTCTTCCTCCTTCTGACATCATTTCCCTTTGACAATTTGCTGCATTTTTGACAGCAAATCTGCAGCAAATATGCAAACCTTTTTACACCTTCGTTTTTGCTGTGGATTTGACGGACTCAATGGAAGTTAATGGGTGTAGAAACGCTGCAGATCCGCAAAAAGAATTGACATGCTGCGGAAAATAAATCGCTGCGAATAAGGATTGTAATTTTTGGATCATGCACACAACACTTCAGGAATGTCATTGATTAACATTGCATAAGCAATCCATTGCATTTTTGGAACATTTCCATTGGAAAAAACGCTGCGGAAAAGCTACAAATCCACATTGTGTGCACATAGCCTAACACTTTTATTTTTGAAGTTATTCTTACTTTTTCCACACCTGCCTAAAATGTTTATACAGTGCAGTAATTATATGCAATAATACAAACATGTGTCTGTGTGCATTGCATACATGCATTAGATACATTGAACAGTCTGTCTCATAAAAGACAAAAGTTGAAAAGCTTTTTTTAAAAAAAATTAGCTGAATCCTGCTGTGTGTTAAACAATGTTATACAAAATAATTGGGTAGTCAGTAGCACACATATTGAATTCCTTTTGCTTTTGAAGTAGCACTGGAAACAGGAAACCCATTGATCAATTAATGACAGAGGCCGCCATCCACTAGCTGACTCTTAACTACTGCCACCCTCAGGCAAAGCTTGCTGTGATAGATCAATGTGATTAGGGTTAAATCAGGGATGCCCAGTTTTCAATAGTAAGGCTTCTGCTGGACTCCGTGTCAAGCTCAGGCTGAGCATCATGGGAAATGTAGTTTTTCTTAAAGTTCACTTAGCATTAGCAGTGATTACAAATAAAAGCTAGAATTTTTTTTACACTACAGAACAAAATGTCTTGAGGACATAGAGATGATTTATAATGTGACTGGGGCTTGTGGTCTCTAAAGCTTGAGAGGCAAGTGTTGGGAGATCTAATCCTAAATGTATAAACGTATTACTGTCCTTAGTACTGATATGTCACTAATTTAGTTTTTATGTGTGTCATCTCACATAAGCACTAGACTGACATTTCATTGTTTCAGAATATTGCTATTTAATATTATTCTCATTTTCAATCATTTACCCCTTGCATTTTTAATGCACATAGAAAAATAGAAAGGACAGATCCAAATCCCCTGATAGTACCTTTTCCCTACAAGAAAAATGACATTCTTACATTAGAAATTAGATACTATGAAGATGTGTAAAGTGCTCCTAAGATGGACATGATTAAAGAGGAAGGAACATTGACAAATGGTTCGATGGCTTCATCTTTGAAGATCCTTCAAATTGCTTTAAGGATCAAGATCCACAACAAATGTTATCTGCCCTTTATGTACCAGTAGCAACTGTGCCAATAGGATTGGAAACCCAGAGCTCTCACCATTTGTGCAACCCTTGGTCATTACCAACTTTCATCCTTGCAATCATAAAATCAAGTGTCTTCCCAGCAAAGGTTACCCTTCAGCAAGAAAGTAAAATTCACCCAAGATATTACCGAGTGACTTCGGCATGCTTGAAAAATAGGTTCGAGTCCCGGCGGCTACACGTCTTGTGGCTGTTTGACAGTTGCAACACATGCAGAAATTGCCTAACAAACAGGCAATCCCTGCATGTATTGCGGCTGTTGAACACCCACAATACTAGCAGCTGCTGGGACTCGAACATATTTTCCAAGCACGCCGAAGTCAGTCAGTTAGCACATGAACATGCTCAGATAACACCATATCCGAGCACATTCCCTCATCACTAGCTATTACCAAAACATAAAAAAATACAAATGCACCCAATTGAACTTTGAAGAAGTTTATTAAAAGCACAATATAATTGTATGTAAGTCTTCCAAAATGAATGATAGCTGTTATAATCATAAAGACTGAACAGAGAAACTACTACAAATATTAAATACAATTCAATGGGTGAATGTTCTGTGTAACCTTCGTGCTTAATAATATGGTTGTATTATTTTTCTCACCTCTTAACAATGAAAAATCTAGATTAAATACGCTAAATACAACAAAGGATAATACTAACCATATCATATTAAAATATATTGCCTTGTTTTTGTAGAATATTTGAGACATGAATGATGGCAAGTTATTAAATGTTAAAGAATGTCAAACAGGCATAAGACAAGTAGGCAACATTCAACATTACTCTTCAAATTTACTATGACCTACTAGTGGAGATGAGTGGAATTTTGAGTGGAATTGAATTCTACACGAATATTAGAAAAATCCACCTTTGTCAACATGCATATTTCTTGTAATTCACTTCTAGGCGGATTCAACAACATGGCGTCCACTAACCGCCATTTAACCGTAAAGGACTATCAAAAGGTTAAAAATTAAAAAATACTTATACTTACCTCAACACTCACCTCTATGGCCCTTCGGCCCCTCAACGTCACCCGTCTGGTCCTCGTAGCATCTTCTGATCACCGACGAATTGCATGACATTGTGACCTTTTGTGATTGCACAGAACCCTCCCAAGCCTAATCAGAGCCGGATGTCCCAGCCTAAAGTAAAAAGGATCTCAGCGCTTGCAGTGATGAGAAGAAGATGTGGCAGGGATCGAACATTTGATAGTGAAGAGTGGAGGGGCTAGAGAAGTGAGTGATGAGGTGAGTATAAAGATTTTTGTTAGTTTTTTACATTTAATGCTTATTATGCTCTGAGGCCTTGAGAGACCCCTGGGCATAGTAAGGGGCATTAAATTAGCAGAGAATAACTTCTCTTCAAATTGAATTTCCCAGGGACATCTGTACAAACAGGCGGATTTGAATTTTGACATCACTAGATGTTGATTTGTTTCACTAGCGTAAATTGTTTTACCATGAAATATTAGGCAAAACCTATTTTCAATCATAGCAGTATTTTCGTTTTTCCACTTGGTCTTGTGTGTCAAGCTTATAAGATTCTACAATGGCGACCTTTTCATTGCCATAAATCAGTTTTGGATTGTTATTTGACACAGTATTAATCTTTATTTTATAGCTAAAAACTTGCTACACATTCGTCATAAAGTAAATTCAATAAAAATGTTTCAGTATAACACCAAAATATACATTAAAAACTAAAGTTATGACAGTTGAAAGTATGTGGTTTGTATGTATTTATGGATGTATGTGGTGATTGTGACTTTACCAATTCCCCTCGTTTGCTCTCTGTCCACAGCCTTCTTTCATTCTCTGTCAGTAACTGTCACCCCACTTAGGACATCTCCACTTTCCACGCATATACAGTAGTGTTCAAAATAGGAGTCCAATATGACTAACCAGATTAATGACTATTTTTGGAATAAATAATATTAACACATGTCAAACAATTGACCAGTTGGTGCAGTAGATTCTAAGAACACCAACAGACTCAGCATTCATGATCTGCATGTTTTTGAGTCTGTGTATTAGAATAATTAATTAAAAGGGGGTGTGTTCAAAATAATAGCAGTGTGGCGTTCAATTAGTGAGGTCCATCATTCTGTGAATTAGGTGGCCCTTATTTAAGGGTGAAGCCAGGACATGTTGTACATGTATTATTCCTTGAAAGCCTGAGAAAAATGCGTCTTTCAAGACAATATTCAGCAAAACAGCGTACTTTGATTAAAAAGTTGATTAGAGAGGGTAATACTTATAAAGAAATGCATACAATGATAGGCTATTAAGCTAAAATGATCTCTAATGCTTTAAAATGGAAAGCCAAACCAGAGAGACATGGAAGAAAACGGAAGACTACCATTCGAATGGATGGAAGAATAGCCAGAATGGCAAAGGCTCAGACAATAATTAGCTTCAGAATGATCAAATACAGTCTACAGCTATCTGTGAGTACTGTGACAGTTAGAAGGCGCTTGTGTGAAGCTAATTTCTTAGCAAGAAGTCCCCGCAAAGTCTCACTGTTAAAAAAATAAGACATGTACTGAAGCGGATACAATTTGCCAAAGAAAACATCAACTGGAGTAAAGAGAAATGGAGAAACATTTTGTGGACTGATGAAAGTAAAATTGTTCTTTTTGGGTCCAAGGGTTGCAGACAGTTTGTCAGAAGACACTCCAAACTCTGCATTCAAGCCACAGTACACTCTGAAGACAGTGAAGCATCATGATATGGCCATGTTTCTCTTACTATGATGCTTGACCTATTTACCGCATACCAGGGATCATGGATCAGTTTGCATATATTAAAATACTTGAAGAGGTCATGTTGCCTTATGCTGAAGAGGATATGCCCTTGAAATGGGTATCTCAACAAGACAATGACCATAAACACACCAGTAAATGAGCAAAATTTTGCTTCCAGTCCAACAAAATTGTGGTTATGGAGTGGCTAGCCCAATCCCTGGACCCTAATCTGATAGAACACTTGTGGGGTGACATCAAAAATGCCAAACAAATGCCCCAAAAATTGTGGGATGTAGTCAAAGTATCCTGGGCTGGAATAACAGTTTACAGGTACCAGAAGTTGGTTGACTCTATGCAACATAGATGTGAAGCAATTCCAAAAAACTGTGGGTATACAACTAAATATTAGGATAGTGATTCACAGGAATGCTAAATACTTAAATAAAATAGTGCATATTGTGAGTTTGTAAAGACAAATGCAGACACTGCTATTTTTTAGAACAGCCAAATGTTGATTTTTTGTTATTTTCGGTAAAGTAGTTAAAAATGATATATTATTCTCTTCATGTTTTAAATTAAAAAACAGTGTGCAATGTTCCAAATGCATGGAAATAAAAACCAGTATAACAATATTGTGAATAACTCATGTTTTTGAACACACTGCTATTATTTTGAACACTACTGTAGATATATATACCTACAATTAACACCCAGAAATTTCAGTCATCATTGGCTCCAATTTCCTCTTTCTCGTGTCCTGACAGTGCATTGAAACATTATAATGAAACACTGCAACATGTCCTAGATGAATATGCACCTCCTACACAAAGACCAACTCGGCACAGACAGCGACAACCCTGACACATGCTGCAAAAATTTTTTATACAGCAGTTCTCCAGGTGCGCGGGAACGTCTGTGGCAGATTTTATTCGTTAGAAGTTTATGCTTAAAACATACAACTGTGCTCTTCATCTCTTCAAACAAGCCTACTTCAACACCCTCATCACCTCACTGTTTTTGAACTTTAAATCTTTTCAGGGTGCAGTTGGGCCCAGATGGCTCTATAAATTGTGGCCTCTGTTCATACAGGATGCATTTTAGTTAGCACTGGGCAGCCAGCCTGATCTAAGAGTATGGGTGTCATTAATAGGCTGTACGCCAGATGATCGGCATCTCCTGTGTGTGAACAGTGCTGGAAACAGACTGTATTTTTTTGTGCACTGGTGTACCAAACAGCCAATCCCTGATTGTAGGGTGGCTGTCTCATCGGTATTACTGCACCTGTGTAGTCGCCATCTTTAATTGGGTCAGCTGCATCCTGTTAGTGCATTTGTTTTGAGGCCTGGGTAGGTAAGAATCTCTGCCTTTTTCTTGGAGTTTTTTTTTACAGATTTTTGGTGGAGTTTCAGTCCTCTTTTTGTGGTTTTGATCTCTTCAAACAAGCCTACTTCAAGACCCTCATCACCTCACTATCCAATAATCCTAAGCGACTCTTTGACACTTTTCACTGTCTCCTCAATCTAAGAGTGCAGGCCCCACCATCGACCTTAGAAGTAATGATCTGGCCAATTATTTCAAAGAAAAAATTGACCATATCCTTCAGGAAATATTCTCCCAATCCCCTAATGCTATGCATTCTCCTTCCTCCTGCATCTAGCTCACTTTCTGTCTTCGAACCAATCACAAAAGAAGAAGTGATCAGGCTGCATGCTTCTTCTTACCCTACTCCTTGTACCAGTGACCATGCTCCCTCACATTCCCTCCAGTCCCTTTTCCCAACTGTCACCTCTCACCTAACTAAAATATTCAATCTCTATCCCTATCATTCCCTCGTCATTTAAACAAGCCAGGGTACATCCATTACTTAAAAAAACATCCCTTGACCAGAACTATGCTGCTACCTACAGACTGGTCTCTAATCTCCCATTCATCCCTAAAGTCCTTGAACTCTTCAGCACGGTGGCACAGTAGTTAGCACAGCAGCCTTGCAGCGCTGGAATCCTGGGTTCAAACCCCACCAAGGACAACATCTCCAAAGAGTTTGTATGTTCTCTCCGTGTTTGTGTGGGTTTCCTCCCACATTTCAAAGACATACTGATAGGGAATTTAGATTGTGAGCCCCAACGGGGACAGCGATGATAATGTGTGCAACCTGTAAAGCGCTGCGGAATATGTTAGCGCTATATAAAAATAAAGATTATTATTATTATTAACTCTTTGTCCACTCCTGTCTAATCCACCAGCTCTCAGATAAATCTCTTCTCTATCCTTTAGAATCTGGTTTCCACTCTTTACGCTCTACTAAAATTGCTCTCACTAAAGTCTCTAATGATCTAATAACAGTAAAATCCAATGGTCACTACTCCCTTCTGATTCTCCTGGATCACTCTGTAGCTTTTGACACTGTGGATCACTAGCTCCTCCCCACTATGCTCTGCTCTATCATGCTTAAGGACAGTGCTCTCTCCTGGTTCTCCTTCTACCCCTCTGACTGCTCCTTCACTGTTTCTTTTGCCGGCTCCCCTTCTCCTTATGGATGGGGTTCCACAAGATTCCAAAGAATAAGTAAATTTGGATTTCAGTACCATCTCTATGCTGATGACACCCAATTATACACATTGTTTCCTGACATCAACCCTGCATTACCACAAAATACCAGTGATTGTCTTTCCGCTGTCTCTAACATTCTCCTCCCTCTATCTATAACTGAATCTGTCAAAAACTGAAGTCCTTGTGTTTCCTCCCTCCACTAACCTACCTATTGCCATTTCCGTGTGTGGTTCCACCATTACCCCCCAGCAACATGCCGCTGTCTTGGTGCCATATTTGATTTAGATCTTTCCTTCATTCCCCACATCCATTCATTCACTCATGTCATCTACACCTCAAAAACATCTCTAGAATTCAACCTTTTCTTGTCTTTGACTGAGCAAAAACTCTTACTGTAGCTCTTATTCATTCTTGCATGGACTATTGCAACCTTCTACTAATCGGTCTCCCTCTTACCAAACTCTCCCCTTTCCAATCTGTCCTGAATGCAGCAGCCAGGATTTTATTCCTTTCCAACCACTACTACGATGCCTTTACCATGTGCAAGTCACTGCCGTGGATGCCCATCCGATACAGAGTTCAATAAAAACGTATCACTCTCATCCACAAATAACTCCACGGTTCAGCACCACCCTATATCTCCTCGTTTCAGTCTACCACCCTACCTGTTCCCTCTGTTCTGATAATGACTTAAAACTAAAATCTTCAATAATCTGAACCCATCATTCTCATCTCCAATACCTCATGTACCGCACCAATTCTTTGGAATGCACTACTCAGGACAATTCAGTTAATTGCCAATATCCACAGTTTTAAGTGTGGCCTAAAAATGCCTATTGCCTCACATCACTTATCTAACTATCTCCGTTTTGCCCACCCAATTTTCTCAACAATCATGACCCTAGTAGCATTTGATCACATACACTCCATGCACATACAGTTAGGTCCATATATATTTGGACAGAGACAACATTTTTCTCATTTTGGTTATAGACATTACCACAATTTAATTTTAAACAAAACAATTCAGATGCAGTTGAAGTTCAGACTTTTAGCTTTCATTTGAGGGTATCTGTCATGAATCCCCAATGGCTAGGGATAGCACAGGACAAGCAAAGTACAATAAATAACGGACGAGCTCTAGGGTGATGGAACCTGGGCTGACCGCTGCCCTACGCCTGACAAACGCAACTAGAGATAGCCAGGGAGCGTGCCTACGTTGGTTCTAGACGCCACGCACCAGCCTAAGAGCTAACTAGTACTGCAGAGAAAATAAAGACCTCACTTGCCTCCAGAGGAATGAACCCCAAAAGATATAGTTGCCCCCTCACATGTATTGACGGTGAAATGAGAGGAAGGCACACACATAGAGATGATATATATAGATTTAGCAAATTGAGGCCCGCTGTAAACTAGAAAGCAGAACGATACAAAAGGGGACTGAGCGGTCAGCAAAAAACCCTAATCAAAAAACCATCCTGAGATTACAAGAACCCATGTGCCAACTCATGGCACATGGGGAGAACCTCAGTCCACTAGAGCTACCAGCTAGCATAGAGACATAATAAGCAAGCTGGACAAAAAAAACAAACAACTGAAAATCAGCACTTAGCTTATCCTGAAAGATCTGGGAGCAGGTAGGCAGGAACCAAACAGAGCACATCTGAATACATTGATAGCCGGCAAGGAAATGACAGAAAGGCCAGGTAAAATAGGAAACACCCAGCCTCTGATGGACAGGTGGAAACCAAAGGCCGCAACCCACCAAAGTCACCCAGTACCAGCAGTAACCACCAGAGGGAGCCCACAAACAGAATCCACAACAGTACCCCCCCCCTTGAGGAGGGGTCACCGAACCCTCACGAGAACCCCCAGGGCGATCAGGGTGAGCTCTATGGAAGGCGCGAACCAAATCAGTCGCATGAACATCGGAGGCGATCACCCAGGAATTATCCTCCTGACCATAACCCTTCCACTTAACCAAATACTGGAGTTTGCGTCTGGAAACACGAGAATCCAAGATCTTCTCAACAACATACTCCAATTCTCCCTCCACCAGCACCGGAGCAGGAGGCTCAACAGAAGGAACAACGGGCACCTCATACCTCCGCAACAACGACCGATGGAACACATTATGAATAGCAAACGATGCTGGGAGATCCAAACGAAAAGATACAGGGTTAAGAATCTCCGAGATCCTATAAGGACCGATGAACCGAGGCTTGAACTTAGGAGAAGAGACCTTCATAGGTACAAAACGAGAAGACAACCACACCAAATCCCCAACAAGAAGTCGGGGACCCACGCGGCGACGGCGATTAGCAAACTGCTGAGTCTTCTCCTGAGATAACTTCAAATTGTCCACCACCTGATTCCAAATCTGATGTAGCCTGTCCACCACCATGTCCACTCCAGGACAATCCGAAGACTCCACCTGACCAGAGGAAAAACGAGGATGAAACCCCGAATTACAAAAAAAAGGAGAGACCAACGTGGCAGAACTAGCCCGATTATTAAGAGCAAATTCGGCCAGTGGCAAAAAAGCAACCCAGTCATCTTGGTCAGCAGAAACAAAACACCTCAAATAAGTCTCCAAGGTCTGATTAGTTCGCTCCGTCTGGCCATTCGTCTGAGGATGGAATGCAGACGAGAAAGACAAATCAATGCCCATCTTGGCACAAAACGTCCGCCAAAATCTAGACACAAACTGGGATCCCCTGTCAGAAACGATATTCTCCGGAATCCCATGCAAACGAACCACGTTCTGAAAAAATAAAGGGACCAACTCAGAGGAGGAAGGCAACTTAGGCAAGGGCACCAAATGAACCATCTTAGAAAAGCGGTCACACACAACCCAGATAACGGACATTTTCTGTGAAACCGGGAGATCAGAAATAAAATCCATGGAAATGTGCATCCAAGGCCTCTTCGGGATGGGCAAGGATAACAACAACCCACTGGCCCGAGAACAGCAAGGCTTAGCTCGAGCACACACTTCACAAGACTGTACAAAGGTACGCACATCCCTAGACAAGGAAGGCCACTAAAAAGACCTGGCCACCAAGTCTCTAGTACCAAATATTCCAGGATGACCAGCCAACACAGAAGAATGGACCTCGGAGATGACTCTACTGGTCCAATCATCCGGAACAAACAGTCTTTCTGGTGGACAACGATCCGGTTTATCCACCTGAAACTCCTGCAATGCACGTCGCAAGTCTGGGGATACGGCGGACAATATTACCCCATCCCTAAGGATACCAGTAGGCCCAGAGTCTCCAGGAGAGTCAGGCACAAAACTCCTGGAAAGAGCATCTGCCTTCACATTCTTTGAACCTGGCAGGTATGAAACCACGAAATTGAAACGAGAAAAAAACAACGACCAACGAGCCTGTCTAGGATTCAAACGCCTGGCAGACTCAAGGTAAATGAGATTCTTGTGATCAGTCAAGACCACCACACGATGTTTAGCACCCTCAAGCCAATGACGCCACTCCTCAAATGCCCACTTCATGGCCAAAAGCTCCCGATTACCCACATCATAATTGCGCTCGGCGGGCGAGAATTTTCTAGAGAAGAATGCACATGGCTTCATCACCGAGCTATCAGAACTTCTCTGTGACAAAACCGCCCCCGCTCCAATCTCGGAAGCATCAACCTCAACCTGAAAAGGAAGTGAAACATCTGGTTGACACAACACAGGAGCAGAAGAAAACCGGCGCTTAAGTTCCTGAAAGGCCCCCACAGCCGCAGGAGACCAATTAGCAACATCAGCACCCTTTTTAGTTAAATCAGTCAAAGGTTTAACAATACTGGAAAAATTTGCAATGAACCGACGATAAAAATTAGCAAACCCCAAGAACTTCTGTAGGCTCTTAACAGATGTAGGTTGTGTCCAGTCACAAATTGCCTGAACCTTAATGGGATCCATCTCAATAGTAGAAGGAGAAAAAATTTACCCCAAAAAAGAAATCTTCTGGACTCCGAAGAGACACTTTGAGCCCTTCACAAACAGAGAATTGGCCCGCAGAACCTGAAACACCTTCCTGACCTATAGAACATGAGACTCCCAGTCATCAGAAAACACCAAATTATCATCCAAATACACAATCATAAACTTATCCAGATATTCACGGAAAATATTGTGCATAAAGGACTGAAAGACTGACGGAGCATTGGAGAGTCCAAAAGGCATTACCAAATACTCAAAATGGCCCTCAGGCGTATTAAATGCGGTTTTCCACTCATCACCTTGTTTTATCCGCACCAGATTATACGCACCGCGAAGATCTATCTTAGTGAACCACCTAGCCCCCTTAATGCGAGCAAACAAGTCAGTCAATAATGGCAATGGATACTGATATTTGACTGTAATCTTATTCAGAAGGCGATAATCTATACAAGGCCTCAGGGAACCATCTTTTTTTGCCACGAAAAAAAAAACCTGCTCCCAGAGGGGACGAAGATGGACGAATATGTCCCTTTTCCAAGGACTCCTTAATATAATTCCGCATAGCAGTATGCTCTGGCAGTGACAGATTAAATAAACGACCCTTAGGGAACTTACTGCCAGGAATCAATTCTATAGCACAGTCACAATCTCTATGAGGAGGGAGCGAATTGAGCTTAGGCTCCTCAAAAACATCCCTATAGTCAGACAAAAACTCAGGGATCTCAGAAGGAGTAGATGAAGCAATAGAAATCGGAGGTGCATCATCATGAACCCCCTGACATCCCCAGCTTAACACAGACATTGTTTTCCAGTCCAGGACAGGATTATGAGTTTGTAACCATGGCAGACCCAGCACTAGTACATCATGTAAATTATACAGTACAAGGAAGCGAATCACCTCCTGATGAACGGGAGTCATGCGCATGGTCACTTGTGTCCAATACTGCGGTTTATTCATAGCCAATGGTGTAGAGTCAATTCCCTTCAGAGGAATAGGGACTTCCAGAGGCTCCAGACTAAAACCGCAGCGTTTAGCAAATGACCAATCCATCAGACTCAGGGCAGCGCCCGAATCCACATAGGCATCAACGGAAATGGAAGACAGTGAAAAAATCAGAGTCACAGACAAAATGAACTTAGGCTGCAGAGTACCAATGGCAAAAGATTTATCAAGCTTTTTTGTGCGTTTAGAGCATGCTGATATAACATGAGCTGAATCACCACAATAAAAACACAATCCATTTTTCCGCCTATAATTTTGCCGTTCACTTCTGGACTGAATTCTATCACATTGCATAGTCTCAGGTGCCTGTTCAGAAGACACCGCCAACTGGTGCACGGGTTTGCGCTCCCGCAAACGCCGATCAATCTGAATGGCCATAGCCATAGACTCATTCAGACCTGTAGGCGTAGGGAACCCCACCATAATATCCTTAATGGCCTCAGAAAGACCATTTCTGAAGTTTGCAGCCAGGACGCACTCATTCCACTGAGTAAGCACCGACCATTTCTGAAATTTTTGACAATATATTTCCGCTTCATCATGCCCCTGAGAGAGGGCTAATAAAGCCTTTTCAGCCTGAATCTCCAGGTTGGGTTCCTCATAGAGCAATCCCAATGCCAGAAAAAAACGCATCCACACTGAGCAATGCAGGATCCCCTGGTGCCAATGCAAATGCCCAATTCTGAGGGTCGCCCCGCAGGAAAGATATTACAATCCTGACCTGTTGAGCAGGGTCTCCAGAGGAGCGAGATTTTAAAGAAAGAAACAATTTACAATTGTTCCTGAAATTCAGGAAGGTAGATCTATCTCCAGAGAAGAACTCTGGAATAGGAATTCTAGGTTCAGACATGGGAGTGTGAACAACAAAATCCTGTATGTTTTGAACTTTTGCCGCGAGATTACTCAGGCTGGAAGCCAAACTCTGGACATCCATGTTAAACAGCTAAGATCAGAGCCATTCAAGGGTTAAGAGGAGGTAAGAAGCAGCTAGACAGCAATTAAGGGCTAGGCAGCAAAACTCTGAAGGGAAAAAAAAAAAAAAAAAAAATTCCCTTAAACACTTCTTTTTCTCCTGCTTCAGCCCAAACAATTAACACTTTGTGGGCCGGCTATACTGTCATGAATCCCCAATGGCTAGGGATAGCACAGGACAAGCAAAGTACAATAAATAACGGACAAGCTCTAGGGTGATGGAACCTGGGCTGACCGCTGCCCTACGCCTGGCAAACGCAACTAGAGATAGCCAGGGAGCGTGCCTACGTTGGTTCTAGACGCCACGCACCAGCCTAAGAGCTAACTAGTACTGCAGAGAAAATAAAGACCTCACTTGCCTCCAGAGGAATGAACCCCAAAAGATATAGTTGCCCCCTCACATGTATTGACGGTGAAATGAGAGGAAGGCACACACATAGAGATGATATATATAGATTTAGCAAATTGAGGCCCGCTGTAAACTAGAAAGCAGAACGATACAAAAGGGGACTGAGCGGTCAGCAAAAAACCCTAATCAAAAAACCATCCTGAGATTACAAGAACCCATGTGCCAACTCATGGCACATGGGGAGAACCTCAGTCCACTAGAGCTACCAGCTAGCATAGAGACATAATAAGCAAGCTGGACAAAAAACCAAACAACTGAAAATCAGCACTTAGCTTATCCTGAAAGATCTGGGAGCAGGTAGGCAGGAACCAAACAGAGCACATCTGAATACATTGATAGCCGGCAAGGAAATGACAGAAAGGCCAGGTAAAATAGGAAACACCCAGCCTCTGATGGACAGGTGGAAACCAAAGGCCGCAACCCACCAAAGTCACCCAGTACCAGCAGTAACCACCAGAGGGAGCCCACAAACAGAATCCACAACAGGTATCCATATTAAAATTGGATGAAGAGTTTAGGAGTTTCAGCTCCTTAACCTGTGCCACCCTGTTTTTTAAAGGGACCAAAAGTAATTGGACAATTGACTCCCAGGCTATTTCATGGACAGGTGTGGGCAATCCCTTCATTATGTCATTCTCAACTAAGCAGATAAAAGGCCTGGAGTTGATTTGAGGTGTGGTGCTTGCATTTGGAAGGTTTTCCTATGAAGTAAACATGCGGTCAAAAGTGCTCTCCATGAAGGTGAAACAAGCCATTCTTAAGCTGTGAAAACAAAGAAAAAACCCATCCGAGAAATTGCTACAATATTAGGAGTGGCAAAATGTACAGTTTGGTACATCCTGAGAAGGAAAGAAAGCACTGGTGATCTCATCAATGCAAAAAGACCTGGGCGCCCACGGAAGACAACAGTGGTGGGTGATCGCAGAATAATCTCCATGGTGAAGAGAAACCCCTTCACAACAGCCAACCAAGTGACCAACACTCTCCCGCAGGTCGGCGTATCAATATCCAAATCTATCATAAAGAGAAGACTGCATGAAAGTAAATACAGAGGGTTCACTGCACGGTGCAAGCCACTCATAGGTGTCAAGAATAAAAAGGCTAGACTGGACTTTGCTAAAAAACATCTAAAAAAGCCAGCACAGTTCAGGAAGAACATTCTTTGGACAGATGAAACCAAGATCAACCTCTGCCAGAATGATGGAAAGAGAAAAGTATGGCGAAGGCTTGGTACAGCTCATGATCCAAAGCATACCACATCATCTGTAAAACACGGCGGAGGCAGTGTGATGGCTTGGGCATGCATGGCTGCCAGTGGCACTGGGTCACTAGTGTTTATTGATGATGTGACACAGGACAGAAGCAGCCAAATGAATTCTGAGGTACTCAGAGCCATACTGTGTGCTCAGATCCAGCCAAATGCAGCAAAACTGATTGGTCGTCGTTTCATACTACAGATGGACAATGACCCAAAACATGAAGCCAAAGCAACCCAGGAGTCTATTAAAGCAAAGAAGTGGAATATTCTTGAATGGCCAAGTCAGTCACCTGATCTCAACCCAATTGAGCATGCATTTCACTTGTTAAAGACTAAACTTCAGACAGAAAGGCCCACAAACAAACAGCAACTGAAGTGAAGGCCTGGCAGAGCATCAAAAAGGAGGAAACACAGCGTCTGGTGATGTCCATGAGTTCAAGACTTCAGGCAGTCATTGCCAACAAAGGGTTTTCAACCAAGTACTAGAAATGAACATTTTATTTAAAATTATTGAATCTGTCCAATTACTTTTGGTCCCTTTAAAAACAGGGTGGCACATGTTAAGGAGCTGAAACTCCTAAACTCTTCATCCAATTTTAATGTGGATACCCTCAAATGAAAGCTGAAAGTCTGAACTTCAACTGCATCTGAATTGTTTTGTTTAAAATTCATTGTGGTAATGTCTATAACCAAAATGAGAAAAATGTTGTCTCTGTCCAAATATATATGGACCTAACTGTAATAGCCCTCTGTATCTGTACTATACACCTACTGGCTGGTGAACGGGTCATGCAGCATTATAAGCATACCCAATTTAGTATATAGTGGCTGTATACATGCACCTTTTATCATTTACCTTTAGTGTCTTCCCTATTTCCTCATATATTGTAAGATTGCAAGCAGGGACCTCACTCCTTTAGATATCTGAGTTATGTTTATTCTGTAATATCTTTATTGTCTGTACAAGTCCCCTCTAAAATTGTAAAGTGCCGTGGAATATGTTGGAGCTATAAAAATAAAAATGATTATTATTATTGTGATTTTGCAGCTTTGTATATTATAATTTATTTGTAGCTCATTTTCTCCTTTCTTCCTATAGTGTAAAGTAAATCTGAACTAATTTAATTTTTTTTTGTTCAGGAAACAACATATCAAAATATTCTTTCAACTGTGAAAAGGCGGACATTTCACAGGAGTTAGGAACTTTGAAAAATTTAGAAGAGTAAGTATTTTTTCATGACATTTACTATCCAGTTCATATAGAAACTAGCTAGAGTTTGTTCACATGGAGAATAATTGCATCAAAATCCACAGTGAAATCTGCAGTGGCAAATTTGTATCAAATGAAAATAAAACCCTACTATACTCAACTTCCCTGGTGCCTTCCCTGGTGCCTCCGTGGCTCTAGTTCCAATCTCTGTATAACGTGGCCTCCTGTGGTGGCATCTCATTCCATGTGATCGCTACTCCTAAAAGTACTGATCTATTCTTTTTTCAGTGTTAACATTGTACTCTACTGAAATATTCTTCTTTTGAGAACCACTCCAGATTTATGCCCACTGTACATGCCTTAAATCATCATGTAAGCATTTTAAAGTCACCAACCTATAATTTTCATTTTGGATCAATTTGAAGTACAAGGAAGACTGTAGACCAATCATGCAAAGAATAACATTCTTGATTGTGGTACAGTATAAAGAGTTATCACAGTTTTGAAGCCTATGACATAATGAAACATTGCATTTTCTTCAATGAAGGCAGCTTAAGTCAGGAAGTGCCTTGGCAGACTGGATAATTGAGAAAGGCAAAATCCCAAATCATAATGGAGAATTCTCCTTATTTACTCTGGGGATGCTCTCAACCAGAAAGGTACAGTCATTATGAAAAAATGTCTCCTTTTTTTTCTTTTTTTATTTAGCATCACCTGTGAATTTTAACTCATTGATGTACTGGGCAATATAGGATTTAACCTGATAGAATACAATATGGTACCCATAGTTTGAATACTTGCATGTAGCAATTTACATTACAAAAATATTACATACATAAAATTACCAAAAAACTGGCATGCGGTAGTTTTTTTTACATAAAGTGGATAAGGAGAGGATGAAATATGTCAATGTTTTATATGATCGCTATCAGAATAAAAATATAACTGAGTTTGTTTGACATTAAATTAAAACATTACATTTGCACAAGTAAACTGCATCATTTGAATAGATACAAAACATGTTCAAAGTGATCTTTGTGTGAAGTTGGTAGAACCTTGCATTCTTTAACTAAATGAAATGTAATTGCTAAGCACCTTTTCCTGATCTGAGCCTTGCTTCCTTCTCCACAATCTGCTAGACTCTGCTTTGCCCCCTGTCTGGCTTTGCAGATTTCCCATCGTGATCAGATGTGAGCACCAGCCTGGGCCTATATAAGGCTCACTGAGACAGACCCTTGTGCCCTGGTATTGCATTAAGACGTCTATGTTGCTGGATCCTTGCTACTTAGCTTCTCCTCCACTCCCCCTGCATGCCTGAGGTTTCCTGACAACCTATGCCTGCCTGCGGTTTCCTACATTTCAACTGACTTCCTGTGGTTTCCTGATGTCCTCTACCTGCCTGTGGTTTCCTGCACTCCACCTGCCTGCCCACCGGTTTCTTTATATCCCACACCTGCCTGCAGTTTCCTGCACTCTACTTGCTTGGCTGCAGTTTCCTTACTTCATCTGCCTGACTGCAGTTTACTATACTACTCCTGCCTTCTTGTGGTTTCCCGAAATCCTCTACCTGCCTGCGGTTTCCTGCACCTGCCTGTCTGTCTGTGGTTTTGTGATGCCCTCTGGCTGCTTGCAGTCCACTGTACTCTGCTTACCTGCCTGCAGCCTCCTGTCCCTAGGCTGTCCTCATCTTGTGTGCTGACACACGTGGTTCGTGTGCCCACCGAGACTTTGGGCTTGGAGAATCCACCTCACCTGGTGAGTTTAAAAATAATTGAGTTTAACAAACATGTGGATAGTCTAGTGAGTAAAAGCAAATTCAACATTTCAACATTAGATGGTTGTGGTCAAATGATGCTGATTATTCAGCTGACTCTCCCATACACAGGAGCATTAATTAATTTGAGAACTCCTGTGTTCTGTATGAGTAAGTCATCGACTGACACATTGGCCACTGGCATATCTCCAGGACAATAATGCTATTGATATTGACATGTTCAATCATCATCTCTCCTGACAATCAGTCAGCCAGCACCTCCATATACATTGATATCAGCAGGTTCAGCAGACATTAGTCTAATATGTGTGAGTGCTTTAACACTAGCTGGTATCATTTACTCTCTTGAAAAAAATTCAGCCAGTATTTCCAAGATGTGACCATCTTGAACTTCTTTGTACTTTACAGTGTAGTGCTTGAATTTCCAAGGACAAAAGCAAGCTAAATTATTGTTCTTAGAAAATAGAACTGTTGGTTTTGGACAGTAAAAAATCCATTCTGCTTAGTCATGTACTGAACATCCATTTATACAGTGCCAATATAAAGCCAAAGTCTAGGAAACTTCTCTTTAATCTTCTTTCCAAAAAGTAAAGGATATTTCCAAATCGGATTAGATGTTGTACAACTTTTGTCTTTTTATTATTGGTTTTACTAACAATTCAAACACGCTGCCAAGTAAAATGTAGGGTCTCTGCGGAGACGGTACTATCATTTCAGATGACATGCTCTGTAATATCAGATATGTCGCTTTTTAATTATATACACCAGTTTGTATTTTAGAACTAAAATACTTCAGTAAATGAAGGCTATGATACACAATGGTATACAATCAGTTTTTTTTATATATTTATAGCATCTCATTATTTTTTGTTATTATTCATTCTTTGATACATGTCCGTACAAATAATATAATGGGGAAAAAATAGTTGTTCTTGTTTATCATTAAAACCTACATATATACATATGCTATGGACAGTTGGTCGCTTTCCCTTCTATAACATAATGCATTATGAAAAATGGACCCATTAAACTACCAGTCTCTTGCCTTCCCTTTGTAATTTGAAATTTTCAAATCATTAAAGAACATTCTTCCTTGGGGATTGTGGTTTCTTAATCCATAGAAACTGAGGGAATCTGCAGTTAGATGTGTGGAGATGAAAGCAACAGACAAACTGTCAACTTCTAAAGCGTAAAAGAAAAACATACTGTGGAAGCACGCATTTGCTCATTTTCATACGTTAAAAACACAACAATATAATCCATAGTTATTATGGTTATACAGATATAATGAAACATGCTTGAATACTCAGATCACCATATTTTTAAATTGTGTATCACAAAGCATAATACATAAATAATCATGAAACGACATTAGTCGTCCTTCAGTTTCATCTATGGGTACAATACATTTTCTATTATCTATCTATCTATCTATCTATCTATCTATCTATCTATCTATCTATCTATCTATCTATCTATCTATCTATCTCTGGAACTTTTCAATCTTTTCCCAAATATCATGCTTCAAACATAAAGATACCAAATGTAAATTTTTGATGAAGAATCAGCAACAAATGGAACACAATTGTGACGTTGAATGAAATTTATTGGTTATTTTAAATTTTTGTGGCAATTCAAAAACTGAAAAGTGGGGCATGCAATATTATTCGGCCCCTTTAGGGTATGTGCACACGTTGCAGATTTCCTGCAGATCTGCAGCTTTTTTTTCCGCGCAAAAATGCTGCAGATCTGCAAGTGATTTACAGTACAATGTAATCAATGGCAAAAAATAATGCTGTGATAATGGTGCAGAAAAATCTGCAACAAATTCAAAAAAGGACCATGTCAATTCTTTGTGCAGATCTGCTGCGTTTCTGCACCCACTCCATAATAGAAATCTGCAGGGGTAAGAAAAAGGAAAAGGAAGAAATCAGCACAAAAATCTGCAGCGTGTGCACATACCAAAAAAAGGTGCAGATTCTGACATGCGTTTTCTGCAAGAAATGCAGAATCTGCACAGAAAATTCCACAGTCAAATCTGCAACATGTGCATATAGCCTTACTTTCAGTGCAGCAAATTCACTCCAGAAGTTCATTGTGGATCTCTGAATGATCCAATGTTGTCCTAAATGCCTAATGATGATATATATAATCCACCTGTGTGTGATCAAGTCTCCGTATAAATGCACCTGCTCTGTGATAGTCTGAGGGTTCTGTTTGAAGCACAGAGAGCATCATGAAGACCAAGGAACACAACAGGCAGATCTGTGATACTGTTGTGGAGAAGTTTAAAGCCGGATTTGGATACAAAATGATTTCTAAAACTTTAAACATCCCAAGGAGCACTGTGCAAGCAATCATATTGAAATGGAAGGAGTATCATACCACTGCAAATCTACCAAGACCCGGCTGTCCCTCTAAACTTTCATCTCAAACAAGGAGAAGACTGATCAGAGATGCAGCCAAGAGGTCCATGATCACTCTGGATGAACTGCAGAGATCTACAGCTGAGGTGGGACAGTCTATCTATAGGACAACAATCAGTCGTACACTGCACAAATCTGGCCTTTATGGAAGAGTGGCAAGAAGAAAGCTATTTCTCAAAGATATCCATAAAATTGTTGTTTAAAGTTTGCAACAAGCCACCTGGGAGACACACCAAGCATGTGGAAGAAGGTGCTATGGTCAGATGAAACCAAAATTGAACTTTTTGGCAACAATGCCAAACGATATGTTTGGTGTAAAGGCAACACAGCTCATCACCCTGAACACACCATCCCCACTCTCAAACATGGTTGTGGCAGCATCATGGTTTGGGCCTGCTTTTCTTCAGCAGGGACAAGCAAGATGGTTAAAATTGATGGGAAGATGGATGGAGCCAAATATAGGAAAATTCTTGAAGAAAACCTGTTAGAGTTTGCAAAAGACCTGAGGCTGGGACGAAGATTTGTCTTCCAACAAGACAATGATCCCAAACATAAAGCAAAATCTAGAGTGGAATGGTTCATAAATAAATGTATCAAGGTGTTAGAATGGCCAAGTCAAAGTCCAGACCTCAATCCAATCGAGAACCTGTGGAAAGAGCTGAAAACTGCTGTTCACAAACGATCTCCATCGAACCTCACTGAGCTCGAGCTGTTTGCCAAGGAAGAATGGGCAATAATTTCAGTCTCTCAATGTACAAAACAGATAGAAACATACCCCAAGCGACTTGCAGCCGTAATCGCAGCAAAAGTTGGCGCAACACAGTATTAAGTTAAAGGGGCTGAATAATATTGCACGCCCCACTTTTCAGTTTTTGAATTTCCACATACATTTAAAATAAACAATACATTTCGTTCATCCTCAATACACCCAAAAGCCCTTGGTAACTGCACTTGAACAGATTCTGACTGATGACGGATCATGCAGCTTTATGTGAAAACCCTTATTTATTATAATGATGGCTGGACCATACATGACACGCACGTTCTGCCTATTGTGTTCCCCTACTCCCCTATACATTGTAAGCTTGTGAACAGACCCTCACTCCTCCTGTAACTGTGGAACTCTGTTACTTTGTGATGTCTTTATTGTCTGTACATGTGTCCTCTTAATTGCAAAGTGCTGCAGAATGTATTGGCGCTAAATAATTAAGTTTATTATTATTAATGCTCAACATAGGTAGGATGTGGTATTGACACTCACAGTATGGCTATTTAAATAACAGAGTTGACCCTTAGGTATAATAACCAGTGATGTTCTTCGTTAACTTCCCCGGCTGTTATTCTTGGCTTTGTACAACATTAAAACCTTGGTGCTAAGCACTTTGTAAATTATATGGCCAATAAAACCACATGCTTGTTATGTAAGAGCTTACTATAAAGCATATACTGTGCACTATAAACTTTTACACTATTGCCCACTTACTGTTTTATTAGTCCAGTCCTCACTACTTGAGCAACATCTGTCTTCCCAGATAAGACGTCATTCCACACATATACTTTTAGAAACCAATAAGGACTGTTTTTCATTATGCAAATAGCTGTCGCTTTTAATGATCAACCACTGAAAATAAGCTAAGGCACAAGGTATAAGTTGACTTAACATAAATTTATATACACTGTAGTGCAGCAGTAGGCACTTATGCAGTGAGTGACCAAAAAAGTTCCAAAAACAAAAGTCTCTTTAATATTCAGAGTACTCACAAAGAAGAAGCACCAAAATGATATCCTCCGCATCGCAGCCGGGATACAAAAACAGTCCATAAATGTCCGGTGGCTCAGGGCAATTGCACCACCGTATCAAGCAGCGCGGTGCCATGAATTTGCTCTGCTTGGCCTTGTGTTTCCTCACACAGTCAGAGACTTCCTGCTGAGCCGACTGCTCCACAGGTTGCAACTCCAACACTGACACACCCAACCCCTCCTGCAGGGTTTTTTTTCCTCAAACTCGACTCTGTAGCCATGGGCCACTTGCAAGATCTGGACTGGAGAAATGGACTGGCCCCACTACCTTCCTGCAGTTCGTTTAAAAAATAAAAGCCGATAGCGAGTTTTCCTGAATAAATCATTGGCCAAATAACTTGACCAGATTCAACTTACTTTTATTCTGCCTTGTGACTCACAGGCATCCTGCTGTGACCACAAGGCACTCAAGCTTCTGAGCGCATCCTAGGGGATGCATAGCGACCCTCACAAATCACACTACTCACTGCCTCACATACCTCCCCTCCTGTTCAAACTTGTGGGGTTGAACATTTGTCACCATACAGGGGGCCCTGGATAAGGCATCAGCATTTCCATGTGATTTTCCCACCCAATGTTCCACTGAGAAACTGAAATTTTGCAGAGACAGGAACCATCTGGTGACCTGAGCATTCCTCTCTTTTGCGTTTCTTATCCACATGAGGGGTGAATGGTCCGTTACCAAACGAAACTGACGCCCACGCAAATAATAGCATAGGGACTCCAAGGCCCTTTTAATTGCCAAGCACTCCTTCTCCACTACGCTATCATTTTTCTCCACTGGTGTCAGTTTACTGCTCAGATAGGTGATTGGTTGCTCATCTCTGTTCACCTTTTGCCACAGCACCGCTCCTAGGCCTACCTCTCAGGCATCGATTTGCACAATAAAAGTGTCTTTGAAGTTGTGGCTGATGAGGACTGGCTGTCCACACAATGCCGACTTCAGGGATTGGAATGCTTCCTTCGCTTGAGGATTCCACCGGACCATAACTAACTTCTGCTTGTACCTGGGACAGATGGGTCTTCCAGTTGGTACTAAAGATTACTATGTCATATAAATACATGGATGCGTATTTCCGATGAGGCTCTAACACTATGTCTATCAGCCCCATGTAACCCAAAAGGCAAGATGACATAGTGATATAGACCCTCCGGCATTATAAATGGGGTCTTCTCTTTCACTAATTCTGTTAGCAGAAAGTGCCAGTACCCTTTGGTGAGGTCGAGAATGGTGAAGTACTGGGCCTTTCCCAGTCTCTCAATTAGCTCGTCCACTCGGGGCATTGGATAGATGTCAAACTTTGACACCTAATTTAACTTTCTGAAGTCATTACAAAAGCGTAACTAATGACTTTTGATGAGCGAATATACTCGTTACTCGAGATTTCTCGAGCATGCTCGGGGGTCCTCCGAGTATTTTTTAGTGCTCGGAGATTTAGTTTTTCTTGCCACAGCTGAATGTTTTAAATCTGTTAGCCAGCATAAGTACGTGTGAGGGTTGCCTGGTTGCTAGGGAATCCCCACATGTACTTATGCTGGCTAGCAGATGTAAATCATTCAGCTGCGGCAAGAAAAACTAAATCTCCGAGCACTAAAAAATACTCAGAGAACCCCCGAGCATGCTCGAGAAATCTCGAGTAACGAGTATATTTGCTCATCACTACTAACGACCCATCTGGTTTAGGTATTAGCACAATGGGGTTAGCCCACTCACTCTGGGACTACTCGATGACTCCCAATTAAAGCATTTGCTTCACTTCAGCCACTATGGCTGGCCTCCGGGCTTCTGGCACCAGGTACGGTTTCATCTGTACCCTTACCTGGGACTCAATGACAATGTCATGTTGGATCACTAAGGTTTGCCTTGGCAGCTCTGAGAATACATCCGTATTCTGCTCCACCAAAGCTCGAGCCTCTCAGCGCTGCTGTTTTGTGAGGGCATCATTTACTTTTACCTCACACTCGGCCACATCCCTGCCTGGGGCCAGAGGGTTCCTCGTTGGCACGCCTGGAGTCGCCTCCTTGACCAAGCACTCTTGGTCCTTTCAAGCTTATAGCAGGTTAACATGATACAGCTGCTCGGGTTTACTTTTCTCGGGTTGATGCACCCTCTAATTCACTTTGCCCAACTTCCCTCGTATCTCAAATGGCCCCTGTCAGTTGGCCATGAGCTTACTCTCTTGGGTGGGCACAAGTACTAACATGCGGTTCCCTTCTTTAGAGGTCCTGACTGTGGCCCTTTTATTATATGTGCGGCTCTGAGTGGCCTGGGCATCCAACAGATGCTCCTTTACTAAGGGCCGCATGGCCACAATCCGATCCTGCATACTTGCCACATGCTGGATGACACTCTAATGTGGAGTGAGCTCCTGTTCCCACGTCTCCTTGGCTACATCCAGCAGTCTCCTCGGGTGCCTGTCATACAGTAACTCAAATGGGGAGAACCCCATGCACTCCTGCGGTACCTCGCAGATGGCAAACTTTAGATAGGGCAGTAACATGTCCCAATCCCTCCCATCCTTGGTGACCACCTTTTTGAGCATGGCTTTGAGAGTCTTATTAAACCTCTCCACCAACTGGTCGGTTTGTGGATGGTACACCGACGTACGTAGCTGTTTAATTCGGAGCAGTATACATAGCTACCTGGTCACCTTATGCATAAAAGGAGTTCCATGATCCATAAGGATCTCCTTGGGTAGCCCAAGGTGACAAAGCATGGCAAACAGTTCACGGGCTATTAGTTTAGCCGAGGTGTGGCAGAAAGGTATTGCCTCTGGGTACCGGGTGGCGTAGTCTACGACTACTAATATCTGTTGGTGGCCCTGGGCGGATTTTGCTATCGGCCCTACCAGATTCATCGCAATCCACTCGAAAGGTACCTCTATAATGGGCAGAGGCACCATCAGACTCCAGTAGTTTGCGGAGGGTGAGGTTAGTTGGCACTCCGAACACGTATCGCAGTAACTTTGGACCTCAGCGTAGACACCAGGCCAAAAAAAGCCGCAGCATGTGCTCCTGCATCTTTTTGGCCCCCAAATCCCCCCTAGCATGTGAGTGTGAGCCATGTCGAGCACCGCCCGACAATAGGATTTTGGCACAAACAGTTGTTCTACCATCTCACTCCTGATTTTATCAACCCTGTACTGTAACTCCTGGTTGATCACTATCCAGGGAAATTCCCTCTCTGCACTTGGTTGCTATGCCACCCCATTCACCTCGATTATTCTTCCCCATGCCCAGGTCAGAGTGGGATCCTGGAGCTGGGCAGTCCTGAACTTACCAGGGGACACCTCCAGCTTGGGGATTGGTGGGATCTCCTCAACTTCTCCTGCCAATACCTCTAAGGAAAACCTGTTGGGGTTACACTCCTTCCCTAGGTTGGCGACCCCTATGGCAGGTATCCCTGACTCGGGCTCTTCAGGTTCTGCACCCAGAATACCATTTATCCTAGGAGGGTTAAACCTGGTCTCTCACAGGGACAAGAACAGGGGTAAGTCTCTTCCCAATACAGTCCCATTTGGGTAAAGAATCTTTACCACTCCCACCACATGTTTTAACTCTCCACACGGGGTGGAAAACATAACCTCCGCTGTTGGGTACTCTCGGAGGTCCCCATGTATGCACACCACCCCCACCTTTCGTCCATTAGGATTGTCCCTAGCAACCAGGGACATGTGCACCAGAGTCACCAAGCTTCCTGAGTCTAAGAGAGCGTCCATCTGGTACCCATTAAGGAGTACCTGGCACAGCTTAGGTTCGGTACCAGCAGGGCCTGTAGTGGCAGTACAAACATAGACACATGGCGCGTATACCTGCAGTCCATGGGTTCTGTTGTTAGGGGGCAGTTTGCAACCACATGTCCAGGCCATTGGCATCACCAACACTTAACAACTGCGATACGAGGGAACCTTTGGGCCGATTTAGGGGCTCACTTTGCTAAGGGCAACTGCACCACCATATCAAGCAGCAGGGTGCCAGGAGTTTTATCTTATTGGCCTTGCGTTTCCTCACACAGACGGAGCCTTCTGGCAGAGCGGACTGCTCCACAGGTTGCAAACTCCAACACTGACACACCCAACCCCTCCTGCAGGGTTTTTTTCCCTCCAACTTGACTCTGTGGCCATGGGCCACTTGAAAGATCTGGGCTGGAATAAACGGACCAGCCCCACTACCTTCCTGCAGTCTGTTTAAAAAATAAAAGCCCATACCGGGTTTTCCTGAATAAATTCTTGGCCAAATAACTTGACCAGGTTCAACTTACTTTTATTAGTGACTCATAGGCATCCTGCTGTGACCACAAGCATAAAGAAAAAAAAGAGTGGTGTGTATAATGGTCACGATTACCCATATAATAATTGCTCAGAAAATATTTTAAAAAATATGACAATTTTTATTTGAAAATACAAAAAACACACAACTGACATAATATATTAAAAACAATTAAAAAGGCCAAAAATTGGCCATGTAGAAGACCACTAAAGGTCTGTGTAAGGACCCAAATCTAACCTCCTCCAATATGCTAGCAGCAAATATGGATAATATTGAAATACATATATGGATTGACAACCAGGTATACAAGGTATTACAAAAAGAAAAATCAAAATGTGTAACATATAATCCCTTAAAAAATAGTACACTTTTAGGCCATGTGCACACGTTCAGTATTTTTCGCGTTTTGTTCTCGTTTTTTCGCTATAAAAACGTGATAAAAATGCGAAAAAAACGCTTACATATGCCTCCCATTATTTTCAGTGTATTCCGCATTTCTTGTGCAAATGTTGCATTTTTTTCCGCGAAAAAATCGCATCGCGGAAAAAAAAGCAACATGTTCATTAAATTTGCGGAATTGCGGGGATTCCGCACACCTAGGAATGCATTGATCTTCTTACTCTCCGCATGTGGCCATGCCCACCATGCGGGAAGTAAGCAGATCATGAGATCATGTGCGGTTGGTACCCAGGGTGGAGGAGAGGAGACTCTCCTCCACGGACTGGGCACCATATAACTGGTAAAAAAAAGAATTAAAATAAAAAAATAGTCATATACTCACCTTCGATGGCCCCCGGAGTCTTCCCGCCTCTCAGCGGTGCATGCTGCCGCTTCCGTTCCTATAGATGGTGTGTGTGAAGGACCTGCGATGACGTCGCGGTCACATGACCGCGACGTCATCGAAGGTCCTGCACACACACACCATCTATAGGAACGGACGCCGCTGAGGAGATCGGCTGTCTGCAGGTGAGTATAACCATTTTTTTTATTTTTTTTATTATTTTTAAACATTCTATCTTTTACTATTGATGCTGCATAGGCTGCATCTATAGTAAAAAGTTGGTCACACTTGTCAAACACTATGTTTGACAAGTGTGACCAACCTGTCAATCAGTTTTCCAAGCGATGCTACAGATTGCTTGGAAAACTTTAGCATTCTGCAAGCTAATTACGCTTTCAAAATGCTAAAAAAAAGCGAAAAAAACGGGGAAAAAATGCCAAAAAAAAAAAGCGGATTTCTTGCAGAAAATTTCCGGTTTTCTTCAGGAAATTTCTGCAAGAAATCCTGACGTGTGCACATACCCTTAATGAGAATTGGTTAAAAATACCTTCCCAGTGTAGACATAACAGTAGATTAAATAAGATATAGGTCTTATAGCAATAACCTATCAATTCCCTACGCTTGCCTGCTATCCCTTCCTAGCAGTGGAGGTTGGCACCCTATTAGGCACGATTGTTTGGCGCCCCCACTCCATGACGGCTGTCCATGACTAGCCCTAAGGGTACTGTCACACAGTGGCACTTTTGTCGCTACGACGGTATGATCCGTGACGTTCCAGCGATATCCATACGATATCGCTGTGTCTGACACGCAGCAGCGATCAGGGACCCTGCTGAGAATCGTACGTCGTAGCAGATCGTTTGGAACTTTCTTTCGTCGCTGGATCTCCCGCTGTCATCGCTGGATCGTTGTGTGTGACACCGATCCAGCGATGCGTTCGCTTGTAACCAGGGTAAACATCGGGTTACTAAGCGCAGGGCCACACTTAGTAACCCGATGTTTACCGTGGTTACAAGCGTAAAAGTAAAAAAAACCAAACAGTACATACTTACATTCCGGTGTCTGTCCCCCGGCGTTCTGCTTCTCTGCACTGTGAGCGCCGGCCAGCCGGAAAGCGAGCACAGCGGTGACGTCACCGCTGTGCTTTCCGGCTGGCGCAGACACAGTGGAGAGAAGCAGAACGCCGGGGGACAGACACCGGAATGTGAGTATGTACTGTTTGTTTTTTTTTACTTTTACGCTGGTAACCACGGTAAACATCGGGTTACTAAGCGCGGCCCTGCGCTTAGTAACCCGATGTTTACCCTGGTTACCCGGGGACCTCGGCATACCCGGGGACCTGACTGTGTGACAGCTCCCCAGCGACCACACAACCACTTACCAACGATCACGGCCAGGTCGTATTGCAGGTCGTGATCGTTGGTAAATCGTATAGTGTGACAGTACCCTAATACATACTATTATGCTAAAGGTTGGAAAACAATGAGCAATAAAAGAAAAAAAGGGATATAGCTTATCAATTTATAGAGAAGGGGTTATTTTAAGTGTTGTGCACCCTCATATAGTCACCCTGCAGTTCCATAGATAGCAATTATTATTATTATTATATACCACAATTAATTACATGGTGCTGTACATGAGAAAGGAGTCACATACAGGGTTATAGATAACGTTTACAGTAAACAAATTTACAATGACAGACTGGTACAGAGGGGAGAGGACCCTGTCCTTGCAGACTTACATTCTATGGGAATAGCAATAAGTCTGTAAGGGCAAACAAATGGTTAAATGAGAATACTCAATAAGAATGCCCTAATAGAAATAGTTACATGTTAGCTGGGAATGAATTTATAGCCCTATGAATAGCAATAAGTCTGTGCTATGTGGGCAAACCAATGGTCAAATGGAAAAGTGATGAACACACTGGTAAGACCAAATGCAGAATATATAAGAATAATCTGACCCAAACAATAAGGAGTAAGAGAATATCACACCAAATTGGAAGACAAATCACTCCATGAAACGGTCAATGCAAAAATAAGACCTGCTGCCAGCATGATGTTAAGGGGAGGAGGACCCCACGCGTATCGCCACCTTGCAGCATGACTTCCTCAGGGGAAAGTGGACTAGCTGTCCAAGTCTGTGTCTTTTTATATGTACAATAAATGAATATAAATACTTTACACATGAGCTAGTGTGTCGGTCCGAGGAGGCGGCGTCCGGAAATGACAACCACACATGCGGGGTAAACAGAAACAGGAAGCCGTAACCATGGACACTGTCATGGAGATGGTATAGCAAAGAGAAAGTGTGCGTGTGCGCAGTCCACGCATATCGATTTCATGGCCGAACCAGGATCCCGCTTGCATGATAGCATGGTGGGGAAAATGAAGTCCAGCATGCGTAATGCGGACTTAAAAGTTCACATACTAGAAAAAGGTGATAGTGAGGGCGTGCAAAGTCAATGCACAGCGCTTCCATACATCAGAACCCCCTCTGTGCGCTATATGTAATCCTACAGGCACAAATAGGAAGAAAAAGTTAATAAAGTAAAGCGTATGCGCATACTGAATTAAGAAACCACTGTGATATTACACACGTGCTAAATGTAAAAATAAAAAATATATGATGGAAAGACAGTACAACAAGGTGAAAGGTTCAAGCAGGAACGAGGGATGCAGTGACAGAAGGGAGGAAGAGCAAGGGTTAACAGGTTTATTTACAGGGAAAATACTCCACGATGGGAGGTACAGAGTTAAACAGTGTAAGTGGCAAAACTGAAGCACGATGGTACAAATGATGACAATATGGTAACAAGGGTTACAGGAAGTCGAAACAGCTCCAGCTGAGTACTCTATAGCGCTGGCAACGGCGGGCGTGGTGTCCTTACTAATGTGGTTCAGCACACAACAATACCTCATCTTCTGGTGACAGTGGTCGGTCTCTGGTACCTTCCACTGCCCCTAGTCCATATACTGTAGTGGATAACTAGCGGTGAGGGCCACAGTCCTGTACGAGCCCAGCGTGGCCCTGCTAACATACGATGGCCGATATTAATCAGCACATTCAGGGTTAGCTGACAGTCATGCTCCATCTCTGTCAAGCAGCACTCACGTGGTACTCAGTATCCTGGAATGACTGGCACCTGGCTTTATGGCGGTCACCGAGCATGCACTGCCCGTCTCTCTCTCTTGTCCCCGCTGTTGACGCTGGTGCTCCCTGGACGGAGCACTCCTCTCTTTGGCTGCTGCAGCACCCGGCTTGGCTCTGCTCTACACGGCTCTCTCCACAGGCATTGGGGGTTTCTTCTATATGGCCCATCGCCAAGTCAGTCCTCTCAGGTGGGTAAAGCAGAGTGCGCCGCTCACCGTTCTGGATGCTGCTCTCTACGCTGCTTTCTGCCGGCCCCAGACTGCTCTGCTTCGCACACTTTTCTCCTCTCTTACTCCTTTGCTATGCATGCTTCTTTAGCTCTCCCCACCATCCTGGGACAGCAGGAAGCTCCGTCTCGCGCTGGCTTCCTCCAGACAGCAGAGGAAAGTCTGCCCCACTCTGGCTTCCCCCTCGGGAACAGAGGATGCAGCCTCTGCAGTTCCGGACCCGGCATGCAGGTACCCACGGTCCGGTCTATATCCTTACAAAGGTCCTTGTATGGATATGTAGCCATGATAAGCATAAAAAGTCAATTACTGACAGGGGACTGATGAGCATATTAAAGGAAGTGGTTAATTAATTGATTTCTGAAAAGAGAACTGAAAGGAATACCCTAATGTAAAAAATTGGTTAAATAAAAATATTGAAAAAAAAAGATGAAAAGAATGATAGTGCATGTGTATAAAAGGATGTGTCCATGGGCTGAAACAAACCCCAAAGTCCTATTAGCACGTATAGAAGATGTTTATGAGGTGCAATACATACACATACTGAATTGGGAAAGCCCCATAATATTAAACACATGCACTCAATGAAAAATAAAAAAATAAAAATAAAAATAATAAAGAAGTAATTTTCCCAATACAATTAATGTGCAGATAAATAACACGCCTGCAACCATGATGAGCTTGAAAAGTGAATTATTGGAAATGATCTGATAAAATTGTCAAAACAAATAATTAACTAATTACTGAGCAAAAACTGAAAAGAATTGCCGTTTATTGAAATTTGAAGTACGATAGAGGTACAAGATCAGGGGAAGATAAATGCATATAAAAGGTAAGTATGTAAATTCGTTATCTTAGTAACATGATAACAATGAAAGCAATCAAAAGCAATATGGGAAACGTCACACTGAAATACATGCCAACATATGCATAGCACTTAGAATGACCCATGTGCCTGAGGATGCATGAAAAAACTAAAATCAACCGATGATCGGTTGCAGAAAAAAAGAGAGTGATTACCAAAATGATCCTAAAAATTCTTCTGTGAGAAACAAAAATCTTATGGTACATAAATAAAGAAACCTGAAGTGAGTGAAGCAAACAATGCACATGTAGAATCATATGAAAAAGATTTTTGTACAATTGTTTTAAAAAGGATAAATATAACATATGCAGTGCTGTCCACTGAAGAGGGTCTAGCACATTGGAGGGAAAAGAGCAAAAAAATATTTATAATTTATACACATATATACATACATGCATATATATATACACTCACCGGCCACTTTATTAGGTACACCATGCTAGTAAAGGGTTGGACCCCCTTTTGCCTTCAGAACTGCCTCAATTCTTCGTGGCACAGATTCAACAAGGTGCTGGAAGCATTCCTCAGAGATTTTGGTCCATATTGACATGATGGCATCACACAGTTGCCGCAGATTTGTCGGCTGCACATCCCAAAGATGCTCCATACAAGGCATGATGGATCCATGCTTTCATGTTGTTTACGCCAAATTCTGACCCTACCATCCGAATGTCGCAGCAGAAATCGAGACTCATCAGACCAAGCAACGTTTTTCCAATCTTCTACTGTCCAATTTCGATGAGCTTGTACAAATTGTAGCCTCAGTTTCCTGTTCTTAGCTGAAAGGAGTGGTACCCGGTGTGGTCTTCTGCTGCTGTAGCCCATCTGCCTCAAAGTTCGACGCACTGTGCGTTCAGAGATGCTCTTAGGCCTACCTTGGTTGTAACGGGTGGCGATTTGAGTCACTGTTGCCTTTCTATCAGCACGAACCAGTCTGCCCATTCTCCTCTGACCTCTGGCATCAACAAGGCATTTCCGCCCACAGAACTGCCGCTCACTGGATTTTTTTTCTTTTTCGGACCATTCTCTGTAAACCCTAGAGATGGTTGTGCGTGAAAATCCCAGTAGATCAGCAGTTTCTGAAATACTCAGACCAGCCCTTCTGGCACCAACAACCATGCCACGTTCAAAGGCACTTAAATCACCTTTCTTCCCCATACTGATGCTCGGTTTGAACTGCAGGAGATTGTCTTGACCATGTCTACATGCCTAAATGCACTGAGTTGCCGCCATGTGATTGGCTGATTAGAAATTAAGTGTTAACAAGAAGTTGGACAGGTGTACCTAATAAAGTGGCCAGTGAGTGTATATATATATATATATATATATATATATATATATATATATATATATATATACACATTCACATACATACATGATAGTGATAAACAAGAAAACATGATTCTTTGTTCAAACAAACTTGGGCAACAGGCTTATTTAAGTGCTCTACAATTTTAATTAATGTGCTCATTGAGCACGAGAAGTCACTCCTGATTCAATTAAAATAAAAAATAAAAAATTGTGAGACAAAACTAAAGGCTTTTGATGCAGACTCTGTCGTGTTGCCATTGCAACAGAGACTTAAGGGGATTATGGACAAATTTGAAAAGGAGATAATAAGTGGAAAGAAATCCAAGTTTGCTAGAGTCAAGGGTGATTTTGATAAGAAGGCCTACAGGTGGACACATGTGGGCAATCGTAGACACAGCAAAATTGGTATCACTACAGCCAAATCAGACAATTTGACTGCAGTCTCATCTCAAGACCCCTCTTCTAGTGATTTTTTATCATCAGACGCTGATCAAGAAAATGTGCCAGGAGGGGAAAGCGGCAGGGCAACTCCGCCAAACACCAGAAAACAACATCGGCGATTCAAAGCATGGTCACCGACTTATAGGAGAGAGAACAGACAGAATCGGAGAAGTTAAGGGATTGCACAGCCCCAGGTAATCTTCAGATTATCAACTTATTCACTTTCTGAAGATGAATCCAGTCTTTTGTCTAGAGGGCTTTCTTTTTCCCCCACGAAGGTCTTAGACAAATTTGAATTAAATAAAGACCTGTATGTTTTTTGTAGACAAGCTACATTCAAATTATTATATCATTAGCCTTCTGTTATTGATACCCTCCCTGAAGAGGATCGGCAGACGTTTCGCGACCTAATTGATTTATTGGCAGAAAACCAACAAGGATCAGGTAAGAAGATTGAGTTTTCACAAAGGTTACCTTCTCAAGCAACACCTTCCCTTTCATGTTTTCCGGCAGTAGAAATTTTTTATAACACTACCTGTGGTGATATCCAAGATCTGTCTATAGATATTAATAAAGGGAATAATCTGAGTAGGGAAGAGAAATTCACATTAAAGAATTTGCAGAACAACAAATCCTTTGTAATAAAAGAAGCGGACAAAGGGGGTTATGTTGTCCTCTGGCCGGTTGAAATGTAATTAAAGGAGGCACATAGACAACAGGGTAATGTGACCTGCTACAGGGTGTTACCTACAGATCCCATGGAGACTTTTAAATAAAAAATTGACAGATTATTTGAACAGGCTTTTACCCTGGGTAGTAGAAACAAAAAGGAATGGGACTTTTTAAGCACTAAACACCCAGTAGTGCCGACCTTTTACATGGTTCCAAAGGTCCACAAGTCCACACAAGAACCCCATGAAGACCAATTGTCTCGGGTATTCGAAGTTTGTTTGAACGCCCTTGCATATACTTCTATCTTCAACCTTTTGTCCTTTCTTTAGGATCATATATCAGGGATTCTTCCCATCTTGTTAATGAACTGGGCGGGCTTGCTATTAATGAGAACACTTTGATGATTACAGTGGATGTGGAATCCCATTATACATGGATTGAGCACTCTTTTGGTCTAAAGGCTGTGTCATTTTTTCTGAACTCAAGAATGACAGGTGACAGATTGCATGATTTTTTTATTCTTGATGTAGTCAAATTTGTACTTTAGAATCATTACTTTGTATTTGATAGAATATTCTATAAATAAACCTCAGGCACTGCATTGGGTGCGAGATGTGCGCCATCTTATGCCAACCTTTTTTTTGGTTGGTGGGAGGAGACACATGTGCACCTTCTAGCCTCCTTCAAAGCCAATGTCATTAAGTGTTATTGTTACATTGATGACATTTTGTTCTTTTGGTCGGGCTCTCTCATAGAGTGCGAAAAGTTTATTGCAGACCTAAACTGTAATTCGTGGAGTATCCCTCTTACTTCTTGTGTCTCCATGGACATGTTGAACTTTCTGGATTTGCAGATCATCAAGAATGAAGTTCGTATCTGTACATCTCTTTTTCGAAAGGCCACTGCCTCCAATAGCTTGCTTCACTATAGCAACTTCCATCCATCGTATGTCCGTAACGGTATACCAAGGGGACAACTTTACTGTGTAAAACATAAGTGCAGTGATCAGAATTGCTTCTACACAGAGCCCAGATTGCTCACATCTCGCTTTAAAGAAAGGGTTTATCCCAAACGGATCGTTGACAAGGTCTTTCAAGCCTCCGTACACAAGGAACGCAGTGAACTACTAAGACCCAGACCAAGGAATGAATTCTCAAGTACTAATATAATCACCCCATACAACAATCATTGGACTGAGATCCACAACATTTTGAGTAAGAACTGGAGCATATTGTTGAGTGAGCTAAGATTGGTTCCTTTCATCAGTGAACGTCCTAAACTCATTGCCAAACGAGCTAAGAATCTCAAAGACTCTTTATGTTCCAGTCACTTTAGACATCCAACACAGTCTTTGGGCAGGAGGACCAAATTAATTAATACATACCCCTGTGGAGGTTGCACTATTTGTCTGTACATTGTCTCAAATAGTGTTATTACTATTTCTGTTTTTCAAGGAAAAGTCCAAACTAACTTCTATTCAAACTATCAAATACGGGATATGGTTTACACACTTGTTTGCAGTTGCCCTAAGATACATGTAGGATAAACTGGCCAGGAACTTCGTCGACGTATCCCGCATCATGTATCTAATATCACATGTGCACATAAGGATAAAGCACTGGGTAAACCCATTACCTAATTGGCCAATCACTTTTTGCTTCATCACAATGGCACTCCTGGACATCTACACATCATGGTAGTGGACAGGGTTGAATCTTCGATAAGAGGAGGATGGCGCAGTGAGGAATTACTCAGAAGAGAATCTAGATGGATTTTCAATGAACAGTCTAGCACCGAATGGCTTGAAGCTTACAACCTGTAATGACCACACGGCCACCTCAACAGCATCGAAGCTACTGCAACCCTCAACCTACTGTCTCCTTCCCCATAATCCTGTATAATGTAAGCCCGCAAGAGCAGGGTCCTCTTCCCTCTGTACCAGTCTGTTATTGTTAGTTTTGTTTACTGTAAGTGATATTTGCATTTTGATGTATCCCCTTCTCATGTAGAGCACCATGGAATTAATGGTGCTATATAAATAAATAATACATATAAAAAGACACAGACTTAGACAGCTAGTCCACTTCTCTGAGGAAGCCATGCTGCAAGGTGGTGATACACGTGGGGTCCTCCCCCCCTTAACATCATGCTGGCAGGAGGTCTTATTTTTGCATTGACCGTTTCATGGAGTGATGTGTCTTCCAATTTGGTGTGATATTCTCTGACTCCTTATTTTTTGCAGTCAGATTATTCTTTTGATTCTTTTGTATTCTCCATTTGGTCTTACCAGTGTGTTCATCACTTTTCCATTTGACCATTGGTTTGCCCACATAGCACAGACTCATTGCTATTCATAGGGCTATAAATTAATTCCCAGCTATCATGTACCTCTAGTTCTATTAGGGCATTCTTATTGAGTATTCCCATTTGACCATTTGTTTGCCCTTACAGTGCAGACTTATTGCTATCTATGTAACCATAAGCTTATTTAATGCTTACATGTACCTTTTGATTTTTGTGTCCCCATTTGTTGTGTTCTGATGACATTTTATTTGGTTAGTTCTATATGGGAATTAGGAGGTTGGGTGCCTACTTATTGTTTTTGATCTTATTTATCAATGATTGTTCTGTGCATGTGTCTCTAATCTTGATTTTGGTATGGTCGTTTTCCTTCATAGAGTGGGCTATGTTCACCAATTGGTTGTCACCTTATATTATTTAAATTTGTACTACCTTGTATACCTGGTGTCAATCCATATATGTATTTCAATAGCATCCGCATTTGCAGCTAACACATTGGAGGAGGTTAGCTTTGGGTCCTTACACGGATCTTTAGTGGTCTTCTACATGGACAAGTTTTGGCCTTTTTAATTGTTTTTAACATATTGTCTCAGTTGTGTGTTTTTTGTATTTTCAAATAAAAATTGTCACTTTTTGAAATATTTTCTGAGCAATTATTATATGGGTGATCGTGACCATTATACACACCACTCTTTCTTTTCTTTATACTTGCCAGTCGCTGACTCACAACACCTATAAAAAGTCCTACAATTTAAGGTCTGGAAGTAAAATTATAAGAATCACCAAAAAAATACTTCCCAATTGGACGACAAAATAATTTTTATTGAATATAACATAAAATAGAAACATGGACAGGATATATACCGTATATGTTAAAAACAAGGGAAACCACAGATGAAAAAAGGTGTAGACCCGGACCAGGTAATGATTACATAATGTGGAGAAAAAAAATAATAGTATAGATAATACATATAAATAGCAAAAATAATAAAGAAATACGTAAACAAGACAGCCCAGTGCATGCTATAATATACAAGTTTCCACAATCAGTGATGATTTGGGGAGCTATGTCATCTGCTGGTATAGGTCCACTGTGTTTTATCAAGACCAAAGTCAGCGCAGCCATCTACCAGGAAATTTTAGAGCACTTCATGCTTCCCTCTGCTGACAAGCTTTTTGGAGATGGAAATTTCATTCTACACTGCCAAAAGTACCAATACCTGGTTTACAAACAACAGTATCACTGTGCTTGATTGGCCAGCAAACTTGCCTGACCTTAATCCCATAGAGAATCTATGGGGTATTGTAAAGAGGAAGATGAGAGAGACCAGACCCAACAATGCAGATGAGCTGAAGGCTGCTATCAAAGCAACCTGGGCTTCCATAACACCTCAGCAGAGCAACAGGCTGATCACCTCCATGCCACACCATATTGATGCAGTAATTGATGCCAAAGGAGCCCTGACCAAGTATTGAGTGCATTTACTGAACATACATTTCAGTAGGCCAACATTTCAGATTTTAAAATCATTTTTCAAGCTGTGGTTATAAAGTATTCTAATTTACTGAGATAGTGACTTTTGGGTTTTCTTTGGCTGTAAGCCATAATCATCAACATTAGCAGAAATAAATACTTGCAATACATCACTCTGTTTGCAATGACTCTATCTAATATATGAGTTTCACTTTTTGTATTGAAGAGCTGAAATAAATTATTTTTTTTAATGATATTCTAATTTTGTTAGATACACCTGTATACTGAACAAATAAACATACATATTGTTTATAAACATCAGATATAATGGATACAACTAATTGAACTGTCTGATTAACACAGACAGATTATACTCAAAATACGGTCAATCCAAGTGCTCTGATGCAAAGGCCGTAGAAATGTCATAGTTTGCAATATTTGGTTAAGGTCCTACATCGTCTGTGGATTTCTCATCCATCCTCTGCACATGCTGGCCTAGTAAAACTGACATTGATTTAATGATCCTTTTCTGGGAAAGAACATAGTTGCATTGTAATTTATAGACTGCAGTAACCTATGGTCTATTGAGCCTGTCATTAGACAACATAGTGGTTACTTTATAAGGATGGGGATGTGCATTGACATGTATTACATGACAAGTAAATAAGCCTTTCATATTAAGTCAATAGCATACAGTTCTCTTTTTGACATGCTACATAATAGATAGTGCAGCCTCTCCCACAAAACGTTTGCTCATGTGATCTTCTATTTCAAAGTCACATATTTAATTTCCAATTTCCATTTCTATTTTTGTTTGGATATTGTAATCTTTGTTTTACAGTTTTACACATTTTTCTTTTTTCTTTGGAAGTCTAAGTGAATGTTCAGTTTGGGTTACTTTAACAATTATAGAAAGGAATTGCATAACTTTCAATTTCCTAAAAAACAGTTACTTATTATCTTAAACTAAGGAACAACAATCACTGCATAACATATTGTTAAATCAGGGCCAGGACAAGGGGTAGGCAGGGTAGGCACCCGCTTAAGGTGCTACCTCTTGCCTACCCAACAGGGTCGCACTTTGATAAAAATTGCAGCAGACATTCAGCACACTGGCAGCAGGGATTACAGACACTCAGGTGATCAGTGTCAGTGAGTCACTTAAACCGCTCACCATGCTCACCGCCTGCTCCCCGGCCATCGATTGCTTCCTGCACCTAATTAGTGCCTATAAGACACTAATATAATTGCTATGAGTGCCACCTGGAACAGGAGCAGAGGAGCTGTGATAATCTCCCTGCTACTTGGGAACCCCAGGAAGATGCAGGTTACTCCTGACCTGCAACCTCGTGGAGACTGCGCATACAGGAAACATCAGATGTGGTCAAGTGCTCACTGCTATCCAGGATAGAAGAGGAGATGGTGGATGGCGAGTATAGATTAGGTGAGTATACGCTTTTATTTTTTTTTTAAGTCTTATATTCTTTGACCATGAAATGAAAGCCTGTGCATGAGGGTATAAAATAGGGATAGTCCTAGGAGGCAGATACACTGCAATAGCTTGTGCCAGAGGGGCGGCTCGAGGACAAAGAGAAGAATCAGGGTACTCATCAAGGACCAGAAGGGCAGAGCAGCCACAGGGAGACCCGGGACTCAGGACACGGCATGGTTCACACAGAGGGTGCTGGATCCTGGATGGAGCAAAGCACGCACTGGAGGAGTACAATGACAGAGCAGAGCACACACTGTAAGCGTACAGGGACAGAGCAGAGCACGCAGACACTGGAAGCGTACAGGGACAGATAAGAGCACGCACACACTGGAAGCGTACAGGGATAGAGCAGACCATGCACTGGAAGCGCACAGGGACTGGGCAGAGCACGCATGCATTGGAAGCGTACAGGGGCTGAGCAGAGCACTAGTGATGAACGAATATACTTGTTACTCGGGATTACCCGAGCACTCTTGGGTGTCCTCTGAGTTTTTTTTAAGTGCACAGAGATTTAGGTTTTTTTGTCGCAGCTGTATGATTTACAGCTACTAGCCTTCTTGATTACATGTGGGGATTCCCTAGCAACCAGGCAACCCCCACATGTACTTAGCCTGGCTAATAGCTGTAAATCATTCAGCTGAGGCGATGAAAACTAAATCTCCGAGCACTAAAAAATACTCGGAGGACACCCGAGCATGCTCGGGAAATCTCGAGTAATGAGTATATTCACTCTTCACTACGGAGCACGCACACACTGGAAGCGTATTGGGACAGAGCGGTGAAGGTACTGGGGACATACAGCACCCAGAGAGGTAGAGGGACCTGAAAAACCTAAGAGGACCTGGAGGAGGCACAGAAAGGCACAATAACAATCAGGTGCTTCCTCAAGGAGGAAGCGACCTGATATACCCAGAGGCCGCTGCAACCCGGCATCATAAAAAAAGCGGAAGTCCGCGCGACTGCGACATAAGCGGCCTAGTGCGCATGCATGGGGAACGGGATCCGGAAGAGCAGGCAGGATGCGGCGAGGGACCCGGGAAGCAAGATGAGTATCACTGGAGGCCGTAACAGCTACCTTATGCTGCATGGTTGGAGGCTGTTGTGGTTATCATTGGAGAAGGCATTTGGTTGTATTATCTGTGACAGTTGCTAAGTTTTGAGGGTGTGATAATTCCCTTTCTTTTCCTACTTTGGTTTTACCCCATCCCCCACTCCCCGGTACATTCCTCTGTTATATGTGTGAATATATTTGTATGTTTGGTATTTTTCATTAATCCTGTTTATATTACCTTGTCTGGTGCACTACGGTACACTACTACTCCCCTCTTCCCTGGGTGAGGGAAGGGTACAGACTGAAGGTGGATTCAGGAACTAAGGCAAGGTACGTGGCCCCGGTGTCTTCACCATCAGAAGTAATCCAGGTAGCAGTGTGAGCTAGGGCTCCCCAAGTGTTATGGATAGGGAAGGAGCTTCTGGTTCTGGGACACCCGACAACAGAGCTGTGACAATCTCCTTACCATTGTTAAGGACATACTGGCAGTTGTGGAGTTGTAAGTTGAAGGGAACCTGTCACCTGAATTTGGCAGGACCAGTTTTCAGTCATATGGGTGGGGTTTTCGGGTGTTTGATTCACCCTTTCCTTACCTGCTGGCTGCATGCTGGCTGCAATATTGGATTGAAGTTCATTCTCTGTCCTCCGTAGTACATGCCTGCACCTTGCGCAGGTGTGTACTACGGAGGACAGAGAATGAACTTCAATCCAATATTGCAGCCAGCATGCAGCCAGCGGGTAAGGAAAGGGTGAATCAAACACCCGAAAACCCCGCCCATATGACTGAAAACTGGTCCCGCCAAATTCAGGTGACAGGTTCTCTTTAATGCAATAGAATTATTTATGGGCTGACTTTACATTACAATTGATCATTGTACTAAGCTTGGTTCTTGCATTCAAGTACTTGTGCTTCTGGTGATGTATTCATGTACTGATGGTGGTTCTAGTAAAGTATTACTTTACTGATGTAGTTCTGGAGATGTAGTCATGTACTGATGGTGAGGTTGTTGAAATTCATGTAGTGATGGCGGTTCTAGTTATGCATTCATGTACTAATGGTAGTTCCAGTGTACTGATGAAAGTTCTGGTGATGTATTTATTTACTGATGATGTTTCTGATGCCATATTCATGTACGATTGATAGCTATGATGCTCTAATTATGTACTGATGATGATTTTATTTTCGTATTCATGTACTGATGATAATTCTGATGCATATATCACCAGAATCACCATCACTACATGAATAAATCACTAGAGCCATCAGAAGTCCATGAATACAGCGCCAGAATATAGTGCTGTATATGTCACCAGAACCAGAATATTTCACCAAAGCCACCATCAGTACATGAATACACCACTAGAACCACCATCAGTTTTGTGCAAGCTGTATTTGTCACATAACAGACGCAAAAACCATTAATCGTATTCCTTTATCTATAGTGGGTTCTGTTTATTTGCCATTAGGGTCATGCCAAATTCCGGACACCTTAATTGAAACTACATAACCTTATTATTTTTAAGCTATATTAGTTTCCATGACTATCCTTGGGTTTGACGTTTAAAATATAGTATGTCAGGAATGAATATTGCTATTTTTTCCCCGTATTATGAAAATAGTTAGCAAAAAATTGATTGATTCAATATCTATCTTTGAAATTGCACTCCCTGTTTAATTTTTCAGACAGTTTTGGTGAAAAAGGAAACAATTATAGTAGAAGTGGTTGTCACAACTTGTTACTTGATACATCGTGGGAGAGACGGAAGGTGCGTTAGGGGTCCTGTTACCTTAGTCTATTACCCATTCCTTTGGGGTTGGGGGCTTCATAGGCTTCATTTGCTTATGGAACCAAAATACCTTGTCCCAGCCTTGTGTTAAAAGTTCACTTGGTGTCTGGGAACAAGTTAGACAAAGTGTCATGACTTAGCCTTAACACACAGGGATGGACAAACTAAGGGAGTTGTTAAATCTGTAAACACCAAAGGTTCCTATACAGACTAGGCAATCCCTAACTTAACCCTGATTTGTCACTGCCTGACCGTGGAGGTTGGCACCATAAAATTATGCAATTTGCGCCCCCAATCAATCTCGGCTGACCCTGGGTGTCACTAACTGCAACCTCAACTATAGACAGTGTATAACCCAAAACCACAACAACAGAACAGAGGGCACACAAACAGAAAGGACAGAAAGTGAGGCACAGGGCTAAAGACGTGTTCACACTGTCATACCCGAAAGACGAAAGGAAAAGAAAGGAACCCAAAAAGACCGTTGGTATACATGAAAACCCCAAGTAATGTAAAATACTGACCAAATACTGAATGTGTGAACGTGGTCTAAGTTTATACAGTATCTCTCCTGTAGTGTGCACCTGAGTTCAGAAGATCACAGAGGTTTGCTGATCACAGGTCCTCTTTGGAGTCAATGCGACCATTCACATGAGTGGTGAAGGTTTACCATTTCTTATGGTACAGAAGGGGTTAAGAGTCCTTGGTTTAAGTCTGCTGAGATTCCATTTAACTTTGGTCTCAGTTGCTGCTTATTGGTACACTCCCCTTCACTATTTAAACTAATTTCTGGCTTTCTCCCATGCCAACATTAGGTTTTTCTATCCTGTGCCTTGCTTATCTGGAGTAGCAATTGTGGTCCTGGGGAAACTGAAGATTTGTTGGCGAAGTTGTTAGTGTTTCTTTTGATTCTTGTGGATTTCCATTTGTTTGTGTGTTTCCCCTGTTTGTCAATTTCCCTGTGCTGTCTTCTTGTAGTACTAAGACTAGTGTCTTGCTATCCAGCTCACTATTTAGTTCTAAGACCAAGGGTCAGCAAGGGCTTAGGCACGTGATGGCGCATGGGGGAAAGACCAGTCTAGGGTGATAAGGAGCACAGGTGTCAGCAAAGTGAGTGTTGAGGTGTCAGCATCTTCCATCTCTCCATACCTTCAGGGCTCCCTTTTACCAGCTCCCTCACACCTTTGCTTTGTGTCGCATGCCAGGCATCTTCCTTCTCTGGCATGACATTATTGCTGGCCTCATTTTTTTGCAAGGTCCCAACATAGATGCTGTTGTAGCTCTTGCAAAACAAATGCAGACTATGTCTCTAGAAGTGACAGATCTACAGTTGTTAGTGGGGCAACACTGGTGATCTCAGCTGTCAGTCAGATCCAGCCTGAACCCAAGGTGGCCCTCCAGGACCGGTTTTTTGGGGGGGCGGAACAAGTTTGTGGTGTTCAGGGATGCACACCTGAAACACACTGCTTATTTGTGTAGCATCAAGGGAAAGTCTAAAAAAAATCAGCCAAGATATCAGGAAGAGAATTGTGGACTTTCACAAGTCTAGCTCATCCTTGGGTACATTATCAAGATTCCTGAAGGTCCCGCGTTCATCTGTAAAAACAATTATACTTTTATACAAACAAGATGGGAATGTCCAGCCATCATATCGCTCAGGAAGGAGATGGGTTCTTTGTCCCAGAGGCTCTTACGGTCAACAAAATCATCTCTTCTCTTTTGTGGCAGGAAAACTCTTATGGTCAACGGGTCCTCTTTCTCTCTCTCTTCTGTAGAGTGTAAGCTTTGATGATCAGCAGGGTCCTCTCTCTCTCGTGTAGTGTATACTCTTATGGTCAGCGGGATCCTCTCTCTCTCTTCTGTGGAATGGAATCTTTTATGGTCGTCTGGGCTCTCTCTCTCCTTTGCTCTTCTGTAGAGTTTAAGCACTTATGCTCAGTGAGGTCCTTTCTCTATTCTCTCCCCATGTGCATTTTCCAAGCAGTTACAAGTTTTACAAGCTTTTAGATTCATGCTAATTTACTTGCAGAAATCATTTTTTGGGGGGAGAATTTGGCAAAGTTGGTGAATTTGAAAACATCTGCTCATCCCTAGAAGTTAACCCTACCAAAAAATTTCCCATTATGATTTAGAATAATAGTATATAGTATAAAATAACTGAAAAAAATCATTCTAAGTGGTAAAGATAAAGAATGATGAGTATTTTACAATATCCCTGCATGACTGACATTCCTCATGTCAAAGGGCCATGTCTACACATTGTGACACTGTCCAAACAATGATGACAACATCTAAGTATGCAGAAGAAAGATAACATCCAGATAGCACATACATTTGCAGGAGGAATAACAAAAGAATGGCAAAACTCAGTGTTTTAAGAAAAGATAGTCCAGTCTTAATAATTTGTGAATAACAGAGACATGCCAGGAGGACTGATGGGTCACTTTTTGAAAAACATATTTGAAAATGTCAAGGCAGAGTATCCTAAATTCTAGATTATTTCTATGTACATATATGTTGCAAACAGGAGCCAGGCTAAATTGGTGGAGAGAATTCTGATTGTAGTTTGTGCTGTCAACACACTATTTGTTAAATATCTGGTTAATCAGATTTCCTAAATGCTCAAGTTCTCGGCTGTAGGTAAGTCACTGGCACACATTTCACAAGGCTTAGAAAGTTGAAGATGAAAAAACTGAACTCTACAATATCCATTTGCTTAATTCCTGCATTTCCTATTTTCTGAGTAGAAAGCCATATGAGCACTGTAGCTAAATGCATAATAAATAGTATTTATAATCCTAGTTATTTTTTAATTTATCTTGTGTAATAATAATAATAATCATAAAGACAAATCAAATCAAAATCACAAAAAAACAAGGTTATGACTTGGTCTAACCTCTGCCTATGTTCAACCACCCTGTTTTAATCTAGAAGACTTGAACACACATGTAATTATTAAGTTAATTTATTACATGTTGGGGAGATTTAGATTAGACCTAATTAACTGCAAAATAACAATTAAACTATGCAATATTTCAATGTACAATACTGTAGGTTAAAACAATATCAGGTTGTTTTTTCTTCCCTCCCTTTCCAGTCACACCCATAAGTTAATCCTTAAATTGTTGCTAATGCTGAACAAAAATCTAGAAGAAATAAAAGGAAAGAAAAAAAGCAAAACATGACTTTGGTGACCATTGCCAAAGGTGTCACTAAGGTCCTCCGAGTTGCCATACAGATTTTAGACCTAGATCTCCCTATATACTATATAATTGTCTAGGGGTCACTTCCGTCTGTCCTTCTGTCTGTCTGTCTGCCACGGATATTCATTGGTCGTGGCCTCTGTCTGTCATGGAAATCAAGGTCGCTGATTGGTCGCTGCAAAACAGCCACGACCAATCAGCGACGGGCACAGTCTGGAGGCAAAATGGCCGCTCCTTCCTCCCCGCAGTCAGTGCCCGCTCCATAATCCCCTCCAGTCAGCGCTCACACTGTTTTAATGGCAGCTTTAACGGACCGCGCTATGCCACGGTGTAACGCACTCCGTTAACGCAGCTATTAACCCTGTGTGACCAACTTTTTACTATTGATGCTGCCTATGCAGCATCAATAGTAAAAAGATCTAATGTTACAAATAATAATAATAATTTAAAAAAAAAGGTTATTCTCACCTTCCGACGTCGCGGCTGTCCTCGGCAGTGCAAGCGGCAGGTTCCGGTGCCAAGGATGCTATGCGAGAAGGACCTGCCATGATATCACGGTCATGTGACCGTGACGTCATCACAGGTCCTGCGTTCATACCAACCCTGGGACCAGAAGCTGCCGCGTGCACCGCACACAGGCGCCAGGACTTCAAGGGGCCTTCGGAAGGTGAGTATATGATTATTTTTTATTTTAAGTCAATTCTTTTTTTTAACAGGGATATGATGCCCACATTGCTATATACTACGTGGCTGTGCTATATACTACGTGGCTGGCCGCGAACAATCAGTGACAGGCGCAGTCCGGCCGCGAATTGGCGCGGGATTTGAACCACGCTAATTGGTCGCGGCCGGCCGAATCCTGTGTATTCAATGTATTATTCTAAAATCTTCATAAATAAACTACATACATATTCTAGAATACCCAATGCATTAGAATCGGGCTACCATCTAGTTATCTATAATGGTCTACATAGCCACAAAATACATGAAATACACAGCCCACATAGTACCGCTATACCAAGGCCACAAAATACTGCTATACATCTAATCTAAAACCCATCTAATATTAGTGTACACAGCCATCATGATACTATAGTACACTTAAAACATAATACGACTATATACAGCTTACAAAATACCACCATACACAGCCCATGTACTATAATCATAGCTATGATAGTAAAACAATCAGATAAAACTTATAAACCCTGAATGGAGTACATTTCTGTATTGTTATAAGTCCATTAGTGGTTGTCACCTTTGGAAACCCAACATTTGTTGGAAAACTCAAGTTTGAATGAGAATAAAATGAGAACATTTCAGGGAGTTAATCTTTCCAAGTAATTTTCTTTTTTATTTTAGAACTAAATGTTTTGGTAGTATGAAAGCTTTAGTTATTTTCAGCTTACAGTTTTCCTCCTTGATACACAGACATCAATATTATATTTATATATTTATAGTCCAAAGTACTTTAGCAACTTTTTATGTTCTACAAATTAAATAATTCTTTGGAAACATTGGGTCAGACTGAGGTTAATTATCGAGCATGAAGCTCACTTTATTTTGCGAGTTAACTAAAAGTCAATAAGAAATAGAGCAACTTTTATTACATTTGAGAGTTGCTATGTATGGAGCTACCTGTATGATAAATGTCTGAAGACTACTGTCATGGCATAAAATGTGAAAAATGTGAAAATAGATAAAGTAAAGATTACAGTTTGTGTGAGTAAGTCTCAGAACATGTAACTGATTTCACAAAGGACGCAAATATGATTTTCTTGGTTTAGAACAGCAGATTTTCATGGTTCTTTTTGGCAGCCGTTAAACATATCCTTAATAGGATTCATATGGGACCTCAAATAATGACAATGTTTGGAGGTGGGCCAGCTAGTAAGTAATTTAAACATCACAGGAAATTAAATTTTAGATTTCAATTTTGCGTAAAGTTTTCTGTAATGAAAATGTCACACATAAATTATGAAGTCTGATTATGTTCTTTTTTTCCCTGACTTTTTAATAAAATAATAGAAGTACTTGACAGTCAAGAACAAATGCATATTTTATGTGAATAGAATTACGTTCACCTAGGCTCTTTTGGAAATAATAGAACAGATGTTAGCCCTGCTATATCAGTTATCAGGTGCTCTGTTAAACAGCATCAAACACAGGAATTTATTAAAAAAAAAAAAAAGCTATGAAGGATAGAACAGTATAATGGTGTAGCACCTCCACTGGATTTAGATTTTTTTCTTAAAGCAATATTTTTTCAAGTCTGGATTTTATTTGTTTATTTTTTACATCTTTTTTTTCTCCCTATGGTTAAACTCTATACTATGTACTGTACTATACTATTTTATATATTTTACCTTTATGTTAATTGATGAAAAATTTACTATTTTTGTGTTACACACTTGTCCTAGATTTGTGCCTTGCTTCCCTTTCCTCAGTCCCCAAGACTCTGCTGTCGGACATAGCAAATGGTTCAGCATTATCCCATGTGAGCATCAGCTCGGACCTATATATGGCTCACTGAGACACACCCCTTTGTCTTGGTGTTGCAGTAAATCATCTATGTTGCTGCACTTTGGCTTGCTACACACTGTGCTGCCTGCCTGCGTTTTCCTAGCGTCTTCCACCTGCCTGCGGTTTCCTGATATTCTACACCTGCCTGCGGATCCTGCCGTTTTAAGCCTGGCTGCATTTTCCTGACTTTCTACGCCTGCCTGCGGTTTCATGAGGTCCTCTGCCTGTCTCTAGTTTCCTGGTATTTTACTCTTGCCTGCGGTTTCCTGACTTACTCCGATTGCCTGCGGTATCCTGATACATCCCACCTGCCTGCAGTTTCCTGATGTTCTACGCCTGCCTGCGGTTTTCTGATGTCCTTCGCCTGCCTGCGGTTTACTAATGTTCTTTTTGTTGTCATCCGCTTGTGAAGAATTTTTCTCATATGTAAAGCTCTGTTCATTTCACTTTCTGACAGACTTATACATTGGAAGTTAAATGACAAAAGGCTCTGAAGTATTGCACTGTATAGCCAAACCTGTGCTCAACCATTGGCCTCAGTGTTCCAAAAGTATAGCAACACATCATGGACTAAGACGAATCTGCATGGGAACTTTTTTCTAATAAAGTGGTGAATGAGGGACAGTGTCTTGTTTTTATTTCTATCTGTTTTTCTGGTTTCCATTTGTGGACCATGTCAGATTCACTGGACAATGTCTGCATGGGAACATTAAAATGGTGAACCAGGGAAAGTTTGAGGGAGTGTTTATTTAAATAAACCTCAACCCCAAGCCTCATTAACTCGATTGCCAATATGAAGCATCAGAATTGGCACTTCTAATGTGTTGCGCCACTTCTCGGGCAGCTGCGGGCTGATAATTTTAGACTGGGAAGGCCCCAATAAGCAGGGATATTCCCAGCCTGATAAAATCCACCCTCAGTTGTATGCTTTACCTTTGCTGGTTACAAAAAATAGGGGGTACCCCACATCGTTTTTTTTTTCATTTGTTCATTTATTTATTTAATCATAAAAAGCTGCCCAATAAGCTCCACAGTGTGCAATTATATGTCTATATGTTTGTCTGTCTATATATGTGGCTATATATCTGTCTATCTATATCTTTCTATATGTATTTTCTATCATCTATCTCTATGGAGAAACAGAAAACAGAGACTCTCTTTTCCAATGATTAATGTAAAAATCCTTTATTGGTACATCAATTCAAAGCGATATACATATTGTAGTGGAGCGAAGTTGGTGCAGTGTGACAGATAGGCAAGGACCACAGGAAAGTTCAACACAAATGTCTTTTAAAGGCCAAAAAACTCACAAAAGAAACAGCACGCAGAATACTCTGGATCGCAGCCGGGAAGTAAGACAGTCCATATCCGAGACCTGTTACTGTGGGCGACTGCACCACCATGCTATGTTGAGGGCTGCCAGGCCTATTGGCTATGCTTTGCTATGTGCTACCTCACACAGGTTGAGTTTTGCAAAGCCACTTGCTCTGCAAGTTTGCAAACCAAGACTGACACACTCAACCCTTTGCTGCAGGGTTTTTAAATGAAACCTGTGGCCATGGGCCACTTGTAAGACCCAGCCTGGAGGCAGCGGACCACCCCACTACCATCCTGTAGTCCGCTCCAAAAATAAAAGACCATGGCAGGTTTTCTTAAATTACAACAAAATACCATCCACATATACCTGAAGACCTCTGAATCAAACCACCAGTTTCGGTTCTAAAGATACACTGCTCAAAAAAATGAAGGGAACACTAAAATAACACATCCTAGATATCACTGAATGAAATATTTCAGTTTCAAATCTTTATTCATTACATAGTGGAATGTGTTGAGAACAATGAAACATAAAAATGATCAATGTAAATCAAAATGAAAATCCCATGGAGGTCTGGATTTGGAATGATACTCAAAATCAAAGTGGAAAATCAAATTACAGGCTGATCCAACTTCAGTGGAAATGCCTCAAGACAAGGAAATGATGTCCAGTTGTGTGTGTGTTGCCTCCATGTGCCTGTATGACCTCCCTACAATGCCTTGGCATGCTCCTGATGAGGTTGCAGATGGTCTCCTGAGGGATCTCCTCTCAGACCTGGACTAAAGCATCCACCAATTCCTGGACAGTCTGTGGTGCAATGAGACGTTGTGGATGGTGCGAGACATGATGTTCCAGATGTGTTCAATTGTATTCAGGTCTGGGGAATGGGTGGGCCAGTCCATAGCTTTAATGCCTTCATCTTGCAGTAACTGCTGACACATTCCAGCGACATGAGGTCTGGCACTGTCCTGCATTAGGAGGAACCCAGGGTCAACAGAAGCAGCATATGGTCTCACAAGGGGTCTGAGGATCTCATCTCGGTACCTAATGGCAGTCAGGCTACCTCTGGCGAGCACATGGAGGGCTGTGTGACCCTCCAAAGAAATGTAACCCCACACCATTACTGACCCACTGCCAAACCGGTCATACTGAAGGATGTTGCAGGCAGCAGATCACTCTACATGGCGTCTCCAGATTCTGTCAAGTCTGTCACATGTGCTCAGTATGAACCTGCTTTCATATGTGAAGAGCACAGGGCACCAGTGGCGAATTTGCCAATCCTTGTGTTCTGTGGAAAATGCCAATCCTCCTGCACGGTGTTGGGCTGTGAGCACAACCCCCATCTGTGGATGTCGGGCACTCAGACCATTCTCATGGAGTCGGTTTCCAACTGTTTGTGCAGACACATGCATATTTGTGGCCTGCTGGATGTCATTTTGCAGGGCTCTGGCAGTGCTCCTCCTGTTCCTCCTTGCACAAAGACTGAGGTAGCGGTCCTGCTGCTGGGTTGATGCCCTCCTACGGCCCCCTCCACATCTCCTGGTAATGCCTCCAGCCTCTGGACGCTACGCTGACAGACCCAGCAAACCTTCTTACCACAGCTCGCATTACCTGAGCCACTTGTGTGGGTTGTAGAGTCCGTTGCATGCTACCACGAGTGTGAAAGCACAACCAACATTCAAAAGTAACCAAAACATCAGCCAGAAAGCATTGGTACTGAGATGTGGTCTGTGGCCCCACCTGCAGAACCACTCCTTTATTGAGTGTCTTGATAATTGCCAATAATTTTCATCTGTTGTCTGTTCCATTTGCACAACAGCATGTCAAATTGATTGTCAAACAGTGTTGCTTTCTAAGTGGACAGTTTGATTTCACAGAAGTTTGATTTACTTGGAGTTATATTCTGTTGTTTAAGTGTTCCCTTTATTTTTTTGAGCAGTGTAAGATGGAAAGGTATACTGTTGTGGCCAAAAGTATTGACACCCCTGCAATTCTGTCAGATAATACTCAGTTTCTTCCTGAAAATGATTGCAATCACAAATTCTTTGGTATTATTATCTTCATTTAATTTGTCTTAAATCAAAAAACACAAAAGAGAATGAAGCAAAAAGCAAAACATTGATCATTTCACACAAAACTCCAAAAATGGGCCAGACAAAAGTATTGGCCCCCTCAGCCTAATACTTGGTTGCACAACCTTTAGCCAAAATAACTGCGACCAACCGCTTCCGGTAACCATCAATGAGTTTCTTACAATGCTCTGCTGGAATTTTAGACCATTCTTCTTTAGCAAACTGCTCCAGGTCCCTGATATTTGAAGGGTGCCTTCTCCAAACTGCCATTTTTAGATCTCTCCACAGGTGTTCTATGGGATTCAGGTCTGGACTCATTGCTGGCAACCTTAGAAGTCTCCAGTGCTTTCTCTCAAACCATTTTCTAGTACTTTTTGAAGTGTGTTTTGGGTCATTGTCCTGCTGAAAGACCCATGACCTCTGAGGGAGACCCAGCTTTCTCACACTGGGCCCTACATTATGCTGCAAAATTTGTTGGTAGTCTTCATAATGCCATGCACACGGTCAAGCAGTCCAGTGCCAGAGGCAGCAAAGCAACCCCAAAACATCAGGGAACTTCCGCCATGTTTGACTGTAGGGACCGTGTTCTTTTCTTTGAATGCCTCTTTTTTTCACCTGTAAACTCTATGTTGATGCCTTTGCCCAAAAAGCTCTACTTTTGTCTCATCTGACCATAGAACTTTCTTCCAAAATGCTTTAGGCTTTTTCAGGTAAATTTTGGCAAACTCCAGCCTGGCTTTTTTATGTCTTGGGGTAAGAAGTGGGGTCTTCCTGGGTCTCCTACCATACAGTCCCTTTTCATTCAGACGCCGACGGATAGTACGGGTTGACACTGTTGTACCCTCGGACTGCAGGGCAGCTTGAACTTGTTTGGATGTTAGTCGAGGTTCTTTATCCAACATCTCTTGTCAATTTTTATTTTCCGTCCACATCTAGGGAGGTTAGCCACAGTGCCATGGGCTTTAAACTTCTTGATGACACTGTGCACGGTAGACACAGGAATAATCAGGTCTTTGGAGATGGACTTGTAGCCTTGAGATTGCTCATGCTTCCTCACAATTTGGTTTCTCAAGTCCTCAGACAGTTCTTTGGTCGTATTTCTTTTCTCCATGCTCAATGTGGTACACACAAGGACACAGGACAGAGGTTGAGTCAACTTTAATCCATGTCAACTAGCTGCAAGTGTGATTTAGTTATTGCCAACACCTGTTAGGTGCCACAGGTAAGTTACAGGTGCTGTTAATTACACAAATTAGAGAAGCATCACATGATTTTTCTAACAGTGCCAATACTTTTGTCCACCCCCTTTTTTATGCTTGGTGTGGAATTATATCCAATTTGGCTTTAGGACAATTCTTTTTGTGTTTTTTCATTTAACCCCCTTAATGACAGCCAATACGTCTTTTAACTGACCTGAGATATAAGAGAATAGCCTCCCCATACAGGTGACAATCCAGCAGCTGTTGGCTGTCCACTATAGCTGATAACTTGCTGTATCAGCCATGATCAGTGTTTGCCCTTTCCAAATCTGTTTAACCCCTTAGATGCTGCTGTCAAAAGTGACAACATCATTATAAATGGTTAACAGAGTGTGGGGGCTTCCTCTTTATCCCAATTGGTGCCCTCAGATCATGATTTTGTGGTCCTGATGTTTGCCATGGCAATTCATAACCAAATAGCGGCCTTACAGTCTGACGGCTATAGTAATCTGTTCAGAAGTGAGGCATTTAGGTGGTAAAAATAATTTTTTTCATTTCTGTCATGCCACTTTGCATTAATTCCTGAAAAGCACCTGAAGGGTTAATAAACTACCTGACTGCAGTTTTCAATATGTCAGGGGTTGCTGTTTCTAAAATGGTATCACTTTTGGGGGTTTCCCAATATATGGGACCCCTAAAGTCACTTCAAACATGGATAAGTCCGTAAAAAATAAATTTAGTAAATTTCCTTGAAAAAATGAAAAATTACTGCTACATTTTTAAACCTCCTAAAATGCTAACAAAATAAAATAACATTTTAAAAATGGTGCTGATGTAAAGCAGACATGTGGGAAATGTTATTTATTAATGGTTTGCTGTGGCATGACTATCTGGATTAAAGGGAAAATCATTCAAAGTTTGAAAATTGCTAATTTTTTAACATTTTTCTCAATTTTCTGATTTTTTTTATAAATAAACACAAAACATATCAACCTAATTTTACCATTATCATAAAGTATAATGTGTCATGAAAAAACAATCTCAAAATCACTGGGATTTGTTGAAGCGTTCCAGAGTTATTACCACATAAATTGACACTGGTCAGATTTCAAAAATTTGGCTCCGTCACTAAGGGGTTAAGACAAATTAAATGAAGATAATAATAACAAAGAATTTGTGTTTGCAGTCATTTTCAGGAAGAAACTGAGTATTGTCTGACAGAATTGCAGGGGTGTCAATACTTTTGGCCACAACTATACACATATAGAATATAAATAACATTTACATAATGGATGGTAGTGTGATGCATGGAGTGAATAGATACCATGTATATATAAAAACAAAAGAATGTAAATGGTGTGTGTGCAAATAATGCTCCAAGGTGTTCTAGTATGGGAGTCTCACAAAGAGAGAACTAAACCAGTGCAAACAAATGAGCATATCAAGCTGCAAAACTAAATTGCAACCACACATAACCGTTAATATCTTTAATATACCTGTAAACAATGAGGAGAATATTTACCATATGAATGTGCCCCAGGGATGCATTTGACTTTCATATTGACACTGTGGGCAAATAGGTTATTATTATCTATCTCACTCTCTATAGAATTCACTGCTATCTAAAACTGCAAATTATTATTATTATTATTATTAATATTATTTATTTATATAGCACCATTGATTCCATGGTGTTGTAATGGTTACAAACAAATTACAGATATCACTTACAGTAAGCAAACTAACAATTACTGACTGATACAGAGGGGCGAAGACCCTGCCCTTGAGGGCTTACATTCTACAGGATGGTGGGGAAGGAGACAATAGGTTGAGGGTTGCAGGAGCTCCGGTGTTGGTGAGGCAGCAGCTTCAGTAGAGGTGAGGAGGCATCAGGGTCAGTGCAGGCTGTAGGCTTTCCTGAAGAGGTGGGTTTTCAGGTTCCGAATGTGGTTGATAGATGGACGTGTTAGGGCAAAGAATTCCAGAGGATGGGAGATATTCGGTAGAAATCTTGGAGGCGGTTGGGTGAGGAGCGAATAAGTATGGAGGAGAGAAGGAGGTCTTGGGAGGACCAGAGATTATGTAAGGGAAGATATCAGGAGATTAGTTCAGAGATATATGGAGGAGACAGGTTATGGATGGCTTTGTAGGTTAGTATTAGTAATCTGAACTGGATACACTGAGGGAATGGGAGCCAGTGAAGAGATTTGCAGAGAGGAAGCAGAGGAGTAGAGGGGAGAGATATGAATTAGTCGGGCAGCAGAGTTAAGGATGGACTGGGTAGGTGCAAGGGTGTTAGCAGGGAGACCACAGAAAAGGATGTTGCAATAGTCAAGGAGGGAGATGATGAGGGCATGCACAAGCATTTTAGTAGATTGACGGTTGAGGAAAGGACGGATTCTGGAGATATTTTTGAGCTGGAGGCGACAGGAGGTGGAAAGAGCTTGGATGTGCGGTTTGAAGGACAGGGCAGAGTCAAGGGTTACTCCGAGGCAGCGGACTTCCGGTACGGGGTAAAGTGTGATGTCGTTAATTGTGATAGATAGGTCAGGTAAGGAAGATCTATGAGATGGATGAAAGATGATGAGTTCAGATTTGTCCACATTGAGCTTGAGGAAGCGAGAGGAGAAAAAGGAGGATATGGCTGATAGACACTCCGGGATTCTGGACAGCAGAGAGGTGACATCTGGGCCAGAAAGGTAGACTGAGTGTCATCAGTATAAAGGTGGTACTGGAATCCATGGGACTTTATGAGCTGTCCCAGGCCAAGTGTATAGATTGAGAAGAGTAGGGGTTCTAAAACAGAGCTTTGGGGGACTTCAACAGAGAGGGTGGGATGAGGAGGTAGTGTGGGAGTGACGCTGAATGTGCTGTTGGAAAAATATGAGGAGATCCAGGATAGGGCGAGGTCTTTGATGCCAAAGGAGGAGAGGATCTGTAGTAGGAGGCAGTGGTCAAGTGTCTCAAAAGCAGAGGACAGGTCTAGAAGGAGGAGTACAGAGTAATGTCCATTAGCTTTGGCTGTAAGTAGGTCGTTAGTAGTGTTGAGCATTCCGATACTGCAAATATCGGGTATCGGCCGATATTCGCTGTATTGGAATTCCGATACTGAGTTCCGATATTTTTGTGATATCAGAAATCGGAATCAGAAGTTCCTATAAGTTCCCAGGCGTGTGCCATGCGTATGGTTCCCAGGGTCTGGAGGAGAGGAGACTCTCCTTCAGGCCCTGGGATCCATATTCATGTAAAAAATAAAGAATAAAAATAAAAAATATGGATATACTCACCCCTCCGACAGACCCTGTGTTGTGAATTCCGCTCTTGGGCTCCCTCTGGTGATTGTACGTAGCACTTTTGTGAATTCTGCTCTTGGGCTCCCTCCTGTGGTTTTGAGTGGTATAGCTGCTTCTTGGATTTAGCATCAGCAGCTGCTTCCACTGATCGTCTTTCTGGCTCGGCTATTTTAGTCTGGCCTTATCTCTCAATCAATGCCAGTTGTCAATTGTTCCAGCTTGGAGTCACTGCTCTTTTGGATTTCCCTGACACTCTGTCCAGTTGAGCAAAGATAAGTCCTTGCTTGTTCTTTTGCAGTCCACTTGTTGTGGACTTTATTGTTCAGCACATTCTATGTTTTGCTCATTTGTCCAGCTTATCAGTATGGATCTATTCAGCTAAGCTGGAAGCTCTGGGCTGCAGATTTTGCCCTCCACACCTTTAGTCAGGTGTGGAGATTTTTGCATATCTCTGCGGTGGACTTTTTCTAGTTTTTATTACTGACCGCACAGTGTTCTTTCCTGTACTATCTATCTAGCTAGAAGTGGCCTCCTTTGCTAAATCTTGTTTCATACTATCTATGTCATTTCCTTCTCCTCTCACAGTCATTATTTGTGGGGGGCTGTCCTATCCTTTGGGGATTTTCTCTGAGGCAAGATAGCTTTCCTGTTTCTACCTTTAGGGGTAGCTAGTTCTCCGGCTGTGACGAGGTGTCCAGGGAGTGACAGGTACATCCCACGGCTACTGCTAGTGTTGTGTTAAGATCAGGAACTGCGGTCTGTATAGTTACCACCTGCTCAGAGCTAGTCGCATGTCGCTCCTAAATTACCAGTCCATAACACCCTGGACCTCAGCGGTGAAACCGGCAGCCTCCGTTCCTAAGAATGCAGTGAGTGTAGGACCTGCGATGACGTTGCGGCTTGTGATTGGTCACGTGAGCGGTCACATGAGCGGTCACGCGACCAATTACAAGCCGCGACGTCATCGAAGGTCCTTCACTCTGCATTCTTAGGAACGGAGGCAGACGCTTGCAGCGGTGACAGCCAGAGCTCGTCCGAGGGTGAGTATATCCATATTTTTTATTTTTATTCTTTATTTTTTACATGAATATGGATCCCAGGGCTTGAAGGAGAGGATCACTTACGATATTTGTGTCCCATTGACTTGTATTGGTATCGGGTATCGGTATCGGCGATGTCCGATATTTTTTGGATATCGGCCGATCCAATCCGATACCGATACTTTCAAATATCGGAAGGTATCGCTCAACACTATCTTCCGACAAGCCTACAACCTGCAGTAACCACCGATCGACCAAACCGCTGCATGACCAGCTCTACCCTCACCTACTGTATTCTCACCCATCCCTTGTAGATTGTGAGCCTTCGCGGGCAGGGTCCTCTCTCCTACTGTACCAGTTATGACTTGTATTGTTCAAGATTATTGTACTTGTTATTATGTATACCCCTCCTCACTTGTAAAGCGCCATGGAATAAATGGCGCTATAACAATAAATAATAATAATAATAATAATAATAACACTAGTCATTAGTAATTTTGGTCAGGGCTGTCTCAGTTGAGTGATGGGGTTGGAAACCAGATTGTAGATTGTCAAAGAGCAAGTTAGATGAGAGGCGGGAGGAAAGATCAGCGTGGACGTGCTGCTCCAGGAGTTTGGAAGCGAATGGGAGCAGCAATATTGGGCGATAGCTGGACATAGCAGTTGGAACGAGGGTTGGCTTTTTAAGGATAGGCGTTATTGTGGCATGTTTGAAAGCAGAAGGGAAGGTGCCAGAAGTTAGTGAAAAGTTGAAGAGGTGGGTTAGGGATAGGATAAGAGTGGTGGTGAGGTTGGGGAGGAGATAGGAAGGGATGGGGTCAAGCGCACAGGTGGTGAAATGCAAAAAAAAGCCAGCAAAAATGCTACAAAAAGCAGCCAATATGCAGCAAATCCATAATTATTTTTAGACGTGTTTTTATAGCGTTTTGGCTGACTTCATGGAAGTCAATGGGTGAAAAAGTCTGCAAATCACAAATAAGCAAGGTGTGCGTGGCACTTCAGGATTCTCATTCATCTTGCTGCCATCAGGACACCCTCCAGGTTTTGTGACAAATCCGCTGCAAGAACTCAATTGGTGCACACAGCCTTTAAGTTGTTTTTTTATGAATAAAATTACCATATTTTGCGGACTACAGGACACACAGGACCATATGACACACCTCAAATTTCAGGGAGGGAAATATATACAGTATATATATTTTTTAAATAGTGGGATAGTATTGGCTGTAAAAAATCACATTTAAAACTAAAACTTAAGTTAACAGTGTACATTTCTAGCATATTTACATGCTCCTAGTAATTGTAAAGGTTCTGGGAGTTGGTACTCCACTCTGTAACATATTGATGGCTTATTCTACACCAGGAGAACACAACGTATGGCCCTCTGCCTCTGCTTGAAACCTCCATCCTGTTGAACAGCTCACTCCTGGAAAATAAAGAATTTGTGATGCACAAATTACTTACTCGACATATGTAGGTACAGAGCTAACAAAAGCCTCTATTTTTCCATGTATACACCTGAGGACCATCAGGAACAGAGACACAGCTGATCACACAGACAGATGATCACTTAGATGAGAGCCTTCCTTTCTCATAAAAGAAATGGCTTATTTGTTAATGCAGACTTACATTGCATTATTGGAGCTTATGGTAATTCCCTATGACAGTACTCTGCATTAACCAGGTGATTTCACTGGTTACTGGGTGTCAGGGCTGTCATCAGGCAGCATCGAGTCTGACACAAGATGAGGCAGCAGTTTCCAGCGAGCAGCATAGGCAATATGAAGAGCTTCAGGTCGATGTGGACGGTCTTTTCTTTGTGGAAAGGAGGGAGATTAGAGAGTTTCTGAAGCAGCTGCTGCCTGTCTGATTTCTGTTCTGACAGCAACTTCAGTTGTATGCTTTGTATATTTATTTTTTAATGACTCTTTCCAGCCCATTTACCCACCAAAATAACTTCCATTTACTTTGTCCCCCCTCCACTAATCCACAGATTCTTTTACAGGATGTGCCGCTAACTCCCCATACAGACCCAGTTACTTTGTGTCCCCCATTCCTGCTACTTCCTTTTTCTTGGATCTCTGCTGCAATGTGGTTCCCATATGCCCCTAAGATTGTCTCAGACACTTTGGCCTTGATTCATCATCATTTATGGACGTGACCTTCTTTTTTAGTCTTGTGGTATTTTCTGATTTTTTTTGCTCAACATTCTTTAAAAATGGCAAATGCAGTTCATGAATTTTCCACAGAATAAAAAATGCACTTTTTGTATTTAATCATTTTTTTGTGACTTTTTAACACAGAATTCTTTAAAAAGTCTTACATTTGTTTTAAAATATGCCAAATTGAAAATTTCCACAGAAATCCTACTCCAAACAGGGACTGGAGTGAAAAATGCAAAACCCATCTCACTGGTGCCTAGGGTCGCAACCGAGTGCCTCTGCCCATGCGAAGTGCACCATAAATTGAGGCCTGTGCTGAATGAATGATGGCACCTGAACACATGTATTTCAAGATGGCAAACAGTGTCTCAGCGAGAAAGTAAAAAACAAAATCGTGGGAGGAGGATGTGTAAAAGAGCGTGAATGCCAGCCCCACCCTCTGTAGAAAATAGTCCTGTTCTTCCAATGCCCTGTATGGGAAAATTACTCACTGTGGAAGCTGTGCACTGAAGGAGGGTATACTGAAAAATACACAGTAAGTATGGCTGCAGGTGGAGACACAGGAAGAAAACGTGTGAGGGTTGGAGATGGTTAGTTGGAGCTCATTGCTTAATTGCTAGAGACAGGACATTAGGATAAGAATGATGCCAACGAACCATCTGTTGGTGGGCAAGCATTGGCTGGACTGGTCCTATTGCTCAGGATACTGAAGGATGTTTCCTCCGTGCAGTTTTCACTAGAGATGGCAACCATTACAATGCAGGCTATTTCCTCTGTTCCAGCAGTCACAGCATCTGACGATCTAAGCAGAAAGGATGAGCCAGTCCATGAGATCTTACAGTAGGGGATGGGAAAGATTTCATAAGCTGCTTGGGCAATATTATGTTTCTGTGGCTCTGATCAGGGAGAAAAAGGCTCAAACAGGAATGACTGGCCAGACCACAAACTTAGCAATTCCTGGTCTGGACAATGAACACTGGGAGCTGGGTCTTAAACTTTGAAAGGTAGAAAGGTTGCAGTTTTATCCAGGAATACAGCACCAGCCATGATGTTTATGGTAACCAAAGCATGGTCATGAAAATGTTTTTGCTTCCACAAACAGTTTATACCTGGGGGACTGTTCTCTTTCATGAAGCTGGCAGCAAGCATAGCTGGTTTGCAGTTAGTGTACGTCGATCCTCAGGGGCGTAACTACCGCGGTCGCAGCGGTCGCCATTGCGACCGGGCCCCGCAGGTCAGGGGCCCCGGGCCGGCAGGTCTGAGCAGGGCCAGGCTGGCCATCGGGCACTTCTGGCAAATGCCAGAAGAGCCGATGCCAGTAGTGGGCCGCTGCACTGTTCCTCCCCCGGAACCCCCCCCCAGTGCCGCCGCCGCCGCCGCATTTAACTATACCGGCGTCTATGACACCGGTATAGTTCAATGCAATGATGGGAGGAGAGAGCGTCACCTGACGCTTCCTCTCCCATCATTCCCCGCTCTGCCTCTGACAGTACACTGCGGGTGCGCGATGACGTCATATCATCGCGCACCTGCAGTGTCCTGGGCAGACTTCAGCCGCCAGGAGCAGCGCGGGCAAAAGGAAAGGTGAGGAGAGTTTTTTTTTTTTTTTTCTTTTTAACCGGACTGTGGGGCCATTATCGGGGGGGGGGGGGGGGGATGAGATGAGATGTGGGCTGTGCTCTATATATCCCTGTGCGGGCTCTGCTGTATATACCCCTGTGGGGACTCTGCTGTATATATCCCTGTGCGGGCTCTGCTGTATATACCCCTGTGCGGGCTGTGCTGTATATACCACTGTGCGGGCTCTGCTGTATATACCACTGTGCGGGCTCTGCTGTATATACCACTGTGCGGGCTCTGCTGTATATAACACTGTGCGGGCTGTGCTCTATATACCACTGTGCGGGCTCTGCTGTATATAACACTGTGCGGGCTGTGCTGTATATACCACTGTGCGGGCTCTGCTGTATATAACACTGTGCGGGCTGTGCTGTATATACCACTGTGCGGGCTCTGCTATATATAACACTGTGCGGGCTGTGCTCTATATACCACTGTGCGGGCTCTGCTGTATATAACACTGTGCGGGCTGTGCTGTATATACCACTGTGCGGGCTGTGCTCTATATACCACTGTGCAGGCTCTGCTGTATATATCCCTGTGCGGGCTCTGCTGTATATACCACTGTGCGGGCTGTGCTCTATATACCACTGTGCGGGCTGTGCTCTATATACCACTGTGCGGGCTGTGCTCTATATACCACTGCGGGCTGTGCTCTATATACCACTGTGCGGGCTGTGCTGTATATACCACTGTGCGGGCTCTGCTGTATATACCACTGTGCGGGCTGTGCTGTATATACCACTGTGCGGGCTGTGCTGTATATACCACTGTGCGGGCTGTGCTGTATATACCACTGTGCGGGCTCTGCTGTATATACCACTGTGCGGGCTGTGCTGGATATACCACTGTGAGGGCTGTGCTGTATATACCCCCTGTGCTGGCTGTGCTGTATATACCCCTGTGCGGGCTGTGCTGTATATACCACTGTGCGGTCTGTGCTGTATATACCACTGTGCGGGCTGTGCTGTATATACCCCTGTGCGGGCTGTGCTGTATATACCACTGTGCGGGCTGTGCTGGATATACCACTGTGCGGTCTGTGCTGGATATACCACTGTGCGGTCTGTGCTGGATATACCACTGTGAGGGCTGTGCTGGATATAGCACTGTGCGGTCTGTGCTGGATATACCACTGTGCGGTCTGTGCTGGATATACCACTGTGCGGTCTGTGCTGGATATACCACTGTGAGGGCTGTGCTCTATATACCCCCTGTGCTGGCTGTGCTGTATATACCCCTGTGCGGGCTGTGCTGTATATACCCCTGTGCGGGCTGTGCTGTATATACCCCTGTGCGGGCTGTGCTGGATATACCACTGTGAGGGCTGTGCTGGATATACCACTGTGCGGTCTGTGCTGGATATACCACTGTGCGGGCTGTGCTGGATATACCACTGTGCGGGCTGTGCTGGATATACCACTGTGCGGGCTGTGCTGGATATACCACTGTGTGGGCTGTGCTGGCACCCAACACCATGTTGCAGTGCAGGAGATTCCTGCAACAGTCCGAGGCGTATCTAGGGGAAGCGGGGCGGGGGAAGGTGGGGGGGTTGTGGGGGCGGGGGAAGGTGGGGGGGGGGTAGGGGGGGGTAGGGGGTGGGGTAGGGGGGGGTAGGGGGTGGGGTAGGGGGGGGGTAGGGGGGGGCCCCATTTGGAAGTTCGCACCGGGGCCCATAACTTTGTAGTTACGCCACTGTCGATCCTATAATGGGGAAGATATAGAAGAATAGGAAAAGGAGAAAGAAGCAGAGCAGGTCCTGAGGGAAAGACAGTGGCAACTTGACTCAGAGAGGGCCACCAGAGAAGCTAGTCTGCTGAAAAAAAGCAATCAGCAAGGCCCTATTACCAAACCTCTCCATCCCTGACCACCCCAACTAAAGGTCAATCTGCCAGGAGAGGAGTAGACCTTGTGGCAACTCCATCGTCTATGCTACCAATTAACATACCAGTGTCTCAATATGCTATTGTGAAGATCAGAGGTTATAAGTTGTAATAATCACCTAGGCAGCATATCATTGCAACTATTTTTCATTCCCTACATCCATGGTCTTACAGCAGTTCCGGGTAGATGGCCACAATGCTATGCCCCCAGTCCACAAGATCCCAACTTGGGGCTGGTAGTTCCACTGCCCCTGTACCAGGCGATACCCACTGTCTCTCAACTTTTGGTTGGCCCACTTTTGTATCTCCCACCAGTGTAGTCTGTAGTCACAGTCCATGCTCCCCCAGATAACGGATTCTACAACTGTAGCACATGTATCCAGCTCCAGCCACAAACAATAGTCTTTAGAATAGTCCTCAAATCCAGATGACAGATCAGTCATTTTGGTCTGTAATAGACAGGCCAGTAAGGAGTTTACAGTTAGCCAGTCCAGGAGTCGGAAGGACTTACATGGAAAACTAGAGGGGAGTGTTAGAGTATAATAATAATAATAATAATTTTATTTATATAGCGCCAACATATTCCGCAGCGCTTTACAAATTATAGAGGGGACTTGTACAGACAATAGACATTACAGCATAACAGAAATCACAGTTCAAAAGAGATACCAGTAGGAATGAGGGCCCTGCTCACAAGCTTACAAACTATGAGGAAGAGGGGAGACACGAGAGGTGGATGGTAACAATTGCTTTAGTTATTTGGACCAGCCATAGTGTAAGGCTCGGGTGTTCATGTAAAGCTGCATGAACCAGTTAACTGCCTAAGTATGTAGCAGTACAGGCACAGAGGGCTATTAACTGCATAAAGTATATGAGAACATGATGAGAGGAACCTGATTATGGTTTGTTTGTTTTTTTCGAATGGGCCACACAGGGATGGTTAGGTAAATGCATTGAGGCGGTAGGCCAGTCTGAACAAATGAGTTTTTAGGGCTCGCTTAAAACTGTGGAGATTGGGGATTAATCGTATTAACCTGGGTAGTGCATTCCAAAGAATCGGCGCAGCACGTGTAAAGTCTTGGAGACGGGAGTGGGAGGTTCTGATTATTGAAGATGCTAACCTGAGATCATTAGCGGAGCGGAGGGCACTCCAGAGAACTACAGAGAAGGAGAGGAGAGTTTTGCTCCATGAGAAGACATTGCCCAAACACCACATGGGTGTGTGCGTTACGGAGGAGCCCTGGATATGCAGGTAGCAAGCCAGTAACTGAATGTCAGAAGTACCAGAATGATCCAGAGAAAGCAGGAAAGTTGTCATGCCTTGTGTATGAGGAAGAGGTCACTGACTGGAAAGTTCAGCTACGGGAATATAGAGCTTGAAGTCTGAAGCAGATAGTTGTGGCTTAGTGGGACCACGAGACAGTCCAGTTGAAGTGCAACTGAAGCTGGTGTGCAAGCAAAACCTGGGAGTATTAATTAGGAGATACAGGCCTTGCCAGGTTGAGGCATATATACTGCATGGGAATGAGCTCAGAAAGAGTTTGGAAGTGGAGGGCCTTGTTAAATTGTGCTATGATGCTCTAATATTACTCACAAGATATGTGCCACCACCTGCAACCACAAAGCATAAACCTCTGTATTGTACAGGAGATGTAAAAGTCTAGTGTGATTCCTGCTACTTATTGTATATAAGCTCCACTAGTTCTTTCAGTAAAGTTCAGCTCATTTTTGCCATTTAGACTGTCTTATTCCTTGACCACAATTTACATCTGGAGCTTCTGTATCATCTTTAAGAAATATTTTGTTACAATGCTACTCACTTGGGAGCAATCTGAGGTATCTCAGGAACAGTTTCTATTTAAAGTCCAAATGGTTTATTTCAGTCCTCATAAACGACATCACAGTAAAGTTTAAATACAGCTTTTGTCTGGCACAAAGGAAAAACAAAAAGTGAACAGTTCTTACAATACCGTGTGTTCGCCTGTTTGGCTTAGAGTCCAATTTTAGTCCTTTTGCAAAGCCACACAATCCAGGAGAGCTACACACTTCTATACACAGCACCATGTGTCAGAAAAGCAGGTCCCATTTTACAATGTGAACCATACCCAGTGTTGAAAATATGGTGAGCAGCCTACCAGCCCTAACTCTTCATCTGTTCACAATTAGAGCTGGACCTAAGATGGCTGATTAACCCTTCTTAGTACTATGTGTACTAGAGCATTACCCTAGGTTTATATCACAGTGGACATGCACCTCTGTGATACAGATCTCTCATCGACTATGTGTCCATCAGCCACCTTACAATCTACAACAAACAATATCACACACACATCCATAGAAACCCATGTCTCTGATATCCAGAATCATAGCTCTCACTGTTATTAGTGATTAGAGTACATACATACATACAGAGTGCCATACAGTGTGCCTCCACTGAAAAAGCCAGCTAGAAAATAAAAAGCTAAAAAGTTTTGTGAAAGTGTTAAGTGCTGCAAAGCAGTAGGCACGACCTGGCTGCTGTCTGGTTGCGCTCTGGCACTTTACAGACAAGGGGTGTCCTAGTCCAAGTGTGCTGTAGGTTGTGGGGTGCATCACACTCATTTGTAGGACGTAGGCCTCCACTGACTAAAGACTTAAGACTTCCATCCTCAGAAGCTGTCACATACAATGCATGGTACACCAGGTTCTTTGAAACAATCAAACTTTTACTAAACAGTCCAAGTGCATCAGGTGGGTACAGATGGAATAGAACACAGCAATGCAGACTTCCTTCCTCCTTAGCACAACTCCACTCCTGTACTGCCGCACATTCATTCTGGACTACCCCAAAGCCCACTAACTTCACCAGGCACAGGGATTCGCTGTCCACTCTGGCAGTGCACCCAGGTCCAGCCACCTGCCCTTCATGTAACTCCATGTCCACCGACTCATGATGTCGAAAGACCAGGCCCACTCCATGGTACCTGGCCCGAGCCCTAGGCTCCTGAGGCCTTTTGAATATCCATCAGGGATCTCCATTTGGCAGCATACTGCCTCGAACATTTGGTACATGCTGCCCCTAGAAACTCACCACCCCACCTGGACTTGAACTCACTCCACACTTCACTGGCTGACACTGATCTCTCCTAACCAGGAAATGTCTCCCTTCTTATCAGCACTAATGCCCTCCCACTGGTCTAATCCTAACCTTAACCATTTCCTAGATAACATGCTAACCTATTATCCTTATGCTAAATTCTATCCTGTCCTAAGCTTATCCTTATGCTATACTCACATTATGCATTAACACTTTATATCCTGTACATAACCATAATACATTTTATCACATTACATTAGACACATGTTATTTCACATATAAAACCTCACAGCGGTATTCACACAGTGCATCTGTTGTCTTCAGGGGAAGGAACAGGTTAACACAGTCCACATCCCAAACAAAAGGAACCCTCTTCAGATCTACAAACTGATAAAGAGAACCTGTCACTCCCAAAATCAAAGATGAGCTAAGCCCACCGGCATCAGGGGCTAATCTACAGCATTCTGTAATGCTGTAAATAAGCCCCCGATGTATCCTGAAAGATGAGAAAAAGAGGTTAGATTATACTCACCCAGGGGCGGTCCCGCTGTGGTCCGCTCCGGGGCCTCCCATCTTCATAGGATGACATCCTCTTCTTGCATTCACGCTGCGGCTCCTGCGCAGGCATACTTTGTCTGCCCTGTTGAGGGCAGAGCAAAGTATTGCAGGGCGCAGACACCAGGAAAGGTCAGAGAGGCCCTGCGCCTGCAGACAAAGTACGCCTGCACCGGAGCCGCAGCGTGAAGACAAGAAGAGGACATCATCCTATGAAGATAGGAGGCCCCGGACCAGACCGCGACGCCCATCGGATCGGACCGCCCCCCAGGTGAGTATAATCTAACCTCTTTTTCTCATCTTCCCTTTAAGGTGGATACAAGCCTCAGCAGAAGCTCAGCAGATTTTCCTCTATATATATGCCTCAACAATTAAATTACAACACCAAATGGGAATAGTCATGGAATTATGGATAACGCCAGGTAGCTCATTCTTCTGTGATCTACCTGTGTGGCCTTAACGTGGTACCATGGTCTGTAACATCAAAAAGTGCATACAAGGAGAAATTATCTGTCTACGTAGTAAAAGCAGATGAGCGGAGCAGATTTCTACCTTCTCTTGCAAAATTCTGAGCCCCATTGGTATGTATCTCATTTGAGTGTGACAACATGTTGGGATGCAAGTAATCTTTTCAACATTGTGCCATTAATTGTCTTTGGAGCCTAGTATCCAAATGAAATGGTGATATCTGGGCCAAGATTCATATGAAATGCGCTGACATTGTACCAGACCCATGTTGTTTTTAATGGTCTACTCTCATTATTTTATAGAAATCACTTTTAAATTGGGGGAAAGGTTATGTCCCTGGTTGTATATTGCTGTTTCATTTGAATTTCCCCGCCCCACTGTAAATGATTTAAATGGCCTTGACCTTAGTCTGACTGCTCGGATTAATGTGGTATAATGATTGCTGAGCCTATCATTGCAGCAGGCATCATTAATTATCCTTATTGATTGTAGCTTTCAAAGATAAAGCATTATGCTGACTGGAATATACCCTTTTTCAAGCAAGGTCAAGGCAAAATAGAAAGGCTAAATAATTGCATTACAAACATCAGAATAAAAGTAACCTTTAGGACAGTTGCTCAATTAATATCCCATTACGTTATTTTAAAAGACACTGTATTAGTTGGTTTGTGGTATAGATTAGCGGTGTGTAACAGAGCAGGAACCACACAAAGAATATAGATAACAAGCTTCTTTACATTGAGCGACATCGCTAAATAGAGATATCATAGGAAACGATAGATGATCAATTGTGAACTGGCTTTAAAGTAAGACTTGGGGCAAATTGGAATAATTACAGAAGTGTGTGTAGGAAAGTAAGAATATTCATATCATATTCCATCTCAGAATTGTGGAATTCCTTTTAAGGTTCATGATTAACAAAAAAATACAGAAGTTTGAAGGGAATCTGTCACCAAATTGGAGTGCAGAATTAAGGGGGAAACGCCCATTACAGGGATGTGTCACTTACTAGTCTGTTTACTGTAGCTTTGATAAAATCACTGTTTTATCAGCAGAATATTATCACTAGAAGACTAGTAAATCTGCTGCCATGTAGTCCATCATATTCATGACCTACGTATAACACCGCCTCAACTACAGATTGGCAGCTTGCTGCCTATGCACAGCGTACACAAAAAACTGTTAATTAGTGGTGAACATGGGGTCATACAAAGCTCAGCATTCACATAACTGGTAGTTTTGCAGCAGACAGTACAGTGATTTTATTAAAACTGCAGAAGCAGCTCAGTAAGTGACACATCGCTGGAATCAGGGTCTTTGCTTCTACACCATGCTGCTCTCAATGGGGTATCAAAAACATGGTGACAGATTCCCTTTATATATAGCTGTATCAAGGCTCAGTGCCTACATATTTTGAACTATTGTGCTCTTTCATTTGCAAAGATATTGGGAGTGCTGCTCTATGTGCCCATGCTTTTCCAGCGACTCTATTACCATGCACCCTGGAAGCGCTTCATTCACATGGATACCACACATGAATTCCTTTTTCCACTCTCTCTTGCAACTATCTTTAGCAGGTAATATCAACACAAAGGTAATGTCACTGTAGCAAAAGGACCTTTTATACTTAGGTTCATTCTGAAGTTCGAGCAAAGGTTCGGAGACATTGTCCAGTCTAAACATGAGCAGCAAGTGATTGAAAAGTTATTATCAGCAATAATTTGCTTGTTTGTAGTTAATCACATCTTTTATAGTGACCTCCAAATTATTGTTTGTCGGCAGCACATCCAGCTATGTTTCTGTAGTCATTAGTTCTGAAATTAGGAGAAAAGACAAACAATGTACTATGTGATGGCAGTTACTGAAAAAAAAAAAAGATTCCTATGTTAAGGTATCAATGCATGTCATGCACATGGTAGTGTCTTGTTTAGGTTATTGTTCGTCAATCATTTCCCCAATTTATTTTCCCAGTTAAGAGGAGTTTAGATTTCTTTGCCAAATTAATTTATAGTTCTGATATTTGACACTTTGAAAAGGACATTTTGGATATTTTGATAAATTGCCTTAATATTTAGTTTTATGAAGGGTTTTTGAAAAAGTATAATTTTAACTCTTTGTTCTTAGAGGTCGATGAAGCTGTACTCATAGAGGTATTCAAGAGCTGTCCTTACTGACTACAGTAATTGAAAATATATGTACAGTCCAGATCCTAGGCATTATCTGCCTGCTAATTGTCTTGCAATTTAGATAACTAAGAATCAGACACATAAAAGCTAGTTTCACTTGAACATATATAAAAAAAATCATCTGATTTTCATCCGGAAAAAATGGACGATTTTTCATCTGTATTATCATTGTCCATATGGCATTCGTATATCATCTGTATGGCATTACCTTTTATACATCAGCACTGAATACAATTTACAAGACCAAAAACAGTTTCCTATGTTAAAAATTGTAAGGTATCCGTAAATAATTGGATTCTTTGGGATCTGTATGGGATTTTATTTTTTTGCTCACTTGTAGACTTGAATGGGCGAGTCTCCTCTGAAATACAGAAGAGATTAGTGCATGCTGTGATTTTTTCACATAGACATTCAGTCCGTCATCTGAACAGACCAATTAACTGACATTGTTTCTAGTGTTATCCATATGATATTAGTTTTTACCAAATACGCTCTCGTGAACATGGCCAAAATAAATAAGTGGCCACAGGGAGCATCCACACTTTTAAGTATATTGTTGCTTTTCATACTGTATATCTTTAGTATATGTGATCAAAAGGACTTTATTTTTCAAAAAAAAATTATAACATTATAAAAAAATGTCCATATAACATATACAGAGAACTATTAAGTCATTAACACTGACCTAGAGATGCTTTTGGCTGGCAATCATCTGATTGCTTGCTGTAAAACACCATAGTTAACAAATATCACTTATAAAACAGTTTATATTTCATTTTAAATATTTATTTCTAATGGAATATTCTTAATAAATATGTGTTTATGTGCACTCTTGTCACGGGCAATGCCAAAATGTATGGCAAATTGCTTGGAGTTTGTATGTTTGAATGTTCTCCCCATGTGTTTGTTTCTTCACAAATTCTACATGGATGTCAATGAAAGAAAAAAAATTAAATATTAATTTTGGCTGTAATAACTGTGGTGTTAATGGCTGGATTGTTCCACTATCTCTTTAAATTCACTAACTCTTGAAAAATCAGTTACGGTGATAGCTTCACTTCATTTATGTCATCATTTGATATTCTGTTGAGCACCGCAGGGACCAAAAATGACGTGTTTTAGCGTGTTTTACTTCCGCTGATCTCCGATCATAAGGACATACAGTAAAACTTTTGGTTCTCGGTGATGATACTCAACAAATAACTGCAACTTCAGTCTCATTAGTTCATACATGTGAGTGATACATAATGATGCACCACTGAAAGATGAAATTATGCAGCCTAAGATAAATGGTCATCTAACATTTATAACAGTGCAGGTAGAAAATGTGTTTTTAGTCTTCTGCAATCACCACAGCGTAAACTTCCTGAATGGGACAAATGTTGAAATGCATCATCTAGAGTTACTCGCCACCCACAAACGATACGGAAATGCAATGTCTAATTTAATCATCTTCAACTTCTTCGGCTGGTTTTTATTTTCCCCCAATCACTTTATGTACCTTCTTCAAGAAACCTACAGATCAAAAAGAGTTAGCAATAAAACTACAGAATTAAGGTCGGGAGAGGTCTTACAGGGTCTATGTAAAGAATGCTGGACAGTTAAAAGAAACATAGCCATTACATTCAGCGGTTAAAGATCATGTGTCTCATCTCATCTTTCCATTTGTTCTCATGTGAATGTGATAGAGTTTGAAGGAACTGATGAGTATGATTGTGTTGCTCACTGCAATTGACCTGATGAAGGAAAAATCACTGATTTCTGCTTAACTCTTTCTAGTAGATATGACACATGAATGAATATTAATCAGTAAATTATAATTTATAGTCAAAGCATTATAATTCCTGTTAGTTACCTAACATCTTTTCAACGTTAATACTGTATTATACTGGTGTCAATTATTTCTCACTTTTTGTGTGGTTCAGAACTATTTTTAATTTATTTTTAATATTATCCTATTAAAATTGCGATTTTTTTTTTTTCTTATTATACGATATTATATTCTGATCTATTTACTATTTATAAAACAAAGAATACATTAAAATATTAAAAGAGAATATATTTACTTCCCTGCTAATCCAGCTTCCACTCCAGCAGGTGGTCCAGATGGTCTTTGCGAAGATCCAGAAGTGATGACATTCTAGCCAAGTGCATGTACCTGCTGCATTTGATCACTGGCCATAGTGCTCATATGCAGAGAGCATTTCTATCCATGCTGAAGTCAATGATTTCCCGCTGCAGTCAAGTACATGCAATTGGAACGTCATCACTTCCACGCCGTAATCTATGGAGTAGCAGCGCTGGAGCCGTGGAGGTATGTTTATTCTTTTTAATTAATTTTCTGCTTAGCGCCCACTGGAAAAAAATCTTAGATGAATCCTTTAGATTTGGTTTAGGACTTTAAACTAAAAGTCCACTTTTTATCACCATGGCTTTTTTTATATTGTATCTGAAATGTTTGCTCATTAATTACTTAATATAAATAAATAATCTTTATTTTTATATAGCCCTAACATATTCCTCAGAGCTTTACAGGTTGCACACATTATCATTGCTGTCCCCCATGGGGCTCACAATCTAGATTCCCTACCAGTATGTCTTTGGAATGTGGGAGGAAACTGGAGAACCCGGAGGAAACCCATGTAAACACGGTGAGAACATACTAACTCCTTGCAGATGTTGTCTTTGGTGGGGTTTGAACTCAGGACTCCAGCACTGGAAGGCTGCAGTGCTAACCACTGAGCCACCGTAATATTATCTTAATACATATCTTTATAGCAGTAGGATCTCTGTTCTCATACAAAGCTTTAAGCCTCCTGCTTAGACAAAGATTGAACTCATATGATTTTACTACTTTAAAAAAAGCACTGTATGCAGCAAATACCGATTATACAGTAAAAAGAATCTGTCTTTAAAATCATCCCCTCAAATAGCAAATGTGTGCATGCAGACCTTTGAAAACTAAAGTCATCAACCAATTTAGATCTCCTCTCTTCTTGTTCCAAAGAAATTAGCATTTTAATTTATATTTAAATAATGCATCTAGCACTCTGGGTGTGGCAGAGCACTTGACAAGCCTCCGCCTCCTGAGGTTATTTTCCCGCCCAGCACCATCCTCTTTACCTTGATTGCTAGCTCACTGTCTGATTTCCTTGCCTGGCAGCTGACACTACACAGGTGGGGAAACAACCTCAGGAGGCAGAGGCTGTGGATGTGCTCTGTCACACCCAGAGCAATTAATGCCACCTTTGCATGTAGATAAATTCGTTAAGTTTTTATGAATGCAGAAACAAATAGAAGATAAAGTGTTAATCGACTTAAGGTACCGTTACACTAAACGACTTACCAACGATCACGACCAGCGATGCGATCGTTGGTAAGTCGTTGTGTGGTCGCTGGGGAGCTGTCACACAGACAGCTCTCTCCAGTGACCAACAATCAGGGGAACGACTTCGGCATCGTTGAAACTGTCTTCATCGATGCCGAAGTCCCCCTGCAGCACCCGGGTAACCAGGGTAAACATCAGGTTGCTAAGTGCAGGGCCGCTCTTAGTAACCCAATATTTACCCTGGTTACCATTGTAAAAGTAAAAAAAAAAACACTACATACTCACATTCTGATGTCTGTCACGTCCTCCGGCGTCCACAGGGTTTACGCGCTGCTGCTGAGAGCTTCCTGCACTGACTGAATGTGTCAGCGCTGGCAGCAGAGGTGACGTCACTGCTGTGCTCTGCTTTACGGCCGGCGCTGACACATTCAGTGCAGGGAAGCCGCCGGCGGGGGACGTGACAGACATCAGAATGTGAGTATGTAGTGTTTTTTTTTACTTTTACAATGGTAACCAGGGTAAATATCGGGTTACTAAGCGCAGCCCTGCGCTTAGTAACCCGATATTTACCCTGGTTACAAGTGAACACATCGCTGGATCGGTGTCACACACACTGATCCAGTGATGACAGCAGGTGATCAGCGACTAAATAAAGTTCTGGACTTCTAGCTCTGACCAGCGATATCACAGCGGGATCCAGATCGCTGCTGCATGTCAAACACAACGAGATCGCTATCCAGGAAGCTGCAACATCACGGATCGTCGTCGTTCTCGCTGCAAAGTCGCTGAGTGTGACGGTACCCTTAGTGTTCAAAGACTAATGATGAATTGGTCTAGGTGGGGGGGTTTATCCTATTAACAGATTCCTTTTGATAGTATGCAGTAAGCCCCAAAGTTCCCCTTGTTGGTGCCTCTACATAGCCAGCATGTTGGGTTTTAATCTTGTAGGCATTTTGGAGCTTTGTATATTAAAAACAGAGCCTCTACCAATATAAAAAAGTATGTTAGGAAATAAATCTGTTCAAAATTGTGAAGCAATTTAGGCTACATTTGATATTTAAAGTCCGAGAATACATCTTTCTAAATTCACTCTGGACTTTTAGTTATTTTTACCCAATAATTTTATTCCTACTGGTTGTTAGTCTCTAATGTTGGAAGTATTCTAAGTAATTCAAAGGGAGATAATTCAGAAGGAAGAAAAGGGAGTCTCTTACTCAAGGAGGAAGAATGGATCTACAGAAAAGAGCAGACAGATACCTAGATAAATCCTTATTTGATGCACAAAAATGTAGTTTTGTTAGAGATGACAGATCCACTTAAAAGCCTAAACTTAGAAGTAATAGCGGCATTAAAAAGAAGCACAGTCTGCGATATTGCCAAGACCAACTTTAAATTGAGACCAAACTTCACATCTCAGTCACAGCTTGGAGGGATTAAGTGGTATTTATCTCCATATTTGATGTGTCCATTAATGGCAGCTTTATCTTGAAAGCTGACATATGCATTTTCCTCTGAGGTGAGAACATATCAAATACAACACTAACTGGTGAAAGGAAAATATTGCTATACATTTATCGGAATCATGTCCTTACCTTCAGATAACCGCCAATAATTACATTGTCTACAAGATCTAACAGTAATGTTACTCCGCATTCTCTGCATAATTCTACACTTTGGATTATTCCCTTGCATATTCCAAAATGTACCTAGATAACTTTATTTTTAAGTTGGTCTTGACATTAATATCATAAAAGTTTAAAAACATAATGACGGTAATATTTGGTAACTTTCCAAATGCAATGGCCAAAGACATTGTATTAACTCTCAAATACTGCATTTTTTTAGATCTCAGCAATGATTAATTACTTTATCAATATTAATCTTAAATTACAAATGAAAGTTACCAGTTGTATGTGTTCAACACATTATGACACTGTCCAATTATTGTACTGATCAATGTTCCATTCCTGTGTGCGAGTGACACAGCTCAGTTGCAGAACATGTGTTTTGTTTCTGTGTGCGAGTAACACAGCTCAATTGCAGAGCATCTCTTTCGCTGCTGTGTGCGAATGACACAGCTCAGTTGCAGAGCATCTCTTTAGTTTCTGTGTATGAGTGACACAGCTCAGTTGCAGAGCATCTCTTTCATTTTTGTATGCGAGTTCAGTTCACGTGCTTGTCCTCCTGTGACGTTTAACAGGACAGAGCACTTAGTACTCATTTGTACTGTTCCTTCCTGTGGAGTAACAGAGTGTGGAACTCTGCTTCCTGTTCACACTGAGTGGCGGTAACCCAGTGTGTACAAGTAATCGCTCGCCGTGTGTTCCGTCATTGTTCACAAGCAGCAGTTTTCAATCTCTGCATGGAGGACCCCGGGTTGCAATTGCGCTTTATTGATTATTTTATTTAGTGCAATCTGCCAACCCTAACAATATACTAGCACCAGGGTCTGGCTAGTAATGGCAGACAAGCAGCGTCTTCAGCGGTACATCCAGCAGCTGGAGGACAGGTTGTCCACGCTTGAGCGGGCGACCTCTGCTGAGGCTCCTGTTCCGTCTCTTTCTCATTTCCCGCTTCCTGATAAATTCTCTGGGGACAGCGAGGCTTGCAGGGGATTCATGAACCAGTGCTCTATCCAGCTCTAGCTGGAGTTATTGGCCTCCCGTTTCTCTTCTGAGTGTGTTAAGATGGGATTTGTGGTGCCTCTGTTGACAGACAGAGTGTTGGAGTGGGCTATGCTGCTGTGGGGGGGGTCCGGAGCACCTCTCATTTTTTGGGTGCCCTGAAAGAGGTTTTATTGGGGCCGCAAGTAACCCATGATACCGCACTCCAACTTCTGGCATTAACTCAGGGTTCGTCCTTGGTTAGTCAGTTTGCAATTCAGGTCCTGTCTGACTGGACATGAGCCTAGTGTATAAAAGGTTCTCAGAGGTGCACCCTGGTGTGCTAATATCATTTGTGTGTGGCTATGTGAGTGAAATCCCTTCCACCCTGTCTGCAAGTGTCGTATGTCTGTCTAGCTTTGGGACTGTAAATGTAAGCATGCAGCTAGTGTCAGTGGGGGCAATTAGCTGATGGCTTAGCATCTGGTTCCTACATGTGTGCAGTTAGCACAGTAGAGTTCCAGAGCAAGCACAACCCTAGTCAGGGTATTATACTGAGCATCTGGTCCATTCCTGTGTGCTAGTGACAGCTCAGTTGCAAAGCATCTGTTCCGCTCCTGTGTGTGAGTGACACAGCTCAGTTGCAGAGCATCTGTTCCATTTCTGTGTGCTAGTGAAACAGCTCAGTTGCAGAGCGTCTGTTCCATTTCTGTGTGCGATTGACACAGCTCAGTTGCAGAGCATCTCTTTTGTTTTTGTGTGTGAGTGACACAGCTCAGTTGCAGAGCATCTCTTTCATTTCTGTGTCCAAGTAACACAGCTCAGATACAGAGCATCTCTTTAGTTTCTGTGTGCAAGTTCAGTTCACTCGCTTGTCCTATGATGTTTAACAGAACAGAGCACTTAGTACTCGTTTGTACTGTTCCTTCCTATGCAGTAACAGAGTGTGGAACTCTGCGTCCTGTTCAAACTGAGTGACGTTAACCCAGTGTGTACAAGTAATCGCTCGCCGTGTGTTCCGTCATTGTTCACAAGCAGCAGTTTTCCATCTGTGGACCCCGGGTTGCGATTGCGCTTTATTATTTATTTTATTTAGTGCAATCCGCCAACCAACAGCCAGTGCCGGGCAGCGGCTGCCAAGGCAAAAAGGATCATGGGGTGCATTAAAACAGGTCTGATATACATGATGAGAGTATTATACTGCCTGTGTACAAATCCCTGGTTATACCACACATGGAGTACTGCGTACAGTTTCGGGCACCAGTGCTCAGGATGAATATAATGGAAATAGAGCGAGCACAAAGGAGGGCAACAAAATTAATAATGTGGATAGGGGAACTACAATACCTAGAGAGATTAGAGAAATTAGGATTATTTAGTCTAGAAAAATGAAGACTGAGGGGCAATCTAGTAACCATGTATAAGTATATAAGGGGACAACACAAATATCTCTCCGAGGATCTGTTTATACCAAGGAAGGTGATTCCTCCTTACAGCACGTTAATGACCAGCCCAATTTTTGCAATTCCGACCACTGTCACTTTATGAGGTGCTTCACAGACGTTTATAACGTTGAGCGGTGAAAATAATAAAATCAGATTTTTCCCACAAAAATTTTATTTTAGCCCCAAATTTTGCATTCTCGTAAGGGTAATAATAGAAATTGCACCCTACAATTTGTTTTGCAATTTCTCCTGAGTATGCCGATACCCCATATGTGGGGGAATACAACTTTTGAGGCACTGTGCAAAGCTCACAAGGGAAGAGGTCCAATATTGTAGTTCAGATTTTCCTGGAATGGTTTGAGGGTGCCATGTCACTTTGAAAAAGCTCCTGAGGTGCCAGAACAACATGAACCCCTATATGTGAACTAATTTTACAAACAAAAATTCCTCAATGACTTCATCTAGGGGTGCAGTGATCATATTGACAACACATGTGCCTCACAGAATTTTATACCACTGAACGGTGAAGAAAGAATAAATTACATTTTTACCACTAAAATGTTGTTTTAGCCCCAAGTTTTTAATTTTTCTAAGGGCTAATAGGATTTTTTTTTTAAACAAACTGAGGTCCATTTTTGCCTGAGTGCGCCTATACATGTAATCGGGAAATATTTTTCAGGCACAGTGCAAAGCTCAGAAGGCAAGAAGTGCCAGAGTTTACTGTTATGGTTTGCAGGTGCCATGATCCACTGGGAGAGCCCAAGAGGTGCCAGAACAGCAGAACCCCCATAAGTGACCCCATTTTACAAACTATAACTCTATGAATTCATTTAGGGGTGTAGTGATCATATTGACACTGCGGGTGTGTCACAGAATTTTATACCATTGGGCAATGAAGAAAAAATAACTAAATTTTTATCACCAAAATTTTGTTTTAACCCCAGATTTTACATTTTCACACAAGAAGTGGGTAAAAATGGCACCAAAATGTGTCCCACAATTTATACTGAATGTGACAATACCCCATATGTGGCTGAAAGGAGTGCTATTTGCCTTCTGGAGCGCAGATGTTCCTAGAACAGTTTGTGGACTCCATATACAGAGCCCCCCTAATTGTTAGAAGAGCAGAATCCCCCCTCAAGTGACCCCATTTTGGAAATTATACCCCCTTGGGAATTTACAGGTGTAGCACTGATTTTGACAGTTTTGGAGCGTGAACAGCTATTTCACTATTCCAGAGCCTACAGTGGGGGAAATAAGTATTTGATCCCTTGCTGATTTTGTAAGTTTGCCCACTGACAAAGACATGAACAGTCTATAATTTTAAGGGGAGGCTAAGTTTAATATTGAGAGATAGAATATCAAAAATAAAATCCAGAAAATCACATTGTATAACTTATTTAAATTTATGTGCATTTTGCAGTGAGAAATAAGTATTTGATCCCTCTGGCAAATGAGACTTAATACTTGGTGGCAAAACCCTTGTTGGCAAACACAGCAGTCAGATTCTTTTTGTAGTTGATGATGAGGTTTGCGCACGTGTCAGGAGGAATTTTGGTTCACTCTTCTTTGCAGATCATCTCTAAATCATTAAGATTCTGAGGCTGTCGCTTGGCAACTCGGAGCTTCAACTCCCTCCATAAGTTTTCTATGGGATTAAGGTCTGGAGACTGGCTAGGCCACTTCTGGGGTCCGACTTCTGTTACCCTTGGGAAAATAAAAAATTGGGGGCGAAAAGATCATTTTTGTGAAAAAATATGATTTTTTATTTTTACGGCTCTACATTATAAACTTCTGTGAAGCACTTGGTAGGTCAAAATGCTCACCACACATCTGGATAAGTTCCATAGGGGGTCTACTTTCCAAAATGGTGTCACTTGTGGGGGGTTTCAATGTTCAGGCACATCAGGGGCTCCCCAAACGCAACATGGCGTCCCATCTCAATTCCAGTCAATTTTGCATTGAAAAGTCAAATGGCGCTCCTTCCCTTCCGAGCTCTGCCATGCGCCCAAACAGTGGTTTACCCCCACATATGGGGTATTAGCGTACTCAGGACAAATTGCACAACTTTTGGGGTCCAATTTCTTCTGTTACCCTTGGGAAAATAAAAAATTGGGGGCGAAATACCATTTTTGTGAAAAAATATGATTTTTTTTATTTTTATGGCTCTACATAATAAACTTCTGTGAAGCACTCAGTGGGTCAAAGTGCTCACCAGCCATCTAGATAAGTTCCTTAGGGGGGTCTACTTTCCAAAATGGTGTCACTTGTGGGGGGGTTTCATTGTTTAGGCACATCAGGGGCTCTCCAAACGTGACATGGCGTCCCATCTCAATTCCAGTCAATTTTGCATTGAATAGTCAAACAGCGCTCCTTCCCTTCCAAGCTCTGTCATGCGCCCAAACAGTGGTTTACTCCCACATATGGGGTATCAGCATATTCAGGACAAATTGTACAACAACTTTTGGGGTCCAATTTCTCCTGTTACCCTTGGTAAAATAAAACAAATTGGAGTTGAAATAAATTTTTTGTGAAAAAAGTTAAATGTTCTTTTTTTGTTAAACATTCCAAATATTCCTGTAAAACACCTGAAGGGTTAATAAACTTCTTAAATGTGGTTTTGAGCACCTTGAGATATGCAGTTTTTAGAATGGTTTTACACTTGCGTATTTTCTATCATATAGACCCCTCAAAGTGACTTCAAATGTGATGTGGTCCCTAAAAAAAATGGTGTTGTAAAAATGAGAAATTACTGGTCAAATTTTAACCCTTATAACTCCCTAACAAAAAAATATGTTGGTTCCAAAATTGTGCTGATGTAAAGTAGACATGTGGGAAATGTTACTTATTAAGTATTTTGTGTGACATATCTCTGTGATTTAAGGGCATAAAAATTCAAAGTTGGAAAATTGCGAAATTTTCAAAAGTTTTGCCAAATTTCCATTTTTTTCACAAATAAACGCAGGTAATATCAAAGAAATGTTGCCACTATCATGAAGTACAATATGTTATGAGAAAACAGTGTCAGAATCATCAGGATCTGTTGAAGCATTTTAGAGTTATAACCTCATAAAGGGACAGTGGTCAGAATTGTAAAAATTGGCCTGGTCATTAAAGTGCAAACCACCCTTGGGGGTTAAGGGGTTAATAAATTTGATTTCCATTGATGATTTTTGTGTGATTTTGTTGTCAGCACATTCAGCTTTGTACAGAACAAAGTATTCAATGAGAATATTTCATTCATTCAGATCTTGGATGTGTTATTTGAGTTTTCCCTTTATTTTTTTGAGCAGTGTATATATATATATATATATATATATATATATATATATATATATATATATATATATATATATATGTATATATATATATATATATATATATATATATATATATATATATATATATATATATATATATATATATATATATATATATATATATAAAGCTCCAACAAAGTGTTTGCATGAGCTGGTGCTGCAAGCATGTATACAGTAAGTGCTCTGTGAGCCAGGGTGCCACTCCAAGGGAAACAGCCACAATAGATACAAAAATTGAAAGGAACGGTTGGTACTTACCGGTTTAATAATAATTTCTTTATTCCAATACTTTAAAACATCGGCATCGGGAGGATGGGAGTAGGAGTGGAATGGACGACAGCCGTTTCCTGCTGTAGTGGCGCTTCTACTGGTCACATAGGTGAGTCGATGTTTTAAATTGGAATAAAGAAGTTTTTTTAAACCGGTGACTGCCATCCGTTCCTTTCAATTTTTGTATATATATATATATACATATATATATATATATATATATATAGTAGCTATTGAACCCATTCTACGCCCGGGTGGCAAGCATTTATATTGGTATATGGTCTCCATCCTGATATGCGGTGCTTCCATCCTGCGCCCTGATCTTGTCATGTGCTGCTACCATCTTGCGCCCCCATCCTGTCATGTGCAGCCCCCGTCTTGTTTTGTGCGCCTCCATCTTATCATGTGCTACTCTCTTCCTGAGCCCTCATCCTGTCATGTGCTCCCATCCTGCGCCCCCATTATGTCATGTGCTGCTCCCATCCTGTGCCCCCATTCTGTCATGTCCTGCACCCATCCTGTGCCCCCATTCTCCCATGTGCTGCACCCATCCTGCGCCCCCATTCTGTAATGTGCTGCTCCCATCCTGCGCCCCATGCTGTCATGTGCTGCTCCCATTTTACGCCCCGTTATGTAATGTGCTCCTCCCATCCTGCGCCCCCGTTCTGCATTGTGCTGCCTCCATCCTGCGCCTCCGTTCTGTCATGTGCTCCTCCCGTCCTGAACCCGCATTCTGTCATGTGCTCACATCCTGTGCCCCCATTCTGTTATCTGCTGCTCCAATCCTGCACGCCTGTTCTTCCATGTGCTGCTCCCATACTGCGCCCCCGTTCTGCCATGTGCTGCTCCCATCCTGTGCCCCCGTTCTGTCATGTGCTCCTCTCATCCTGCGCCCCTGTTCGGTCATGTGCTGCTCCCATCCTGCACCCCTGTTCTGACATGTGCTGCTCCTGCAGCGCCCCAGAGTCCTGGTCGTTGCAGTACTGTTGCTCCGCCACTAAGGGGAGTGATGGTATGTCTGATGGCACCTAAGTTCACCTGACCAGGTATCACAGTCACACAATACACTTCACATTCTGGCCACCAGGGGGAGCAAAAGGTTCTATGTACTAGGCCACTCCTCACAATCTGGTAAAACTGGGGGCTGGATAGGAAGTTAGTGAAGCTGACTGGGTTGGAACCAGGCAACATCCTGTGGCAGAGGGTGTTGTGGGGGGAAGATTCAGGGGGGTCTCTGTCAGGGGTGGGATCCTGACAGTGACCTAGCGAACAGAATAGAATGTTACGGAGCCGCGCCTGCACTCGAATGCGGTGGCATCCTAAGAAAGGAAAAGAAGCGAGGTTTACTGTGGAGAAGTGAGAAATGAGATCGCAGCAAAAAGGCGATAAAGCCAGTAGGAGGCGCGTAGCCGGTGGCCGGAACGCCGAGGAAGTATTGGGCTCCAAGCATTACTTCAAACAGCGGCAGGACAGTTAATTTTAGGTTGGCTGTCTCACCTAAATCACCTAAGCAGACATAGGGGGCAGTTGTGGGAGAGGGGCGACTCTAGGGTCCCAGAAGAACTCCAGGCCTACCTGTCATACAGGTGCGTCCTATCCATATCATCTGGGGGACGAAGAAGAACATCAGAATAGATACGAGTTGTAAGAGAAAAACATCAGAAACAGACACAACAGTTGTGAGGACTATCCCGTGGTGGTCAGCAGGGAGGTACTACAACACACAGGCGCTAGAAGGTAGGCACTGATTTCCACCTGCAAAGGGAACTCTGGATGTGCCTTCGGATTGGCCGGTCTCAGCCAGCCCTGTTAGCAGTACTCTGGATTGAGGATCCTGAAGCCTTCAGTAAAGAGATAAAGAGACTGCAACCCTGTGTCCTCGTTATTCATCGCGACCTGCACCACGCAGCATTATCTCATCTTTCATTGGACGCCCCTTAGCAGGGTCACGGACCGGGTCTAGCCACTGTGACAATCCCAGGACTGAGACAGAGAGGCCCGGTACTGAGTACCCCATGGCCCTGCGTCTGGGGGCGCTCCAACTTGGCGTCACGAACAGGATCTACTTAAGCCTGAAGAATCAGGTCATGTGTGCCTTGGAACTGTGTCTGAATTGTGCTTGAACTGTGACTTATTGCAGAGACTGTGTATTGCCACTTCCCGCCAAAACCGCCGCCATTACAGTGCTAAGGGGAGCGCAGGAGAAGAAGAGGGGCGTGGAAGTGGGCGTAGACAAACTGAAGAGCGCGAAAGACAATGGCCGCCCAGTCTAAATATTTCTGTACCGTGAGGACGTGTCCGTCAGCAGCCGAGATCCGCCTCCTAATCCTCAATGGAGGGCGGAGACAACGAAAAAGAAACCGCCCATGAAGGAGAGAGGGGGAAAAAGACCAGAAAGTGACCAATGTGGAGGACGCGATGGCTGACCGCTCAGACCCAGAGTGTGGGGTTGAAGTGGAGAACTCCCCCAGCTACCCGGAGGAGCGTAGAGGCCCCATCTCCACGGCCGATGCGGCTCTCCTGCAGCTCGAGATAGAAGATTTAATTGGACAATTCCTCCAACTGCGGGTGGAGACCAAGGCCGCACCCCAGGAAACGCCAGCGGAGGATTCCCTGACTTCGGTTCCTGCACCGCTGCTCGAGTTGCTGCCGACGACTCCACCGATGTCACCACCCGTGAAGCCAGCCGCGAGGGAGGACGTCGCACCGGCCGGTAAGCCCGCCGGCCCTGCCCCACTAGCGGAGGATCTGCTGATAGGCCCAGTTGCAGCGCCACCTCCCCCTGGGACCTATCGACTCCAGCACCTCTTTCCCTGGGACCAGGCCACGGGCATGGAGCACCTCCTAAAGGCCCCGATCTCGCCAATCACTATGCCGGGCGAGGTCTATGCAGAGCGCACGGTGTGCCGCTGGGTGAACCTAGGGTCCAACTTTATGGGGTTCCCCAGGGTGACGACCCAGGAAGGAGAGATGGTGGAGGCCCTCAGCTGGGAAGAATATCAGGTCCAGCTAAACCAACAGTGGGAGAAGAAGGAGAAGGAATCCCAGGCCGGGTGGGAGGCCTATCACCGGCGGGATCGGGCGGTGAAGGACCGGGCCCGCAAGGACCGCACCACTCACAAGGCCCCGCGCCGGCAGGGCATTGTCATCGCCTTTAAACTCCGCGGGGGCTGGGGCTTTATCAAGGAGCCGGGCCTGTATGCCGAAGTGTTCGTAAACCGAAGGGATGTTGAGTCCCACCTAAGAGAGGGCCACCCGGATCAGGATCTCTACCCATGGGGATGAAGTCACCTACGCCCGGCACTTTGGAAAAGGGGTGGTTTGCCCTGAATGTCCACAAGAGGCGAGATCCCGTGATGCCCCCGACTACAGTACCGGTGAAGCTGTCCCTTCTGGTGCAAGCTCCCTCTTGTGACTGGTCAACCATTACTACAAAGACCACGGTGGTTACTCCAACCTGCACCGTTGTCAAGACCACCACCTGCACTGTTGCTACCACCGTGGTAGCCAGAAGCTTGGCCGCAGTGGTGACCAGTACCCAGGTCGTTGCAGGATCTAAAACTGTGGGTACCCAGACCCCTGACTGGAGCGAGGGTACTTCTGGTACCACACTTGGTAGCCGCAGGTACACGGGTGGATGGCCCCGCCCATTGCTGCCTGCATAGCTACGGCCGCCAGAACCAGAGTAAGATCCTAATACTCTGCAACTGTACATAGTTAACTGTTTATTTCCTTGCTTTTTGCTGCTAATACCCGACCAGGGTTGTTCTTAAAGGGATCCCTTTTTTTACCCGGAATCTCTATTGCTTTTTATTTTTGCTCTTGTTTTCCTTTTGCTTTTGTTCCTCACTGGTTACAAAGACTGCCGAATCATGGACGGTGAATGGTTCACAAACTGTATTGTAATTAGTTTTCACCTTCTTAATGGTGCCCCTTACTGGTTTTACAAAAAGGAGAGCTTTGCGAAGAGACTGTTCCTGAGTACAGCATGGAAGCTCTTGCCTTAACTGGACTTAGAGAGAGTCTGCATTACCTCAAAGAGACTTGGTTCCCTCCTAAAGGGAAGGTTCACTAGTTGCACTTAAAGTATAATGTTGCCTTAAAGAAAGTAGATGGTAATAATGTTTTGCATAGGAGTAATATGTAGTTAGCTAGACAGTTATAGAGAATGTTTGATAATGTTGCTAGAGATTGAGGACAGGAAGTAGACCCGTAGGGGTTAGTGAGAGAGTACTCCTAGGAGCCATAGAGAGATGGCTCAGTGATCTTGTACTAAGAAAAGAGGCAGTAGGCCTGGGCAGATAGACAGGCGGTCCTGCATATGAAAAATCAGAGAGTAAAAAGAAGAGTGTTGCACTTAGAAGAGAAAAATAAAGAAAAAGTTAATTTATATTTTAGAAGTTTTATAGTAAGCCTTTAGTGGGTTCAGCTTATACGCCCTTAAAGGAAAAGTTAAATTATTGTTCAGAATTTGCACTTAGTAGAATACCCGGCTGGGTAATAGAAGTTATTTATAGTATGTTATTTAAAAATATTTAACCATGTTTTGTTTGTAACGTTCAAAAGTCCTCACCTCTCATAAAGGGAAGCACTGTTATTATTATTTATTACTTGTTCATAGCATTTTCAAAATTTATATCTATTTTACTGACATGTATTGTTGTTTTCTTCCCAGTCCGGGAGTACTGGATTTAACCAGGGGGGAGTGCAGCGCCCCAGAGTCCTGGTCGTTGCAGTACTGTTGCTCCGCCACTAAGGGGAGTGATGGTATGTCTGATGGCACTTAAGGAGTTCACCTGACCAGGTATCACAGTCACACAATACACTTCACATTCTGGCCACCAGGGGGAGCAAAAGGTTCTATGTACTAGGCCACTCCTCACAATCTGGTAAAACTGGGGGCTGGATAGGAAGTTAGTGAGAAGCTGACTGGGTTGGAACCAGGCAACATCCTGTGGCAGAGGGTGTTGCGGGGGGAAGATTCAGGGGGGTCTCTGTCAGGGGTGGGATCCTGACAGTGACCTAGCGAACAGAACAGAACATTACGGAGCCGCGCCTGCACTCGAATGCGGTGGCATCCTAAGAAAAGAAAAGAAGCGAGGTTTACTGTGGAGAAGTGAGAAAAGAGATCACAGCAAAAAGGAGATAAAGCCAGTAGGAGTCGTGCTGTAAGATCGAGGCAACATCCTACTGAGGCGCGTAGCCGGTGGCCAGAACGCCGAGGAAGTATTGGGCTCCAAGCATTACTTCAAACAGCGACAGGACAGTTAATTTTAGGTTGGCTGTCTCACCTAAATCACCTAAGCAGACATAGGGGGCAGTTGTGGGAGAGGGGCAACTCTAGGGTCCCGGAAGAACTCCAGGCCTACCCGTCATACAGGTGCATCCTATCCATATCATCTGGGGGACGGAGAAGAACATCAGAATAGATACGAGTTGTGAGAGAAGAACATCAGAAACAGACACAACAGTTGTGAGGACTATCCCGTGGTGGTCAGCAGGGAGGTACTACAACACACAGGCGCTTGAAGGTAGGCACTGATTTCCACCTGCAAAGGGAACTCTGGATGTGCCTTCGGACCGGCCGGTCTCAGCCAGCCCTGTTAGCAGTACTCTGGATTGAGGATCCTGAAGCCTTCAGTAAAGAGGTAAAGAGACTGCAACCCTGTGTCCTCGTTATTCATCGCGACCTGCACCACGCACCATTATCTCATCTTTCATTGGACGCCCCTTAGAAGGGTCACGGACCGGGTCTAGCCACCGTGACAACCCCAGGACTGAGACAGAGAGGCCCGGTACTAAGTACCCCGCGGCCCTGCGTCTGGGGGCGCTCCACTCCCATACTGCACCCCCGTTCTGTCATGTGCTCCTCCCATCTTGCGCCCCTGTTCTGTCATGTGCTCCCATCCTGCGCCCCCATTCTGTAATGTGCTGCTCCCATCCATATGCCCTGTATGCTGCTCCATAAAGGTTGATGGCCCCCATAAGATGCTCCATAGTATATGCCCAGTATGCTGCTCCATAAAGGTTGATGGCCCCCATAAGATGCTCCATAGTATTATATGACCGGTATGATGCTGCGATATAAAAAAAAGACATACTTACCTATCGTTGCTGGGTGCCGAGTACCGGGGGCCTGAGCAGGCGGGGACACTGACGTGCTATGTGGGTCAGGTGCCGGTATCGCCACTGGCTCAGGCCCCGGCACTTGGTATATTCACCTGTCCCCCATTCCACCACTGCGCGCTGCTCCTTCCGGGTGTTCTGGCTGTGACTGTTCAGTCAGAGGGCGGCGGCGGCGCGCACTAATCATGTCATCATGCCCTCTGACCTGATCATCACAGGCAGAGAACGCGGAAGATGGCGGCCTGCAGCGGTGGAACGGGGACAGGTGAATGTTGCATACTCACCCTCCTGGCACGTCCCTGCTTCTCCGTCGGAGATCGCGGTATGTGTTCAGTGCTTACGCATACCGCGATCTCCTCTGGGCTGCGTTAGTCTGTGGGGTCCAGACTGCGCAGGCGTTTGCGCTTGCGCAGTCTATAAAGTGGTGGGACAGAGTGACGCTCCCAGCGTTAAATTATACTGTATATAGCACCTCTGTCGCTGAATGGGCACACACAATGCAATCAATACCATGCCAGCATTGTCTGCTGGTACAACTTTCAGTTTGAGTGCTATTAAAAGTAGTATTCTAATTAACAGCTGAGTAATTCTGCAGGTAAAGCCTCTTTCAGACATGTATTTTCCATACTTCTGCACTTGTGGAATGCACCCTTTATAATTTATGGTGCTTGTTTTTGCAAAATAAGTGTCTGCCAAAAAATCAAAGGTACAATAGAAACCAAAATAAATTGATATGTTGTGATTTTCAAACAGGCACCGCAGGTCAGTTTATGCAGTTTAAAGAAAAAGCACAGTGGCCATTAGATTTCCACAAATCCTACTCACTATGCTGGAATTATAAGACATAGCATTTTTTTTGTACAGTGAAAGTACTCAGTGACAAAAACTCACCAAAAAGCTCATTGTGGACACTTAGCCTTAAGGTACCTTCACACGAAACGACTTTGTAACGATATCGCTAGCGATCCGTGACGTTGCAGCGTCCTGGCTAGCGATATCGTTTCGTTTGACACGCAGCAGCGATCAGGATCCTGCTGTGATGTCGCTGGTCGCTGAATAAAGTCCAGAACTTTATTTGGTCGTCCGATCGCCGTGTATCGTTGTGTTTGACAGCAAAAGCAACGATACCAGCGATGTTTTACACTGGTAACCAGGGTAAACATCGGGTTACCAAGCGCAGGGCCGCGCTTAGTAACCCGATGTTTACCCTGGTTACCAGCGTAAAAGTAAAAAAAACAAACAGTACATGCTCACCTGCGCGTCCTCCAGCGTCTGCTTCCTGACACTGACTGAGCCCGGCCCTAAAGTGAAAGTGAAAGCACAGCGGTGACGTCACCGCTGTGCTGTTAGGGCCGGAGCTCAGTCAGTGTCAGGAAGCAGACGCTGGGGGACGCGCAGGTGAGTATGTACTGTTTGTTTTTTTTACTTTTACGCTGGTAACCAGGGTAAACATCGGGTTACTAAGCACGGCCCTGCGCTTAGCAACCCGATGTTTACCCTGGTTACCCGGGGACCTCGGCATCGTTGGTCGCTGGAGAGCGGTCTGTGTGACAGCTCCCCAGCGATCAAACAGCGACGCTGCAGCGATCGGCATCGTTGTCGCTATCGCTGCAGCGTCGCTTCGTGTGAAGGTACCTTTAGGCTACTTTCACACTTCCATACGTCGTGCACTGGATGCGTCGGTAATTGGTGGACCGTCATCACAAAAAAAGTTCAAGGTAACATTTTTTTGTGTGACGGGTCTGCCATTTCCGACCGCGCAAGCGCGGCCGGAACTCTGCCCCCTCCTCCATGGAACTCATAATGGGCAGGGGATGCATCTGAAAACTGCATCCGCTGCCCACGTTGTGCAATATTTGCACAACGTGCGTCGGTACGTCAGGCTGACGGTTTGTGACGGCCCCCGTACCGATGGAAGTGTGAAAGTAGCCTTAGTGGAAAATAAGCACTTAGCAGTTCACACTCTGGACACATGGACCAAAGAGAGGAGCAGAATTGAACATGGATACAGTAGGTAAAGAGTAAAAAATCCAGCGATCCAACTTCTTAAATGAAGAGTCAGGCTTTATTCAATTTCATGAGAAGGCATACAGTATGATGGCAAGCAAGATAAAATCCATATCTTTCTAAATTCACCCTTAAGAAACATTTACATGAATGTATTTTTGGTTACACTGCTGCACATATGGAAATCGGAACGCACATGGACAGCATGGACCAACTCACAAATCCACGATCTTTGTGAAAAAAATGGCATCATTCGCTAGTTTCATCTGCTTTATTTTGGATAAGAATCACATATACATTTCAATGTGTGCGCAAAAAAAATTAATGCAAGACAGACACCATTTGCATGTTGTGCATTTTTAACAAACTTTATTGATGCATAACAACATAATAATAAATAATATGGTTTAAACGTCTCAAAAACAGACACGAATTTCATTCAATATGGCATTAAAATCATATGAAAAATTGTCAATTTTTCAGGATGAAAAAGAAAGCTTTTTCATATGTTTGTGTGTACTTAGCCTTTCAAGTCTATGGGTGTGTGAAAATCATGGAAAGTCGATGTCTGTTATTCACATTGCCAATCATTGATTAAACACTGATGGTAAAACTGAAACACTGACCAAACATTGATCAAAATCTGATCCAAAACACTGATGATAACTGATACATTTTGTTCATTAAAAAAAACACAGACATGTGAATGAGGCCAGGTTGAGATGGATGTTTTTCTCCGTTACCTATATGGACCAGAACTGCTAGCTTTAGATGTGTCTACAAGGCTGTAAGTTCGGATTTGGAGACCTGGAGTCAGTTCAGGCATTGCGGACTGTATATGAGCCATGAATTTTACCAGTCTGAACCTTGTCTAATCTTAAATTTACCTCACAACCATCAAAGTTTTTATGTGTAGTCAAATGAAAAACTGTGCTATTTTACATGTTGGGGCAATTTCGGTCGCATTTTGGGTGCTGGACGGTGTCAATTCAGTCATAGCATGGGAACACAGCCCTAAGACCGTAAGAATGAGCATTATTTGGAAAGTCAGCCTCAGATAAATACATTTCCACATTTTTTGCATTCTGTCATGTTATATTGATTTTTAATAGACATATTTTGGAATATCACAAGATTCCTTTTTAGATGAGATCAAGGTGTAGTTAAAGTTAAGGCATTCCTCTAAAGACCAGTGGGAGATTGGCAAGTTGCAGTGTTTTATGCAGTGAGCCCAATTTCCATGACTTGACAGCTGAGTCCGCTGAGAGAAAGTGCTGATGGCTCATTAAACACATCACATTAGCACATGCCAGCAATGATGTTTACTGTATAAGTTTAATAAGGTAAATGCTGTCCCTTATTTAATTAAGGGGCATATTCTACAAGCAACCATGATTCTTGATCTGCGGCTTTGTCCAAAACTCCCTGTTGTCATTAATAGGGATTTTAGCCTGAAGCCGAAACACTATGACAAGACTCCATGTTTACTGCTCCACCGGCACACACACCCTGTGTTAAGCAGGTTGCTGAATGTTGTTCTATGACATAAATCAATAGTTAGCTAATAACCCTGTAGCGAGCAATTTTAAGATTACTTTCTAGAAGCTTCCTTGCTCCTGGCAAATGCAAAGACAAAATGATACAAACAAAATTAACAGCAATTGATATGCAGGTTATTCTCCTGACTAATGCTGTATTAGGGATGTGAATATCTATGCTATTACAGCCTCCTTGTAGTGTCAGGAGCTCAGTGTGCATTCGCAGCTTCTAAAAAATACATGAAAGAGCTGTCTCGGAGGAGCGGGTCACTGGAAGACAGCAAGTAATTTGGAGAAATTAAAATAAGTATACACAGTAGTTCTTACAAGCTCCATGTGAACATTAAAGATTTGTCATTGTGTTGAAATCAGGCCTGGAAAACTAATTTCCAATTAAATATACAATGGGAGACTTCACTGTCTTCTAAATAATTGAAATAAAGATATATTACATATTCATGACAAGCGCAGGCAACCTGTGGCTTCCAAGCTGCTGTGGACTACATGTCATCCTACCAACCCCTTCCTTGTAGGGCATGTTGGTACTTTTAGTGCCAGAGCGGCAGTTAACCCTTTAGGAAAATTATAATAAGTATGTATTGTACGTATTTAATTGCCATATAAACATTTTCACATCTGTAGTAAAGAAATAACGCTATTTAAAAGCGACTTGTCATTTGACGTGGCATTTTTGTTGGGCCACCCAGGTTAACGCTAGCCATTGTGTAGCCGGCGATAAAGGAGAATGTGTGGTTCCCATTAATATATAATGTCAGTTCAGATTCTGTTAAAAGTAAGGTTATCTATACATTATATTTAACTGCATGTAAAGTGATGTGTATGACAACCCAAGGCCAGTGGTTCACGTCCTGCACTAATTGCTCCTGGCACAATACATTTGTGGAATCATCCTTTTTAGGAAGGCTGTTATCTTGACATATGCTGACGCCATTAACAATACTGCAGTGCATTATTTATCAGAGTAGTTATGAAAAGATGTAAAAACCGCAGTGCATATACGGGGGTTTGAGATGAAATGAATGGTGGCATGGTCCAAGCATAGCTCGGTGTGGTTTATGTTTTCTTAGTACCGTGAACATTGTGAATATCGTAGGTTTGATAGTGGAGCTGCGTACCTAAAATCTAGAGTAATTAAAAAAATACTAAATCTACTGTATTTTACAAAAATAATAAGCAAAAAAGGAGATAAAATGTATATAGAAGTTTCTAGAGTTTCTTAGAACTGAAAACATGGGTAATAAAAATATTTTTGTTTTGAAGGCAGTAATCAAGGAGTTACTATTAGTAATGACAATGAAAGATACTACAGTTAATGTAACGTGGTTGATAACTGTGATCAATAGATTGGATCCAATTACTTACTAAAATGAATTAACACCTTTCTGACCTTGGACGGGATAGTACGTCCGAGGTCAGAAGGCCCGCTTTCTTGCGGGCTCCGGCGGTGAGCCCGCATCAAAGCCGAGACATGTCAGCTGTTTTGAACAGCTGACATGTGCCCGTAATAGGCGCGGGCAGAATCGCGATCTGCCTGTGCCTATTAACTAGTTAAATGCCGCTGTCAAACGCAGACAGCGGCATTTAACCTGCTCTTCCGGCCGGGCGGCCGGAAATAAGTGCATTGTCGACCCCCGTCACATGATCGGAGGTCGGCGATGCTTGTACATTGTAACCATAGAGGTCCTTGAGACCTCTTTGGTTACTGATCCCCGGCAGCTGTGAGCGCCACCCTGTGGTCGGCGCTCACAGCACACCTGATTTTCTGCTGCATAGCAGCGAACAGCAGATCGCTGCTATGTAGCAGAGGCGATCATGCTGTGCCTGCTTCTGGCCTCCCATGGAGGCTTTAGAAGCATGGCAAAAGTTAAAAAAAAAGTTAAAAAAAATGTGAAAAAAATAAAAAAAATATAAAAGTTTAAATCACCCCCCTTTCGCCCTAATCAAAATAAATCAATAAAAAAAATCAAACCTACACATATTTGGTATCGCAGTGTTCAGAATTGCTCGATCTATCAATTAAAAAAAGCATTAACCTGATCGCTAAACGGCGCAGCGAGAAAAAAATTTGAAACGCCAGAATTACATTTTTTTGGTCGCCGTGACATTGCATTAAAATGCAATAACGGGCGATCAAAAGAACGTATCTGCACCGAAATGGTATCATTAAAAATGCCAGCTCGGCATGCAAAAAATAAGCTCTCAACCGACCCCAAATCATGAAAAATGGAGACGCTACAAGTATCGGAACATGGCACAAATTTATTTTTTTTTTAGCAAAGTTTGGAATTTTTTTTCACCACTTAGATAAAAAATAACCTAGTCATGTTTGGTGCCTATGAACTCGTACTGACCTGGAGAATCATAATGGCAGGTCAGTTTTAGCATTTAGTGAACCTGGCAAAAAAGCCAAACAAAAAACAAGTGTGGGATTGCACTTTTTTTTCAATTTCGCCTCACTTGGTAAAACCAATGACGTCTTTCAAAGTACATCTCGTCCCGCAAAAAATAAGCCCTCACATGGCCAAATTGATGGAAAAATAAAAACGTTATGGCTCTGGGAAGGAGGGGAGCGAAAAACGAACACGGAAAAATGGAAAATCCCAAGGTCATGAAGGGGTTAAAGCAGCACGCCAACAGAAGGGCACTTGTAAAAAAAATATATATATTTTTAAATAAATATTAAAAATATTAAATATATATACCATCTCCTCCATTTAGATGTTCTATTCAGGTAAACGATGCCACACATAACCCATAAACATAAGTAGTGCTCTTATTAATGAAAATCAGCTATACAGTTCTCCAGACTCTCCAAATTATGCATAGTGCACTGTTTGACTGCCCATTCAGGGCAATATAGAGTTAAGATGTATTTTAGGTTGAGGGTCAATTTAGTGGATTGGGTTTGAAGCCATTGAAGATTCTTACAATATATAGAAGTTAAGCAAATCCTTAGCTGTTATAATTTATGAATCAGGCGAAAAATACATTATGTGTGTGAACGGTAAAGAATTAGGACACAAAACATATTTTTGAAACTCCATTCAAAGTCAGTGTTAGCTGTGTCGAGCAGAATATCAATCAATGAAGTGTGGGCTTCAGAGATTACAACTGTGACTAGTGATAGGGCCACCTAGATGACTGTCGGTGAGCAGCGTGGGCCACTTTCTTTAATGTTATTGTCTTTTTCCTAGAAAATCTGTAGATTTTGATATCCAGTAATTTAGTATTGACAATTTATTATTTCATACTGACCATTTCAATGCCTCTAGTTGGCAAGACAGAAAAAATTGGACGGTGAGATTGCATATACTGCGTTAACTCACATCCATTTTTTACTTACTTACAGAATATTTTACTACACATTGTAATAACTATATATTTGCTATGTTATGCAAATATTCAGACAAATCATCTTCACATATTTCTGTACATTCTTTATTCATGATCATGAGTGTTTTACAGATTCAGTTCTCCAATGTTTTGCCTATCTGGAGACATTAGTCAAACCATTATTTTCTACTGTTCCCATGAACAATATGACCTGTCAGTTATAGAAAATTCCTGCCGTCCCATCGTATCCCTGTTTTTTCTCCCTTCCCACACTGGTCAGGATAGAGGCAGACCACTTATCACAAGTCCAAGATAGTACTGTGGCTGTACTAATGTAAAATGAATGTACAATGTGATAATATGTATCAAATCCGTGTAATCGTGGTCACAAACATTTTTTGAGAGCTCACGCCTTTAGTCTTGATATAATAAAAATAATAATAAGAAAAAGTATAAACATAAGCACAGGATACACAGGGGAATAATTACAATTAGTTACAATATATTGTATAATAATATAATTAATGAAATGACATGTTACTTACAGTAGATTATGGGTACTTTGTGGGTTTTCTTTGGTCAGGAAGTTGATAACAGGACATAATTATAAGTTGTGGCACTGTAGAACTTTATAATGTTTGAAACACTGTTACTAGTGTTGAGCGATACCGTCCGATACTTGAAAGTATCGGTATCGGAAAGTATCGGCCGATACCGGCAAAGTATCGGATCCAATCCGATACCGATACCCGATACCAATACAAGTCAATGGGACTCAGGTATCGGACGGTATTCCTGATGGTTCCCAGGGTCTGAAGGAGAGGAAACTCTCCTTCAGGCCCTGGGAACCATATAAATGTGTAAAAGAAAGAATTAAAATAAAAAATATCGCTATACTCACCTCTCCGACGCAGCCGGGACTTCAGCGAGGGAACCGGCAGCGTTGTTTGTTTAAAATTCGCGCTATTACTTGGTTACGTGAATTCCCGGCTTGTGATTGGTCAGGTCGGCCATGTTGCCGGGACGCGGACCAATCACAGCAAGCCGTGACGAAATTACGTCACGGCTTGCTGTGATTGGTCCGCGTCCCGGCAATATGGCCGCCCTGACCAATCACAAGCCGTGACGTCACGGGAGGCTGGACACGCGCTCATTTTAAAATGGGCGCGTGTCCAGCCTCCCGTGACGTCACGGCTTGTGATTGGTTGCGCCGCGGTCAACCAATCACAAGCCGGGAGGCTGGACGCGCTCATTTTAAAATGGGCGCGTGTCCAGCCTCCCGTGACGTCACGGCTTGTGATTGGTCAGGGCGGCCATATTGCCGGGACGCGGACCAATCACAGCAAGCCGTGACGTAATTTCGTCACGGCTTGCTGTGATTGGTCCGCGTCCCGGCAACGTGGCCGACCTGACCAATCACAAGCCGGGAATTCACGTAACCAAGTAATAGCGCGAATTTTAAACAAACAACGCTGCCGGTTCCCTCGCTGAAGTCCCGGCTGCGTCGGACAGGTGAGTATAGCGATATTTTTTATTTTAATTCTCTCTTTTACACATTTTAACATTAATGTTGTTGCGATACCCGATACCCGATACCACAAGAGTATCGGAATCCCGGTATCGGAATTCCGATACAGCAAGTATCGGCCGATACCCGATACTTGCAGCATCGGAATGCTCAACACTAACTGTTACGCCTACTGCGTGACTTGTGGAAGTAGATGACCAATTTATAAGAAAACATAAAAAATAACTCAAGCAGCAAGCATATCTGTCACATTATTGACACAAATGAAACCCCATTTTTGTTTCTTGCGTTTTAAATAATGGAATCTGCCACAGCAGAACCCAGAATGTAATTGTTTAATAATCTGTTATTATTATTATTCTCTGAAAGTAAGAAATGCAGAGCTTGCCATGAAACACAGCTTAAAACCATTACGTTATGTGTACCCAATACAATTTAGATGCTGGCGGACCCACATCATTTTTGAAGTCGAAGATGATGGACGTCTTTTGCTGTCGCTTTGCGGCTGTTGCTTTCTTCTGTAATTTCATATATAACATAATGGTGGATTCCAAGTAGAAGCTGCCAGAAGTATGGACCAGTCACTTTTTTAAGCCTAAAGTGTTTAAAAGAAATTTCAACATTGCTGTTCATTTTGGCATTCTTTAACGCTTTTTTCATGTGGGTTCTAGGCAGAATCTGATCCCTCAGTTAGGGTTGAGCGAAACGGGTCGGCCATTTTCAGAAGTCGCCGACTTTTGGCAAAGTCGGGTTTCATGAAACTCGACCCGACCCCTGTGTGGGGTCGGCCATGAGGTCGGCGATCTTCTGAATCTGGTATCGGAATTCCGATACCGAGTTCCGATATGTTTGCGATATCGGAAATCTGTATCGGAATCCACATTTAAGTGTTAAATAAAGAATTAAAATAAAAAATATTGATATACTCACCTCTCCGGAGGCCCCTGGACATTGCCGCTGGTAACCGGCAGCCTTCTTTGCTTAAAATGAGCGCGTTTACGGCCTTCCATGACGTCACGGCTTCTGATTGGTCGCGTGGCGGTCACATGGGCGGCCGCGACCAATCACAAGCCGTGACGTCATCTAAGGCCCTGAACGCGCTCATTCTTAAGAAGGAAAGCTGCCGGAAAGAAGCAGGGCGCGTCCGAGGGTGAGTATATACCTAATAGGAATATACTCACCCTCGGCTTCTTTCCGGCAGCCTTCCTTCCTAAGAATGAGTGCGACTTTTTTATAGGATCGGCCGATTTCGCTCGACCCGACTTTTGAGAAAGTCGGGTTTCGTGAAACCCGACCCGATCCTATTAAAATAAAAGTCTCTCAACCCTACCCTCAGTAACCATTTTAGTTGGTATGAACCACAATTTGGTAAAAACATTTTCCTGATATTTGTCACGTCCATATTTGTTTAAAAAATTGTCAAATGGTAGTGATCGAACCTTTTGAAATTTGATTTTGCTGAGTTCAACTAATTTTTCCCCCAAACTTAACAGTGCTAGTAAGGCTTTAATTGCCCAGGAAAGATGTGTGCTCCTCGGGCTGTATTGAACCCTTTAGAGCTCTTTAACATAAACACTAGAGATGAGCCACCACCCTAGTGTTCGGGTTCGGTTTGTTTCGTCGAACAGGGAGATGTTCGACGAACTGTTCGTCGAATGTTCGACGAACACCGTCAAACCCCATTGAAACCAATGGCAGGCAAACACAAACACATGCAAACACATGGAAAACACATAGAAAACACCTTAAAAGGTGTCCAAAACCTGACAAACTGCTCAGAAGACACAACAAGCACATGGAAAAGTCACAACTACATATAGTCATGCGAAAAGAAAAGAGGTGGAGGAGTAAAAGGAGGAGGAGATACAGATATAGGCATGTCATGCCCTTCTAAAATCAAGAAAGGCTGGAGTAAAAATCTAAACTCACTCTACCAACACCCAGACGTCTTGACAAAAAAAAATTAAAAAAGAAATATCTTTAGGTAGAATGGCAGCGGGTAGGGTTGAGCGACTTTTACTTTTTCAGGATCGAGTCGGGTTTCGCGAAACCCGACTTTGTCAAAAGTCGGGTCGGGTGAAATCGGCCGATTATTGCGAAAATTCGGGGGCCGACTGAAACACGAAACCCAATGCAAGTCAATGGGGAATAAAAGTCGGCAGTGAGTGGAGGACAGGAAAACACCAACAGAGCCCATTTTAATGCCAAAAACATCAATTCTTGTTACTTAAGCTTGTCAATCTTAATGTACCTTATAATAATAGTTAGCCATTGAAAATTTGGGGGTCATTTGGCAACAGTTGTGGGGGGAGTAGGGCTGGCTCAATTTTTTCGTGGGCCCAGGAAACGTGGACTACGTCACGGCGGTGGAGCAGGGAGAGGTAAGTATATCAACTTTGCAAGTGCTGTGATCCTGAGCAAGCAGGGGGGCACACTCGTTCGCATTGCCACTGGCACAAGGCCCCTCAAAGTACGGCGTTGTGATTGAAGGCGGGGGCGCCTCCCACCGGCAGAGACACTTTTGCGTACTATGAGGGGCCCTGTGCCAGTGACATCGCCAATGAGTATGCCCCCCCCACCTGTCGAAGGAACCTGCACTTTCATCTGCACCTTCCTCTTTGTCCCCATGTAAGGTGGTATAGTATGCGGGAAGGGGAACCTGAGTTTCAGCAGGGTCAGATTCAGGCTATGTAGAGTGCAAGGGGAATGTAGTGGTCTGTGTCAATGTACCAGCAGACTCATCTAGCAGTGGCTGGGCAATGGGCAGGAATGAGGAGGAAACACAGATATAGGCCCAAAATAAACAAAGTGGGCTAAAAGCTGTTAAAAATTGGTAACAGGAGTAAACAGGCGGCATTGGTTTGTTCAGTGGAGGAGAACAACAATCAGCGGCAGACACTGTTAGTAGGCCCAACCAAACAAGTAGGCCAAATGCAGTTTCATATTATAAATATAGGCCGAAAGCCTGAAGATTGAAGCTCAGCTTTGTGTAGTAGAGGAAAACAAGAGGCAGCAGCAGACAACGTTACTAGGCCCAAACCAAGAACTAGGCCAAATGTAGTTTCATATTGTTGTTACAGGCCAAAAGCCTGAAGCTTCAAGCTCAGCTTTGTTTAGTAGAGGAAAACAAGAGGCGGCAGCAGACAATGTTACTAGGCCCAACCCAACAAGTAGGCCAAATGCAGTTTAATATTTGAAACGGGACAACAGTTGAAGTTCAGCTTTGTTCAGTGAAGGAAAAAAAAGAAGCAGTGGCAGACACCGTTATTACGCCCAAATAATGAAGACAGTGGTAGTAGGCACAAAGTATTAAATGGAGGCCAGGGCCCCTGTATATTTTAACTATCATCTATCATTTCACATAATTAGTATTGGCAGTGCCATTTAAGGTTTTAACCGCACAGACTACACAGTGGTGGAGCTGGGAAAGGTAGTATTGCGAGTGGTAGAGCATTGTTCAAGCTGGGGGGGAACACTCTCTCGTGGGCGGCGGTACTGGCACAGGGCCCCTCATATTACGACGGTGTAATATGAGTTGTGGTTCAGTGTCTCCCACCAAAAAATGAGGAAGTCTGGTGGAAGAGGCCGTCGGCGGGGGTTGCCAGCTGGTACTGATGGTGCTGGTGGTGCTGCATCTCGTGGTAGTGGCAAAAGCACAGTAGCACCTAAGGCTGGAGGTGTTCAGCCTACGTCATCGTCTGGCTACACAAGGCCTCGAAGGCTCCCTTACCTGGGAGTAGGAAAACAGCTTTTAAAGCTGGAGAAGCAGGAAAAAGTGTTGTCTTTCCTTGCTGACTCACCCTCTAGCTCTTTCGCCTCCTCTTCCCAAATTTCTAAATGTAAGAGCAGCCAGTCGTCAGTGGATGCTCCCAGTCATGAAAAAGACGTTTCCTTGTGTCCTTCTCCCAAACCAAAAGTGAAGGATGCATCAGGCGACACTACAGGTTACTCCATGGAGCTCTTTACACATACTGTGCCTGGGTTAGAAAGGGAAATTGTACACTGCCAATTACAAGAAGAATCGGACATGGAGTGCACTGATGCACAGCCACAGCTAGATTGTGATGCTTTTCCATTGACTCTGATCGCTACATTGCCCTCGCAGTTTACTGAGCCAGAATGTGACCCTGATGAGACTATGGTGCCCTGTCCCGAACGCTATAGCACCTTACACGGTGACACTGAGGAAGGTGCACATGACATTGAGGAGGAGGTGATAGATGACCCAGTTGTTGACCCAGATTGGCAGCCATTGGGGGAAGAGGGTGCCACTAGCTCAGAAGCGGAGGAGGATGATCCACAACAGCCATCTTCATTGCAACAGCTGTCATCTGGCAGGCCCGTATCAGGCCAAAAATGTTTGCGAAAAACAAAAACAGTTTTAGGAGAGCGTGGCCATTTGGTGAAAGTAGCACAGCGCACAATGCCTGAAAAGGTTTTCAATAGTAGGAAGAGTGTAGTGTAGCAATTTTTTAACCAAGATCAGAATGATCAGTCAAAAGTTATCTGTAAGAAATGCTCAAAGACCTTTAGCAGAGAGAAGAATCTTCAAAATTTAAATACAACGTGCATGCTTAGACATTTAACCAGCATGCACTTGCAAGCCTGGACTAACTACCAATCGTCCCGTACCGTTGGTGCACCTGCTCGGAATGAAGGTAGTCAGCAATGCTACCTTGCTTCCCTCACTGTAAGCCCACCGGTTAGGACACCACCAGCAGCAAATGTGGAGGTATGTCGTAAGGCCAAAGCAGTCAGGGAATCACAAGGTTATTGGTAGGAAAGACTGTATGTAGGCCAACAACAAGAATACCATAACAAACTCTCTCTCAATCCGCCATGTCCACCACCACCACCGCTAGTTCCACCATATGCAGTTCTCCAGTCCAGCTCACCCTACAAGAGACTCTCGTTAGGAAAAGAAAGTACTCATCCTCTCATCCGCGTACACAGGATTTGAACGCCCACATTGCTATACTAATCTCATTACAGATGATGCCCTACCGTTTGGTTGAAAGCGAAGCTTTCAAAGACCTGATGGCCCACGCAGTACCACGCTATGACCTACCCAGTCGCCACTTCTTTGCGAGAAAATCCATCCCAGCCCTCCACCAGCATGTCAAAGACCGCATTGTCCATGCCTTGAGGCAATCAGTCAGTGGAAAGGTGCACCTCACAACAGATGCATGGACCAGTAGGCATGGCCGGGGACGTTACGTGTCCATCACGGCGCACTGGGTTAATGTGTAGGATGCAGGGTCCACAGGGGGCAGCCATAGTGGGACAGTTCAGCCTATCCCACAGTCTAAGGAAACAGTTGGCATAAGGCGTTCGCCACTCCTCCTCCTCCTCCTCCTCCAGAAGCGAAAGCTCGTGCACAGAGCGCAGTCGCCCTACCACTCCATCCGCAGCTGCCAGTGTTGCACACGGGGTGTCCCATTATCGAACAGCTAGTGGTAAGCGTCAGCAGGCTGTGTTTCAAATGAAGTGTTTGGGCAACAACAGACACACCGCGGAAGTACTGGTGGAGTACTTGCAGCAACAAACTCAGTCATGGCTGGGTAGTAGGTACATCTTGATGCAGGCAAGGTATTCAGTGATAATGGAAGGAATTTTATGGCTGCCATAGCCCTTTCAGAACTGAAAAACATACCTTGCCTGGCTCACACCTTTAACCTGGTGGTGCAGGGCTTCCTCAAAAATTATCCAAAGTTACCAGCCCTGCTCCTGAAGGTGCGAAGACTTTGCTCGCACATCTGCCGGATGCCCATACACTCCAGCCGTATGCTGAACCATCAGCGATCGCTGAATCTTCCCCAGCACCGCCTAATAATCGACGTTGCAACAAGGTGGAACTCCACACTGCACATGATTCTGTGCGAACAGAGGCGTGCTGTAATTAATTTGTGGGAGGATACACGGGCAGGCACTTGGATGGCAGACATGGAGTTGTCTGGTGTGCAGTGGTGGACGCCATCATAAGCATTTACATCCCACTTATGCGTCTGCTGATGCAAAGTTTGACGCACATTAAGGAGCAGGCATCTGCAGCCGAGGAGGAGGGAAGCCTTGATGACAGTCAGCCATTGTCTGCTCAGGGAACAGTCCAGGATGAATTGGCGGATGAAGAGGATGAGGAGGAGGATGATGGGGATGAATATGTATGGGAGGAGGATGATTCTCAGGTGGCAATAGAAACTGGTGGCATTGCAAGGTCTGGTACAGGTTTATTGCGGGACACTTGTGATGTTGATTTGCAAGAAAGTGGTCCTCAACCCAGCAGAAACAGTTAATTGACACCTGGAACATTGGCCCACATGGCTGAGTATGCCTTGCGTATCCTAAAAAGGGACCCCCGCATTGTTAAAATGATGACCGATGACGACAACTGGTTGGCCTGCCTCATGGATACAAGATATAAAGGAAAACTGCAAAATATCATGCCACATGAGAATCTAGGTCAAATATTGGCTACCAAACAAGCAACTCTTGTAGACAGTTTGGTTCAGATCGGCAGAAGTAAGATGGCGGTCGGCGTGCACGCCCCTTTATAGCCCCTGTGATACCGCAAACAGCAAGCCAATCACTGCCATGCCCTTCTCTAAGATGGTGGGACCAAGACCTATGTCATCACGCTGCCCACACTCTGCGTCCTCCTTCATTGGATGAAAAACAACGGTAACAGCGTCATATGAAATGCAACTTTGGCGCTCTGATCATATACCACATGGCCGATCCCACACTAGAATCGGTTCGGGCTTCATGAAACCCGACTTTGCCTAAAAGTCGCCGATTTATGAAAATGACCGATCCGTTTCGCTCAACCCTAGCGGCGGGTCCATTCAGAACACTTTCCTTAGAAGGTGTAGTGGTACCCCCGTTGGGAGTTGTGCCAAAAAATGAACCCAATACATTCAGACTAATCCACCATTTCCGTCATATCCAAGGGGTAGGTCAGTAAATGACAACATCGACGCGGAACCAAGTACAGTACTATGTACTGTACCTCCTTTGACGAGGTACTCAGGCGGGTCAAGAAGTTGGTAAGGGGCACCCTAATGGCCAAAACAGACATTGAAGGGGCGTTCAGGTTACTACCTGTGCCTCCAAATAGTTTCCTCCCATTGGGCTGCTTCTGTGAAGGAGCATACTACATACATCGCTGTTTGCACATGGGGTGCTCCATATCCTGCTCACTATTTGAGGCATTTTGCTTCCTCGAATATGTCATCATGGACGTTTGTAAGGTGGCACATATTATCCATTACCTCGACGACTTCTTATGCCTGGGCCCAAAAGATTTGCCACAGTGTGAAAACACGCGGTAGTCCACCTGTGAGAAGGAGAGAGATGGAGAAAGAGTGGACACCCCAGAGCCGAGGGGTTAGATTGAGAAAGAAAGAAGGCAGTGTAGCTTGCTTCATGGGTGGGGTACTCTGCTGATTAGCAGAAATTGCTACTAGGTCCAAAAGGATTTCCTGGGCCAGATGCCGTTAAAAAATAGTACTTAGGTAAACAGGCGGTGTAGCTTGCTTCATGGGTGAGGTACGCTGCTGTGTAGCACTAAATTCTACTAGGCCCAAAAGGATTTCCCGGGCTAGATGCCGTTACAAAATAGTAGTTAGGTAAATAGGCGGTGTAGCTTGCTTCATGGGTGGGGTACGATACTGAGTAGCACCAAATTCTACTAGGCCCAAAACGATTTCCTGGGCCAGATACCATTAAAAATAGTACTTAGGTAAACAGGCGGTGGGTGGCTGGGCTACTCTCCTGACTAGCAGACACTGAAGCTTTGGAGCAGACCTCTGAATCCCAGGCCATAGTATGAGTAAACAACTCTGCAGATGACCCCACTCACCTGGAAATGACGATGGCAACGTCATGTAAAACTCAGCAAGGGGACTAAATAAAAGAGTCTCCATTTTTTCAAACAATTCAGCCACAGACACCACTTAAGTGGCATCAATTTCGCCAGAGTTTTTTAAAACGGTTGGTGAGGTGATTTTCAAAAATCATCAAGCTTTTAGTCTTCCCAAGATGACACAGGGGTAGAAAAGTCCTTGCGGATCCAGGATTTGTTCATCTTGATGAACGTTAGTCTGTCTACATTGTCACTGGACAGCCGCGTGCGCTTATGTGTCAGCATACCACCAGCAGCGCTGAACACACGTTCAGAGAGAACGCTGGCTGCGGGGCACGACAAGATCTCCAAGGCGTGAATGGCGAGCTCAGGCCATTTTTCAAGATTGGAAGCCCAAAATGAGCAAGGGTCCAGTTCCACAGTCATGGCATCGATGTTAACTTGGAGATACTCTTGTACCATCCTCTCTAGGCGTTGGCTGTGCGTCAGACTTCTTGTCTCCTGTGGCCTTGCAAAGGATGGTCTAAAAAAATCTTGAAACGATTGGAAAAAATTGCTGTTACCACCAGATACGATGTTACTGTTACGGTTAGAGTGATGACTCGATAGTCCCACGGTTGGCAAGTTAGAACTCAGAGATTGACTACGTGCACCACTGGTGTTTGTGGAAAAGCAGATGTTAGATTCTGTAACAGTCTCTGCTGATACTCCTGCATGCATGATTCCCTTTCTATGGCAGGAATTATTTTGCCAAATTTGCTTTTGTACCAGGGATCTAAGAGTGTGGCAACCCAGTAGTCGGCATTACTTCGGATTCTGGCAATCCGAGGGTCATGTTGCAGGTAGTGCAGCAAGAAGGCACTCATGTGTCTTGCGCATTCAGGAGTACCAAGTCCTTGTTGTCTTGGTGGTGGCAGGTGAGAATCATGCTTCCTTAGTCTGCCCTCTCCCCCCAACCTCGCACAACAGAAATTTGATCAAGGTCTCCCTCATCTGATGAGTCTTCCATGCCCAGCGCCAGTTCGTCCTCCACTTCTTCCTCGCCTCCTGCACCTTCCTCAACAGTTTGGCTGCTACCATGCGCCCTCGGTGATCGCTCTCCCCCAGCCTCCAATGCCAGCCGCCTTGGTGCTGCCAACCTTCTTGACCTTGGAGATATGATCCCTTCCGCATATGACTCCTCCTGTTCCTCCTCCTCCTCCTCTTGTTCCACCACCTGACTCCGGACACAGTGTAAGGTGTGCTCCAGCATGTAAATCACCGGAATGGTCATGCTGATAATGGCATCGTCAGCACTAAACATCTTCATTGCTATTTCAAAACTGTGCAGAAGGGTGCATAGGTCCCTGATCTGAGACCACTCCTGCAGCGTGATTTGCCCCACCTCTTGATCTCGTTGGCCCAGGCTATACATCATAACGTATTGCACCAGGGCTCATCGGTGCTGCCACAGTCACTGCAACATATGCAGAGTTGAATTCCACCGTGTGGGCACATCGCATTTCAGCCGGTGAACAGGCAGGCCCAACGACTTCTGTAGAGATACAAGTCGTCGAGCTGCGGGATGCGAATGGCGGAAGTGAGCACACAGCGACCGTGCCCTCTGCAGAAACCCATCTAGTCCGGGATAGTGGGATAACCAGGTTCAAAACGTGAGCCATACAAGGCACGTGTGTGACATTGCCCCGGTGAAGGGCTGCACCCAGGTTTGCAGCATTGTTGCACACAGCCTTCCCTGGCTGCAGGTTGAGTGGAGACAACCATTGATGGAACTCGGTCTCCAGTGCTGACCACAACTCCTCAGCTGTGTGACTCACATTTCCCAGACATTTCAATGTAAACACTGCCTGATGCCGTTGAGCCCTGGTGACAGCATAGTGAGGAGGTGTGCAGGATTCCTTCTGTGCAGCTACAACGCGGGTGGCATTACCAGACAGGCTTTGGGTGCAGGTGGAGGACCAAGAGGAGGTTGAGGAGGCAGAAGCAGTGGAGGAACTTCTAGATGCAGAGGATCATTGAGCAACTCGTGGGGACGGCAAGACTTGGACAGCAGCCCCTTCTCCTGATGTCGCCGTAGTTACCCAGTGCCCAGTCACCGACATGTAATGCCCCTGTCCATGTCTACTCGTCCAAGTGTCTGTGGTGAAATGCACCCTGTCACACACAGAGTTTCTCAAGGAAGCGGTGATGTTGTGTGCGACATGCTGGTGTAGCGCAGGCACAGCTTTCTTTGAGAAGTAGTGGCGACTGGGCATCTGGTAGTGGGGCACTGAGATGGACATAAGGTCTCTAAAATTCTCTGTGTCCACCAGGCGGAAAGGCAGCATTTCTGTAGCCAACAGCTTGCAGATGGAGAAATTAAACCTCTTAGCTTTGTCATGGCTAGGAGGAAATGGTCTTTTACTTGTCCGCATCTGAGGGACTGAGGGCTGGCTGCCGTGCTTAGATGGAGATGAGTAGGGTGTGCCCAGCAAACTGCTGGTCTGTGAGGAAGGTGCAGGCGGAGATGTTATGTTGCCTAGATCAAAAAGTGGTGTCGATGTTGGAGAACGCTCAACACCAGCAGGTGTTTCCAATTGCAAATGTCCTGACGACCTGCCAATCACACTGGCTGTTGTGGGTAAAGAGGTGGAAGGTCTGCATCCAAAACCAAGTGCAACTGCTGTCCCCACAGTCACAGAGGATGAAGAGGATGCGGATGCACTTGATGGGGCAGACGGTGGTTGACCCAGCCCACTAGGCCGCATTGTAGCACAGTGAGCTTCCCACTGCATATCCATGTGATGGTTCATGCATGATGTACTCAAGCTAGAGATTTTTTGGCCTCTACTGAGATTTTGTTGACAAATCTTACAGACAACATGAGTTGGGTCATCTTTTGCGATGTCAAAAAATGCCCAAGCTATGCAACGCTTAGAGCCCGTGCGACCTGAAGAGCCACCACGACTTCTGGTCTGAGGCACAGTTGAGGTTGAGGATGCAGTTGATGACGTGCTTCCAGTACTCTGTCTCTGTCCAGGAAGGTGCACCGTTACCTCTTCGTCAGACTCATCACTGGCATCTTCCTCCACTTCCTCTGCTGACCTCATGGACTGGCGGACTGGGGGTTGACAGTAAGTAGGGTCTACAACCTCGTCATCACATCATCATCCTGTGTGTTCTCATGCCTGTCGTCCTCAGAGCCAACTTCTTCCTGCCCCGACCGAAAAGTCAAGTTTTTGTTCCAATCAGGTATCTCAGTCTCATCATCATCTTCCTCATTGTCTCCACCAACAGGAGTTACAGTTTGGGAATGAGGGTCTACATTATGCCCAGAACCTTCTTCATCTGGGCTTGGATCCGAGTCACAAAGATTCTGGGCATCAGTGCAGATCATTTCCTTGTCTGGATTCACAGAAGCTCTCGAGCAGACCTCTGATTTCCAGGCTATAGTATGCGTAAACAGCTCTACAGACTCTACAGACTCAATCATGTGTGTTACCCCATGCTCAGACGGGCAGCTGGAGACTTGGGAGCTGTGAGGAAGCAAGTGCGATTGGGGTGACAACTCTGAGGACTGGAGTAGCTGTGATGTTGAAGTTGACACTGAGGAGAGCCCACTTGAACGGGCACTTGATATCCGTTCATGCACCTGCTGTTTTTGTGCCACATCTGGAATTTTTGGCGATGCTTGTAGCGATGGTCGTAAGAAAGGGATCATATTAGATTGTCCACGAAAAGAAGTAGACATCTTACTTTGGCTGGAAGATGTTCTTTCTTCTGCAGATGTTACTGTTGCTTTTCCACCTACCCCACAGACACAACCTTTTTTTCCCTTTCCAACACGCCTATTCCCCATTCCACCAGCAACAGGCCTTTTGCCACTCATTTTAGTGCTTAACTAATTGGCAACTCTGTATCTGTAGTTGTTGGCACAACAACCGATGGATGAAAACCGAGCAGAACTGAGTGGCCAAACTGTGGTACTAGGCCAAAAACTATTAACTGGATTAGATGCAGTGAAAATTGACATGCACAGGCGGTATAGTTTGATTCACAGGCGGGCTACTCTGCTGACGCGCAGACACTGCTCCTAGGCCCAAAACTGTTAACTGGATTGGATGCAGTGAAAATAGAGATATACAGGCAGTGTAGTTAGTTTCACAGGCGGGCTACACTGCTGACGTGCAATCACTGCTACTAAGCCCAAAACCCCAAAACTATTAACTGGATTAGATGCAGTAAAAATTGAGATACACAGGCGGTATAGTTTGTTTCACAGGCGGGCTACTCTGCTGATGTGCAGACACTGCTCCTAGGCCCAAAACTATTAACTGGATTAGATGCAGTAAAAATTGAGATACAAAGGCGGTATAGTTTGTTTCACAGGCGGGCTACTCTGCTGACGTGCAAACACTGCTACTAAGCCCAAAACCCCAAAACTATTAACTGGAATAGATGCAGTAAAAATTGAGATACACAGGCGGTATAGTTTGTTTCACAGGTGGGCTACTCTGCTGACGTGCAGGCACTGCTCCTAGGCCAAAAACTGTTAACTGGATTAGATGCAGTGAAAATAGAGATACACAGGCGGTATAGTTAGTTTCACAGGCGGGCTACTCTGCTGACGTACAAACACTGCTACTAAGCCCAAAACCCCAAAACTATTAACTGGATTAGATGCAGTAAAAATTGAGATACACAGGCGGTATAGTTTTTTTCACAGGCGGGCTACTCTGCTGACGTGCAAACACTGCTACTAAGCCCAAAACCCCAAAACTATTAACTGGATTAGATGCAGTAAAAATTGAGATACACAGGCGGTATAGTTTGTTTCACAGGCGGGCTACTCTGCTGACGTGCAGACACTGCTACTAAGCCCAAAACCCCAAAACGATTTCCTGGGTTAGATGCAGTAAAAATTGAGATACACAGACGGTGTAGCTAGCTTCACAGGCGGGCTACTCAAATGACTATCAGACAATGCTACTAGCCCAAAAGGATTGGCTGAGCTAGATTACACCAAATGCTGTGACTAACACTTGCTCAGCACTGGCTCAGACCTGCCTGGCAAACAGTGCTATGAACTGCTGTAACCTACCCTGAAAAGGGCTGAAATTACAACTAGTCCCAAGTCCCGACTCCCTAAACCTATCTCTCAGAAAATTCACTGGCAAAAAAAGACTCTTTGACTATATAGCGCCCACAGCAGCAGCGGTGCCGTCTAACACTAAGCTGCAGCAGTGAGGAAATGGTGGTGACGGGGCAAGTGGCTGGTTCTTATAGGGCAAGGACATGTGACATACACAGCCAATGACACATGCCCTTGCTTGTGTGCATCACATGCACATTGCTGTGTGTGTGCGCACTGCTGATAGGCTGAGAGACTGCACCGCCCCTCTGTAAATGCAGGAAAGAAAAAAAAAATGGAGATCGGCGTTATTTCAGCACAGATCTATCCCCCGACCCCCTGCCCACTATACTCTGAAACAGTCCATTAACAATTATAAACAGTTTTAATGTGCAAATCAAGCTGGTCTTTTGGTGAACGAACAGTTATCGAACAGAAACTCGAACAGCCGAATTTTAAGCAAATTTTTCGGGTTCGTCGAAAGACTCGAACACCGCCCAAAACAGCTCGAATTTGAAATTGGCGAACAGTTCGACTTGAACACCGCTCATCTCTAATAAACACAGGCTTGGAACTATCGACGGGATCACACCATATAAACAGACGATAACTGATGGTAACCAACAGTCTATATAATAATACACAGGACTAATTAGGCTTTTTTCTTTTAAATGGTCCAAAAACTATCTTTTGGGGGGGCTCAGGCAGGTGTTTATACACAGGAAATACATACGGAAGAAACTGTGTCTTTATTACAAGGAGGGTGAAAGGCGTGTGCAAAGATTCTCACTGTTTGGGGAGTATCAAAAGTTTTGTTCTTTACTAAATAAAGAAGCAATGACTTTTTTTTACAAATCATCAAAAAAAATAAATGTCTATGGTTTGGGCTTAGCAGACAGCAACACCTTTGTGTAGAGAAAAAGGCATGGGAAATTCTTAACAAGCTGAACAAAATGATCCATATTTTGGGATCTAACAGAGGTTTGCTGTTTGTTACATGAAGAAATAACTATGTTCATAAACAGTCCAAAAATTATTATTTTATTTAGAGAGTAGAAACAGGTGAAGAAGAAATGGCTTTTCAAATAGGAGTGAAAAAAATATCCTTTTTAGGAATCCACAACATATTTGCTATTCACAACATGAATAAACAATTACAACGTTTTTTTACCAAGCCGTCCAAAAATTATCTGTTTACTTAGGTAGCAGAAACAGGCTAACTGTATTCAAAGGGAAGAAACAATTACTTTTCAAAAAAACATAAAAAAATTATCCATATTTTTGAATCATATTCATGTTGGTGTACCCTGATGAGGGAATACTTAGGGTCAGGTTTCTAGCGAAGTGGCAGCAGCAACAACCTATCAATCTAAAAATAAAACAGGGCAAGCAAGGAGACATCTGGAAGTGTAGGACCAGCTCTGGAAGTCAAGGCAGCAGGACAATATTGTAATATAAAAACAGTGGCAAGTAGCAGATGTTTTTGCTTCCTGCCGTGTTTGTTCAGCTGCAATGGCAGTGGCCGAAACAACATGTAGATGGCAAAAAGATATCTGTCATTGTAGGGGTAGCACTGGCAGCCGCAGTAGCAGCAAATTATAGATGTCATAATGGAGAGGAAATAGATGCCCGGCAGGGTTTGGGTCATCAGCACTGGATGCAGCAGTATAGAGGTCAACAAACAGGCAGGCAGATAGCATGGCTGATGTATCTGTCGGCATCAGCTGTAGATGAGTAAGAGTCAGCACTGACCAATCAATTTTGACAAATGTAAGGTTTTACAGGTTGATGGAGAAACCTGGTTCGCTTGGGTGTGACAAAGCAACTGGGGTTCATGAATACTAACCGTAACAGTACACTATAGGATTGACATGACAGTGCGTCAATAGCAAACTGAACCAATTCTTGTCACTGGTCAAATCTGCTGTGTCAGAAGTCCATGGGATCAGGGCTAAAGGTATCTACTGAAGAAAGGACACAGTGCAGGAAAGACTGAACCTGACTGTTCAGCTGGTGTGTCTCTGTTTGCTTAAATGCATCAGCAGCAGACAAAAGAACTGGTCCATCTATTATACTGTTCACTCAGCTACTTGTCCTAGCCCTGCTACAGCCTGGAGAGCATTAGCACTGCGGGTAGTGAATTCCCTTGCATTTCGTATATGGGGAGCAGAAAAGGGTCTCCTTGTCAGATATGCATTTGACAATTGTCTACTTGACTTCTACAAAGCATGTCTCTCACAACTATGCTCTTTGCAGTTTGTAAGGAGCCATCTAGAGGGAGATTTAGATCAACAGCAGCAACTTATCCACTGTTGACCTTTGTAACCCAGGCTTTTATGTGCACACGTCTGGATTTCTTGCAGAAATTTCCTGAAGAAAACCGGAAATTTTCTGCAAGAAATCTGCATTTTTTTTTGCGTTTTTTTCCATTTTTTTCGCTTTTTTTTAGCATTCTATAGGGCGTAATTAGCTTGCAGAATGCTAAAGTTTTCCAAGCGATCTGTAGCATCGCTTGGAAAACTGACTGACAAGTTGGTCACACTTGTTAAACATACTGTTTGACAAGTGTGACCAACTTTTTACTATAGATGCTGCTTATGCAGCATGTATTGTAAAATATAGAATGTTTAAGAATGATAAAAAAAATAAAAAAAATGGTTATACTCACCCTCTGCAGACAGCCGATCTCAGCGGCGTCCGTTCCTATAGATGCCGATGTGGTTCAGGACCTTCGATGACGTCGCGGCTTGTGATTGGTCGCGTGAGTCACATGAGCGGTCACGCGACCAATCACAAGACAGCGATGTCATCACAGGTCCTGAACCACACCGGCATCTATAGGAACGGAAGAGAAAGCATGCACCGGAGAGGCTGGAACACTTTGGGGGCCATCAGAGGGTGAGTATATGACTATTTTTTATTTTAATTCTTTTTTTTTTACCAATTATATGGTGCCCAGTCCGTGGAGGAGAGTCTCCTCTCCTCCACCCTGGGTACCAACCGCACATAATCTGCTTACTTCCCGCATGGTGGGCACAGCCCTGTGCAGGAAGTAAGCAGATCAATGCACTCCTAGGTGTGCGGAATCCCCGCAATTCCGCATTTTTAATGAACATGTTGCTTTTTTTTCCGCGATGCGATTTTTTCGCGGAAAAAAATGCAACATTTGCACAAAAAATGCGAAATACCCTGTAAATAATAGGAGGCATATGTTAGCGTTTTTTTCACGTTTTTATCACGTTTTTATAGCGAAAAAACGCGAAAAAAACGCGAAAAATCCTGAACGTGTGCACATGGCCTAAAAAGCTTTAAAACTGCTTGGCAGTGCTTTACATTGATTGATGTAAAGATTGATGGCATTGTGAGGAATCAATGTTGTGCCCTGTAGCTGTTGGGGTTTGGATCATATCTGTTCAAAAGAAGGATGAGGAGGTGTAAAAGGAAACAGATAATGTTGCCTTGCAGTGGAAATTGATGTAGCTCCAAGTCACTGAGGCTTTACCACCTGTTTAGGATGAAAAGGTGCAGTGCTGCCAGTTAAAACATTCACCCAGTGAGTCATTAAACTCATATATTGTTCTTGCCCATAGTTGCTGCTCCAGGTGTCTAAAGTGTAAAGCAATTTCAAACTCAAAGACGTTTGAGCACAGAACAGGCACCCATTCCTACAAGAAATAATGGCAGCTGAGTGATATCAAGCAATGTAGAGTACACATCATCATTTCTCCAAAGTCTGCTCACTCTACTAGGTGGTATGGCAGCAACTGCACCACCAGCAGGTTGAAGTACAAGTTTAGTCAGCACCCAAGTGAATTGCTGGAAACATACTCTTGTTTCCTCAACACAAATCAGAGGTCGATATTTAATGATGTGACGAAGCAGGAAAAAGTAGAGTTCTCTGTGTACCCCAAGCAGTAGTAGTGGATAACAATGATGTCAATAATAAATTTGACTACGAACCACTTGAATTTGTGACCTGGCTGACAGAAAAAAATAGTGTATGGAGAAGGGGTAGTAGGAGAACATGAGGCTTGTTCAGATTTCTAGCCATCCTGCATTTCACAAATGAGCAGGTGGTGTTGCTTCATGTGCTTCAGGTGCTGTTTCTAGTCTGTGTTAGCCTGGATGTCCACAGCTGCAAAGCCTTCAGACTGACGAAGAATCATTTGTTGACAATGTGGAAAAGTACCTCTACACCTGAGATGTCCATAACTTGCCAGCATAATGACCAGAGTTTTCAGGTGCTTTTCCACCAACAGCACATACAGCATCGCCTACTCCTGAGCCAACAGAAGTAAAAACAGATTTTGGCCCAGAGGATTATTTAATCACATGTGACGTCTGTTTTGTATTGCTGTGGCACCAACATGCACCTTTGATGACATCAACACCTCATCACTTCCATCTGTCTTGTAGGTCCTCCACAAACTCATGATCATCATCATAGTTATCATTTCTGTCTCAGCTGACAGTTTTCTATGTGTGGAAAATGTCCTGAGCTCCTTTCCTCTGCCCCTGGCTGATTCCCACCTTAAGATTTGCAGTGGTTTAGAGAACGACTCACGACTCCCAGTAGCAATTCCTCTATCACTGCCGTTGCCCCTACCACCATGACTCACAGTGCAAGCAGCATTGCGAGTAGAGATGAGCGAATTTGTTCAGAAAACGTTTGCCAATCTCAAATTCGTTACAAACGTTACACATGCGGATTCATGTTTGAATTTCCGAGTGTTTTTCCTAAAAATCTACAAAATTCGGCTAAAGTTCGCTAAATGATCAAGTTCACTAAGGGATCTTTCAAATGCCAGTGTTTCCGGTAGCAGCACGCAAAAGCTCCCCCACACTGATGACACACAGATGATATCAACACAATGTCTTGAATCGGATACTGGACAGCAATGTGTTTTGGGGTTGGTGTATACTGGAGGTATCCTGATAAGGGGTCAGTCTGACTCTAAAATGCATTGATATCCTTTATAAAAAAAAAGACATTTGCACCTTCACATGTCTTGAGACACTCTGTGAGTGGCAGCACAGCCAGGTATCTAACCCACGAGGTTACCTTACCGCAAAAGCTTCCACTCTTCACAGGCTGTCACTAGCACTCTGAAAGTCCATATTCACTTTGTGCACAACCATAGGATACATGGGGTGTTCCCAACATCATTCTGATGATTATATTGTCTACCGGATTGCCTAGCCCTTCTCAATTTGCGAGGTCTTCATTATGCATAGAAGATTAAAAAATGCAGACTGCTGAAAAAAAAAAAGCTAAACTCATATTATTCTCTCACAGTTTTATAAGTGTTCCTTCTAAATTAGAAAAATTGAAACTAGGACAATGTGGCTTTGTGGTTAGCACAAAAGTAACAATAGCATGAGATGTTTTTGTAGGACATTTGTACCAACACATACACAAACATGGACAGTTAAACAGAATTGTAATAACTCGGTAATTTGTTTTTTTACAATGTGTGGATGACGTTGCACCACATCTATTTATCCTTTTTTAATTTCTTTTACAAGCAAATCACATGAATTATTTGATCTTTAGCCATCGTGATGTACTGCATCCATCTTGTTTATATGCAACATTCCATGTCACATGTTGGTGACTCAAGCAGAAGAATATTTGAGATTATGTTTTTAGTTCATGAGCTGCTACCTTGCAATGGGAAGTTTTCTAGCCCTTTTTTTCCATGAATAATTGAAAATGACCAGTTATGTGTTTTCATCAGCACAAGTTAGGACTTTTCTCACTTCATTCAGGGCAATGGCATGCTATTAGTATTCTTTTCAGACTAATCTGGACATGAGCACAACTTATAATTCTGAGATTTTATATGGTGTTTCTTGCTGTGTGATCATTTTTTTACCCTTATGCAGAGGATGTCATTTTTACAGTCACACCATTTCTAGTCATCATTTTCTTTTTTTTCTTATGAAGTTCTATAAGCAAACCAAGGCTGACGGGAGTCCACAGCCACATGGGTGGGTCCAAAGTGTTTTCAAGAAACAAATGTCTCGTAACTTAATGTCAGTAGTAATTTTTCTGACCTCATTCAGTTTGGTGTTCTTATGCTAGAATGGAGCATTTTATCAATCTGCAGCATGGAACACACTGAGAACATATTTTAACAATTATAGTAACACAACACTATAACACAGTAGTACAAGTGGCATATGAACATAATTAGTTTTCATGTGCTAATTGCTGCTTGCTGGCTACTGTCAGCTTGCTCTACCTATGAAACCAGAGACTGGGAGCCTTTACAAATATCACAGAATTTGAATGTATTAATACATTTGATTGTTGGTAATTTTATTCTTTTTATTTAAAATTAACATTAGTTTTTTTCTCATTTGTTATAGTGCCAAAAAAGAGAATAGGAAGTGCAGCCATAGTGGTTGTAAACTTTTCTCTAGCTCTTGAAAAATTGATTGTAAATTTTGTAATCCTTTTAATCTACAGCAAAGTGACAGTTTACTAAGAATCGATCTAATGTAACGGTGACCAAAAATATATTTTTTGCAGATGTGTGTAACAAAACAAAATCTAACTGCAAGTTTTTTTAAGATATAAGATCATTTTTACTTTTTGGGTAGAGATTCTCTTTAAAAAAAAATCTCAACTTACAAAGTAATGGAATATTGCTAAAAAATGGTATAAGTTTATGTGTGGTCGGGGGTCCAAGCTGTTAATGATCATTGAATTTCACTTGCACAATGGCTACTGGGGTCCACAGGCAACTGCAGGGTGTAACCATTCAAGTGCTCATTCTTAGGATGGGTTGGGGTTGCAGAAGTTTGACCTCCACCAGCACCAATCCAAGTGATATGCCATCAGAGAGCGATATAATGTAAAAAAAATTACATAATTCATAGAGCTTATGCATCAGTTAGTTTGTGAAACAAGTAGATTGAGAAGATCGTAATTGAAGGTTTTGTGTCTTCCATCATATACAGTAAAGTCTTACCAACTACAGCTTGTAGTATAGTATACTAGCTATTGAACCCGTTCTACGCCCGGGTGGCGAGCATTTATATTGGAATATGGTCTCCATCCTGGTATGTGCTGCTCCTATCCTGTCATATGCTGCTCCATCCTGCGCCCCCATCCTGTCATGTGCTGCTCCACCGTGTCATGTGCTGCTCCATCCTGCGCCCCCATCCTGTCATGTGCTGCTCCACCGTGTCATGTGCTGCTCCATCCTGCATCCCCATCCTGTCATGTGCTGCTCCACCGTGTCATGTGCTGCTCCATCCTCATCCCCATCCTGTCATGTGCTCCCATCCTGCGCCCCCATCCTATCACGTGCTGCTCCATCCTGCGCCCCCATCAGTGCGGGCGGCTGTGCTGAGTGCGGGCGGCTGTGCTGAGTGCGGGCGGCTGTATGTGACGTGGCTGTGCTGGGTGCGGGCGGCTGTATGTGGCTGTGCTGAGTGCGGGCGGCTGTATGTGACGTGGCTGTGCTGGGTGCGGGCGGCTGTGCTGGGTGCGGCAGCTGTGGACGGCTGTGCTGGGTGCGGTGGCTGTGCTGGGTGCAGCGGCTGTGCGTGGCTGTAGGCGGCTGTGCGTGGCTGTGCTGGGTGCGGCGGCTGTGCGTGGCTGTGGGCGGCTGTGCTGGGTGCGGCGGCTGTGCTGGGTGCGGTGGCTGTGCTGGGTGCGGCGGCTGTCCGTGGCTGTAGGCGGCTGTGCGTGGCTGTGCTGGGTGCGGAGGCTGTGCATGGCTGTGGCGGCTGTGCGTGGCTGTGCTGGGTGCGGCGGCTGTCCGTGGCTGTAGGCGGCTGTGCGTGGCTGTGCTGGGTGCGGCGGCTGTGCTGGGTGCGGCGGATGTGCTGGGTGCGGCGGCTGTGCTGGGTGCGGCGGCTGTGGGTGGCTGTGCTGGGTGCAGCGGTTGTGCGTGGCTGTGGGCGGCTGTGCTGGGTGCGGCGGCTGTGGGCGGCTGTGCGTGGCTGTGCTGGGTGCGGCGACTGTGCGTGGCTGTGGCCGGCTGTGCGTGGCTGTGGGCGGCTGTGCTGGGTGCGGCGGCTGTGCTGGGTGCGGCGGCTGTCCGTGGCTGTGGGCGGCTGTGCGTGGCTGTGGGAGGCTGTGCGTGGCTGTAGGCGGCTGTGCGTGGCTGTGCTGGGTGCGGCGGCTGTGCGTGGCTGTGGGCTGTGCGTGGCTGTGGGCGGCTGTGCTGGGTGCGGCGGCTGTGGTCGGCTGTGCTGGGTGCGGCGGCTGTGCGTGGCTATGGGTGGCTGTACGCGGCTGTGCTGGGTGCGGCGGCTGTGCGTGGCTGTGGTCAGCTGTGCTGGGTGCGGCTGTGGGCGGCTGTGCTGGGTGCGGCGGCTGTGGTCGGCTGTGCTGGGTGCGGCGGCTGTGCGTGGCTATGGGTGGCTGTACGTGGCTGTGGTCGGCTGTGCTGGGTGCGGCTGTGCGTGGCTGTGGGCGGCTGTGCGTGGCTGTGGGCGGCTGTGCTGGGTGCGGCGGCTGTGCGTGGCTGTGGGCGGCTGTGCTGGGTGCGGCGGCTGTGCGTGGCTGTGGGCGGCTGTGCTGGGTGCGGCGGCTGTGCGTGGCTGTGGTCGGCTGTGCTGGGTGCGGCGGCTGTGCGTGGCTATGGGTGGCTGTGCGTGGCTGTGGGCAGCTGTGCTGGGTGCGGCGGCTGTGCGTGGCTGTGGGTGGCTGTGCGTGGCTGTGGGCAGCTGTGCTGGGTGCGGCGGCTGTGCGTGGATATGGGTGGCTGTGCGTGGCTGTGGGCAGCTGTGCTGGGTGCGGCGGCTGTGCGTGGCTGTGGGCGCCTGTGCGTGGCTGTGGGCGGCTATGGTCGGCTGTGCTGGGTGCGGCGGCTGTGCGTTGCTGTGGGCGGCTGTGCGTGGCTGTGCTGGGCGCGGCGGCTGTGCTGGGTGCGGCCATTTTCTTGGTCCTGCTCCCGGAGTCGGCGCCTGCGCAGTCCGCGCTTTCCGGCGCCATTTTCTTGAAGACACTGCAATGTGTCTTCAAGAAAATGGCGCCGGAAAGCGCGGACTGCGCAGGCGCCGATTCCGGGAGCAGGGGGACAGTCACGGCCCGGAAGCGCGTCGGTGGAACGGGTCAGGTAAGTATACTCACCCTCCGCTTCCTGGCTCGTCCCTGCTTGTCCGGTGGAGATCGCGGTGTGCGTTCAGCGCTTACGCATACCGCGATCTCCTGGGAGCGTCGCTCTGTGCGGTCCAGACTGCGCCGGCGCTTGCGCTTGCGCAGTCTATAGAGGCTTCGGACAGAGTGACGCTCCCAGCGTTATATTATAGATGTGGCAATACGTATTCTTTATTCTACAACGTTATCAACTGTGATTGTTTTGTCACAAAATAAGGTAATTTTTCTATAAAGAAATGAGTGTAATTGTATTTTGGATGCATTCTAGATTTTTAGATCACATCATGTATATAAGCATGAAAAAAAATAATTATCAGCAGCTGGGGTGAACTTTTTGGACCAAAAACACTATGAGTGGGGCAATGGCTAGAGATGGTCCACATCCTGTAGTCATAAATTGCTCAAATGCGGTGTGTTGACCCAGCTAAAGTGTATCGTAACTGGTGAGTTGTAATTTTGCCAACTATTTACGACTTCTGGCCCAAATAATTGACAGTCCAACTCGGCTACTAGTTTCATCTAATGATGTGATCAAGAGTACATATTACAGTGGCAAATCTCCCAGTGTGCCAAAACTTTTGCAACAACCCATTTTTCTTGTAATTTTAAAAAATTTAAAATATGAAAATATATGTTTTGTGTCTAAAATACAAAGGAAATGTTTCATCTTTAACTTTAGGCCTTTTAGATATTATTTAATCTTCAACTTACTTAACTGTTCACAATAACAGTAATTTTGACTATGGGTGCCCAAACTTTTATATGCCACTGTATGTCAATTTATGCAATGAGTGATCTCATATAATCAGCTTTTAATGATTACTGTTTTCTTTTTAAATTCTTTTAGATTAAGTGCCATTTCATTTAATAAATTAATAGTATAAAATATGGAACTTTGTAATTTATCTTATCAGAAAAATCATCTTTGATCCCCTCTTGGATTGGTCTCTCGTTTTCAATATTCAGGCAAAATCTGTGTCAGAGAATAAATACTATCCCATTACTGAGATTTGAGATGACATTTGCAGACACAGACATTCTGCTTCAAGTTCTACTGAAACAACAGATTTCATATAAAGTGTTTCAGATGAACTTGCAGCAGAATGTCTGCCTCTAGCTTTTACTCCTTTTTTCCTTCTCTTATACAATGTTATGAGCAGCAACTGTCATCTCATCTCAATAACGGAAAAATCTATATTCATTGAAGACAGATTTTATCCATGAGTTTAGAATTTTAAGAATGAAAGATCAGTCCAAGAGGAGAAAGAAGCACATTTCTCTAATAAGATTTACTGCAAAGTTTCTTATTTTCACATTTTATTTATTTTAAATTAAAATAAATCTGGATTTTTGCTATGATAGCAACATAATGTCCGGACAAAGACCCTCATTCTATTGATGTATCACTTAGAATATTGGGCGCAGAAGTCATGATAGAGTCTGCTGACAAAACATTGATTGTATTGAAACAGTTAAACACTGCCCAATAAGTGACACAAATAATCAAGGTGTTAGGCGCCGGGATTCTCCCGTCGCACGGGGTAGATCCCAAGCTTTGTCTGCTTCGGCGGTCTCTCCCATTCGGGCTCAACCATGGCAGGTGCTGTTCAGCATAGACGTTGGTCCCAGCATCTAGCTGAGGCTCGTGGTATACAGATGGATACTGCAGGCTCTCCAGCCATGGCCTTTGTAACCAGTGTTAAACAGGAGCAGCCTGCCACTCTGGAGCCTAAGTCCAGTGGTTTCCTTACTCAGCATGTTCGTGATGTGACAACGTCTCATTGGTGGTCGGACGCTTGCTGCATGGGTGATGTGGCAGCTCTGGATTATCCCGCATGTGATGTCTCGCCCGATTGGGCGTGAGTGTTTGGGGTGGAGCCTTATGTATAAAAAGCCCCCAGTGGCACACGCGGGCATGCTAGTATCATTTGTGCGTGGCTATGTCAGTGTAGACCCTTCCACTCTGACTGCAAGTGTCTTATGTCTGTCTAAGCTTCGGGACTGTACACTTGGCTAGGCAGCTAGCGTCAGTGGGGGCAATTAGCTGTTTGGCTTAGCATTTGTTACCTACATGCGTGCACTTAACACAGAAGAGTTTAAGAGCAAGCTCAACCCTAGTCAGGGTATTATGCTCTGAGCATCTGTTTCATTTCTGTGTGTGAGTGACACAGCTCAGTTGCAGAGCATCGGTTTCGTTTCTATATGCGAGTGACACAGCTCAGTTGCAGAGCATCTGCTTCATTTCTGCATGTGAGTTCAGTTCACGTACTTGTCCTGTGCCGTTTAACAGGACAAAGCACTTAGTACTGGTCTGCACTGTTCCTTCCTGTGGATTAACAGAGTTTGGAACTCAACGTCCTGTTCACACTGAGTGGCGTTAACCCAGTGTGTACAGGTAATTGGTCACCGTGTGTTCTGTCATTGTACACTAGCAACAGTTTTCCATTTCTGCACGGTGGACCCCGGGTTGCGATTACGCTTCTTTATTTATTTTATTTAGCGCAATCTCCCAACCCTAACACAAGGACTCTGCTACTATATTATGGTGCTCTCAGATGTCATAGGAAAAAGCTGCAGACATATTCCCTTTAAAACGACGGTTGCATTTTGAAGAACAGTCCAGGCAAAACTGCTGCATTGTATTATGTCCAATTCTAGGGTGAGTGCAGGACTTCTATCTTACTAAAGAATCATTTTTTTCTCAATTTTTTTTCAGTTAAACAACTACAAGAACAAAAACTATATTACAAATACACTAGTAAGACCACAAATGAAACCACATAATACCCTTCCCCACCCTCAATTAGCATTCTTTCGCAGACATCTCAAACATTGCTTGTTGTTTTTAATGTAAGATAATAATAATAATAATTTTATTTATATAGCGCCAACATATTCCACAGCGCTTTACAACTTATAGAGGGGACTTGTACAGACAATAGACATTACAGCATAACAGAAATCACAGTTCAAAATAGATACCAATTCACACCAAGATTCACACTTACCATAGACTTCTCTCTCTTGGTACACAAACCATTCACATATTATAGCCCAATTAGCCTAGTTTAAAATTTCCGCTTTTACAGGTAGTGAAAATTAAATCCAGTGAAGTGAAATGAACTAGGACTTCTTCGATGCCTGTGTCATGCTCTGCCCCCTCAGGACCTCCACTTGGTGCAGTTCATCATTTAGTGTCCTTTCACCTATAGAGAGAAATAATTACATTTTTCATAACATTCCTAATCCAAGTACTCTGTATTTAATTAAACAAAATATCAAAAAACCTCTAAGGCAATGATCAAATACTGTGCCATCGATTCACCCCTTCAACACCTGGCAATTTTCTGTTTTTTTTTTTCATTTTGTCTTTTCTTCCCCCTCTTACAAGAGCCATAACGCATTTTATTTTCCAACATAGCCGTATGAGTTTTTGTTGAGACGAGTTGGACTTTTGAATGACATCATTTATTTTATCATGTGATGCACTGGGAAACAGGAAAAATATTCCAAGAGCGTTGAAATTGCAAAAAAAAAAAAATGTTATTCCACAATTGCTTTTTGGGTTTTTTATTTACCATGTTCACTGTATGGTAATACTGACCTGACCATGTGATTCTCCAGGTCAGGATGAGTACGCAGATACCAAACATGTATAGTTTTTTTTAAATTATGAAAAAATTTGTAAATTTGCAAAAAAACATTTTTTGCTTTTGTCACCGTTTTCTGAGACCCATAACGTTTTTTATTCTAAAGATATGAAGCCGTGTGAGAGGTCATTTTTGCCCTGTGATGATGTTTTTACTGATAACATTTTGAGGTAGATGCAATATTTTGATCACCTCTTATTGCATTTTATTGCAATATTGCAGCAGCCCAAAAAAATTGTAATTCTGTCATTTTTTTTCGTTACGTTGTTTACCGATCTGATTCATTTACTTTAAATTTTGATAAATCAGAATTTTACAAATACAGCGCTACCAAGTATGTGTATTTTTTACTTTTTTATTTTATCTTTAATGGGGTAAAAAGGGGGTGATGTGAACGTTTGTGTTTTTTAAAATTTTTTCATATTTTAAAAAGCTTTTTTTTTCACTGTATTTAATGGTCCACTTAGGGGACTTGAAGTTGCGATCATCTGATCGCTTCTGCTATGTATAGCTAAAATTACAATCTCCTATGAATGCCAGCTATGCACTGGCTTTCCCAGGAATATCGTAATGACACGGTATGAGGGTCATCAGGAGACCCCAAGCTGTGATAACAACCCATTGGTGTGCACCGGTCACATCATGGGAACGTGAAACTAGAGATAAATACATCTATCAGAGTTTGACAGTGGCACTTAACAGGTTAACAGCTGAGGGGAGGAGCTCCACTCCACCAGCAGCTGTTAAAGGCATATGATGGCTGATTAAATCAGCCATCATGTGAGGGGACAGATGCAAGCTGAAACCACACCAAAGGCAGGGACGTGACTTTTGACGTACAGTACATGTAGGTCAAAAGTTGGGAAGCGATTAAAGGGATATCATTGAGACAATGTAAGTAGCCCTTTATGGTACACAGGCAGAGAAGCTATGATGTGACCAGCCAGGCACAGTGTTGTGTGGTCATTGCATATAGGAAGATGAGTTCCAATACCATTTGTCTTCAAGCGCACAACAGTAATTGGTTCATTTCCAGGTACTAGCAGGAATGTAAATATGGAATGAATCAACTTTTTCCACATTTTCCCTAGCAGCACTTTTATGAAGAACAGATTTTCCACAGAGGAAATTAAAAAGTACATAAAACTGGGAAACTGTGGTGTTGTTGAGAACAGCATCAGCTTTCAATGTCATTTTATAACCAGTGGCATATATACAAATAGCATTAATAGAGACTACAAAGTTACTTTCAATTAGTTCATATTTCCTCCAAGAAGACGAATGATCATTTTTGCCCAGAATAACATTTTTCACAAATAAATGTTTATTGTTACTGGTAAGTGTTCAAGTACCGTTACAACTCTCCTTTTCAACGTATGATTCATAGGCTGGCGTTTCCTCTAGTAATTTGGGGAATTTATAAGGTCAGTCATAATCTTTAGCCATTTCTCAAAAGCCAAATAATATTTTCTTTGCGTTTCTGTGGTTACAATACATATGTCACATATATTTGTTTTTGTGGTGGCTCATACGTCCTTTTGTTGAGCATTTTTCAATGTTTGTGTGTTTTTTATTTTTTTTTGCTGACATTTTCTTTCTTGTAAATAAAATATTCGGTTAAAGACAATTGATGCAGACAGCAGAAAAGCCAGAACTTTCCTCAGAGATATCTGGATTACCATCTAAATACATTCCTCATGTAAAACAGATGTATACTGTATAACATGCCGTTATCGTTTTTGTGGATGCATCACGGAGTTACAGATTAGTGCTGCATGGTTCACCCTGAGGCCTGCAAAGTATTTAGATTTGTGATCTCAAATATTTTTTTTCCTTTTTGTGACAATAAAAATCTAACTTTTATTATCCATGTTTTAGATGAATGTTCTAAAAGCAGACAAGTAGGAAGCCATGGAAGTTTCATGTGTTTCCTCTATCAATCCCCTAGGACGAGCAGCTGTCAGGTCAGCCCTCTCTGCAGAGCCTGAAGCCATCAAGAGCTGGAAGAGAAGGACAACTATACTGCAGGAGAGTGCAATCACACCAATACCTGATGGCCAGCGTATCAGAGTCAGCCGCAAATGACCTCGCTATTGATCCGAAACCACAAATTACTACTTACTCTGTCCAGTTTGGACGACCTACAAGATCTAGGTATGACCAAGCCTGGATGTAATGTGCCGGGACACATGTGGGTGTTAATTTCATTTGTCACATTCCAAGGTCACAATATATTATTTTCATTACTCATATTATGAATAAAGCCACATGCTCTAGTAATTAACATATTAAAATGGAAAAGGCAAATATTACACATAACAGCCTGCCCTTCACATGTGTTTTGTGGAAGGGCCTCTCATGTTTGACATTATGTTCTTTTATGGATAATATTGCCCAAATGTCATAGGATCTATCCAGTTTTATGCATGTAAATCGTAATCACTGTGCAATCAAAAGTTTTACACCAGATTTTTGATATATTTTCATTTTCAATCCATGGCTTTTATCAAGATAACTGCTCAGGGTGCTTTCACACCGCATTCTTCTGCACGTTCAGTGGTCCTGTCGGGGCTTATATCTGAACCCCCCACAAAATGGGATTCTGGCATATGCGCCGACGGGGCCTTTGACTGGATATGAGAAGAGAAAAAGAAACATGCATGGATACAGGGACCAGCATAAAAATTCAATATTTTATTTAGTGTATGCAAAAGCTAAAATTCATTAAAAACATTTAAAAAACACAGAATTGTGGTTCAAATGTGATTCCAGGCTGAAATATACAAAACATTATTACTAATTAAATCAAATCCTTAAAGGAGTCGTACTTTTATCACCATATTGCTTTAAATTGCAATCAGAAGTCCGTCATTTTTATCGTACGCAAAATTATGGACCGTTGTTAATCAATATTTTGGATGTGATTTTTATCAATGTTTTGTTAGTGTGTCTGTTTTCACAATCATTGTTTCATCAGAGATTTTGACTGATGAAAAAAACCTGAAAAGCTTCTCCTATACATTGCAATGTCACTCATGGACAGCACATGGACTGCACTCAGATGCCATCCCATGTTGTGTGTGCTATCTTCAAGGAACCATAAACTTCAATGGGTTATTTTGATAAGTGACATGGATCAAAAAAGGAAATGTTTCCATGATTTTTTGCAGACCACTCGATCAGCATAAACACTGATATGTGAACAGCTCCTAAGACTATAATTGGTACATTTTCTGTGGAAAAATAGACAGCTAGAAAAAAAGGTCATCTGAATGAGGCCTTACATGATAGCTCTGTCACAGAATTTTGAATTGGAGAGCAGGAGCATCAGTGAAGATGATCCCTCTTTAAACCCCATGCAAAAGAATATAGAAACATGGCAGATGCGATGTGCATGAGAACTTTCTCATCCAAAACAGGATCTGCTGCAGTTCAGAAGCACAATAGAGTATGTTCACATAAGGAAAATTTGTAGCAGAAATCTAAATAGTAGCTGCTAAAATTCATGGACATTCTACAAAAGCCTCATCACTGAGAAATATGGAATTGATAATCCAGTTTCAATAATGTCTACAAATTCTGTCATATCCCCTTATGAGGAGTAAACTGTAAAGAATATTAGAAGTTATCAGGGAGTTCCATGACCTCGATAATATGATCAGTTTTGAGTGACTTCTAAATTCTCATAATTACAGAAGTGGGTATGTAATCCTTCATATAAAGACTGCAGTCCGAGGCTCCTGTCCCCTCATCAACTCATGTAGACACATGAAATGATGGCAAATCTGAAGGATTGTGTCCTAGAAATACTGAACAGTTTTCCTTTGATTTCCTAGTAAAAAAGAAACTGCCATGGGATAATCAGCTTAGGAAAAGAAGCAATGTCATCAGATTTTAATGCATATGTAAAGCAATCTATATCATCAATAGCAGATGTAGTCGGGGAACAACATGATTACTTTTCTAACCAACTAGCAATCAACCTGATGAAGCTACTTTAATATTGGAAATCTTTTAAGACCATGACAGTACTTTAGAGGGGTCTTTCCAGAGAAATGGATGGATTCCAAGAAGGAACCCAAACCATATTCTTCCAGATGAATGAGAGACATGAACGGATGTCATTACACTTCCCTTTGTTCTCTGGTTTATGGCTGTGCCACCCAGTAAAGTTGTCCTAAATGGTCCAAACTGACATAAACTTCAAGAGAAAGAAAATGAAAATGTTATGAAAAAAAATATTTTTATGGAATGTTCTCAAACTTCAGATGTTTCTCCTTGTGACTGACAATTTTATTGTTCTCTTGAACATGGGCATTTTGAAAACCAAGATGTTTGATAGAAAACACAAAATGACTTATATCATTCTGATCAGTCTGGGGGAGGGGATACTGATAATATGTACCTTGTGTAACTACAACCCTTCCATGCCATTTGTACAGGCTTTGGGTTTTTTTTTCCGAGGATTGTTATTGCTTAAAGGATTACTAAATCCAAAATGTAATTTAGTTTAGAGAAAACAGACCATAATGACAAACATACAACAACATTGCATAGAGAACCTAGTGTTTATCCTGAGGTATGGGCTGATGATGGGTGAAGTTAAATATTAGTAATAGGTAAAATATATCCACAAATACATTAGAATTGGATTTATCTGGGAAATTGACTTGTAATGTGAGTGTTAAAGGTAAAACCCTGGCAGTGCTGGTACATGATATTATGACTATTTCATTCATACAAGACCATGCTTCTCCATTGAGTTAGGGAATGGGGAATCGGGGACCCTGCTCAAGGGATCGATCATTAGATTCTGTCAACTATTACCCAGTTTTTTTTAAAATTAAATAAAATATCATAGGAAAATAAAAATATTTCTGATGGTAGGTATAGATTTGGGCAGTAGCATAGACTGCTGTTATGATCTGGTGACCTTGGAGCCGCATGAGAGACTTTCTCAGGAGTAGGTGGTACCTGTACTGACCGCAAACCCTAAACTAACACCGCAACTAGAAGTAGCCGTGGGATGTACCTAACACGTCCTAGACACCTCGACACAGCCGGAGAACTAAATACCCCTATAGATGGAAATGGGAATTCTATCTTGCCTCAGAGCAGAACCCCAAAGGATAGGCAGCCCCCCACAAATATTGACTGTGAATATAAGAGGAAAGACACACGCAGGCAGAAATACAGGATTTAGCAAAAGAGGCACTTCTAGCTAAATAGAAAAGGATAGGACAGAATTCTAAGCGGTCAGTATTAAAATCCTAAAAATATCCACAGCAGATAATACAAATATTCCACATCTAACTAAAGACATAGAAAGTAAATCTGCATCTCCTGAGAATCCAGCATGACTAAAAAATCCAAACAAAGTCTAAGCTGGACAAAAACACAATAATTTGCACTGAATTGCAAAGCACACTGCATGTGTGCACAGAGACAAAAAACCAGACACTTATCTTATCTGAATTGGCAGCATGGCATGAAGAGCCAGAGAGAGATGCAATCCCTCCAAGTACAATGGACAAGTGGCACTGACTCATGGAGCCAGCAAACCTAAATACCTAATAGAGCTGCAATCAGCAGAAACACCTGCCCGGATTACAACCCCAAGACAACTGCACTACCACCAACAACCACCGGAGGGAGCCCAAGAGCAGAATTCACAACAGACTGCATTGCCCTGATGGGGTGGGGTATGGGTTCCACTTTTTTATTTTTATTTTAGATAAAATGTATACTTTATTAAATTCAGACAACCTGTATGCCCAAGGTCGTTGCAGATGAGTATTTGATATCTACTTTTATACTTATGGTCCAGATGTCTTTGACCCATTTATGTCCACTAATTTGTTTATGTTGTGTGGTACCTGCATGATTTACAGGACTCCTTTTGACTTATTTTTCTATGCTTAGGAAATTTTCCTTCTTTATTGTCTACCCTAACAGTTTGCTCTGTTGGCACAAGCGAGTACCACTCCTCCCAACATGGACATACTACTGATTCTGACATACTGCAGTATTTGATTTATGGTCCTATCTTTACAACATAAATCTAGCTGGTTACCTCAAAGGATAAATATGGACCTCTAAAATATTGTTATATATAGATGCAAATTTCCTAAGTACAGCAGATTGGAATGCTTTTCTCAACATTAAAGGATATCCCACATAGGAATATATTGCCCTATAGGTTTAAGTCTCCCATAAATGCAAGTAACTGTACTATTGGAATATTTCTCACTGCTGACCTCAGGTGTGGGGCCTCTATGTCACTCTCCCCCATTTATATGAATTTTCATAAAAATCTATTTTTTGTCTGAATTTAATAAAGTATACTTTTTTAATCTATAGCTGCTTTTTGCTTCCTTTCTTTTTTGAATACTATTGATGATGATGATGGAATTGCGGCCAATATAGGCCAGTCTTGTTATTTGGTTAATCTAAATGCTGCATAGGCTGTGACTGAGATGACAAAACTCACTGCACTCCACCGATATTTGTCATTTCAATGACAATCTAATTGCAACAATTCCACCCCTCAATGCTGAGTTGTCTGTGCAGTGATTGGTAGCTCCGTCATCCAGTCTGGTGAAGGGGCATGCAGAACTTTCTTTGTTTTTATTGATAGCTTGACTGTCCAATCTGAGACTGGGAGGTGCTGAGCTCTCGTCAGGTGCTCCCAGTTTCCATAATTGCTCAGCTATTTAACTTACTTGGCAGTCCCAGATAGCTGTGAGCAGTAACTTCAACTAGGTGTGGTTGGTTTACTTTGTGCCTTGCATTGCTTGTTGATGTATCGAGGCCTGACCTTGGACCTTGTTCTGACCATCTGTCTGTTTAACCCCTTTGTTCTGATTCGCTATCCTCCTGGTATTTTGATCTTGGACCGTTACCTGACCACAACTTTATCTCTTCCCTCTGATTATGACACACCTTCCTGGCTATTGATCTCGGACTCATCAATTATCCTGACTCAAGGCTTGTCTGTGAGAGTAACTCAGCATCACGCTCATCTCACCTGTTGCACACTGCACAAACAGCTCTAGGCAGGCACTTACTGCACACTTCCAAAAACCAATAACTTCACAATGTGAGCAGCATGGAGAAGTGATCAGGAGGTGGAATTTTGCACCCCATAAAATGTTATGCTCAGGGCAACTATCCCCTTGTGCCTGTCTATGCTAAATCACAGGATTTCTACTGTTGTGAATTTACCTTTTGGCTCCCTCTAGTGGCTACTAGTGATTTTACTCTGGGTATGTCTATCATCCCTTGTATGCTCACCTGGGTCGTTAGGTCAGGGGTGTTGCTATATAAGCTCCCTGGACCTTCAGTTCAATGCCTGGCAACGTTGATATCAGAGCTAATCTGTAGTGCTCTTGTCTACTGATCCTGGTTCCTGCGTGATTAAGCTAAGTCCGCTTTCTTGCTTTTTGCTATTTGTTTTTGTTTGCATTTCTGTCCAGCTTGTTCATTATCTGTATCCTTTCCTTGCTGGAAGCTCTAGGGAGGCTGGAGTTCTCCCCCCGGGCCGTTAGACGGTTCGGGGGTTCTTGAATCTCCAGTGTGGAATTTTGTTAGGGTTTTTGTTGACCATATAAGTTATCTTACTACATTCTGCTATTAGTAAGCGGGCCTCTCTTTGCTAAACCTAGTTCATCTCTGTGTTTGTCATTTCCTCTTACCTCACCGTTATTATTTGTGGGGGGCTTGTATCCTACTTTTGGGGTCTATTCTCTGGAGGCAAGAGAGGTCTTTGTTTTCCTCTTCTAGGGGTAGTTAGTCCTCCGGCTGGCGCGAGACATCTAGCGACCAACGTAGGCATGTTCCCCGGCTACTTCTAGTGTTGGCGTTAGGAGTAGATATATGGTCAACCCAGTTACCACTGCCCTATGAGCTGGATTTTTGTACTTCGCAGACTTGCTGATATCTCTGAGACCCTCGCCATTGGGGTCATAACAGTTTGCCAGGCCTGTATTAAATGTTAAATGCATTGCAGAAGCGGGATTATAAGAAAGAAAGTTCTGAGGTTTTTTTTCTCTCTCTCGTTTTTTTTTCTTTTCCCCTTTAACTCTGAGTGGCTTGTGTTTGCTGCAGACATGAATGTCCAGACCTTGATTACAAGTGTGGACCAGCTTGCTGCTCGTGTGCAGGGCATACAAGATTATGTTATCAGAAATCCTATGTCAGAACCTAAGATACCGATTCCTGAACCATTTTCCGGAGACCGATTTAAATTTAGAAATTTCAGGAATAATTGTAAATTGTTTTTGTCCCTGAGACCCTGTTCATCTGGAGACTCCGCTCAGCAAGTAAAAATTGTTATTTCTTTTTTACGGGGCGACCCTCAGGATTGGGCCTTCTCGCTGGCGCCAGGAGATCCGGCATTGGCTGACATTGATGCGTTTTTTCTGGCGCTCGGTTTGCTTTATGAGGAACCCAATCTTGAGATTCAGGCAGAAAAAGCCTTGCTGGCGATGTCTCAGGGCCAGGACGAGGCCGAAGTGTATTGCCAAAAATTTCGGAAATGGTCCGTGCTGACCCAGTGGAACGAGTGTGCATTGGCTGCAAATTTTAGAAATGGCCTTTCTGAAGCCATTAAGAATGTGATGGTGGGTTTTCCCATTCCCACAGGTCTGAATGATTCTATGGCCCTGGCTATTCAAATCGACCGGCGGTTGCGGGAGCGCAAAACCGCAAATCCTCTCATGGTGTTGTCTGAACAGGCACCTGATTTAATGCAATGTGATAGAATCCTGACTAGAAATGAGCGGAAAATTCATAGACACCAGAATGGCTTGTGTTACTACTGTGGTGATTCTACACATGTTATCTCAGCATGCTCTAAATGTCTTACTAAGGTTATTAGTCCGGTCGCCAATGGTAATTTGCAACCTAAATTTATTCTATCTGTAACTTTGATTTGCTCACTGTCATCGTATCCTGTCATGGCGTTTGTAGACTCAGGTGCTGCCCTGAGCCTTATGGATCTGTCATTTGCCAAGCGCTGCGGATTTGTGCTTGAGCCATTGGAAAATCCTATCCCTCTTAGGGGTATTGACTCTACGCCATTGGCAAAAAATAAACCGCAGTTTTGGACACAGGTTACCATGTGCATGACTCCCGAACATCGGGAGGTAATACGTTTTCTTGTTCTACATAAAATGCATGATTTGGTTGTTTTGGGTTTGCCATGGTTACAGACCCATAATCCAGTCTTGGACTGGAAGGCTATGTCAGTGTCAAGCTGGGGCTGCCATGGAATTCACGGAGATTCCCTGCCCTTGTCTATTGCATCTTCTACGCCTTCGGAAGTTCCGGCGTATTTGTCTGATTATCAGGATGTCTTCAGCGAGTCTAAGTCCAGTGCACTGCCTCCTCATAGGGAATGTGACTGTGCAATAGATTTGATTCCTGGCAGTAAGTTTCCTAAGGGGAGACTGTTTAATCTGTCGGTACCTGAACATACCGCGATGCGTTCATATATCAAGGAGTCTCTTGAGAAGGGGCATATCCGTCCTTCTTCTTCCCCTCTTGGTGCGGGATTCTTTTTTGTGGCCAAAAAGGACGGATCTTTGAGGCCTTGTATTGACTATCGGCTTTTAAATAAGATCACTGTCAAATTTCAGTATCCTTTGCCGCTGTTGTCAGATTTGTTTGCCCGGATTAAAGGTGCCAAGTGGTTCACCAAGATAGACCTTCGTGGTGCGTACAACATTGTGCGCATTAGGCAGGGCGATGAATGGAAAACCGCATTCAATACGCCCGAAGGTCATTTTGAGTACTTGGTGATGCCATTTGGGCTCTCTAATGCACCTTCAGTTTTTCAGTCCTTCATGCATGACATTTTCCGGAAGTATCTGGATACATTTTTGATTGTTTATCTGGATGATATTCTGTTTTTTTCTGATGATTGGGACTCGCATGTGGAGCAGGTCAGGATGGTTTTTGAGATTCTGCGTGAAAATTCTTTGTTTGTAAAAGGCTCAAAGTGTCTCTTTGGTGTACAGAAGGTTCCCTTTTTGGGGTTCATTTTTTCCCCTTCTGCTGTGGAGATGGATCCAGTCAAGGTCCGAGCTATTCATGATTGGACTCAACCCTCGTCAGTTAAGAGTCTTCAGAAGTTCTTGGGTTTTGCTAACTTCTACCGTCGTTTTATCGCAAATTTCTCTAGCGTTGTTAAACCGCTGACGGATATGACCAAGAAAGGCTCTGATGTAGCTAACTGGGCTCCTGCTGCCGTGGAGGCTTTCCAGGAGTTGAAACGCCGGTTTACTTCGGCGCCTGTTTTGTGCCAGCCTGACGTCTCACTTCCCTTTCAGGTTGAGGTGGATGCTTCGGAGATTGGGGCAGGGGCCGTTTTGTCGCAGAGAGGCCCTGGTTGCTCTACTATGAGACCTTGTGCCTTTTTCTCTAGGAAGTTTTCGCCGGCAGAGCGAAATTATGATGTGGGCAATCGGGAGTTGTTGGCCATGAAGTGGGCATTTGAGGAGTGGCGTCATTGGCTCGAGGGTGCTAAGCATCGTGTGGTGGTCTTGACTGATCACAAATATTTGATGTATCTCGAGTCTGCTAAACGCCTGAATCCTAGACAGGCCTGCTGGTCATTGTTTTTCTCCCGTTTTGACTTTGTGGTCTCGTATTTACCAGGTTCTAAGAATGTGAAGGCCGATGCTCTGTCTAGGAGCTTTGTGCCTGATGCTCCTGGAGTCGCTGAACCTGAGGGTATTCTTAAGGAAGGAGTTATCTTGTCAGCTATTTCTCCAGATCTGCGACGTGTGTTGCAGAGATTTCAGGCTGGTAGGCCTGACTCTTGTCCACCTGACAGATTGTTTGTGCCTGCTAAATGGACCAGCAGAGTCATTTCCGAGGTTCATTCCTCAGTGTTGGCAGGGCACCCGGGAATTTTTGGCACCAGAGATCTGGTGGCCAGGTCCTTTTGGTGGCCTTCCTTGTCAAGGGATGTGCGGTCATTTGTTCAGTCCTGTGGTACTTGTGCTCGAGCTAAGCCTTGCTGTTCTCGTGCCAGCGGGTTGCTCTTGCCCTTGCCTGTCCCGAAGAGACCTTGGACACACATCTCTATGGATTTCATTTTGGATCTTCCGGTGTCTAAGGGCATGTCTGTCATCTGGGTGATATGTGATCGTTTCTCCAAGATGGTCCATCTGGTTCCTTTGCCTAAGCTGCCTTCCTCTTCTGATCTGGTTCCTGTGTTCTTCCAGAACGTGGTTCGTTTGCACGGCATTCCTGAGAATATTGTGTCGGACAGAGGATCCCAGTTTGTTTCCAGGTTCTGGCGATCCTTTTGTGGTAGGATGGGCATTGATTTGTCGTTTTCCTCCGCTTTTCATCCACAGACTAACGGACAAACGGAACGAACTAATCAGACTCTGGAGGCGTATTTGAGGTGTTTTGTCTCTTCTGATCAGGATGATTGGGTGACCTTCTTGCCGTTGGCTGAATTTGCCCTTAATAATCGGGCTAGTTCTGCCACCTTGGTTTCGCCATTTTTCTGCAACTCCGGTTTCCATCCTCGTTTTTCCTCGGGACATGTGGAGCCTTCTGACTGTCCTGGAGTGGATTCTGTGGTGGATAGGTTGCAGCGAATCTGGAATCATGTGGTGGACAACTTGAAGTTGTCACAGGAGAAGGCTCAGCGTTTTGCCAACCGCCGCCGCGGTGTGGGTCCCCGACTTCGTGTTGGGGATTTGGTATGGCTGTCTTCTCGATTTGTTCCTATGAAGGTCTCCTCTCCCAAATTTAAGCCTCGATTCATTGGTCCTTACAGGATATTGGAGATCCTTAATCCTGTGTCCTTTCGCCTGGATCTTCCGGTGTCGTTTGCCATTCACAACGTATTTCATAGGTCCTTGTTGCGGCGGTACGTTGTGCCTGTGGTTCCTTCTGCTGAGCCTCCTGCTCCGGTGTTGGTTGAGGGCGAGTTGGAGTACGTGGTGGAGAAGATCTCAGATTCTCGTCTCTCCAGGCGGAGGCTTCAGTACCTGGTCAAGTGGAAGGGCTATGGTCAGGAGGATAATTCCTGGGTGGTCGCCTCTGATGTGCATGCGGCCGATTTAGTTCGTGCCTTTCACGCCGCTCATCCTGATCACCCTGGTGGTCTTGGTGAGGGTTCGGTGACCCCTCACTAAGGGGGGGGTACTGTTGTGAATTTACCTTTTGGCTCCCTCTAGTGGCTACTAGTGATTTTACTCTGGGTATGTCTATCATCCCTTGTATGCTCACCTGGGTCGTTAGGTCAGGGGTGTTGCTATATAAGCTCCCTGGACCTTCAGTTCAATGCCTGGCAACGTTGATATCAGAGCTAATCTGTAGTGCTCTTGTCTACTGATCCTGGTTCCTGCGTGATTAAGCTAAGTCCGCTTTCTTGCTTTTTGCTATTTGTTTTTGTTTGCATTTTTGTCCAGCTTGTTCATTATCTGTATCCTTTCCTTGCTGGAAGCTCTAGGGAGGCTGGAGTTCTCCCCCCGGGCCGTTAGACAGTTCGGGGGTTCTTGAATCTCCAGTGTGGAATTTTGTTAGGGTTTTTGTTGACCATATAAGTTATCTTACTACATTCTGCTATTAGTAAGTGGGCCTCTCTTTGCTAAACCTAGTTCATCTCTGTGTTTGTCATTTCCTCTTACCTCACCATTATTATTTGTGGGGAGCTTGTATCCTACTTTTGGGGTCTATTCTCTGGAGGCAAGAGAGGTCTTTGTTTTCCTCTTCTAGGGGTAGTTAGTCCTCCGGCTGGCGCGAGACATCTAGCGACCAACGTAGGCATGTTCCCCGGCTACTTCTAGTGTTGGCGTTAGGAGTAGATATATGGTCAACCCAGTTACCACTGCCCTATGAGCTGGATTTTTGTACTTCGCAGACTTGCTGATATCTCTGAGACCCTCGCCATTGGGGTCATAACATTCTACACAGTAAAGGTACCGTTACACTAAACAACTTACCAACGATCACGACCAGCGATACGACCTGGCCGTGATCGTTGGTAAGTCGTTGTGTGGTCGATGGGGAGCTGTCACACAGACAGCTCTCTCCAGCGACCAACGATCAGGGGAACGACTTCGGCATCATTGAAACTGTCTTCAACGATGCCGAAGTCCCCGGGTAACCAGGGTAAACATCGGGTTACTAAGCGCAGGGCCGCGCTTAGTAACCCGATATTTACCCTGGTTACCATTGTATAAGTTAAAAAAAAAACAGTATATACTCACATTCCGATGTCTGTCACGTCCCCCGGCGTCAGCTTCCCGCACTGACTGTGTCAGCACCGGCCGTAAAGCAGAGCACAGCGGTGACTTCACCGCTGTGCTTTGCTTTACGGCCGGCGCTGACAGTCAGTGCGGGAAGCTGACTGCGGGGGATGTGACAGACATCGGAATGTGAGTATGTACTGTTTTTTTTTTTTAACTTTTACAATGGTAACCAGGGTAAATATCGGGTTACTAAGCGCGGCCCTGCGCTTAGTAACCTGATGTTTACCCTGGTTACAAGTGAACACATCACTGGATCGGAGTCACACACGCCGATCCAGCGATGACAGCGGGTGATCAGCGACCAAAAAAAGGTCCTGATCATTCCCTACGACCAACGATCTGCCAGCAGGGGCCTGATCGTTAGTCGCTGTCACACATAACGAGATCGTTAAGCGGGATCGTTGCTACGTCACCAAAAGCGTGACGTTGCAACGATATCGTTAACGAAATCGTTATGTGTGAAGGTACCTTAAGTACATTTGTTTGCTAAATAGTTAGGCTCACATGTGTACATTATAATACAACACGTGTGACTATGCGTATTGTAACATTTCTGCAGCATTACTTTATCATAGATCTTGATTATTTTAGCCACATAGCTGAGATTAAACTAAATCTTGATCTTGTTTTCATTCCCAGTCTTTTACGGTTGGCACATCAATCTGCATCTGTAAGTAGCAGCATTCCAATGGAGCGGGGACTGAAAAAAAGTGAGTGTTTGTCAGACATTGCTTTTATGCAAGTTTTGTGTTGATCCAAGTAAAATCAAGCTTCACTGCTCGCTTCTAATATCATTAGACATACATTTACACAACAGTTCACTGCTAAACCTCCTTTTATCACACTTCAAACTAACCTGAGCATCATATTGATGCCGGCATCTGAAAATATTTACCATTTGTTCTTATCAGGATGATCTTGTTAGCGATGTTTTCTCCTTTCAACATTAAAGACTGCTGTAAAAGATATAAATGGATGTAATGTCTGCATGTAAATCACATTGCTGCATTATGTATTGCAGTCTATGTGAGTGACTATGCACATTAGATTACTTTATTAGAATGCTTTATATTATAATGGTGTCAATCTGCCAAAACATTAATAAGAACCTATATTTAGCATAGTCATGTCATGAGTATCATCGCTTGTATCCTTGTTTCTTACACATATCCTTGTGTACAGTATATGATCCAGTAATAACTGCACTCTTTGCTGAACTTAGAGTCTGACTTTCCATATATATATATATATATATATATATATATATATATATATATATATATATATTGTACATATACATAAATATAAAGAGAAACCTGACCAGCACCTCCTAAGTGTGAACATGTGCAAGCTGCAAGACTGCATTATATAGAAAAAAGAAAGCACAGCAGCACTTAGGCCACGTGAAAACACTGAAAAACATTAAAAACATTGAATCTACATTTTTTACTCAAAAAATGTACTTACAGTAATAACTGAAAAATGAAGGTGCTTAGCGCATAAATTAGCCACTTCATGTGTGTCCATCAACCACAGCAAGGTGACCTCCCTCAGATGGTCCCTGTTCTACTGTATATGCCACTCTCGGGCTATCAACCTACATTTAACTGAACACTCATGTTTCTCCCGGGTTTAGCCTAAAATTTATGGGCAGGTAGAACTGATTACGGCTACATGCAGGTAGGAAGGGAGGAAGTTCCACAAAGTCAACTATCATTGCAGACCTCCATCAGTCGGGCCTTTATGGCAGAGTGGCCCGACAGAAGCCTCTCCTCAGTGCAAGACATATGAAAGCCCGCATAAAGTTTGCTAAAAAACACATGAAGGACTCCCAGACTATGAGAAATAAGATTCTCTGGTCTGATGAGACGAAGATAGACCTTTTGGTGATAATTCTAAGCGGTATGTGTGGTGAAAACCAGGCACTGCTCATCACCTGGCCAATACAATCCCAACAGTGAAACATGGTGGTGGCAGCATCATGCTATAGGGGTGTTTTTCAGCTGCAAAGACAAGACAACTGGTTGTCATTGAAGGAAACATGAATGCGGCCAAGTACAGAGATATCCTGGATGAAAACCTCCTCCAGAATGCTCTGGACCTCAGACTTGGCCAAAGCTTCACCTTCCAACAAGACAATGACCCTAAGCACACAGCTAAAATAACAAAGGAGTGGCTTTAGAACAATTCTGTGACCATTCTTGACTGGCCCAGCCAGAGCCCTGACCTAAACCCAATTGAGCATCTCTGGAGAGACCTGAAAATGGCTGTCCACCAACGTTCACCATCCAACCTGACGGAACTGGAGAGGATCCGCAAGGAAGAATGGCAGAGGATTTCCAAATACAGGTGTGAAGAACTTCTTGCATCATTCCCAAGAAGACTCATGGCTGTACTAGCTCAAAAGGGTGCTTCTACTCAATACTGAGCAAAGGGTCTGAATACTTATGACCATGTGATATTTCAGTTTTTCTTTTTTAATAAATTTGCAAAAATTACTACATTTCTGTTTTTTTCAGTCAAGATGGGGTGCAGAGTGTACATTAATGAGAAAAAAAATGAACTTTTTTGAATTTACCAAATTGCTGCAATGAATCAAAGAGTGAAAAATTGAAAGGGGTCTGAATACTTTCTGTACACACTGTAAATAGTGTTGGTGCAAGCTGCTATCTTGTAGGAGGCAACCTCATTCACTTAGCTGAAATCTTATAAGCAAAGTTCAAATTCAAAATAAAGATACAGTGGATATAAAAAGTCTACATTATTCCTGTTAAAATGGCAGTTTTTTGTCATAAAAAAGCATAACAAGTAGAATCTATTTAGAACTTTTTCCATCTTTAATGTTATCTATAATCTGTACAAAGAGAAGCAAAATGAATTGATTTTGAGACGGAAAACTAAAATGATGTGGCTGCATAAGTCTGAGATCCCTCTTATAATTGGAAATGTGGTTGACTTCAGCATTAGCCAATCACACTTAAACTCATGTTAAATAATTGTCAGAGCACAGCTGCCATAATTTACAGCAATTCTCATTAATCCCATATATTGTACAGTAAAGTACAGCTGTTCTAGTAGGATTTCCCAACTTTCCTTAGCTGCATTTTAAGGCAAAAGTCATGGTCTATAAATGGCTTACAATACAGCAAAGGGATCTCATTGTTGAAAGTTATCAGTCAGGAGAAGGATACAAAAAATTTACATGGCATTTGATAAACAATGGAACACTTTGAAGGCTATTATCAAGCAGTGGCTTAAATTTGACACAACAATGACTTTACCTAGAACTGTCCATCCCTCAAAAATTCATGGAAATACAAGAAGAAAATTATTCTGGGTGATTGCTAAGTAGCCTACAGAAACAGTAAGAAAGCTGCAGGAATTACAGGTAAGAACTGGTTGTGTTCTGCATGTGACAACAATCCCCCTTATTCTTCATATGTCTGGCTTGTGAGGTATAGCGTCAAGATGAAAGCCTTTTCTTACAAAGAAAAACATCTAAGCCTAAGCTATGTTTTTCCAAAAGTTACAAGTCTGCGAAAAGCATGTGGGAAAATGTGTTATGGTCTGATGAGACCAGAGTTTAACCCCTTCACCCCCAAGGGTGGTTTGCACGTTAATGACCGGGCCAATTTTTACAATTCTGACCACTGTCCCTTTATGAGGCTATAACTCTGGAACGCTTTGACGGATCTTGGCGATTCTGACATTGTTTTCTCGTGACATATTGTACTTCATGTTAAAGGTAAAATTTATTCGATATAACTTGCGTTTATTTGTGAAAAAAATGGAAATTTGGCGAAAATTTTGAAAATTTTGCAATTTTCCAACTTTGAATTTTTGTGCCCTTAAATCACAGACATATGTCACGCAAAATACTTAATAAGTAACATTTCCCACATGTCTACTTTACATCAGTACAATTTTGGAACCAAAATTTTTTTTTGTGACGGAGTTATAAGGGTTAAAAGTTGACCAGCAATTTCTCATTTTTACAACACCATTTTTTTTTAGGGACCACATCTCATTTGAAGTCATTTTGAGGGGTCTATATGATAGAAAATACTCAAGTGTGACACCATTCTAAAAACTGCACCCCTCAAGGTGCTCAAAACCACATTCAAGAAGTTTATTAACCCTTCAGGTGATTCACAGGAATTTTTGGAATGTTTAAATAAAAATGAACATTTAACTTTTTTTCACACAAAATTTATTTCAGCTCCAATTTGTTTTATTTTACCAAGGGTAACAGGAGAAAATGGACCCCCAAAGTTGTTGTACAATTTGTCCTGAGTACGATGATACCCCATATGTGGGTGTAAACCATTGTTTAGGCGCATGGCAGAGCTTGGAAGGGAAGGAGCGCCATTTGACTTTTCAATGCAAAATTGACTGGAATTGAGATGGGACGCCATGTTGCGTTTGGAGAGCCCCTGATGTGCCTAAACATTGAAACTCCCTACAAGTGACACCATTTTGGAAAGTAGACCCCCTAAGGAACTTATCTAGATGTGTGGTGAGCACTTTGACCCACCAAGTGCTTCACAGAAGTTTATAATGCAGAGCCGTAAAAATAAAAAATCATATTTTTTCACAAAAATGATCTTTTCGCCCCCAATTTTTTATTTTCCCAAGGGTAAGAGAAGAAATTGGACCCCAAAAAATGTTGTGCAATTTGTCCTGAGTACGCTGATACCCCATATGTGGGTGTAAACCATTGTTTGGGCGCATGGCAGAGCTTGGAAGGGAAGGAGCGCCATTTGACTTTTCAATGCAAAATTGACTGGAATTGAGATGGGACGCCATGTTGCGTTTGGAGAGCCCCTGATGTGCCTAAACATTGAAACTCCCTACAAGTGACACCATTTTGGAAAGTAGACCCCCTAAGGAACTTATCTAGATGTGTGGTGAGCACTTTGACCCACCAAGTGCTTCACAGAAGTTTATAATGCAGAGCCGTAAAAATAAAAAATCATATTTTTTCACAAAAATGATCTTTTCGCCCCCAATTTTTTATTTTCCCAAGGGTAAGAGAAGAAATTGGACCCCAAAAAATGTTGTGCAATTTGTTCTGAGTACGCTGATACCCCATATGTGGGTGTAAACCATTGTTTGGGCGCATGGCAGAGCTTGGAAGGGAAGGAGCGCCATTTGACTTTTCAATGCAAAATTGACTGGAATTGAGATGGGACGCCATGTTGCGTTTGGAGAGCCCCTGATGTGCCTAAACATTGAAACTCCCTACAAGTGACACCATTTTGGAAAGTAGACCCCCTAAGGAACTTATCTAGATGTGTGGTGAGCACTTTGACCCACCAAGTGCTTCACAGAAGTTTATAATGCAGAGCCGTAAAAATAAAAAATCATATTTTTTTCACAAAAATGATCTTTTTGCCCCCAATTTTTTATTTTCCCAAGGGTAAGAGAAGAAATTGGACCCCAAAAAATGTTGTGCAATTTGTCCTGAGTACGCTGATACCCCATATGTGGGTGTAAACCATTGTTTGGGCGCATGGCAGAGCTTGGAAGGGAAGGAGCGCCATTTGACTTTTCAATGCAAAATTGACTGGAATTGAGATGGGACGCCATGTTGCGTTTGGAGAGCCCCTGATGTGCCTAAACATTGAAACTCCCTACAAGTGACACCATTTTGGAAAGTAGACCCCCTAAGGAACTTATCTAGATGTGTTTTGAGAGCTTTGAACCCCCAAGTGTTTCACTACAGATTATAACGCAGAGCCGTGAAAATAATTTTTTTTTTTTTCTCAAAAATGATTTTTTAGCCCCCAGCTTTGTATTTTTACAAGGGTAACAGAATAAATTGGACCCCAAAATTTGTTTTCCAATTTGTCCTGAGTACGCTGATACCCCATATGTGGGGGGGAACCACTGTTTGGGCGCATGACAGAGCTCGGAAGGGAAGGAGCGCCATTTGGAATGCAGACTTAAATGGATTGGTCAGCAGCCGTCACGTTGCATTTGCAGAGCCCCTGATGTACCCAAACAGTACAAACCCCCCACAAGTGACCCCATATTGGAAACTAGACCTCCCAAGGAACTTATCTAGATGTGTTTTGAGAACTTTGAACCCCCAAGTGTTTCACTAAAGTTTATAGCGCAAAGCCGTGAAAATAAAAATTCTTTTTTTTTTCACAAAAATGATTTTTTAGCCCCCAGTTTTGTATTTTCACAAGGGTAACAGGATAAATTAGACCCCAAAAGTTGTTGTCCAATTTGTCCTGAGTACGCTGTTACCCCATATGTCGGGGGGAACCACTGTTTGGGCGCATGACAGAGCTCGGAAGGGAAGGAGCGCCATTTGGAATGCAGCCTTAAATGGATTGGTCTGCAGGCGTCACGTTGCATTTGCAGAGCCCCTGATGTACCCAAACAGTACAAACCCCCCACAAGTGACCCCATATTGGAAACTAGACCTCCCAAGAAACTTATCTAGATGTGTTGTGAGAACTTTGAACCCCCAAGTGTTTCACTACAGTTTATAATGCAGAGCCGTGAAAATAAAACATCTTTTTTTTCCCACAAAAATGATTTTTAGCCCCCCAAATTTTTATTTTCCTAAGGATAACAAGAGAACTTGGACCCCAGAAGTTGTTGTTCAATTTGTCCCGAGTACGCTGATAACACATATGTTGGGGTAAACCCCTTTTTGGGCGCACGGGAGAGCTCGGAAGGGAAGGAGCACTGTTTTACTTTTTCAACGCAGAATTGGCTGGAATTGAGATTGGACGCCATGTCGCGCTTGGAGAGCCCCTGATGTGCCTGGACAGTGGAAACCCCCCAATTCTACCTGAAACCCTAACCCAAACACACCCCTAACCCTAATCCCAACGGTAACCCTAACCACACCCCTAGCCCTGACACACACATAATTCTAATCCCAACCCTAATCCAAACGTAAATGTAATCCAAACCCTAACCCTAACTTTAGCCCCAACCCTAACTTTACCTCCAACCCTAGCCCTAACCCTAACCCTACCCCTAACCCTAAACGTGACTGAAATACGTGGCACTGAAATACGTGGCACTGAAATACGTGGCACTGAAATACGTGGCACTGAAATACGTGGCACTGAAATACGTGATACGTGGCACTTAAATACGTGGCACTGAAACACGTGGCACTGAAATACGTGGCACTGAAATACGTGGCACTGAAATACGTGGCACTGAAATACGTGGCACTGAAATACGTGATACGTGGCACTTAAATACGTGGCACTGAAACACGTGGCACTGAAATACGTGGCACTGAAATACGTGGCACTGAAATACGTGGCACTGAAATACGTGGCACTGAAATACGTGGCACTTAAATAAGTGGCACTGAAATATGTGATATGTGGCACTTAAATACGTGGCACTGAAATACGTGGCACTGAAATACGTGGCACTGAAATACGTGGCACTGAAATACGTGGCACTGAAATATGTGATACGTGGCACTTAAATACGTGGCACTGAAACACGTGGCACTGAAATACGTGATACGTGGCACTGAAATACGTGGCACTGAAATACGTGGCACTGAAATACGTGCAACTGAAATACGTGGTACTAAAATATGTGGCACTGAAATACGTGATACGTGGCACTGAAATACGTGGCACTGAAACACGTGGCACTGAAATACGTGATACGTGGCACTGAAATACATGGCACTGAAATACGTGGCACTGAAATACGTGGCACTGAAATACGTGGCACTGAAATACGTGGCACTATGACTGTCAAAAAATGTTCATTAAACGGTTAGGGGTGAGGTTAGGGGTAGAGTTAGGGTTAGGGTTTGGATCCCTTTATCACCTTGATGGTGGTGGGTGGCTTTTCAGTGTGTTTTCTGTTTTTTTCGATAAAAATGCATGCGTTTTTAACGCAAACAAACGCATGTGCTTAAAAACGCAAGAAAATACTGCAGGTTGTATTTCTGAAAATGAACGCATGCAGAAAAAAACCGCATGCGTTTGAAAACGCGACCAAACGCGTACAAAAAAAACGCATGCGTTTTCAATGTTAAATATAGGGAAAAAACGCATGCGTTTTTTTGTGCAAAAAACGCTGCAGACAAAAACGGAAGTGTGAAACCAGCGACGCTTTTTATAGCAAAAAAGTTTTTGCGTCTCCACATTTTGAGACCTATAATTTTTCCACATTTGCTCCACAGAGTCATGTGAGGTCTTGTTTTTTGCGGGACGAGTTGACGTTTTTATTGGTAACATTTTCGGACACGTGACCGTTTTTGATCGCTTTTTATTCCGATTTTTGTGAGGCAGAATGACCAAAAACCTGCTATTCATGAATTTCTTTTGGGAGAGGCGTTTATACCGTTCCGGGTTTGGTAAAATTGATAAAGCAGTTTTATTCGTCGGGTCAGTATGATTACAGCGATATCTCATTTATATCATTTTTTTTATGTTTTGGCGCTTTTATACGATAAAAACTAAAATATAGAAAAAATAATTATTTTGGTATCGCTTTATTCTCAGGACTATAACTTTTTTATTTTTTTGCTGATGATGCTGTATGGCAGCTTGTTTTTTGCGGGACAAGATGACGTTTTCAGCGGTACCATGGATATTTATATCAGTCTTTTTGATCGCGTGTTATTCCACTTTTTGTTCGGCGGTATGGTAATAAAGCGTTGTTTTTTGCCTCGTTTTTTTTTTTTTTTTCTTACGGTGTTTACTGAAGGGGTTAACTAGTGTGGCAGTTTTATAGGTTGGGTCGTTACGGACGCGGCGATACTAAATATGTGTACTTTTATTGTTTTTTTTTTTTAATTTAGATAAAGAAATGTATTTATGGGAATAATATTTTTTTTTTTTTTCATTATTTTGGAATTTTTTTTTTTTTTTTTTTTTTACACATTTGGAAATTTTTTTTTTTACTTTTTTACTTTGCCCCAGGGGGGGACAATACAGATCGGTGATCTGCCAGTTTGCATAGCACTCTGACAGATCACCGATCTGCGAGAAGTACAGGCTGCTTCACAGTGCCTGCTCTGAGCAGGCGTCTGTGAAGCCACCTCCCTCCCTGCAGGACCCGGATCCGCGGCCATCTTGGATCCGGGTCTGGAGCAGGCAGGGAGGGAGGTAAGACCCTCGCAGCAACGCGATCACATCGCGTTGCTGCGGGGGGCTCAGGGAAGCCCGCAGGGAGCCCTCTCCCTGCGCGATGCTTCCCTGCATCGCCGGCACATCGCGATCATGTTTGATCGCGGTGTGCCGGGGGTTAATGTGCCGGGGGCGGTCCGTGACCGCTCCTGGCACATAGTGCCGGATGTCAGCTGCGATATGCAGCCGATACCCGGCCGCGATCGGCCGCGCTCCCCCCGTGAGCGCGGCCGATCGGCTATGACGTACTATCCCGTCGGCGGTCATACGGGCCCACCCCACCTCGACGGGATAGTACGTCAAATGTCGGGAAGGGGTTAACTTTTTCATCATACACTGAAGAGCAGAAGGGTAACAATGTTTTGAACTTTTGACTTTCAGGCTCCATATCTCACCATCCTCTACTGCTTTGATAGTGAGACTCCCATCATTTTATAGACATTCATCTTGGCTATCTCATACATAAATTTGACTCGCAACTATTTAGCATATGATTAGTTAAGCAGATTGTTGTCATGTCACTGCTATGCTACTGTTTTGCTGCTGGTGGTGTAAAAATAATTTTCTTCCACAATACTGCAAAACACAACCTGTTCTCACATTCCCTAATAGTCCCTAATATTATTAGGTTGATTCCCAAGTGAAAGGTCATTGGTTCGAATCGAGGCGCTGTCAAGAAGATGATTTCCCAAGAATAGAGAAACAGCATCATCCAGGTCATCAATAGCAGTCTCTTGGCCAAGGAAATTGTCAAACTGCATCATGTGATTGTCATGACAGTTGGAAGAATACAAACTGAAGTCTGTCCATCCATTCAGAAGCCAAAAGTTGGACATCCAGGCAAAATATCGAAGTTAACAAGTTGGCTCATCCCAAGGTATATCAGTTCTGGCATGACAAACATGGCAGTGGAGGTGGTTTGTATGGTTCATAATAGTGAGATCACAGACATCGCTGCAAGCACCATTTGATGCACATTTCACAAGTTTGGAATGGTGGCCCGAAAAAAGGTGAAGAAGCGACAGCTTCAATATTGTCATAAGAAGTGTTGGTTTGAGTTTGCAAACAAGTACAGAAAGTGGACATTTAAAGATATGAAATGGGTGATTGGAAGTGATGAAATGAAAGTCAATAGACTAGGCTCTGATAGGTGCAAATGGGTCTGAAAGAAACAAAGGAAAAAAGGGCTAACAGATTGAGAAATAGAAGGACATGTCAAGTTCAGTGGAGTAAGCCTGATGATATGGGGTTGTTTCACAGCCAAAGGCATTGGACACTTGACCAGGATTGATGATGGTCTCAATACTGAGCTATATGTGGGTATCCTACAAGATGAGTTACTTTGTACACTCAAGTACTATGGGTATGAAAAGGACAACATCGTGTTCCAACAGAACAACAATACGTCGAGATTGGTTCCATGACAATGAAGTAGATGTGCTGGATTGGCCCCCACAGTCCCCAGACCTCTACCAATCAAATATTTGTGGATAGAATTGAAGAAAAAACTGTATATATACGTAAGTGAGTCGACTAGTATGCACCAACATTGGGACACATAGAAGAGACATGAGATCAAATTTCAGTAGACACATATTTGAATGTGTTCACAAACAATCCCAATTAAGATGCTGCGCTAGATCATAGGTAGAAACTAAAAAGAAAGTATTGAAATACCTCTGTGTAATGTGGCTGATGTGTCCGAAGTCTCACTGACACGTGACTGATGTAGTTGCTTCTGTTGCAATGGTACCGTCTATGCCGCTGAGGGTGAAGACGACGTTAACAGTACAAAAAGAGAGGGAGCATCCTCCTGTAGATGAAAAATCCCCTGCACTCTCGTTGCTGTGATGGATGGCAGGCAGCCTCGGCCGATGGCGCCGCTGTGTAGTAGCGTAACGAGCGGGCTGTGTGGTTTAGTGGTGACGTCACCTGTATTGACGGACACTCACAGGGGCCAATCCTGACGCGTTTCGAGTGACCCGTCCCTCTTTCTCAAGGTATCATATTTTACATATTTGAATGTGATCGAGAGCATGCCCAGAAGGATTCAGGCAGTGTTAAAAGCCAAAAGTGGATTTACAAAATACTAACAAAATAATAAAAATTACAATTTTGATTTTGAGGAGCAACACCATAACAATGCAGTGATCATATGCTAAATAGTTGCAATTTAAATTTAAGTATGAGATATCCAAGATGATTGTCTATAAAATGATGGCTGTCTCATGTTCAAGGCAGAAGTGGATAATAAGATATGGAGCCTGAAAGTCAAAAGTTCAAAACATTGTTACATTTTTGCTCTTCATTGTACTTCCAAAAGGTATGTGTGGCACAAAGCCAATGCTGTGCATCACCAAAAGAACACCATACCCAAGTGAAGCCTGTAGGAGGCAGCATTATGCTTTAAGTCTGTTGTTCAGAAGCTGGAACTGTGGTTTTAGGCTATGTGCACACTTTGCGGCGTGCTCTGCGGGTTCTCCCACAGCGGATTTGATAAATCTGCAGGGCAAACCCGCTGCAGTTATCCCTGCAGATTTATCGCGGTTTGTTCCGCTGTTTCCGCTGCGGGTTTCCGCCTATACTATTGATGCTGCCTATGCAGCAATATGCAGCATCAATAGTAATGTTAAAAATAATAAAAATTGGTTATACTCACCCTCTGACGTCGCGATCTCCTCGGCGCTGCACTCGGCGGTTTGGTTCCAAAGATGCTGTGCCGAGAAGGACCTTCGTGACGTCACGGTCATGTGACCGCGGCGTCATCACGGTCATGTGACCGTGACGTCACCGCAGGTCCTGTTTGCACAGCAACTGAGACCGGGGACGGCCGCGTGCAGCGCTGAGAGGTGAGTATAGCATCATTTTTTATTTTAATTCTTTTTTTTTTTTACACTATTTATGCTTCCCAGGGCCTGGAGGAGAGTCTCCTCTCCTCCACCCCGGGTAGCAACCGCGCATTATCCGCTTACTTCCCACAACGTGGGCACAGCCCCATGCGGGAAGTAAGCGGATCAATGCATTCCTATGGGTGCAGAATCGCAGCGATTCTGCACAAAGAAGTGACATGCTGCGGGTTGTAAACCGCTGCGTTTCTGCGCGGTTTTTCCCGCAGCATGTGCACTGCGGTTTGCGGTTTCCATAGGGTTTACATGTTAATGTAAACGCTATGGAAACTGCTGCGGACCCGCAGCATCAAAATCGCCGCAGATCCGCGGTAAAAACCGCAAAGTGTGAACATGGCCTTAGTCAAGGTGAATACAATTGTGAACAGTTCCCAATATCAGTCAATTTTGCATCAAAACGTTCAGGCTTCTACTAAAAAGCTGAAGATGAAGAAGAATTTCACCTTTTTGTATGATAATGGCCTTAAGAGTACCTCCAAATGAATGGCTTCCCCAGAAGAAAATCAGTGTTTTGGAATGGCACAGCCAGAGCCCAGACTTAAATCCAGTTGAATCCAATTGAAAATCTGTGGGTTGACCTGAGGACACAGGAGATACCCTTGCAATCTGACAGACTTGGAGCGCTGCTGCAAGGAAGAGTGGTTAAAGAATACCAATTTTAGATATGCCATGCTTTTAGACTGCCACCCAAAAAGACTGAGTGTTGTCATAAATTCAAAGGGTAGTTCAATAAAGTATTAGTTTGTGGGTGCTTATATTTATGCAACCATATTATTTAAGTTATTCAGTTTTCTTCTTCCTGCTGAATTTTGGAGGATTTCTAAGTCCTCTTTTTGTGGTTTTAACTGTTTAGTGATAGGATTCGCAAGTGTAAGGACTCGTGACATGGGTTGCGAGCTTCCATATTTTGGACATTATATCAACTAATACCTCACATATATATATATATATATATATATATATATATATATATATATATATGTGTGTTTTTTTAACTTTATTTATCTTTCAGGGTGCAGTTGGGCCCATGTGGCTCTGTACACTGTGGCATCTGTTCACACAGGATGCATTTGGGTTAGCACTGGGCAGCCAGTCTCATCTAAAAGTATGGGCGTCACTTATAGGCTGTAAGCCTGATGCGCTGCATTACTTGCATGTGAACAGAGCCGCATACCTATTATTTTTTGTGCACTAATATACCAAATAGCCACCCCCTCCATGGATTGGTAGGTTGAGAGTGGCTGTTTCATTGGTATTGCTGTACCTGTGTTGCCGCCATATTTAATTGGGTCCTCTGCACGCTGAAAGTGCATTTGTTTGGAGGTCTGGGCAGGTAAGCATATCTGCCTTTTTTCTGGTGGTTTTTGAATAATTTTGGAGGATTTCTAAGTCCTCTTTTTGTGGTTTTAACTCTTCTTCCACCTGAAAAGATTTTGTTTCTAAACTGAATTGTACTATGGTGTTATAAAAGGTGGATAAAGTTCTGAAATGATTCTCTGTGGTATGATTTTTTTACATGACCAAAACCTGAAATAATAAAAAGGAGGGTAAACTTTATATCCGCTGTATATCTGTTGGCACACATCTTTGTTATGTGATGCTTTCTTTCTTTCATTCTTTCTTTCTTTCTTTCTTTCTTTCTTTCTTTCTTTCTTTCTTTCTTTCTTTCTTTCTTTTTCTTTCTTTCTTTTCTTCCTTTGTTCCTCTCTCCATATCTATATGTGTCTTTTTAACTTACAAGTTCAAAATATGTTAAAATGTGTATATACTTATTAAAAAAATTATATATATATATATATATACACAGACATATATATAGTTCTGCCTTTCTCTATAAATAAAGTGGAGTATGTGCCTCCTCATTTTAGCTTTCCACACAGCGTATCTCAGCCTATAACATACAGCTATAATTATAATGCATCTCACGGTCTGGTTAGTCAGTTTCAAACCTGAAGTTCCTTGAAGTTTCATGATTTAGACATACTGATTCATTAAAATAATACTTCATAGCCTGCGACACATATATGTGCCGGACTTGATTTAGTCAGAAGAAAACGTCCCGCACTTCACATGTGTTTGCATGGTTTTTGTTGCAATTGGCATCCTACTAATATTTGTGTGTTTTGTAAATTCTATTAGCGCTTGTAAGGCTGTCACATAGCACCCTTGGGAACTGGTGCCCTCATGAAGCACAATTACAATGAGAATATCTCATTATCTCATTGGCTTTAGCTTACTGTTCTGTTACCATGGTATCAAATACACAGAGGAGTCTGAAAGTAAGAGCTCTGCTAACAAAGAACATATCCTTGTACAATGACATCAGATCATGTTAGACAGGATAGACTTAATTAAATACCCCCTGAAGTAGGACAAAAATATAAAAGTCATATGTAGTTTTGGCTTACAACAGAACAGAGTATTGTTTTGCAAACAAAGTAGTTAAAATAATTGTCACTGGTCTCATCAAACATTAACATTTATTCACAGAGAATATAAATGGATCAGGAAATTCCGCAGACATGATGGTATAGCGCAGTGGTTATTATGCACCGAATAATCTCTGAGAATTAAAACAAGATTTACTTGGTATTTTTAAATTGTTGAATTTAATTTTCTGCAATTGTCCGAACGTAGTTGGCCAATAGAAGGATGAAATACTGACTGTCGGTTTGTCGATTTCAATCTGTTGAGTAACACAGTATAATTATATTTGATCTTGTTTTTGTTAAAAAGTGTACTTCTGGTTCTTATCTGTGATTGGGCAGCACAATCTATCTATCTATTAGGCAGCACGGAGGCTCAGTGGTTAGCACTGTAGCCTTGCAGCTCTGGGGTCCTGGGTTCAAATCCCACCAAGGACAATATCTGCAAGGAGTTTGTATATTCTCCCCGTATTTGCGTGGGTTTCCTCTGGGTTCTCCAGTTTCCTTCCAAAGACATGCTGATAGGGAATTTAGATTGTGAGCCCCAATGGGGGACAGTGATGGAAATGTCTGTAAAACACTGTGCAATAAGATAGCGATATAATAAATAAATAAATCTATCTGTATGTTGTCTGCCTAACTATCTGTGCATGCAATGGCTTTGAATACAGTGGGTACAAAATCTGGATTCCCCCCCTTCCCAGGTGTAGAAAGACAACTAATATTTAATAGGCACTTCATATGGGAAAGCATAAAGGCTCAACGTAATGCTCCCCGCAACACATTAACCTAGTGCTCTGCTTTGACAAAAACACCAGAATTAAGATGCCATTGCAACTACATCAATCCCTATAGTTATGCTCTTTAAAGAACATGCTTCAGACATGAAGAAGAAATAGAGAAAAACGTGCATGACAACCAGTATTCCTAGAACTACACCATCTCCTATACTACAAACCTTTCTAGTTAGGCTGCAAAGCATTTTTGTTCTTGTATCATTGGACATGCAGTGGGGAAAATAATTGGGAAGATGTCTGTAATTTTTATCGTAGGAACACTTCAACTGTGAGAGACAGAATATTAAAAGAAAATGTAAAAAATCGCATTGTATGATTTTTACATACCGTAATTAATTTGCATTTTATTGCATGAAATAAATATTTGATACAATAGAAAAACAGAACCTTATATTTGGAGCATAAACTATTGTTTGAAATTAGAGGTCAGACATTTCCTGTAGTTCTTAACCAAGTTTTCACACACTGCAGCAGGGATTTTGGCCCACTCCTACACACAGTTGTTCTCCAGATCTTTCAGGTTTTCGGGGCTGTCATTGGGCAACATTGAGTTTCAGCTCCCTCCAAAAAATTTCTATTGGGTTCAGCTCTGTAATCTGGCTAGGCCACTCCAGGACTTTGAAATGCTTCTTACGGAGCCACTCCTTAGTTGCCTTGGCTGTGTGTTTTGGGTCATTGTCAGGCTGAAAGACCCAGCCATGACCCATCTTCAATGCTCTCATTGAGGGAAGGAGGTTGTTGGAAAAATTCTTGCGATAGATACATAACCCCATCCATCCTCCCTTCAATATGGTGCAGTCCTACTGTCCCCTTTTCAGGAAAGCACCCCCAAAGTTGGATGTTTCCCACATCATGCTTCATGGTTGGGTTGGTGTTCTTGGGGTTGTATATATATTTCTTCTTCCTCCTAACACGGCGAGCTGAGATACCAAAACGTTCTATTTTGGTCTCATTTGAACACATGACCTTTTCCCATGCCTGCTCTGGCTCATCCAGATGGTCATTAGTGAACTTATAACAGACCTGGACATGTGATGGCGTCGTAAGCAGGGGAACCTTGAATACCCTGCAGGATTTTAATCCATGACGGCATAGTGTGTTATGAATGGTAATGTTTGAGACTGTGGTCCCAACTCTCTTCTGTTCATTGACCAGATCCTCCCATGTAGTTCTGTTATGATTCCTGATCTTTCGCAGAATCATCCTTACCCCATGAGGCAAGATCATGCATGGAGCTCCAAACCAAGGAAGATGGACAGTCGTCTTGTGTTTCTTCTATTTTCTATATCCAAGAAGTATTGTTTCTCCTTGTGGAGATTGACATGCTAGATATCCTAAATCATGTGACAAGGCTCGTTAAACTGTTGACATTGACTTTTAGGATTGCTACTTCCAATAGGTGGCACTAGAGTTCTAGTCCTCTTCCTGTCTGAAGAGACAACTTGCACATTTCTCAGAGGAGCATTGCGGCTCTAAGTCTTCTCATCCTGGCATGCTTAGCATGTCAATCTCCGCAAGGAGAAACGATACTTCTTGGATATCGGCCAGACGCCTCTCATTCAGCCAAACCAGATCTCCACTTTGCACTGACGAGGGGCAGTACCCCGAAACACAGTGTCTGCAAATTGAGATTCTGGTTTGGCTTTTATCCTAAGTCATGTGAAAAGGCTCGTTAAAGGGTTGACATTGACTTTTAGGATTGCTACTTCCAATAGGTGGCACTAGATTTCTAGTCTTTCTCCTCTCTTAAGAGACAATTTGTTCTATTTTTCTAATAATTTCACCAACATTTGTTGCCTTCTCATGTAGCTGCTTGTCTATTGTCCTGTATTATCATCCCAGCCTTGTGCAGGTCTACAATTTTGTCCCCGGTGTCCTTAGACAGCTCTTTGACCTTGGCCATGATGGAGAGGTTGTAGTGTGATTGACTGTGTGGACAGGTGTCTTTTATACAGGTAGCAAGCTCAAACAGGTTCAATTAATACAGGTAATGAATTCAGTGTAGGAGGCTTCTTAAAGAAAAACTAACAGATCTGTGAGAGCCAGAATTCTTGCTGACTTGTAGGTGATCAAATACTTATTTCATGCCATAAAATGTAATGTATTTATTTAAAAATCATACAATGAAGTTTTCTGGATTTTAATTTTTGATTCTATCTCTCACAGTTGAAGTTTACCTACGATAAAAATTACAGACCTCTCCATTCTTTGTAGATGGGAAAACTTGAAAAATCGCAGTGTACCAAATACTAATGTTCCTCATCATTCATCATATTATTGTGAAATTAACTAGTTCTATGGCTCCACCCAGAGACGGTATGGGTTGGTAAGACATAAACTATGATTTCAGATTTTTATACTATTGCTACAGTATGTGTGTGTATATATATATATATCGCGTATATATATATCGCCTATAATAACTAAAAGAAATAATACAATAATATCAAAACAATACATGATCTACATAAAAAATAACCTACTTTATAAATATTTTCTATGTTTCCGTTTGTAATATATTAAGTGGCACCATGGCTCTCTTTAACTCTTCATGTCTGGCTCTATGATTCTAGCATTACAAATTCCAGAAATCACTTTGTTTTCCCTTGAGAATATCAGGTGACTTAATGTGACAATAATGACATCCCTAGTGGTGTTAATTGATTTTGTCCTAGTAGAGAGGATAATTTGGCGTCCTTAGTGCTTTTAGATCATGGGGACTGATTGTATGCCAAGGTAGTATTACTGTTAATGAACAGAAAAGACACTGTCCTCTTTAAAAGACAGTATGCTAATTATAACAAATAGACTATGGAGAGCCATAGGTCATTTAATTTTTAAAGAAAGTAAACCTTATACTCTTTACATATAGTAGAGCTAATTGATTGAAATTTGTAAATGAGATAATTTGCTGACCTGACACATTTAATAAAGGGTAATTAAAAGTATCATTAACAACACATTTGGAAACTACGATAAATAGGATTTATATGAACAGCAATAACATATAGATAGTAAAATATTGCTTTACAATACACAGGAATACAATACTAAGCAATACAATTGGACTATAAACATTAGAGAAGAATTATATGATATTGCAAATCCACACTAATGTGTATGGGTGGTGTACCTATTCTCCTCGTGCAACGATGAAGGTCAAAAGGGTATCAGGAATGCTGGTGGAGTTGGCAGGAAAAGCTGTTTCCTCAGAGAACATTTGGTCAATGTGCCGTGTGGCCATCTCTGGGCCAATCTGATTCCATATTATGGGCCCATTGTGTGGTCTATTTATGTGGCTCCATATTCTTTCCTAAAATATGCTATAGAAGATGAGACAATCTACTTAAAAAATCTGTATAAGCTTAAGCAATTCTGTAAGAAGATTTAAACTAAGATGTAACCAAATGGCAGTGCGGAGGTAAAAAAGCCAACCAACAACTTGTACAGTTACAACTAGAGTGTCAGAAACACTAAATATTGATGGGGTTTCCACTTTCAGCATTTGGCCTTTACTGGCCAGCACTATGTTAATATGATAAACATCAGAAGGTGCTCACTGTCCCCGAGTCCAGCACCAGCTCTCTGCTGCTGCTCCAGTATCTGTTTACTGGCTGAAGCCGTGATGTTCCAACTACAGTGCATATCTGTGTTGCAAACAAATACCGAGCTCAGCGACTCGTACAGTCCATCAGCTTAGAGATTGCCTGCAGTGGTGATAGCGCTGTAGTCGTGATGTCACCACTGCAGAAAATACACAATGACTAGTTGATAGCAGGCGTTGTACCCACGGAGAGTGAATACCAACTTATTTTAATACCTCACTGGCAGACAGAGGACAAAACCCTAAAAACAGAAAAGCCTTTAAAACAAAAAATATTATCTATCTATATAATCGTCTAAGGGGTACTTTTGTCTGTTTGTCTGTCTGTCTGTTTGTTTGTCTGTAACGGAAATCCCGCGCTGCTGATTGGTCGCGGCCGGCAGGCGGGTACAGTCTGTCCGCAAATTCGCTCCTCCACACTCCCCTCCAGTCAGCGCTCACACAGGGTTAATGTCAGCGTTAACGGACCGCGTTATGCCGCGGTGTAACGCACTCTGCTAACGCTGCTATTAACCCTGTGTGACCAACTTTTTACTATTGATGCTGCCTATGCAACATCAATAGTAAAAAGATCTAATGTTAAAAATAATTTAAAAAATTAAAAATCGTGCTATTCTCACCTTCCGTCGTCCACCGATGCGCGCGATGCTGCCGCCAGCTTCCATTCCCAGTGATGCAGTGCGAAATTACCCAGATGACTTAGCGGTCTTGCGAGACCGCTAAGTCATCTGGGTAATTTTGCAATGCATCACTGGGAATGGAAGCTGGCGGCAGCATCACGCGCATTGGGACAGCTTTGGTGGATGCCGGAGGGTGAGTATATAACTTTTTTTATTTAAATTATTTTTTTTAACAAGGATATGGTGCCCACACTGCTATACTGTATAGTACTTGGGCTGTGTTATATACTGCATGGGCTGTGCTATATATTACGTGGGCTGTGTTATATACTACGTGGCTGCTATATACTACGTGGGCAGTGTTGTATACTGCATGGGCTGTGTTATATACTACATGGGCAGTGTTATATACTACGTGGGCTGTGTTATATACTGCAAAGGCTGTGCTATATATTACGTGCGCTGTGTTATATACTACATGGCCTGTATTATATACTACATGGCTGCTATATACTACGTGGCTGCTATATACTACGTGGCTGTGTTATATACTACGTGGCTGCTATATACTACGTGGCTCCTATATACTACATGGCTGTGCTATATACTACGTGGCTGTCTGTGTTACGTGGGCTGTGCTATATACTATGTGGCTGCTATATACATACATACATACATACATATTCTAGAATACCCGATGCGTTAGAATCGGGCCACCATCTAGTACCTAATTAAAGGCAATGCATCTTCTTCAGGCCATTATTTTTTTTAAATTAGTTAATAAACATAGCTAAGGCACCATATTACAGAACTGTACAACACATTCTGTAAAATATATATGTATACAGAACATATATATATATACAGTGTGGAAAAAAATACTGTAAAGTAAGTGTGGTTTTAAAACTAGAAGTGCTAGTTGTTTAATTTTATCAATTACCAAATGCACAGAAAATAAACTAACCTAAATTAAATCAGTATTTGGTGTGACATGGGTTTTGAAGGTACACTTGCACTTGAAGGAATTTGGTGGGAAATTGTTCAAAACCTCTTTTGAGAACTAACCGCAGATATACTGTCCTGTTATTCAATCCCAGACAGAATCGCTGATGTTGAAATCAAGGCTCTGTGGGGTCCATATTGTCACTTCCAAGCCTTGTTTACACTGACATTAGTTACATGTCCTGTTGCAGAATAAATTTGGAACGATTCAGCTGCCTCGCTGATGATATTGCATGATGCTTGAGTATCGGTCTGTATTTGTCAGTATTGAGGAGACCATTAATTCTAACCAAATAATCAAGTGCATTTACTGAAACTTGAAAGGAACTTCCACTATGCTTCACTGTTTCCTGCAGACACTCATTACACCACATTCCAGCCCAAACTACCTTCTGTTACAGCCACAAATAACCCCTGGCAAAAATTATTGAATCACCGGCCTTGGAGGATGTTCATTCAGTTGTTTAATTTTGTAGAAAAAAAACAGATCACAGACATGGCACAAAACTAAAGTCATTTCCAATGGCAACTTTCTGGCTTTAAGAAACACTAAAAGAAATCAAGAACAACAAATGTGGTAGTCAGTAATAGTTACTTTTTTTAACCAAGCATAGGGAAAAAATTATGGAATCACTCAATTCGGAGGAAAAAATTATGGAATCATGAAAAACAAATAAACAAAAAGCACTTCAAAACATCAGTAGTATTTTGTTGCACCATCGCTGGCTTTTATAACAGCTTGCAGTCTCTGAGGCATGGACTTAATGAGTGTCAAACAGTACTCTTCATCAATCTGGCTCCAACTTTCTCTGATTGCTGTTGCCAGATCAGCTTTGCAGGTTGGAGCCTTGTCATGGACCATTTTCTTCAACTTCCACCAAAGATTTTCAATTGGATTGAGATCCGGACTATTTGCAGGCTATGACATTGACCTTATGTGTCTTTTTTCAAGGAATGTTTTCACAGTTTTTGCTCTATGGCAGGATGCAATATCATCCTGAAAAATGATTTAATCATCCCCAAACATTCTTTCAATTGATGGGATAAGAAAAGTGTCCAAAATATCAACATAAACTTGTGCCTTTATTGAAGATGCAATGACAGCCATCTCCCCAGTGCCTTTACCTGACATGCAGCCCCATATCATCAATGACTGTGGAAATTTGCATGTTCTCTTCAGGCAGTCATCTTTATAAATCTCATTGGAACGGCACCAAACAAAAGTTCCAGCATCATCATCTTGCCCAATGCAGATTTGCGATTCATCACTGAATATGACTTTCATCCAGTCATCCACAGTCCATGATTGTTTTTCCTTAGCGCATTGCAACCTTATTTTTTTCTGTTTAGGTGTTAGTGATGGCTTTCGTTTAGCTTTTCCGTATGTAAATCCCATTTCCTTTAGGCGGTTTCTTACAGTTCGGTCACAGACGTTGACTCCAGTTTCCACCCATTCATTCTTCTTTTGTTTTGTTGTGCATTTCCTGTTTTGGAGACTTATTGCTTTAAGTTTCCGGTCTTGACGCTTTGATACCTTCCTTGGTCTACCAGTATGTTTGCCTTTAACAACCTTCCCATGTTGTTTGTATTTGGTCCAGATTTTGGACACATCTGACTGTGAAGAACCAACATCTTTTGCAACATTGTGTGATGATTTACCCTCTTTTAAGAGTTTGATAATCCTCTCCTTTGTTTCAATTGACATCTCTCATGTTGGAGCCATGATTCATGTCATTCCACTTGGTGCAACAGCTCTCCAAGGTGCGGTCACTCCTTTTTAGATGCAGACTAACGAGCAGATCTAATTTGATGCAGGTGTTATTTTTGGGTAGGAAAATTTACAGGGTGATTCCATAATTTTTTCCTCAGAATTGAGTGATTCTATAATGTTCCCCCTATGCTTGGTTAAAAAAAGTAACTATTACTGACTACCACAATTTTTTGTTCTTGATTTCTTTTAGTGTTTAGTAAAGCCAGAAAGTTGCCATTTGAAATGACTTTGATCTTGTGCCATGTCTGTGATCTGCTTTTTTTCTACAAAATTAAACAACTGAATGAACATCCACCAAGGCCGATGATTCCATAGTTATTGTCAAGGGTTGTATTTCAGATTTTGACTTATCAGTCTGGAGCATCTGCACAGCTGTGTTGCTTGGCATTCATTCCATTTTGAAGGATTGGTATTTGGACACAACCCTTCCATGAAGATCACTTCTGGCCAGACTTCTCCAAACTGGGTCCCTCTGGTTGCTGCCAGTTGATGGCACCGCTTGACATCTTCCTGTTTCGAAGGGAAAAAGTATAATATGTCTTTCATCTGCTGCACTATTTCTTTGGCTGACCATTGCGTTAATGTTCCTCAACATTGCTCATCTCTTGGTGCTCTCAAAAGCACAGATAGATACTTCTCCATCATTCAGTTCCATCAGGGAGTCATATGATTGGCTCAAAATTATGTACTTTGCTTCAGAGGCACAATGACGTGTGTGAATAAAGCCGTCCGCATGCACAAAATTTCCAGAAGGCTGGCTGGTGATGACATCGGCTCTTGCAAATCAAAGTACAAAGGTTATAATAACATGTAGACAGGGACAACTAGTCTGGGGAAACAAACGTCCCATCGCCTAGTCAATGGGGTTCATTTACATATGATAAACAAACTTTAGAAATACTTTTTCTAAATATCTGTTTATGTGTCCAATGTAACAAAGGGTTTATTAGGCAGGAAATGTATACAGAAAGATACAACTGCTTGTGGTTTGGGGGGCATGAGGGACCTGTCAAGTTCCCTTTAACAGGAGAAGGAAATTCCATAGAGGATCCGTGGTTATTTTTTCTAAGATGTTTGGAGCAAAATACTGCAGAGTTCATTCAAAAGTTATGTATAATTGTACTTAGAAGAAGTGATACTTGAAGGCAAATGGTGGTCACACCAAGCATTGATTTGATTTAGACTTCTCATTTGTTAATTATTTATTTATATAGCACCATTAATTCCATGCTTTGCATATTGTTAACTAAGAAAAATAATCTATTATCACCTCTATTTTTTAAATCACTCTTAATCTAAAGTTTCTACATACTATATATATATATATATATTTTATATATATATATTTATATATATATATATATATATATATATATATATATATATATGTCAATCTCGTAGAGACACAGCTGACCGCACCACCGCTTCCTGAAATAGCCGAGCCTGCTCACCTGCAGTGGAAGCCGACCGCCGGATCCCGGGTGCTATAGCCGAAGACACACGCTGAACATTCCAATGATGAAGAAAAAAGGCAGCACTCACCGATCCTCCGAGTCAGGTAACTTTATTAGCTTACAACAACATCTTCACGGCCGGGGGTGTAGAGAGTGTGCAAAGCCAGACGAAGGCCGTTTCGTGCCTGTCGGGCGCTTCTACGGGTCAGTAGAAGTGCCCGACAGGCGCGAAACGGCCGTCGTCTGGCTTTGCACACTCTCTACATCCCCGGCCGTGAAGATGTTGTTGTAAGCTAATAAACTTACCTGACTCGGTCGATCGGTGAGTGCTGCCTTTTTTCTTCGTCATTGGAATATATATATATATATATATATATATATATATATATATATATACACAGTATATACACATGTATATATATGTATATATAAATACACTGCTCAAAAAAATAAAGGGAACACTTAAACAACAGAATATAACTCCAAGTAAATCAAACTTCTGTGAAATCAAACTGTCCACTTAGGAAGCAACACTGTTTGACAATCAATTTCACATGCTGTTGGGCAAATGGAACAGACAACAGATGGAAATTATTGGCAATTATCAAGACACACTCAATAAAGGAGTGGTTCTGCAGGTGGGGACCACAGACCACATCTAAGTACCAATGCTTTCTGGCTGATGTTTTGGTCACTTTTGAATGTTGGTTGTGCTTTCACACTCGTGGTAGCATGGATGAACTCTACAACCAACACAAGTAGCTCAGGTAGTGAAGCTCATCCAGGATGGCACATCATTGCGAGCTGTGGCATCCCTGTGCCCTTGTCTCCTCCACTCCTCCTTATCCACTATTTTATCAGCGCTTCATGCGGATATTGTTCCATGTGGGTTCCACCTGCACCAGGCTCAGGTTGTATGAGTTCATCTGACCTCCCCATTCAGGGGATTACTCTATGGTTTCGATAAAAGCTCACCCTGGCCTCTAAAGAGGAAGGTTTCTTTATACCACTCTGCCTAACAGGGGATTGTGGTGCTCCTATTATATTTCTTCCATCTACTCATTCCTCTTTATTTTTGAGCAGCGCTGGTTTCAATGTTTGAGCTGCACTATTTGAGACCATAGGTCTTCTCATTGTTAGCGTTGAGCGATACCTTCCGATATTTGAAAGTATCGGTATCGGATTGGATCGGCCGATATCCAAAAAATATTGGATATCGCCGATACCGATACCCGATACCAATACAAGTCAATAGGACACAAATATCGGAAGTGATCCTGGATGGTTCCCAGGGTCTGAAGGAGAGGAAACTCTCCTTCAGGCCCTGGGATCCATATTCATGTAAAAAATAAAGAATAAAAATAAAAAATATGGATATACTCACTCTCGGACAAGCCCTGGCTGTCACCGCTGCAACCGACAGCCTCCGTTCCTAAGAATGCAGAGTGAAGGACCTTCGATGACGTCGCGGCTTGTGATTGGTCGCGTGACCACTCATGTGACCGCTCACGTGACCAATCACAAGCCGCGACGTCATCGCAGGTCCTACACTCACTGCATTCTTAGGAACAGAGGCTGCCGGTTGCACCGCTGAGGTCCAGGGTCTGTCGGAGGGGTGAGTATATCCATATTTTTTATTCTTTATTTTTTACATGAATATGGATCCCAGGGCCTGAAGGAGAGCCTCCTCTCCTCCAGACCCTGGGAACCATACGCACCGCACACGCCTGGGAACTTATAGGAACTTCCAATTCCGATTTCCGATATCACAAAAATAACTCGGTATCGGAAATCTGATACAGCGAATATCGGCCGATACCCGATATTTGCAGTATCGGAATGCTCAACACTACTCATTGTATATCCTTGCTGCTTTTGTATAAATTTGAACAAATATTATGTACCTAATAAGAAGTTTATTGTTTATTGGGGGTTGACAGGGGCTTGACTATATTGCGGATCATTGTATAGTTTTGCATTATGCAAATTTTAAATGTTTTAAATTCTTGCAGTCTTGTTGTGTTGTCTGTTCAATAAAGTATCTTCTTTTTGATATTTGGTGATCCCCGTTTTTTGCATGCTACTTTTTCTTCTTGTTTGTGCATCTGGGATATCATGTCTCGCACCATCCACCATCACGTTGCACCACAGACTGACCAGGAGTTGGCGGATGCTTTAGTCCAGGTCTGGGAGGAGATTCCTCAGGAGACCATCCACCGCCTCATTAGGAGCATGCCCAGGCATTGTAGGGAGGTCATACAGGCGCATAGAGGCCACACACACTGCTGAGCATCATTTCTTTGTCTTGAGGCATTTCCACTGAAGTTGGATCAGCCTGTAATTTGATTTTTCACTTTGATTTTCAGTATCATTCCAAATCCAGACCTCCATGGGATATTCATTTTGATTTACATTGATAATTTTTATGTTTTATTGTCCTCAACACATTCCACTATGTAACGAATAAAGATTTGCAACTGAAATATTTCATTCAGTGATATCTAGGATGTGGTATTTTTGTGTTCCCTTTATTTTTTTGAGCAGCGTATATATAGTGGCATGTAAATGTTTGGGCACCCCTGGTCAAAATTATAGTTAAGCAAGTTGAAGATGAAATGATCTCTAAAGGCATAAAGTTAAAGATGACACATTTCCTTTAAATGTATATTTTAATCATTTACATTTTTAAAATTACAAAAAGGAAAATGGGCCCACACAAATGTTTTGCTTTTTGTAACCAGCCAAGTCTTTCAATTCTTGTTTGAGGGATTTTCATTCATCATCAATCTTCTGTTCAGGGATTAGCTTCTCATGTAGACCAGCTTGCTGCTAGGTTACAGGGTATTTCTGATTATATTGTTCAGACTCCAGTTTTAGAGCCTAAGATTCCTACTCCTGATTTGTTTTTTGGGGACAGGTCCAAATTTTTGAGTTTTAAAAACAACTGTAAACTGTTTTTTGCTCTGAGACCTCGATCCTCTGGTGATTCCATTCAGCAGGTTAAAATTGTCATCTCCCTGCTGCGTGGTGATCCTCAGGATTGGGCATTTTCCCTGGAATCTGGGAATCCGGCCTTGCTTAATGTAGATGCCTTTTTTCAGGCTTTAGAATTATTATTAGTGTTGAGCGATACCGTCCGATACTTGAAAGTATCGGTATCGGAAAGTATCGGCCGATACCGGCAAAGTATCGGATCCAATCCGATACCGATACCCGATACCAATACAAGTCAATGGGACTCAGGTATCGGACGGTATTCCTGATGGTTCCCAGGGTCTGAAGGAGAGGAAACTCTCCTTCAGGCCCTGGGAACCATATTAATGTGTAAAAGAAAGAATTAAAATAAAAAATATCGCTATACTCACCTGTCCGACGCAGCCGGGACCTCAGCGAGGGAACCGGCAGCGTTGTTTGTTTAAAATTCGCGCTTTTACTTGGTTACGTGAGGTCCCGGCTTGTGATTGGTCAGGGCGGCCATGTTGCCGGGACGCGGACCAATCACAGCAAGCCGTGACGAAATTACGTCACGGCTTGCTGTGATTGGTCCGAGTCCCGGCAACATGGCCGCCATTAACCAATCACAAGCCGTGACGTCACGGGAGGCTGGACATGCGCGTATTTTGAAAAGCGCGCGTGTCCAGCCTCCAGTGACGTCCCGGCTTATGATTGGTCACGGCGCCATGTTGCCGGGACGCGGACCAATCACAGCAAGCCGTGACGAAATTACGTCACGGCTTGCTGTGATTGGTCCGCGTCCCGGCAACATGGCCGCCATTAACCAATCACAAGCCGTGACGTCACGGGAGGCTGGACACGCGCGCTTTTCAAAATACGCGCATGTCCAGCCTCCCGTGACGTCCCGGCTTGTGATTGGTTAATGGCGGCCATGTTGCCGGGACGTCACTGGAGGCTGGACACGCGCGCTTTTCAAAATACGCGCATGTCCAGCCTCCCGTGACGTCCCGGCTTGTGATTGGTTAATGGCGGCCATGTTGCCGGGACGTCACTGGAGGCTGGACACGCGCGCTTTTCAAAATACGCGCATGTCCAGCCTCCCGTGACGTCACGGCTTGTGATTGGTTAATGGCGGCCATGTTGCCGGGACGCGGACCAATCACAGCAAGCCGTGACGTAATTTCGTCACGGCTTGCTGTGATTGGTCCGCGTCCCGGCAACATGGCCGCCCCGACCAATCACAAGCCGCGACTTCACGTAACCAAGTAAAAGCGCGAAATTTAAACAAACAACGCTGCCGGTTCCCTCGCTGAGGTCCCGGCTGCGTCGGACAGGTGAGTATAGCGATATTTTTTATTTTAATTCTCTTTTTTACACATTATTACATTAATGTTGTTGCGATACCCGATACCCGATATCACAAAAATATCGGATCTCGGTATCGGAAATTCCGATACAGCAAGTATCGGCCGATACCCGATACTTGCAGTATCGGAATGCTCAACACTAATTATTATATGATGAACCAAATTCTGTGGATCAAGCGGAGAAGACCTTGTTGGTCCTGTCTCAGGGTCAAGAAGCGGCAGAATTGTATTGTCAGAAATTTAGAAAATGGTCTGTGTTGACTAAATGGAATGATGATGCTTTGGCGGCAATTTTCAGAAAGGGTCTTTCTGAATCCGTTAAAGATGTTCCTTTCGGTCTGAGTGATTCTATGTCTCTGGCCATTCAGATTGATCGGCGTTTGCGGGAGCGCAGAACTGTGCACGCTGTGGCGTTGTCCTCAGAGCAGATGCCTGAGTCAATGCAGTGTGATAGGATTCTGTCTAGAATGGAACAACAGGGATTCAGACGTCAGAATAGGTTGTGTTTTTATTGTGGCGATGCTTCTCATGTCATTTCAGTCTGTCCTAGGCGTACAAAGAGGATCGCTAGTTCAATTACCATCAGTACTGTACAACCTAAATTTTTATTATCTGTGTCCTTGATCTGCTCATAATCATCATTTTCTGTCATGGCGTTTGTGGATTCAGGCGCCGCCTTGAACTTAATGGACTTTGAGTTTGCCAGGCATTGTGGTTTTCCCTTGCAGTCTTTGCAGAACCCTATTCCTTTAAGGGGCATTGATGCTACACCTTTGGCTAAAAATAAGCCCCAGTTCTGGACACAGGTGACCATGTGCATGGTGCCAGCCCATCAGGAAGATTGTCGATTTCTGGTGTTGCATAATTTACATGATGCTATCGTGCTGGGTTTTCCGTGGTTGCGGGCACATAATCCTGTGTTGGATTGGAAGTCTATGTCTGTGACTAGTTGGGGATGTCAGAGGGTTCATAATGATGTTCCTTTGATGTCAATCTCCTCTTCTTCTACTTCTGAAATTCCAGAGTTTTTGTCTGATTTTCAGGATGTATTTGATGAGCCCAAGACCAGTTCCCTTCCACCGCATAGGGACTGTGATTGTGCGATTGACTTGATTCCAGGCTGTAAGTTTCCTAAGGGCCGACTTTTAACCTGTCTGTGCCTGAACGTACCACCATGCGGAGTTATGTTAAGGAGTCTTTGGAGAAAGGACATATTCGGCCATCTTCTTCACCGTTGGGAGCAAGTTTTTTTTTTGTTGCTAAGGCTACTTTCACACTAGCGTTAACTGCATTCCGTCACAATGCATCGTTTTGCCGAAAAAACGCATCCTGCAAAAGTGTTTGCAGGATGCGTTTTTTCGCCATTGATTAACATGAAGCAACGCATTGTGACGGATTGCTACACGTCGCACCCGTCGTGCGACGAATGCGTCGTGCAGTGGCGGACCGTCGGGAGCAAAATACGCTACATGTAACGTTTTTTGCTCACGACGGTCCGCTTTTTCCGACCGCGCATGCGGTCCGCCGGAACTCCGCCCCCACCTCCCCGCACTTCGCCGCACCTCACAATGGGGCAGCGGATGCGCTGGAAAAATGCATCCGCTGCCCCCGTTGTGCGGCGGGGACAATGCTAGCGTCGGGGACCTCAGCCCAACGCACGGCGACGGGCCGAGCCCGACGCTAGTGTGAAAGAAGCCTAAGAAGGATGGCTCCTTGAGACCCTGTATTGATTATCGCCTCTTGAATAAGATCACGGTCAAGTTTCAATACCCTTTACCTCTGCTTTCCGATTTGTTTGCTAGGATTAAGGGGGCTAGTTGGTTTACTAACAGTGACCTTCGGGGGGCATATAATCTTGTTCGTATTAAGCAGGGTGATGAATGGAAAACTGCGTTTAATACGCCCGAAGGCCATTTTGAATACCTTGTGATGCCATTCGGGCTCTCTAATGCTCCATCTGTTTTTCAGTCCTTCATGCACGATATCTTTCGGACTTATCTTGATAAATTCATGATTGTATATTTGGATGACATTTTAATTTTTTCCGATGATTGGGAGTCTCATGTGAAACAGGTCAGGATGGTATTTCAGATCCTTCGTGATAATGCTTTGTTTGTGAAGGGGTCTAAGTGTCTCTTTGGAGTGCAGAAGGTTTCTTTTTTGGGCTTTATTTTTTCTCCCTCATCTATAGAGATGGATCCGGTTAAGGTTCAGGCCATTCATGATTGGATTCAACCCACATCTGTGAAGAGCCTTCAGAAATTTTTGGGCTTTGCTAATTTTTATCACCGTTCCATTGCTAACTTCTCCAGTGTGGTTAAACCCTTGACCGATTTGACGAAGAAAGGTGCTGATGTGACGAATTGGTCCTCTGCGGCTCTCTCTGCCTTTCAGGAGCTTAAACGCCGATTTACTTCTGCCCCGGTGTTGCGTCAACCAGATGTTTCTCTTCCGTTTCAGGTTGAGGTTGACACTTCTGAGATTGGGGCAGGGGCCGTTTTGTCTCAGAGGGATCCTGTTGGTTCCTTGATGAAACCGTGTGCCTTCTTTTCCCGTAAGTTTTCACCCGCTGAACGCAATTATGATGTCGGCAATCGGGAGTTGTTGGCTATGAAGTGGGCGTTTGAGGAGTGGCGACATTGGCTCGAGGGAGCTAAGCACCGTATTGTGGTCTTGACCGATCATAAAAATCTGATTTACCTCGAGTCTGCCAGGCGGCTGAATCCTAGACAGGCTCAATGGTCCTTGTTTTTTTCCCGTTTTGATTTCGTGGTCTCGTATCTTCCGGGTTCCAAGAATATTAAGGCTGATGCCCTTTCTAGGAGTTTTTTGCCTGATTCTCCTGAGGTCCTTGAACCAGTTGGCATTCTGAAAGAAGGGGTGGTCCTTTCTGCCATTTCCCCTGATTTACGACGGGTTCTTCAGGAATTTCAGGCTGACAAACCTGACCGCTGTCCAGTGGGGAAACTGTTTGTTCCTGATAGATGGACTAGTAGAGTGATTTCTGAGGTTCATTGTTCTGTGTTGGCTGGCCATCCTGGTATTTTTGGTACCAGAGATTTGGTTGGTAGGTCCTTTTGGTGGCCTTCTTTGTCACGTGATGTGCGTTCTTTTGTGCAGTTCTGTGGGACTTGTGCACGGGCCAAGCCTTGTTGTTCCCGTGCTAGTGGGTTGCTTTTGCCTTTGCCGGTCCCTGAGAGGCCTTGGACGCATATTTCTATGGATTTTATTTCTGATCTTCCGGTTTCCCAGAAGATGTCTGTCATCTGGGTTGTTTGTGACTGGTTCTCTAAGATGGTCCATTTGGTGCCTTTGCCTAAATTGCCTTCCTCTTCTGATTTGGTTCCGTTGTTTTTTCAGCATGTGGTTCATTTGCATGGTATTCCGGAGAATATTGTGTCCGACAGAGGGTCCCAGTTTGTTTCTCGGTTTTGGCAGGCCTTTTGTGCTAAGCTGGGCATTGATTTGTCTTTTTCTTCCGCATTTCATCCTCAGACAAATGGCCAGACCGAGCGAACTAATCAGACTTTAGAAACTTATCTGAGATGCTTTGTGTCTGCTGATCAGGATGATTGGGTGGCTTTCTTGCCATTGGCCGAGTTTGCCCTTAATAATCGGGCTAGTTCGGCTACCTTGGTTTCGCCCTTCTTTTGTAATTTTGGTTTTCATCCTCGTTTTTCTTCGGGGCAGGTTGAGCCTTCTGATTGTCCTGGTGTGGATTCTGTGGTTGACAGGTTGCAGCAGATTTGGGCTCATGTGGTGGACAATTTGGTATTGTCTCAGGAGGCGGTTCAATGTTTTGCTAACCGTCGTCGGTGTGTTGGTTCCCGGCTTCGGGTTGGGGATCTGGTCTGGTTGTCTTCCCGTCATGTTCCTATGAAGGTTTCTTCCCCTAAGTTTAAGCCTCGCTTTATTGGTCCTTATAGGATTTCTGAGATTATTAATCCGGTGTCTTTTCGATTGGCCCTTCCGGCTTCTTTTGCTATCCATAATGTCTTCCATAGATCTTTATTGCGGAAATATGTGGTGCCCGTTGTTCCCTCTGTTGATCCTCCTGCCCCTGTGTTGGTTGATGGGGAGTTGGAGTATGTGGTTGAGAAGATTTTGGATTCTCGCTTTTCGAGGCGGAGGCTTCAGTACCTTGTTAAATGGAAGGGTTATGGCCAGGAGGATAATTCTTGGGTTTTTGCCTCTGATGTCCATGCTGCTGATTTAGTCCATGCCTTTCATCTGGCTCGTCCTGATCGGCCTGGGGGCTCTGGTGAGGGTTCGGTGACCCCTCTTCAAGGGGGGGGTACAGTTGTGAATTCTGCTCTTGGGTTCCCTCCGGTGGTTGTTGGTGGAAATGCAGTTGTCCCTGGGTTGCAATCCTGGGCAGGTGTCCCTGCTGATCGCAGCTCTGACTGGGATATTTAGGTGTGCAGGATTCATTAGCCCTTGCCAGTTGTCCATTGTTCTTGGAGGTTTTGCATCTCTGTCTGGTTCCTCCTGCCCTGCTGTCAAATCAGCAAAGATAAGTGTCTGGTTTTGTTTCTACAGCACACATGCTGTGTGCTTTACAATTCAGTACTATTCAATGTTTTTTCTTGTCCAGCTTAGACTGTATTTGGATATTTCAGTCAAGTTGGATTCTCAGGAGATGCAGATATACATTCCATGTCTTTAGTTAGATGGTGGAATTTTTGTATTATCTGCTGTGGATATTTTTAGGGTTTTAATACTGACCGCTTAGTATTCTGTCCTATCCTTTCCTATTTAGCTAGCGTGGCCTCTTTTGCTAAATCCTGATTTCTGCCTGCGTGTGTCTTTCCTCTAATACTCACAGTCAATATTTGTGGGGGGCTGTCTATCCTTTGGGGTTCTGCTCTGAGGCAAGATAGAATTCCCATTTCCATCTATAGGGGTATTTAGTCCTCCGGCTGTGTCGAGGTGTCTAGGATGTGTTAGGTACACCCCACAGCTACTTCTAGTGCGGTGACAGTTTAGGGTTTGCGGTCAGTACAGGTACCACCTACTCCTGAGAAAGTCTCATGCAGCTCCAAGGTCACCGGATCATAACAGTGGACCCAGTACCCTAAACCATGCTATGGGTTTTTAAATGTTTTTAGACTTTTCTGTGTGTACTGTTTCTAAATAAAGATGGTTTATATATTCTTAGAAATGTTGTGGTGATCCCAATTCTTGTGCATACACTTTTTTCTTGTTTGGCACATCCAAAGTACTGTGTGTAATAATGCTACTGACCTCACGAGCGCTCACCTGGGTGAATCCGATGATTGAGTCTCGTGACCCACGGTTAAATGACTTGGATGATTTCTTGGTCGCTATGGCATTAATGTTTGATGACCCTAATCGCCGTGCAACCGCTGAATCTGCTTTGTTGTCTTTACGCCAGGCTAAACGTTCTGTTATTGAGTATGCCACTGAATTCAGGAGATTGGCGGTAGATACCAATTGGGACAGTTATGCACAATTGCCTATTTTTAAAAGGGGTCTGTCTAGTATTGTAAAAGATGAACTAGCCCACTCTGAGTCACCACAAGAGCTAGAGACATTTATACAGCATTGTGTGTGCATAGACATTCGCCTTACTGAGTGTAGGCAGGAGAAATTTGCTGCATATAACCGTGTTTCTAACTTTTCCCTTCCTTCCAAAGAGCCTGCAGGTAAAACCTCTCGGGAGGTGGAAGAGGTGCCCATGCAAATTGATTCCGTTCAGAGGCGCGAGATCAATGAGCGCCGGGAGCATCGCCTTCGTGACAGTCTATGTTTCTACTGCGGCCAGTCTGACCACTTCTTGATCAATTGTCCTAAGTATCTTAGACAGCCTAACAAGGTGCTAGCAGCAATAGGGGAGTATGACAACTGTGATGATGAATCTGACATCTCTGAATGTAGCCTGCCTTTAAATGCTGTATTCCATTCACTTTCTATGACTTCACCCCCCAAGGAGCTGAAGGAAAAGAACTCTCACTGTTCTCTCCCTATTAAGATCCTGTGTTCTGGACAGTGGATTTCCAGTTCAGCTATGATTGACTCTGGTGCAGGTGGCAATTTCATGGATATTGCATTTGCCAAGGAACATGGTATTAAAATTCAGCAAAGAGCCTCTCCAATTACCATGGAAACAGTGGATGGGTCACCTTTAATCTCTGGGCCTGTGGATCAGGAGACCGTACCCCTTGAAATTTTGTTGGAGCCTAATCATCAGGAGCAACTTTCTTTCTTGCTAATTTCTTCTCCTCATTTTCCTGTGATTTTAGGCACTCCTTGGTTGCGTTCTCAGAACCCAATTATCAACTGGGAGACCAAGGAGATTATCTTCCCAACAAGGAGCAACTCAGCGTTAACAGAAGCTGTCCCTGAGTCCACGACTACGGAACCACATGTACAGGTATTTTCTTTACCTCCAGCTTATAAAGAGTTCTCTGACATCTGTGACAAGAAGAATGCAGATCAGCTTCCTCCACACAGGCATTATGACTGTCCCATTGAGCTGCTTCCCGGGGCAGCCATTCCTTTTGGTAACGTATACCCTTTGGCGGCACCTGAGCTTCAAGCCTTAAATGAGTATATTGATGAAAATCTGGCCAAAGGCTTCATACGTCCTTCTTCCTCACCTGCAGGGGCACCTATCTTTTTTGTAAAGAAGAAGGATGGGACCCTGAGACCCTGTGTTGACTATCGAGAACTCAATAAGGTAACCGTACGAAACTGTTACCATTTGCCTCTGATTCCCGAATTACTGGAAAGAGTCCGCCATGCTACGGTGTTCTCTAAACTGGATCTTCATGGGGCTTATAATTTGGTGCGTATTCGTCCAGGGGATGAGTGGAAGACAGCACTCAGATGCCGGTATGGACACTTTGAATATCTTGTGATGCCCTTCGGGCTTTGTAACGCCCCTGCAACATTTCACCTTGCTAATGACATTTTCAGAGATTTGTTGGACCACTTTGTAGTGATCTATTTGGACGATATACTAATGTTTTCTGACTCTCTACAGGAACATGAAGAACATGTCAAAACTGTTTTAAGATGTCTGAAAGAGAACCATCTGTATATTAAGGCGGAGAAATGCGAGTTCCATCGTTCTGAGATACAGTTCTTAGGTTATATCATCTCCCCCAGGGGCTGAACATGGAATCTGGTAAGACTCAGGCTATCCTTGACTGGCCGGAACCCAAGAACGTTAAGGAGGTCCAACGTTTTATTGGTTTTGCAAATTTCTACAGACGCTTCATTCGAAATTTTTCTGATATTGTCCATCCCATTACTTACTTGACAAAGAAGGAAAAGCCCTTTAAGTGGTCATCACAGGCTCAAGAAGCTTTTGATCGGCTTAAGATCTGTTTCACATCAGCACCACTGTTGATACACCCAGATCCAACACAACCTTTCATTGTGGAGGTGGACGCTTTTGATAATGCTTTGGGGGTCTCCTAAAGAACTGGAGAGAAGGGTCTGCTACATCCTTGTGCTTTCTTTTCCCGTAGACTAACCTCAGCAGAGAAGAATTACAACATGGGAGACAAGGAATTGCTGGCTATTATTGCGGCTTTCAAAGAATGGAGGCATCATCTGCAAGGAGCGGCACAACAGATCATAGTACTAACTGACCATCGCAATTTAGAGTTCCTTAGATCCGCTAGATGTCTTTCTCCTCATCAGGCTCGTTGGAACTTATTTTTAAATCAATTTAACTTTGTTATCTCGTACCGTCCAGGTTCTCGTAATGGGAAGGCTGATGCCTTATCCCGAATCCATGCTGCGGATTCCGTACCTGGAGCCCCGTCCAAGACCATTCTATCTGATGCCAATTTCATCGGAGTTATCCACGATCAGGACTTGTGGAAGGATTGCAGGGAGGCCTATGAAGGTGATGTATTTCTGGCCAACCCACCTGTGGATATTAATCTTGTCTTTAAGGGTGGCATGTGATTCAAAGATCGACGTATCTACGTCCCGGAGGTCGTCCGTCTGCAGATCCTTAAGTTGGTACATGACTTCAAGTTGGCTGGTCACAGGGGGGTACAGAAGACACAAGAGTTCCTGAGCCGATTCTTCTGGTGGCCAACTGTCATGCTCGCGCCCAGACTGGTTGGCGCGGGCGTGCGGGGGAGTGGCCCCACTGGACCACAGACCAAACCTCCCTGGAAGGGGCGTAACTAAGTAGCTTCCTAGGTGTTCACTGGAGCCTCTGATGGTGAGGTCAGACTTGTGCAATAGGAAGCTACCAGGTACCACTCCAGGGTGGAGTCTGGTTGTGGCTGCTGATCCCACCGGGGAACGGAACATAGACAAGCAAGCGGGCACGGCTGGCACATAGGCAGGCAGACGGGTACAACAGGAACACTGTCAGGCAGGCGGGCACGGCTGGCTCTCTGGTAGGCAGGCGGGCACGGCTGGCTCTCTGGAAAGGCAGGCGGGCACGGCTGGCTCTCTGGCAGGACTGGTGGACAAGACTGGTACACTGGAAGAACCGGTAGGGACCGGTCTGCAGGCAGGTAGAGCAGAGACATAGAACATGGTGCTGGCAAGAAACAGAAACCACAACATGACCTGGAGCAGTGGGTAAGATAGTGTGAGAGATGTGAGGCCATGCCGTGATGCCAGCAGAGTTGTTACAGTACCCCCCCCCTTTACGGCCCCTCCTCTTCAAGCCTGCCAGAATAACTTGTAGAAGAAGGATAGGAGCACACATAGTCCAGGCCGACATGACATCTTCAGGGTAGAAGGCGGCAGGAGGGTCACCAGGTATCTCAGAAAACAAAGTCTCTTGGTGCTCAACAGGGTTAGCTTCCACAAAGAGCAGGACCACCTCCTCCAGGTACATAGGTAACAGGGACTTGAATGCTGCCGTCTTAATATCTTCACCAGCCAGACACATGGAAACTGGAAATCTAATAGGATTCAAGTTTTGCCCAACAGGTAGCAGAGAAGTTCCTGGATACTGAACACAGGAAAAGTCACTAGAGATGAGTGTGGAGAACAACAGCTCCACCGGGTCAGAGAAAAATTGAGGTGAACAAACTTCTGTTTCGAAGTCTTCACCAGCCGGCCACAAGGACGCAGAAGGTATAAACATAGGAACCATCTTCTGCCCGTTATCCAGAAGAAATCGTCCAAGCGGCGGGGATGTTCCTAGGAACGGAAATACAGGTAAAGTCGTTGGAGATGTGTGGAGAGATAGTCACCGCTTCCCCATCTTCGGTGACATTAGCACACCTTGACTCGACGACTAAGTGTTTACTGGTATAGTCGCTGGAGATGTGTGGAGACATTATCACCGTTTCCCCATCTTCGGTGACGTCAGCACACCTTGACTCGTCGACTAGCAGACCAGCTGAAGAAGATGACACTGCTGAGTGTCTTTGACGCATGGGAACCAGACAGTTCTCAAGACTGGGTAAGTTCAAATGAAGCACTTTACTGGAACCCTTGACCAGAGCGGGTGGTAGAGTCCTTGGCTCAGAATGACCCATGGGCATAACAGACAGCATGTGGAAGACAAACTTCTTCGTGTATAAGGCTCCAACTTGGAGCTGTAGTTGTCCTTGCAGGACTAGACTGTTCTTTAGCAGGGTTCGGCCATTATCAGGCAACGCCCACACCGGGTTCTGGAGCTGAAGAACGGAGACCATACACCGACTCTGTATGATAGGCGGCTTAAACACACCAAAGCTCCCAGAAGGCAGAGAAACAGTCATTAACTTAGATGGAGAGGGAGTACTCTCGCCAGGGGCAGCCTCTCCTACTGGCCCAGGGTTTTGGAGTACAGGCTTCACAGGGCAAAGACCACCTGAATGTTCTTTACAACCACAGGGATACCATATTTCAATCTCAGCACCAGATTCAGGCTGCAGATTTGCCAGCCCCCTCTTATTAGACCTCTTGGATCTTGCTCGGGTGGCCGCTTTGGCAGGTTGTGGAACAGGTGAGTCTTGGACGGTCATGGACGGAAGCGACGGAGTACCTACAGGTTTCTTTCGTCTGGACCATCTCTGTGAGCTTGGAGGGGAAGACTTTTCAGGAGATGCAGTACTTGGCTCATCGAAGGCTTTACAGAAGGCCACCAGGAAGGCCGGCAGATTCAAGATAATGGGGTCCCCTGCTTCCCAAAGGGGGTCGCACCACATCAAAGCATCTCCTCTTAGGTAGGCCATTAAGAAACCTACTTTCAACCAGTCAGTGGGGAATTGGGGAGCATGCCCCTTGAAATAACACAAGCACCGCTCCAAGAACACACGACATTGCTTTGGGTCCCCATAGTAGCATGGAGGATCTGCTGGCATGGATTCGTCATTAGGAGCGCAGGCTTGAAGTTGATCCAACAGCTCATTGGAGATGACAATTGGAGATGGAGCAGTGAAGGACTGGCTTTCAGACTGGGTAAATATTTTCCTCGGAGGCCAATACTGGCAAGAAGAGAGTTCATCTTGCTCCGAGAGCAAAGGCACATGGGACTCAGCGCGGACCATGGCCTGTGCAAACTGTCATGCTCGCACCCAGACTGGTTGGCACGGGTGTGCGGGGGAGTGGCCCCACTGGACCACAGACCAAACCTCCCTGGAAGGGTCGTAACTAAGTAGCTTCCTAGGTGTTCGCTGGAGCCTCTGATGGTGAGGTCAGACTTGTGCAATAGGAAGCTACCAGGTACCACTCCAGGGTGGAGTCTAGTTGTGGCTGCTGATCCCACCGGGGAACGGAACATAGACAAGCAAGCGGGCACGGCTGGCACATAGGCAGGCAGACGGGTACAACAGGAACACTGTCAGGCAGGCGGGCACGGCTGGCTCTCTGGTAGGCAGGCGGGCACGGCTGGCTCTCTGGAAAGGCAGGCGGGCACGGCTGGCTCTCTGGCAGGACTGGTGGACAAGACTGGTACACTGGAAGAACCGGTAGGGACCGGTCTGCAGGCAGGTATGTAGAACGGGTAAGAACCTGTTCAGACACGAGGACCTAGGAATAAGTAGATAAAGACCACAAGAGCGGATGCAGAGCGAAAGCACAGGAGCTAGAGCCAAGAACAGAAATGCAGGAGGCGGAGCCAAGAGCAGGAGGCGGAGCCAAGTGCAAAACCGCAGGAGGCGGAGCCAAGAGCTGGAGGCGGAGCCAAGTGCAGACAGGCAGGAGGCGGAGCCAAGAGCTGGAGGCAGAGCCAAGTGCAGACAGGCAGGAGGCGGAGCCAAGGGCTGGCGGCGGAGCCAAGTGCAGGGGAGGTAGAACCGCAAGGAGCGGAGCCAGGTAGAACCGCAAGGAGCGCAGCCAGGTAGAAACGCAAGGAGCGGAGCCAGGTAGAAACGCAAGGAGCGGAGCCAGGTAGAAACGCAAGGAGCGGAGCCAGGTAGAAACGCAAGGAGCGGAGCCAGGTAGAAACGCAAGGAGCGGAGCCAGGTAGAAACGCAAGGAGCGGAGCCAGGTAGAAACGCAAGGAGCGGAGCCAGGTAGAACCGCAAGGTGCGGAGCCAGGTAGAACCGCAAGGAGCGGAGCCAGGTAGAACCGCAAGGAGCGGAGCCAGGTAGAACCGCAAGGAGCGGAGCCAGGTAGAACCGCAAGGAGCGGAGAGGAGCTGCGGGAGAGGTCTCTGCAGCAAAGCTGAGCAGAGCCACAAGGATTGTGGAGAGAAGCTGCAGCAAGGGATAACTGCAACAGCAGAAGATAAGCTGAGTAGAAAGGAGCAGAAACGCAGAAGTGAGGAGCAGAGGTAAAGTCACAAAGGTTCAGAGCAGGCAGAGCTTCAAGAGTGCGGAGTGTAAGCAGACTGAGAATACAAGGAAAGACAACAGGGAAGGAAGCCAAAGACTAGGAGACCGAGGTAAGACTAAGTGCAGACAAGGCAATGGAACAAGACACAAGGACAAAGACACTGGGACCAGGATATACTGCCTCCTGGTGGGCGGACAACAAGACCAAGGAAATAACACAGAAAATCCTCCAGAGAGGGAGTAACTCAGAGAAAGGCCAGGCAAACTCAGAAGCAAGACACTAACTGAGCTAACACATTGCACAGGCCCAGAACACTGGGTGGAGCTGCACTATATACTGGAGGCCTCTTGGTAATTGGTCAGGAACAGATTGGACAGATGCACCTGATTCCTATAAGAACCAGAGAGTTCAGGCGCCGGCCCCCTATACACACACAGCCATGAAGCATGCAGGAGAGCAGAGACATAGAACATGGTGCTGGCAAGAAACAGAAACCACAACATGACCTGGAGCAGTGGGTAAGATAGTGTGAGAGATGTGAGGCCATGCCGTGATGCCAGCAGAGTTGTTACACCAACTTGCCTGAAGGATACCAAAGACTATGTTCTCTCTTGCGAGGTATGTGCCTGTTACAAGACTCCTCATGTGGCACCTACGGGTCTTCTACAACCATTACCGGTTCCATCCCGCCCTTGGGGGTCTATATCAATGGACTTTATTGTGCAGCTGCCTACATCAGGGGCATGAATACAATCATGGTGGTAGTTGATCGCCTGACTAAAGCTGCTCATTTTGTTCCATGCACCGGCCTCCCCTCAGCTAAACATACAGTGAACTTGGTTATACAGAATATCTTTCAGTTGCATGGGGTTCCGAATGAGATCATCTCTGACCGTGGAGTACAGTTCCCTTCAAGATTCTGGAAGGGGTTTTGCTCTGCACTCAATATTAATGTCTGTCTCTCTTCTGCTTACCATCCCCAGACAAATGGTCAGACTGAGCGTGCCAACCAGACGCTGGAACAATATCTAAGATGCTATGTCAGCCATCTCCAGGATGATTCGTTGGAGTTGTTGCCGTTAGCCGAATTTTTATATAACAATTCTCAGAGCGCCTCCACTAAATTTACACCTTTCTTTGCCAATCTGGGTTATCATCCGTGTATTTTAGCTAGGTCTCCAATTAATTCTCCGGTTCCGGCAGTGGAGGAAAGGCTGACTGCGATGAGACAAAATCTGGAGGTTCTGAAGGAATCCCTGACCACAGCTCAAGAACGTTATAAGAGATCGGCTGATAGATTCCGTAAACCTGCACCCATGTTCAAGGTAAGAGATTCCGTGTGGTTAGCAACTAAGAATCTGAAGTTAAACTTTCCTTCACAAAAACTTGGACAGAAATTCATTGGCCCTTTCAAGATAACTGTATTGTGAGCTCTGTGGCCTGCCGGCTGAAGCTGCCTAGGACAATGAAGGTACAACCAGTTTTTCATGTATCTTTACTAACGCCTGTATCTCCTAATACCTTCCAGGGACGTGTTGTGCCACCTCCGCAGCCTGTGGTGATGGGCAAGAACAATTTGTGGTGGAGGAAATTATTGATTCCAGGATTCGCAGGAATCGGCTCCAATATCTGATAAGATGGCAGGGTTATCCCCCTGAGGAAGACTCTTGGGAACCTGTGGAAAACATCAATGCCCAACAGAAGATTTCTCGTTTTCATAAGAGATTCCCTGAGAAACCAGGTCCAGGATCATCCTGAGGCCGCTTCTAAGGAGGTAGTAATGTCAGGACTCTGAACATTTTTTACCTTTTGTGCATTACTGCCCTCTTCCAAGATGGCGTCTTTGGTCTCATGTGCACTGTGTCTTCCTGCTATAAAACTCCACCCCAGCCTTCAGTCTGTGCTAGATTATTCTGCCTTGCATCCAGCTCCTGACCTCTGATTACTCCCTGGCTATACACCTGCTCTTGTGAACCTGTGTGGTGATCCTGCTACTCTGCTCTGAGTTCCTGCTGCATACACAAGTTTCCAGTAATCCTCCTTCATCTGCTGCTCGTGTTTACTTCATCTGCATTTGCTGGACATGTAAGCTGCTGCTGCTTTGCTATTACCTGAGACTATTAACCAGGCCTCCCTGGTTGAGCTAAGATATAATTTGAACTGCCTATAAGCATATCTATCTGTGTCTGGATTAAGACAAGGATTTATTCTTGTCAAGTATCCTCAAGAATAACTGTGCTTCATAGACTTTCTGCTTGATTGCATTTTTCTCTGAAGACTGCTAAGCTGCGTTTATTATTTGCACCAAGTGTTGTGGACTTGAGTTTCTCTCTGCACCTGTTTGAATCACCGTGTAATAATATAGACTTTACCACTTATAAAACTGTGTCCTGTAGTTGTCTTGTTCCATACAAAGAGTCTCCTGAGTTATCCCCTATAATTATTACACTAGATGTTTGGTGAGCACTTTGAATCCCCAAGTGCTTCACAGACGTTTATAACGTAGAGCCATAAAAATTAAAAATCATAAAAATGATCTTTTCGCCCTCAATTTTTTTATTTTCCCAAGGGTAACATGAGAAATTGGACCACAAGAGTTGTTTTACAATTTGTTTTGAGTATGCTGATACCCCATATGTGCAGGTAAACCTCTGCTTGGGTGCATGACAGAGCCCGGAAGGGAGGGAGCGCCGTTTTACTTTTTCAACACAAAATTGGCTGGAAATTAGATTGGAAGACATGTTGTGCATAAACAGTGGAAACTCCCCACAAGTGACACCATTTTAGAAACTAGACCCCCTAAGAAACTTATCTAGATGAGTGGTGAGCACTTTGAACCCCCAAATGCTTCACAGAAGTTTATAACGTAGAGCGGTAAAAATAAAAAATCATATTTTTTCCACAAAAATGATCTTTTTGCCCCAATTTTTATTTTCTCAAGGGTAACAGAAGAAATTGGACCCCGAGAGTTATTGCGCAATTTGTCCTGAGTATGCCGATACCCCATATGTTGGGGTAAACCACTGTTTGAGCACATAGCAGAGCTCAGAAGGGAAGGAGTGCCAGTTTTTACTGTTATGGTATGCAGGTGCCATGACCCATTGGAAGAGCCCATGAGGTGCCAAAACAGCAGAATATCCCCGTAAGTAACCCCATTTTATAAACTACACCTCTCAATGAATTCATCTAGGGGTGCAGTGATCATGTTGACACCATGGGTGTGTCACAGAATTTTATACCATTGGGCAGTCATGCGGAGAGACTAGGGAGGAACGGAGTGCTATTTGCCCATTCAAGTGAATGTGTCTGTACACATGTCAGTGTGTTTCCATGGACCATGTGTCCGTGTGCAAAACACGCTGACATGTCCGTTTTTTAATGTCAGCACGGGCCACAAAACATCCAGCACACGTGCATACGCATAGCACAAATGGATGTCATCCATGTGACACGCATCGGTGTCGGGGAAGAAGCCTTACAGTAAGCGCTGTTCCCCGGTGCCGGGTGCTGAACATGGCTCTCTCTCATCATTCTCCCCTGCTTTTGCCGATCGCCGATATTCTTATTATTACACTGCTCAAAAAAATAAAGGGAACACTAAAATCCACACATCCTAGATATCACTGAATGAAATATTCCAGTTGTAAATCATTATTCATTAGATAGTGGAATGTGTTGAGAACAATAAAACCTAAAAATTATCAACATAAATCACAAATAATATCCCACGAAGGTCTGGAGTTGGAATGATGCTCAAAATCAAAGTGGAAAATGAAGTTGCAGGCTGATCCAACTTCAGTGGAAATGCCTTGAGAAAAGGAAATGATGCTCAGAAGTGTCTGTGGCCTCCACGTGCCTATATGACCTCCCAACAACGCCTAGATATGCTCCTGTGAGGCGGCAGATGAATTCCTGAGGGATCTCCTCCCAGACCTGGACTAAAGCATCCGCCAACTCCTGGACAGTCTGTGGTGCAATGTGACTTTGGTGGATTGTGCGAGACATGATGTCCCAGATGTGTTCAGTCGGATTCAGATCTGGGGAACATGTGGCTACCCCACACCATTACTGACCCACTGCCAAACCGGTCATGCTGAAGGCAGCAGATCGCTCTTCATGGTGTCTCCAGACTCTGTCACATCTGTCACATGTGCTCAGTGTGAACCTACTTTCATCTGTCAAGAGCACAGGGTGCCAGTGGCAAATATGCCAATCCTGGTGTTCTGTGGCAAATGCTAAGTGTCCTGCATGGTGTTGAGCTGTGAGCACAACCCCCATCTGTGGACGTCGGGCACTCAGACCATCCTGATGGAGTCAGTTTCTAACCGTTTGTGCAGACACATGCACATTTGTGGCCTGCTGGAGGTCATTTTGTAGGGCTCGGGCAGTGCTCCTCTTGTTCCTCCTTGCACAAAGGCTGAGGTAGTGATCCTGCTGCTGTGTTGTTGCCCTCCTACGGCCCCCTCCATGTCTCCTGGTGTATTGGCCTGTCTCCCGGTAGCGCCTCCAGCCTCTGGACACTACGCTGACAGACACAGCAAACCTTCTTGCCACAGCTCACATTGATGTGCCATCCTGGATGAGCTGCACTACCTGAGCCACTTGTGTGGTTTGTAGAGTCCATCTCATGCTACCACGAGTGTGAAAGCACAACCAACATTCAAAAGTGACCAAAACATCAGCCAGAAAGCATTGGTACTGATATGTGGTCTGTGGTCCCCACCTGCAGAACCACTCCTTTATTGAGTGTGTCTTGATAATTGCCAATAATTTCCATCTGTTGTCTATTCCATTTGCACAACAGCATGTGAAATTGATTGTCAAACAGTGCTGCTTCTTAAGTGGACAGTTTGATTTCACAGAAGTTTGATTTACTTGGAGTTATATTCTGTTGTTTAAGTGTTCCCTTTATTTTTTGAGCAGTGTGTATACATATATATATATATATGTATATATTTTTTTAATGTATTTATTTTTTGGCCTAAAATACAAAGGAAATGTGTCATTTTTAACTTCAACCATTTTAGAGATCATTTCATCTTCGACTTGCTTAGCTGTTACAATATCAGTAATTTTGACCATGGGTGCCAAAACTTTTACATGCCACTTTAAAATGTTGAGGAGTGCTAAAACAGTGAACAAGATATGAATGTAAAGCAAGAAAAAAGGCATGCTACATTTTTTTTAAATCTCTAGTGTTAAGTAGAAAAGTGTGAACTATTTTAGGCCACAACAACATAATAAATGAAAGGTATAAAGAAATATACTGTATGTATTTGCATTGCAGTAAAGTACATATACATTGCAAGAAATGATTCCAGGTTGATACAGGTGTAAGCATCTTTAGAATAGATGATCACATTTACAGTGCCCTACTCCACCAAGTGGTCATTTATTCCAGGATGAGGAGCTTTTGCAGAATGCTGATAAAAGTATATGCTGGTCAAGGTTGTATTTTTTTCTGTATACTGGGCAATTATGGCTGATGGTCTTTTGATCATGTAGCCAGTCCTGAGAGTAAATTATGTGTCTATGGGTTTATTGCCTTACAGTTCTTCAGTTACCTTTATTCAGTGTAGTGATAGCTGCAGGAAAAGAGAGAGTTTTGGATTAGAGGCATATAGGCAGGGTTTATTACCTTGCTGTCCTTTTAAAGTTATACTGCTGCTGCAGCCTAAAAAACAAAGTCCTTTCAGGGCTACATATTTTCTTTTCCCTATTAATACTGGAAATTTACAGGCATATATTATATACCTAATTTAAAAAGTGCACGGAGTACAATATGGGAATCCCAGTGGACACGCTACTGATGGTGCATGCAGAGGCTGAGGCCGTGAGCCAGGTGAAACTGTGCCAGCTGTGGGAGCACAACAAAGACACTCATCCACAAGATGTAGCTTCCTGTCCCACTTTGCATGGGGGCATGAGACAGCACTTTTGAAGATAGAATAACAGTGCGAACAGGTGGTGGGTTGGATTGCAGATAAATCTTCCAGTATGTTTTGCAGCACCACCCTGTCTTCCACACTGTCCAGTCTTAATAGCCGAGAGTCTGAACCACATAATTCTCACAATGATCCTCCTTCCTACCACCATGGCGAGTCCCAGGAGACAAGCACAGCACAGTAGCACAACAGGCAGGAAGAGGCAGTGGGGTGCCCAGAGGGAGAAAATGGGCAACTGTTTGCCAGAGCACCTACACACATCAAGTTCCCAAGCAAAAAGTTAGATGTTCCCCAGTCTGGCCATTTTTTAAAGAAAGTACCAAATATAAAAGATTGGTAATTTGCAACCTTTGCCATGTCAAAATCAGCAGGGACGTGGCCACCCGTTACCTGACCACCACCGGCATGCTTAGGTATAGTACAAACCAAAAGTTTGGACACACCTTCTCATTTAAAGATTTTTCTGTATTTTCATGACTATGAAAATTGTAAATTCACACTGAAGGCATCAAAACTATGAATTAACACATGTGGAATTAGATACTTAACAAAAAAGTGAGAAACAACTGAAATTATGTCTTATACTCTAGGTTCATCAAAGTAGCCACCTTTTGCTTTGATGACTGCTTTGCACTCTCTTGGCATTCTCTTGATGAGCTTCAAGAGGTAGTCACCGGAAATGGTCTTCCAACAATCTTGAAGGAGTTCCCAGAGATGCTTAGCACTTTTTGGCCCTTTTGCCTTCACTCTGCGGTCCAGCTCACCCCAAACCATCTCAATTGGGTTCAGGTCTGGTAACTGTGGAGGCCAGGTCATCTGTCATAGCACCCCATCACTCTCCTTCTTGGTCAAATAGCCCTTACACAGCCTGGAGGTGTGTTTGGGGTCATTGTCCTGTTGAAAAATAAATGATGGTCCACCTAAACACAAACCGGATGGAATAGCATGCCCTGCAAGATGCTGTGGTAGCCATGCTGGTCAGTATGCCTTCAATTTTGAAGAAATCCCCAACAGTGTCACCAGCAAAGCACCCCCACACCATCACACCTCCTCCTCCATGCTTTGTGGTGGGAACCAGGCAAGTAGAGTCCATCCATTCACCTTTTCTGCGTCACACAAAGACACGATAGTTGGAATCAAAGATCTCAAATTTGGACTCATCAGACCAAAGCACAGATTTCCACTGGTCTAATGTCCATTTCTTGTGTTCTTTAGCTTAAAAAAGTCTCTTCTGCTTGTTGCCTGTCCTTAGCAGTGGTTTCCTAGCAGCTATTTTACCATGAAGGCCTGCTGCACAAAGTCTCCTCTTAACAGTTGTTGTAGAGACTCTGTGTGGCATTGACCTGGTCTCTAATCTGAGCTGCTGTTAACCTGCAATTTCTGAGGCTGGTGACTGGGATAAACTTATCCTCAGAAGCAGAGGTGACTCTTGGTCTTCCTTTCTTGGGGCGGTCCTCATGTGAGCCAGTTTCTTTGTAGCGCTTGATGGTTATTGCAACTGGACTTGGGTACACTTTCAAAGTTTTCCCAATTTTTCGGACTGACTGATCTTCATTTCTTAGAGTAATGATGGCCACTCGTTTTTCTTTACTTAGCTGCTTTTTTCTTGCCATAATACAAATTCTAACAGTCAGGAGGACTATCAGCTGTGCATCCACCAGACTTCTGCTCAACACAACTGATGGTCCCAACCCCATTTATAAGGCAAGAAATCCCACTTATTAAACCTGACAGGGCACACCTGTAAAGAGAAAACCATTTCCGGTGACTACCTCTTGAAGCTCATCAAGAGAATGCCAAAAGTGTGTAAAGCAGTCATCAAAGCAAAATGTGGCTACTTTGATGAACCTAGAATATGACATAATTTCAGTTGTTTCACACTTTTTTGTTAAGTATATAATTCCACATGTGTTAATTCATAGTTTTGATGCCTTCAGTGTGAATTTACAATTTTCATAGTCATGAAAATACAGAAAAATCTTTTAATGAGAAGGTGTGTGCAAACTTTTGGTCTGTACTGTATATATCATCAAAGCCCTCGACTAGGTGGGCCGAAACCCTGGGATGACAATCATTGTCTGCAGGAGACACCACTAGCTCTTTCCCTATGCTATGTGCATGAAAATACCACTGTCCAGGATGCATGCGCTGATGCCTCCTGCCCTGCACCTGTCATTGCACATTTGCAGCCACCATCAGTAACCAATTGTTTGTCCCAATTTGCCCTTGAAATTTTGCTGTTTAGGCTTGTGGACACTGAGTCATCCCGCAACCTCATGGCAGCGGCCGTCCCTCAGTACTCGGTCCTCAAGCGGCACTGTTTTTCCCTGTGTGCCATCCCTGCCTTATACCATCCGTGCCCTTACCAACACAGTTGCTGGGAAGGTCCACTTAACAACAGACATGTGGACAAGTGCCTGTGGTCAGAGATGCTACATTTCCCTGATGGCACAGTGGGTGAACCTTGTGGAGGCTGGGACCGAGTCACACCCTGGGATAGAACATGTGCTTCCGCCTTTGAGGATTGCGGGCCCCACTTCTATCAGGGTTTCTCCCACCTTCTACACTAGTTCCTGCACCCCCTTGGCCTCCTTAATCTCCATCTTTGAATTGTCATCTTGGACCATGCCGTTCATATCAATCGCAAGCAGGAAGCACTGCAGCGCTGCCTCGGTGAAGCTGCAACAGGCTCTGCTGAAACAAATTTGTTTAGATGACAAATAGCACACCGCCTCAGAGTTGCTGAAGGGTATAACAGACCAGACAGATCTGTGGTTCTCTCCGCTGAACCTACAACCAAGAATGGTCATGTGTGATAATGGACGTAACCTGATGGTGGCTCTGAAGCTTGGCAAGCTCGCACACGTACCATGCCTGGCCCACATGCTCAACTTAGTGGTTCAGCAGATTCTAAAAACCTACCCTGATTTGTATGAGCTACTTGTGAAGGCAAGCCGAGTGTGCGCCCATTTTTGCAAGTTAGCTATAGCTGCCGCCAGTCTGACAGTGATGCAAAAGCTCTTGCAAGTGCCAACTGATTGACTGGTGTGCGACGTGACCACTCGCTGGAATTCCACATTATACATGTTGGAAAAACACAGTAGTGACACCAAACTCTAAATTAATAATATTATAAAATTAATATTATAAAATTAAATGTAATATATACCATATACCATAGTTAATGGATCACCCCCTGTGTGCTAATTGTAATGGAAAACCATTAGAAGGTGAAGATCAAAGCGCCCAGCACAAGGACCCGAACCAATGAGAACAAGACAGGGAATATTAGTAATTTAGTTTATTGATAGATAGCAATAGTGACAATCATTTATTGATAACAATAAAATAAACAATAATTAAAATACATATATTAATAATTTACAAGAAGTTGTGCACATTAAAAACCGCAAGATCATAGGGCAAGCCAAATACTATAAAAATACATATGGCAATTGATCCCAATATACATACTAAGAAGGAATTAGAAAAAAGGAAAAAAAAATTTTATATATAAAATAAAAAATAAAATTATGTGTAGTGATAAAATATCATAAAACACAGCAATTAATTCACTCACAAATCTCAGGGTGGTCACAAGAAAAAATATAATATATATAAAGTGCTATGTGCAACAATTCACCACCAAAAACTCATAAAGTATAAAGAGATGGCCAAAAGGCCAAAGAAGTGCAATGTGCCAATGTAAATGGGAAAATGCCAGAAGGCCAAAAAAGTGCAATGTGCCAAGGTAATTAGATATCAATTACTTACAATGATAAATAGAGGGAATGACCCCAGGCTGCCAGCGGTTTGATATTGTGCACCCCGACGCGCGTTTCAGACACGCAGTCCTTCGTCAGGGGTAATGTGACGAAGGACACATTACCCCTGACGAAGGACTGCGTGTCTAAAACGCGCGTCGGGGTGCACAATATCAAACCGCTGGCAGCCTGGGGTCATTCCCTCTATTTATCATTGTAAGTAATTGATATCTAATTACCTTGGCACATTGCACTTTTTTGGCCTTCTGGCATTTTCCCATTTACATTGGCACATTGCACTTCTTTGGCCTTTTGGCCATCTCTTTATACTTTATGAGTTTTTGGTGGTGAATTGTTGCACATAGCACTTTATATATATTATATTTTTTCTTGTGACCACCCTGAGATTTGTGAGTGAATTAATTGCTGTGTTTTATGATATTTTATCACTACACATAATTTTATTTTTTATTTTATATATAAAAATTTTTTTTCCTTTTTTCTAATTCCTTCTTAGTATGTATATTGGGATCAATTGCCATATGTATTTTTATAGTATTTGGCTTGCCCTATGATCTTGCGGTTTTTAATGTGCACAACTTCTTGTAAATTATTAATATATGTATTTTAATTATTGTTTATTTTATTGTTATCAATAAATGATTGTCACTATTGCTATCTATCAATAAACTAAATTACTAATATTCCCTGTCTTGTTCTCATTGGTTCGGGTCCTTGTGCTGGGAGCTTTGATTATACATGTTGGCAAGGCTTTGTGAGCAGCAGAGGGCAGTAGTTGAATACGAGCTACAACTTGTCAGACGGTATTCCAGTCAGCCTCTGCACATAACAACAGACGAGTGGGCCTGGATGTCTGACATCTGTGAGGTTCTACAAAACTTTAAGGAATCAATCAAGTTGGTGAGTGGCATAGTTAGCGTGACCATTCTGCTTCTGTGTCTACTCAAAAGCTTGCTGCTTACAATTAAAGAGGAATCTTTATATGTGGACTAGGTAGAGATTGAGGAAGAAAGTACACAAGGTGATATTACCCAGCCTAACTTCATCTCATCTTCTCAGCACTGATAGGGTGATAATGTGCAGGAAGAGACTGTGAAAGACTACCCATACCAACTTCATCCCATCTTTTCAGCACAGATGGGCTTAAGAAGAGGAGGTGAGGGAGGAGGAGGAAGAAATGGAAAGTCATCCTCTGGATGGGCAAAGGGAAGTCTTGCCTGTTAGGAGTCTGGCAGACATGGCTTACTTTATGGCCTGCTGCCTTTCCTGTAACCCTTGTGTTATACACTGAATACTGGTTGCTCATCCTTATCACCCCACGCTACAAAGAGAACTATTCATCTCTCCTTCCTGTGGGTGGCGGAGAGGGCTAGTAAAAATGTGCAATAGCAGAAGAGCCTAGTCAAAAAATGAGTACAAAAATTCCTATCTGACAATGCTGTCAGCAAAGGTCATAGTTCTTTGGGCAACAAAAGAGGAGAGATGAAGGAGGGACACACCAGGTCCAACAAAGGCAAGAGAACACTATCAAAGGTCTGCGACAGTTTCTTTAGACCCTACCAGTACCCAGGCTATGATGCGTGGGGTAGTCTGACAAGGGAAACATTTTGAAAGATGGTGAAGGAGTGCCTAGCTTACTGTACCAGTGTCCTCCCTGATTCCTCTGTACCATACAACTGTTGGGTAATCAAGCTGGACATGTGGCATGAACTGTCCCTCTACTCCTTGGAGGTGCTGGCCTTCCCTGCTACCAGCATTTTGTCAGAGTGGGTTTTTAGTGCCGCCAGGGGCATAATAGCTGATAGATGCACCTGCTGTCTCTTATAAAAATGAACAAGGTCTAGATTGGCCCCGACTTCTCAACCCCACCAGATGACAGCAGCAGATCCCTAAAAGGTGTACAGTTCATTGTTTCCTATTTTCCTTGTCCCCCTCCTCCTCCACAATATCAGCAGACTCATCATGTGGCCATTGCTCCAAATTTTTAGAGGGTTATTATGTGGCCCTCATTCCAAATTTATAGATAGTCATCAAGCAGCACTCGCTCCAAATTTTTGATGGTCATCATGCGGTCTTCCTTCAAAATTTTTATACGGTCATCATACGGCACTCGCTCCAAATTTTTAGAGGGTCATCATGCAGCCCTCACCTAATTTTTTCAGGGTGTGTATGATGCCCTCCTTCATAATCTTTACATGATGTGCAAGAGGCCTACCTCTACAATTCTCTTACACATATAGGTGGATACCCCCTAGGGGTATTTAATCTAAAAGCTGCATAACATAGAGCAAGAGAGCCTGATTCCAGGGATGTGTCACTTACTAGGCTGCGTGTTGTAGTTTCTATACAATCAGTGTTTTATCGGAAGAAGATTATCACTTCAGGACTAGATATCATGTGTCATGTGTAGGCCAGTCAGCCTAATGTGTAACTCCACCCCCACCATTGATTGGCTGTTTGCACAGTGTATACAGGAAGCTGCAAATCAGAGGTGTGAGTAGGGTTATATACAGCTCAGCATTCTGATCACTGCTACATTTACACCAAAGAAAACAGGGTTTCAATCAAAACTACACAAAGAAACCCAGTAAGTGATACATTACTGGAATTGGGCTCTCTGACTCTACATCATGCTGCTCTGCTCTCAGATTACATAGCCAAATCCTGCTGACAGATTCCCTTTAATTTCCACAGCACTTTACAGATATTATCATCACTTTACCTTTTGGGGCTCACAGTCTAAATTCCCTGTCAGTATGTCCTTGGAGTTCAGGAAGAAACCAGAGGAAACCAATGCAAATAAGAGGTGAAAGTAAAAAGTCCTTGTAGATGTTGTCCTAGTGCGATTTAAACCCAGGACCCCAATGCAAACCAATGAGTCACTGTGCAGCCATCTATCCGTCCGTCAATCCATCTGTCCGTCCATCTGTTCTTTCATCTGTCTGTCCATCAATTTATCTAAAACTAATTTCTCTGCCAGAGTTTGGCTTGAATTCACAAGTTCTAGTACCTAGGTAACATTTGTTATAGAGTCTATGTGTCGGTAGAGGGATAAACACTTTTGGAGTTTCTTGGGAGGCTCTCTTTTAAGTAATAAGCATTGCAAGATAATGTTTAATGACCAAGAATTTTCATAATGGAGGTGAGCATACAGTACTGAGGACAATGACAGAAGAAGTAAGCTGCTCTGGCCCCTCTGGTAGTGAGCAGAATAGAACACTAGTTCTAGTAATTACAGCCAATGTGCCTGGTGGAGTTGCCCAGTTCTTGGTTTTTGCTTTTTTCCAATATAACTCCTTTGAATTATTTATCTAGAAGAATCCCATATTCTTGTAACCTGATCCCACTTCCTAATATTGTGTGTCATTTTATATTGTGTCTAATTTCCTATGTACTTCATCTTCCTGTCTTGTTCCATTTCCTACTTTGTAACGTACAGTAATATATAATAAATGCTTCTGTTTGTTTTACTTTACTGTGTGCTATAATACACCATTAACAAGCCTCCATAAGCGGGATAAAGGACAGGAATCATTTAGCTCATTGAAGAAAAAACAAACTGACATTTTCCTTGGATAAACACAGCTATTAGTGTCTGAGTCAAACTTCACGATGCATTAAGAGAAGGAAATTCTATAAAGAGGGACAGATGTGTGCGAAAAGGAGCAGATACCAAATCTGTTTCCCTCAACCTCAAAGGATTAGGGGGTTCCATTTGTAATTTTAGCAAAGTTGTAATGTCATAGCTAGTTGTGAAATCTGGCAAAGGTTAAGTGTTTCAACAGCATTCATTTTGTCTACCCATCCCCCACATGCTGTCTTGTTCCATATTCTTAACTGACATGGGAGAATTTAATTTCCAAACCTCAAGTGTGTGAACAGAGAAAAACTGTGTAAAAGATGGTAGAAAAATAGTGCAAAGCTTAAATGTGAAGTTTTTAGTTATTATCTATATGTGGGACAGAAGTTTTAAACATTTATGCCCCCATTTTTCGCACTAGACTTAAAGAGTAAGACTTGTCACTTGCCATAAATGTGGAATTCTTTTACCTAGTGTAAATGATGCTCTTCTCCTGAATATGGAATTGTTTATTTCTTGTCCCTGCACCTCTCCAATCTTGAGACATAGCCCCTATTCACTGTGTAAATCTAGTATAGATTTTACAGCTAATATCTCAAATATCTCTGTTCAATTCTTAGATCTCGTGATCCAAGTTGATGAAATTGGTCACCTTTCTACTACCACACATTTTAAGGAAGTGGACGTAAATAGTTACCTTAGCTTCGATAGAGGCCATCTACCCAAGTGGATCCAGAATGTCCCGTATGGCCAATACTGGCAGATACCAAAAAATTGTACACACGACTCTGACTTCATTAGGGAAACTAAAATCTTGGATCATAGGTTTGAACAGAGAGGTTACCCTATGAAACTTGTTAGGGATGCTTATCAGAAAGCGAATTCTTTGACACAGAAGGATTGCATAGACAGTATTAGGATGAAATCTAGGACAATGAAAACAAAAAGAGGTGCACCCTGGCTGTAGGTTAAATAAATATGGGGGGTGCAATGCCTAGTCCAATATTGTATTAGCCAAAAAGGAAGAGAAAGAATGGACTAATAACGGCTTGCACACCACCAAATATAGAAAAGTAACAAACTTTATTAAACACCACAAAAAACATAAAAACACTTAAAATACCACAATCATGTGTAGAACACCCCTATATAAACATAATATGTCTGCCAGAGCAATATGAAAACAGGCTCCCATGCATAAATGTTATAATTAACATGGCTCAGTAGATCCTAAATGGTAGAACAATGGAGTCCTGGTGAGATAAAGACCTCACTGGTGGGATAGAGTTAAGGTACCTTCACATTAAGCGACGCTGCAGCGATAGCGACAACGATGCCGATCGCTGCAGCGTCGCTGTTTGATCGCTGGAGAGCTGTCACACAGACCGCTCTCCAGTGACCAACGATGCCGAGGTCCCCGGGTAACCAGGGTAAACATCGGGTTACTAAGCGCAGGGCCGCGCTTAGTAACCCGATGTTTACCCTGGTTACCAGCGTAAAATGTAAAAAAAACAAACAGTACATACTTACATTCGCGTCCCCCGGCGTCCGCTTCCTGCACTGACTGTGCGCCAGCCCTAACAGCAGAGCGGTGACGTCACCGCTGTGCTGTACTTTCACTTTCACTTTACGACGCTCAGTTAGTGTGGGAAGCGGACGCCGGGGGACGCGAAGGTGAGTATGTACTGTTTTTTTTTTTTACATTTTACACTGGTAATCAGGGTAAACATCGGGTTACTAAGCGCGGCCCTGCGCTTAGTAACCCGATGTTTACCCTGGTTACCAGTGTAAAACATTGCTGGTATCGTTGCTTTTGGTGTCAAACACGACGATACACGCCGGTCTGACGACCAAATAAAGTTCTGAACTTTCTTCAACGACCAGCGATATCACAGCAGGATCCTGATCGCTGCTGAGTGTCAAACTAAACGATATCGCTAGCCAGGACGCTGCAACGTCACGGAACGCTAGCGATATCGTTTAGTGTGAAGTTACCTTTAATCCCTTAGCCACCTATGCAGAGGTGCATGCAAGATGGTAATGCAGAAACATGTCATAAAATATAAAAAAGCATGCAGGATTAGCTGAAAGAACCACTCATGAGATGAAAAAACAGGGCTACTGAGGAGTCAGCGACTAAATATGTAGCTGGAGGAGAGTAATGTATGCTGGTGGAGGGGGGGCCAGGGTTCGGGGAGATGTCACCTGCAACTAGTAGAAGGAGAATAAACAGAAAGAGCAGGTGGTGGGATGATTTGTATGAACGTTTTGAGTGCTGCATGAATAAACATTCACCTGAAGAAGAAGGCGTATGCCGTTGAAACGCGTTGTGGTTCAACCCAAACTGGTGTCTGTGTCCTCTATCCTGCGCTTCTGTGACCGGTTTTCCTTTTTCACTTGCAAGCAACTTCCCCCGTTGGGGGTATCCGGCTGGAACTGCAGAGATTCGGGTGCCTATCTTCCCCTTCTTGGGACTCCTGCTAGCGCTCCACTCACAAACCGTTAATCATTGTTACATACTTCTCCTGAATATGGCATTGTTTATTTTTTGTCCCTGCACCTCTCCGATCTTGAGACATAGCCCCTATTCACTGTGTAAATCTAGTATTTAAGCCAACTGTGTCTGGTCCTCAATACAACTCCCATAGAGAGGATATGGGCCTATAGAATCTAGATTTATATACAGAGAAGAGGGTCCATCTCTTAGAAACGGAAATTTCAAATTCAGGAGAACAATGGCATTTAGTCAGGGTAAAAAAAAATACATACCGTATTTGTGGAAAGTGACAGGTCCTCTGTAAAGAAGAGCTCTGTAGAGTAAGAATTTAATTAATTTTTAGCATCTTTATTCTGAGCCTGTGCCACAATCTGAAATAATTGGTTAAGAGCTTGATTTCTACTATAATTATAAGCATTTAATGGCATAAACCAAAGTAAATCTATTTCCCAACCCCTCTCATCAAGTTGTCACTTTTTTAAGAAGAAAAAAAATGCCAAGCCTGGTGGAAAACTGCAAAATAGGTGATTTGTGCAAAAATCTGTGAATTTTCAGAAAAAAAAATATTCTCCATTGTGTTGAAGTTTTGAGCATTTGAGGCAAATGGCTTCAAATTTCATGGAAAAATACACTCAATGGACTTTATTAGTACAGATGGATCTAGTAGAGCATTGTGACTTTCATTATGAAGGAAAGTCACAACAAAAGTGTGAACATTGCCCAATTGCATTCAAATAGCCCCTAGCTCCAAATATATATATATATATATATATATATATATATATATATATATATATATATATATATATATATATATATATATATATATATATATATATACACACACACACAGGGTGGGCCATGTATATGTATACACCTAAATAAAATGGGAATGGTTGGTGATATCAACTTCCTGCTTGTGGCACATTAGTATATGGGAGGGGCAAAACTTTTCAAGATGGGTGGTGCCCATGGTGACCATTTTGAAGTCGGCCCGTTTGGATCCAACTTTATTTTATCCAATGGGCAGAGGGTCATGTGACACATCAAACGCATTGAGAAATTCACAAGAAAAACAATGGCGTACTTGGTTTTAATGTAACTTTATTCTTTCATGAGTTATTTACAAGTTTCTCTTTGTTTACAGCCATTGCCATGTCGCAGAGGTTAACATGTGAGGAGCGGATAGAAATTGTGTTGATGTCTGGTGAACGCCGTATCCGAGTCATTGCAGCAGATTTTAATGCAAGACACCCTATGCAAGAAAACTGTCATCATTCCTATGTTATTTAGGTGTATCCATATAAATGGCCCACCCAAAAAAGTTTGCCTCAACACTGAGCATAATGTTCTGTGTAAACTGAGGCTCTTGTTCCAGTTTTTGTTTTGCCCGTTCTGCAAATTCAGCCGATCTGGGTCATCCTCATTGAGATGCTGCAGCAGCTGGATTTTGTAAGGGTGCCATTTGTGAGTAGCTAATATCCGCCAAAGGGATGTTCGACTGATGCCAACTTCAAAATGGCCACCATGGTCACCACCCATCTTCAAAGGTTTTCCCCCTCCCATATACTAATGTGCCACAAACAGGAAGTTGGTATCACCAACTATTCCCATTTTATTTAGGTGACAGAAGAGCCACATTGACTTTTAACTGTGTTCATCGAAGATCCTATTTCTTTTTTTTAAATAGCAAAATACCAAATATAGCCATGCAAGCTGCACCATGTTTGACATTAAAAAAGATACAGAAAACTTAAAGGTAAGGGGAAAATGCCAATGTAAACATGGGAGTCACATCTGTGTCTGAATATGCTGCTGCTACTTCTTCCCTGGACGCCAGGCGGCACCACACTAATACTGGGGTAACTGCTGCATGACAGCAGCATGTGGCTGTCTAGTCTTAACATATAGGAGACTAGTTGTCCATTTCATATCCACCTGTGCTTTGCTGCAGTCAGCTGGTAATGTAATTATCTCTATGCTGGGAGTCATGGGTGAGGCTACTTTATACATAACCCCATCAGGTAGTCTCTGTTTGCTAGATAATAAGTTCAGCAACACCTGGTTACAGCTCTGATCCTTTGCTCCTGTTGTGTTACTTTGTTTATCCCATTTTTCTGACTTCGGCTTGTATTGTAACTACCCTTGCTTTCCGATTTTGTCCTGACAAGACCTATTGTTATAAAACCTGCATGCTGACCCATCTTACTGCCAGGTTGCTGCACCTGTCAGCAACAAACTAATTGGCCCTGGCTCAGTGGTCCCAGTGTCCCGATCACTGTAGAGGGGTTGAACGGTGAAGAACAAAATATCTCCTGGGATTTTGTATACTGAGTTGTTTGAGTTAAGTCTGTCTGTAGAAGCTCTCTTAAATGCTGCCAGGCTTTCATACACAGCGCCTCCGTGACAGTGGGTTTTCTGGGGTACACTGGTCTACTCCCAGATTTAAGGATTAATGTGCAGGATTACATTCTACATCTGTGTTCACTTTTAAAATGCATTTAATTTTAATTCCTTTCACGACCTTTGATGTATATTTATGTCTAAGGCAGTGTCCCTGCCCTTAATGTGGGCTTGAACGCCGAGCCCACATCTTTCCCTGCACATCATGACTGATTTAATCAGCCATGATGTGCCTTTAACAGCCACGGGTGGAGCGATGCTCAGTCCTTAGCTGTTAACCAGTTGAATCCCACTGTCAATCACTTAAAGAGGGATTTAACACGCACAGGCTGAAAAAATGTCATTCATCCCGCCCATCGGAATCCCTGTCACGTGATTGTGGGGCGCCGATGGGTTGTAATGACAGCTGGTGGTCTGATGATGACAAAAGCTCAAATCACCCCTCTTTTTCCCCATTTTTTTAAAAAAATACATCTTTGGTATTGCTGCATTCGTAAAATTCTGATCTAACAAAATAGAAAATAAATGTATCCAATCGGTAAACAATGTAACAAGAAAAAATCAAAACACCAGAATTATGTTTTTTTGGTTGCCATGACATTGCAATAAAATGCAATAAGAGGCAATCAAAACATTGTATCTACTCCAACATGGTATCATTAAAAGCGTTAGCTCAGAGTGCACAAAATAAGCCGTGACACAGCTCCGTATCCAAAATCATGAAGACGCCACAGGTCTTGGAAAATGGTGACATAAGTTAATTTTTTTTTCTTAGAAATTTCCAAAACTTTTTTACCACTTTAATAAAAAAAAACCCTATAGATGTTTGGTATTTGCGTATTTGTACTGACCGGGAGAATCATATTACTAGATCAGTTTTACCATATGATGAACATAGTACATACAAAATAAAAAAAAAACAATTGCGAAAATTGCACTTTTTTGCAATTTCAACACACTTGGAATTCTTTCCTACTTTCCAGTGTATCACGTGATAAAATGAATGGTGTCATTCAAAAGTCCAACTCATCCAGCAAAAAACAAACCTTCAGCTATGGAGACAGAAAGATGAAAAAAAACTTAGGCTTTGGGAATAAGGGCAGGAAAAACTAAAGCGCAAAAATGGAAAATCGTAAGGTTATGAACTCAATAAATAAGTTATTTTTTTTTAAAAAGTGTCATCATTTTTATTGGCATTGTAATGACAAGTAAAAGCATAAAACAATTGTTAACAGTAGTTGTCAGTTATCATGTACCTGTCAATAGCACAAAAGCGTAGGAGACGGGTCTCTGACTAAGTCTCCTGTCTATGAGGAAGGGGGTAAGAGACAAGAGGTGGAGTAGTGCAAAATACTGTATATCAAATAGTGTTTTGTGAATATTTCAACTTAACTAATTCCTCATCCCCCAGAATTCGACCCTTAAGATACAATTTGATACAATGTAACAATCTTGTTACTTTTATCCCTTGTCAGCCTCGGTAGGAGGAATAAATTAAAGCTTTATTTCACAGCGCTAGTTAAGAAAGGTATTGTTTGTACATAACTTTATTAATTAGGCAGACTTCTGCAGAATAATGTAGTTTGATATGTGGTTCTGCATCACTTGTGGGTCTGGTAATTACTTCAGCCTCAATGACCTATTGTGCAGTGGAGCGATGCGGGTGTGGTGGCCACCAGAGGTTAATATGATGGCTTTCAGGCCCACCACAATATACTGGAAGGGATCCAACCTATACAAAATGGTACGGGAATTATTTAATTGTTTTTGAACAATTGTTTTTTTTTCACTTTGGAAAGACAGGCACAAGCCCATGAGGTAATCCATTATAATCCTATTTGTATTACAGATTCTTCTGAAGCTTGCTCAGGAAGAGCTTCCAGGCAGAAAGGGTAGGTCTTACACAAATAAAAGCTGTATTTTTTTTCTTCTTTTGCCTATCTTTTTTTTTTTTTGTTCTCTATGCTACTGCAATCCGTCTCTTTCTTAATGATGTGTAAGTACCCAGTACTTTCCTCTGCAGGAAGCTTATGTCAAACTAATTAACATTTAATGAGAGGAAACTGACTGATTAGAATGTTTTTCTTGGCACTTGAACCAATAAATTTTGTATACATTTCAAATGACCATAGTTGGCACTCTGGCCCCTGCGCCGGTTCATTCTGGAGCTGGGATGTGCGTGTGGAGGACTGTTTGTTTGAAAAGACCGCAGTGTGAACCTTTTATAGTAGCGCCACTAAATAACCCAAATTAGCACAATTATGAAAGTTTAGCAAAGACTGTGAAGTGTATGTTCTCAGTTCCTCTTTGATTTAAATTGTTTGCAGGAGTTAATGAAGAAGTAACTATTTCACAAATGGCTGCATTGTAAATAAAAATGTCTATGGAGCTGGTGTGCCAGTTTTACGATGGAGCCCGGTCATGACAGCAGAGTTTTAGGACTTCTCTAATTAACACAGAGTTAAACAACTAAATTGCTGTGTATACTATTTAGCTGTAATTGATTAAATACATGTTGGATAAATCATTGAACATGTCTCAGGATGTGTGCTGAATGGCAATTATCTACCTGCTCGGTTTGGTCTTTGATGTTTTCTTCATATTGTGGAGATGTATTATCTACTTATTCATCCATCCATTTGATATCTATTTACCCACCCATATCCCATATTAGAAATGAGTGGATCAGGCAAAATTCTAATTTGTGCGGATTTTCCCAGAAAACTTGATTTGCAGATAAGTTGTTCTCTGTGAATGTAATGACCCTTATTATGCTCTGGGGTCTCACGAAACCCCAGAAGAACATAATAAACACATGATGTACAAAATAAAAATAAACACTTCTACCCACCTTATAAGTCATGCCCCCATCCCCTCTGCTCCTCCATGTTACCTGTCCGGTCCTCCCACATTTTCAGACCACCACCGCTCGCACTGAAATCCCTGTGCCTTTCATCCTGGGCTGGAACTTCTGGCTTTGAGGAGGCCTGGTAGGGTTCTGTGCATGTGTGCGCAAGGTCATGGAGTGCAGCGCTAGGGATTTCTGTGCGAGCAGCGTGATCTGAAGGTCGTGCAAGGACCACATGGGTGATGAGGAGGGGTAAATGTGGATTTTTCTAATATACAAGTAGAATTAAATTACACTCATATATATTCACTCATCCCTATCTATTTATCTATTTAGATCCAAAAAATTGAAGGCAGCACGCCAGTAGATAAAGATTCGCGTGCAATTTAATGGCCCATGCACAATGCTTGAAAAATATCCACATCTTGGACCAAAACGTCGCACATGGGCCATTAAACTGCACGTGAATCTTTATCTACTGGCGTGCTGCCTTCAATTTTTTGGATCTATTTACAAGGTTTGGTACATGCCTGGGAAATTTTTGCACCCAACAATCTTTTTTTTGTGCTGCTTTTTGTCTTTCTTATTTCTATCTATCTATCTGTCATTTATCTATCTTTCTATCTATCTTAATTTTAGTGTGGGTTCTCACAAATTTTCATAGATGAGATGACACATCCCTAGAATAAAGCAACAGAATAGCAAATGCTCATTTAAAGAATCTTTTTACATGGGCCAATGAAAATATGTAGGAGGGATAAAAGATTATTCAATCATTTGGTCACTGTTGCATATTGTGGGCAGCACATGTCCTGTTTACATGAGTGGATGTGCAGCCAACAATCAATGATTAGTATGCGTGCATAAAATTGTGATTAGTAGTGATGAACGAATATACTCGTTACTCGAGATTTCCTGAGCACGCTCGGGTGACCTCCGAGTATTTTTTAGTGCTTGGAAATTTAGTTTTTATTGTTGCAGCTGAATGATTTACAGCTACTAGCCAGCTTGATTACATGTGGGGGTTCACTAGCAATCAGGCAACCCCCACATGTACTTATGCTGGTTAACAGATGTAAATCATTCAGCTGCGGCAATAAAAACTAAATTTCCAAGCACTAAAAAATACTCGGAGGTCACCCGAGCATGCTCGGGAAATCTCGAGTAACGAGATCAGTTGACAAATTAGCTTTTTGTTTGTAGGCTGATCACTGTCTGGTTTACTATGAAGGCTCATTTGGCTGATTAGCTAACAGTCAGTGATTGTGAAGGCACAACCCCCCAACAATAAGCAGAATGAAAGATGCTCCTCCATGCATGTGGCTATGTCTACTTTAGTTGAGTATTGTTCAGTCTGAGCTGCAGTACGATGCAAAGCCTTGTGGTGTGCTGTTGTCTTATTTTTCTAACAATCTTAAAAATAGGAAATCAATAAAAAATTTCTGGTATTTCACTTTAAATTTGGAGGTTTAGGTGTCACTGCAGTTAACCTCTATACTCACCCCATCAGCCGGATTATTTGGAAAGGTTTGTTGATTCCTCATAGTGGAGAGCTTGAAGTCATTACTGATTTTCCAGTAGGTCTGCTTAGTTAAAAAAATATTAATTAGAATTTTTCAATATTGCAGTTATATTCAGTGGCATGTAAAAGTGTGGGCACCCTAAGTCAAAATTACTGTTATTGTGAACAATTAATCAAGTTGAAGATGAAATGATCTCTAAAAGGCCTAAAGTTAAAGACGACACATTTGCTTTGTATCCATTTTTTACATTTTAAAAATTATAAAAAGGAAAATGGGCTGATGCAAAACTTTGGGCATGCTTGGAAACTTGTGTGTTCAGATAACTTTGACCAATGTTTCAGACCTTAATTACCCTGTTAGGTTTATGACTTGTTCACTATCATCATTAGGAAAGGCCATGTGATGCAAAGTTCCCAGCTTTATAAAAACTCAGCCCCCTCTAACCTTGTGCCAAATAAAACCAGCAGCCATGTGTTCTTCTAAGCCGCTGCCTAGCACTCTGAAAATGAAAATGGTGGAGGCCCACAAAGCAGGAGAAGGCTAGAAAAGTGTTTTCAAGTTGCCCTTTCCTCAGTTTGAAATGTAATTAAAAAATGGCATTTAACAGGAACAGTGGAGGTCAAGATAAGGTTTGGAAGACCAAGCAAGATTTCAGTGAGAGCTGCTCAAAGGATTGCTAGTGAGGCAAATCAGAACCCTTTGCTTGATTGCAAAAGACCTTCAGAAAGGTTTAGCAGACTCTGGAGTTGTGGTATATTGTTTTAGTGTTCAGAGACAACTGCACAAATATGGTATTCATAAAAGAGTCATCAGAAGAAAACCTCTCCTTAGTCTTCATCATAAAATTTAGCATCATAAGTATGGAAAAGAACATCTAAACAAATCTGAAGCATTTTGGAAACAAGCCATCTGGACCAATGAGGTTAAAATAGAACTCTTCGGCCACAATGATCAAAGGTATGTGTTGAAAAAAAAGGGAACAGAATTTCAGGAAAAGAACATCTTGCCAACCATTAAGCATGGGGGTGGATAAATCTTGCTTTGGGGTTGTGTTGCAGCCAATGGCACAGGGAACATTTCACGGGTAGAGGGAAGAATGGATGAAATGAAATTTCAACAAATTCTTGATGCAAACATAACACGTCTGTAAAAAAGCTGAAGTTGAAAAGAGGATGGCTTTTCTAAATGGATAACGATCAAAAACTACAATAAACTATGTCAAAAGGCACAATCTGATGGATTTGGCTGTCTACAAAAAGCGTTTACAAGCTATGATACTGTCAAAAAGGGGGTGCTACTGAGTACTAACCATGCAGGGTGCCCAAACTTTTGCATTGGCCCATTTTCCTTTTTGTAATTTTTAAAATGTAGTAGATGAAAATATTTTGTTGTCAAAAACACAAAGGAAATATGTCCTTTTTAAACTTTAGACCATTTAAAGATCATTTAGGGTACGTTCACACAGGACTTTTTTGCTGCTTTTTTTGCTGCTTTTTTTTATGCTAATTTTCAGCTGCTTTTTACAGTACCAGTAAAGCCTATGAGATTTCAGAAATCTCATGCACACACGTTGGTTTTTTGTTTGATCAGTTTTTTCTGCTTTGCTGCTTTTTTTGGACATAGGGCATGTCACTTCTTTCAGCGTTTTTGCTGCGTTTTTGCAGCGTTTTTTCACCCATTGACTTGAATGGGTGATGAAAAAAACGCTGCAAAAACGCTGAAAAAACGCATGTAGCATTATTTGCTGCGTTTTTTGTGCAGAAAATCATGGCCAGCAGGAAGGGATCTCACAGCCAAGAGCTTAGGGGTGTGGTTAGTGAGGTGTGAAGAGCCATTGTGAGGTGTGAAGAGCCATTGTGAGGTGTCCTGTTTGTGATCTATTGTGAGGGAGTTCCTGGTAGTGAGGTGTGAAGAGCCATTGTGAGCCATTGTGAGGTGTGAAGAGCCATTGTGAGGTGTCCTGATTGTGATCTATTGTGAGGGAGTTCCTGGTAGTGAGGTGTGAAGAGCCATTGTGAGCCATTGTGAGGTGTGAAGAGCCATTGTGAGGTGTCCTGATTGTGATCTATTGTGAGGGAGTTCCTGGTAGTAAGGTGTGAAGAGCCATTGTGAGGTGTCCTAGCAGCTGAAAATTGGCATAAAAAAAGCAGCAAAAATCTGCAGCAAAAAAGTCCTGTGTGAACATACCCAAAAAACGCACCAAAAACGCACCAAAAAAACGCACCTAAATTAGCATAAAAAAAAGCAGCAAAAAAAAGCAGCAAAAAAGTCCTGTGTGAACGTACCCTTATCAACTTGCTTAACTGTTCACAATAACAGTATGATGACCAGGGGTGCCCAAGCTTATAAATGCAACAGTATGTTTTTTAAAGAGAATCTATCAGCGTGTTTTTGCTATTTAATCTGAGAACAGCATAATATAGGGCAAGTGAGCCTGATTCCAGGGATGTGTCACTTCCTGGGCTGTTTTTGTAGTTTCAATACAATCAGTGTTTCAGTGTTTTATCAGTAAGAGATTATCACTGGACTTACTATGCTTCATGTGCACAGCAGTCCAGCTAATCTGTGTAACCCCACCCACCTCACTGATTGGCAGCCTGCTGACAATATATACCGTACATAGGAATCTGTGAATCAGGAGTGTGAGTGGGGTTATACACAGCTCAGCATTCTGAGCACTGCTACATCTACAGCAGAGATAAAACAAATCGTCACCAAGCAGTCCAGTAAGTGATACGTTTTTTAAATCTGGCTCCCTTGCCTTATGTTATTCTGCTCTCAGATTATATGACAAAAATCTGCTGACAGATTCCTTTTATAGACTTTTTAAAATGGGGAGTAATATAAAGCTTAACTACAGTACATTGACAACTACGTTTTCCATCTCTGATCATTCGACTAATTTGTTTCCATATCTGCCATATCAAAAATGGAGAGTGCCAATTTAAGCAACCTCTTCTTCACAAACACAGAACTGTAAAGTTCAGAGATGTCAAACTCAAATATAAAGAGGGGCAAAATTAAAAACTTGGGCAAAGTTGCAGGCCAACCTTGCTATTTATTAAAAAATGTCTACAATTGAATTTTTCGTTATCATTCTTTACAGAATAATGGGCACAGTTGTAAGATGCTCCAAATTCAAAGAAGGGTGCACATCTTAGTCAATGTGATGTAACTTGCAACTCAGATATAGTGAAAAAAGGGAATTTTGGTTTTTCATGAATGCAGTCCAGAATGAGAAAAACATTTTGGTCCAACAATTGGACCTTCATCAGGTCACTGAAAAGAACATATATAGATGTATATACAATGAGGTATACAAAATATAATACTATAAATGCATTTATCTCAAAGGAAAGGTTACATATTCAATGAACTCTTGTGCAAAATTCATCATCACAGACTTCACAGATATAAAAAAAAAATAGGGGAAGAAAATTTGAGCAAAAAATGTAATTGCTCTTTAAGACTGGATTCACACATGGAGTGTTTTATACACATTTTAATGGTGATTTCATTTAACAGCTTTTTTCTTTTTAGTGCAAAAAATGCCATGACCAGAGGCTACAGCATTTTAGTTTTGCTGCATTTCTTGGGTTCATTGGTCCTTGTTGTGTGAAAGATGTTTAAAACTTCATAATAAAAAAAAAAATACACAAAAAAATACTTTTTCAAATTGTTAGAAAATAAAAACACAAAATGTAAAAAAAAAATGGCAAGATCAAGTAAAGAGACTTCATTCTTCATAATTTAAATGATCACATATCTGGCTAAAGATCTAACAATATAGTGGCCTTATTAGATTTTTAGTTTGGTTTAATACTGCCATACCGGGTGGTCTACAATGCGCTTTGCACACTCGCTCACATGCATGCTCACTACTACTAGGGAAACGTCCCCAAGGGTTGTCCCAACAGATTAAGAAAATTAATAGAACAAAAGTGGTACTAATAAAACTAGTAGTGGAATAATGTACCCGAAGATGCACAGAGTACAATTGGAAGAATTATGTCCATGTCCAGCAGTGACGCTTGAATCCCCTCTTTATTAGATACAATTAGGGTTGAGCGAAACGGGTCGATCATTTTCAAAAGTCGCCGACTTTTGGCTAAGTCGGCGTCTCATGAAACCCGATCCGACCCCTGTGCTTGTCGGCCATGCGGTACGCGACTTTCGCGCCAAAGTCGCGTTTCAATGACGCGAAAAGCGCCATTTCTCAGCCAATGAAGGTGAACGCAGAGTGTGGGCAGCGTGATGACATAGATCCTGGTCCCCACCATCTTAGAGAAGGGCATTGCAGTGATTGGCTTGCTGTCTGCGGCGTCACAGGGGCTATAAAGGGGCGTTCCCGCCGACCGCCATCTTACTGCTGCTGATCTGAGCTTAGGGACAGGTTGCTGCCGCTTCATCAGAAGCAGGGAGAGCGTTAGGCAGGGTCCACTAACCACCAAACCGCTTGTGCTGCAGCGATTTCCACTGTCCAACACCACCTTCGGTGTGCAGGGACTGTGGAAGCTATTTTTTTTTTTTTTTCCCCTCAGCGCTGTAGCTCATTGGGCTGCCCTAGAAGGCTCCGTGATAGCTGTATTGCTGTGTGTACGCCACTGTGGAAACCAACTGCTTTTTTCAAAGCACATATCCTCTTGTTCCTTCCTTTCTGCACAGCTATCTTTTCTGTTTTTCCACACTTTTTATTTAATTTGTGCATCAGTCCACTCCTATTGCTGCCTGCCATACCTGGCTTACATTACTGCAGGGAGATAGTAATTGTAGGACAGTTTTTTTTTTTTTTTTGTTTTTTTTTTTTTGTGGGAGATTAAGATTGGCATTTCTGCTACAGTGCCATCCCTGTGTGTGCCATCTCTCACTGAGTGGGCCATAGAAAGCCTATTTATTTTTTCCGTGATTTGTGTTCTAAAATCTACCTCAACACAAAAACAGTACATCAATCAGTGGGAGAAAAATATTGGCCTCAGTCAGGGCTTGTGTGCCACTGCTGTGTGTGCTATCTCTCATTCAGTGGGCTATAGCAAGCCTATTTTTTTTTTTTTTTTTTAATATTATTTGGTTTCTAATTCTCCCTGAAAAAAAAAAAAAAAACCTAAAAAAACAGTGGGAGAATAATATTGCCCTTTCAGCTTGTGTGCCAGTCTTGACTCCTGGGTGTGCCACCTCTCTCCCTCTCATTCAGTGGGCCATAGAAAGCCTATTTATTTTTTTTTTTAAATATTATTGGGTTTCTAAAGTCTCCCTGAAAAAACAAAAAATACATAAAAAAACAGTGGGAGAGTAATATTGCCCTTTCAGCTTGTGTGCCAGTCTTGACTCCTGGGTGTGCCACCTCTCTCCCTTTCATTCAGTGGGCCATAGAAAGCCTATTTATTTTTTCCGTGATTTGTGTTCTAAAATCTACCTCAACACAAAAACACTACATCAATCAGTGGGAGAAAAATATTGGCCTCAGTCAGGGCTTGTGTGCCACTGCTGTGTGTGCTATCTCTCATTCAGTGGGCTATAGCAAGCCTATTTTTTTTTTTTTTTTTTTTTTAATATTATTTGGTTTCTAAAGTCTCCCTGAAAAAAAAAAAAAAACATAAAAAAACAGTGGGAGAGTAATATTGCCCTTTCAGCTTGTGTGCCAGTCTTGACTCCTGGGTGTGCCACCTCTCTCCCTTTCATTCAGTGGGCCATAGAAAGCCTATTTATTTTTTGGTTTTTTTAATATTATTTGGTTTCTAAAGTCTCCCTGAAAATAAAAAAAAAAAATACATAAAAAAACAGTGGGAGAGTAATATTGCCATTTCAGCTTGTGTGCCAGTCTTGACTCCTGGGTGTGCCACCTCTCTCCCTCTCATTCAGTGGGCCATAGAAAGCCTTGTTTTTTTGTTTTTTTTTTAATATTATTTGGTTTCTAAAGTCTCCCTGAAAATAAAAAAAAAAAACATAAAAAAACAGTGGGAGAGTAATATTGCCATTTCAGCTTGTGTGCCAGTCTTGACTCCTGGGTGTGCCACCTCTCTCTCTAATTGTGGGCCATAGAAAGCCTATTTATTTTTTGGTTTTTTTAATATTATTTGGTTTCTAAAGTCTCCCTGAAAATAAAAAAAAAAATACATAAAAAAACAGTGGGAGAGTAATATTGCCATTTCAGCTTGTGTGCCAGTCTTGACTCCTGGGTGTGCCACCTCTCTCCCTCTCATTCAGTGGGCCATAGAAAGCCTTGTTTTTTTGTTTTTTTTTTAATATTATTTGGTTTCTAAAGTCTCCCTGAAAATAAAAAAAAAAAACATAAAAAAACAGTGGGAGAGTAATATTGCCATTTCAGCTTGTGTGCCAGTCTTGACTCCTGGGTGTGCCACCTCTCTCTCTAATTGTGGGCCATAGAAAGCCTATTTATTTTTTGGTTTTTTTAATATTATTTGGTTTCTAAAGTCTCCCTGAAAATAAAAAAAAAAAATACATAAAAAAACAGTGGGAGAGTAATATTGCCCTTTCAGCTTGTGTGCCAGTCTTGACTCCTGGGTGTGCCACCTCTCTCCCTTTCATTCAGTGGGCCATAGAAAGCCTATTTATTTTTTGGTTTTTTTAATATTATTTGGTTTCTAAAGTCTCCCTGAAAATAAAAAAAAAAAATACATAAAAAAACAGTGGGAGAGTAATATTGCCATTTCAGCTTGTGTGCCAGTCTTGACTCCTGGGTGTGCCACCTCTCTCCCTCTCATTCAGTGGGCCATAGAAAGCCTTGTTTTTTTGTTTTTTTTTTAATATTATTTGGTTTCTAAAGTCTCCCTGAAAATAAAAAAAAAAAACATAAAAAAACAGTGGGAGAGTAATATTGCCATTTCAGCTTGTGTGCCAGTCTTGACTCCTGGGTGTGCCACCTCTCTCTCTAATTGTGGGCCATAGAAAGCCTATTTATTTTTTGGTTTTTTTAATATTATTTGGTTTCTAAAGTCTCCCTGAAAATAAAAAAAAAAAATACATAAAAAAACAGTGGGAGAGTAATATTGCCCTTTCAGCTTGTGTGCCAGTCTTGACTCCTGGGTGTGCCACCTCTCTCCCTTTCATTCAGTGGGCCATAGAAAGCCTATTTATTTTTTGGTTTTTTTAATATTATTTGGTTTCTAAAGTCTCCCTGAAAATAAAAAAAAAAAATACATAAAAAAACAGTGGGAGAGTAATATTGCCATTTCAGCTTGTGTGCCAGTCTTGACTCCTGGGTGTGCCACCTCTCTCCCTCTCATTCAGTGGGCCATAGAAAGCCTTGTTTTTTTGTTTTTTTTTAATATTATTTGGTTTCTAAAGTCTCCCTGAAAATAAAAAAAAAAAACATAAAAAAACAGTGGGAGAGTAATATTGCCATTTCAGCTTGTGTGCCAGTCTTGACTCCTGGGTGTGCCACCTCTCTCTCTAATTGTGGGCCATAGAAAGCCTATTTATTTTTTGGTTTTTTTAATATTATTTGGTTTCTAAAGTCTCCCTGAAAATAAAAAAAAAAAATACATAAAAAAACAGTGGGAGAGTAATATTGCCCTTTCAGCTTGTGTGCCAGTCTTGACTCCTGGGTGTGCCACCTCTCTCCCTTTCATTCAGTGGGCCATAGAAAGCCTATTTATTTTTTGGTTTTTTTAATATTATTTGGTTTCTAAAGTCTCCCTGAAAATAAAAAAAAAATACATAAAAAAACAGTGGGAGAGTAATATTGCCATTTCAGCTTGTGTGCCAGTCTTGACTCCTGGGTGTGCCACCTCTCTCTCTAATTGTGGGCCATAGAAAGCCTTTTTATTTTTTTCCTTCATTTGTGTTTTAAAATCAACCTCAACACAAAAACACTACATCAATCAGTGGGAGAAAAATATTGGCCTCAGTCAGGGCTTGTGTGCCACTCCTGTGCGTGCCATCTCTCATTCAGTGGGCCATAGAAAGCCTTGTTTTTTTGTTTTTTTTTTAAATATTATTTGGTTTCTAAAGTCTCACAGAGAAAAAAAAAAAAATAAATTAGGTGGGAGATTAATATTGACATTAGTGCTTGAGTGACAGTCCTGCGTGTGTGTCATCTCTGTGATTTGGTGTCACAGAAAACAGAGTGTGTAACATTGTGCCTGATTTTCCTTGTGGTCTCACCAACCTGTTAAGGGATATTGAAATCATACTGAAGTTATAGCTCACCGTGTAAGTTGTTTGACAGCAACAAATAAAGTTAGTTTGGTTACGATTTTTAAACAATGAGGAAGTCTGGTGCAAGAGGTCGTCGTGGGCGTTCATTGTCAGCTGGTAATGATGGTAGTGGTAGTGGAGCATCAGGTGGTCGTGGGGATAAAAATATTCCACCTAAGTCTGGAGCTGTGGAGCCAGTTTCGTCGTCAGGCTACACAAGGCCTCGAACGCTCTCTTTTCTGGGAGTAGGAAAACCGCTTTTAAAGGCTGAGCAGCAACAGCAAGTTTTGGCTTACATTGCAGACTCAGCCTCTAGCTCTTTTGCCTCCTCTTCCGAAACTGGTAAATGTAAAAGCAGCGCGTCGCTTGTGGATGTTCACGGTCAGGGACAAGTCGCTTCCTTGTCCTCCTCAGCAAAAACTACAACAAGAGAGAAGGATGCAGCAGGCGACACAACGGGTCACTCCATGGAGCTCTTTACACATACCGTCCCTGGCTTAGAAAGTGAAACATTTAACAGGCCATGCCCATTACAAGTAGATTCTGACATGGAGTGCACTGATGCACAGCCACAGCCAGAGTACTATGCTGCTCCTTTGACTCAGACCACCACATTGCCCTCTCAGGGTACAGATCCACAATCAGACCCTGATGAGACTATGTTGCCCCGCCACGAACGCTATACCACCGACCGACACAGTGACACAGACGAAGTTGCACACGAGCTCGAAGAGGAGGTAATAGATGACCCAGTTATTGACCCCGATTGGCAGCCATTGGGGGAACAGGGTGCAGGCGGCAGTAGTTCAGAAGCGGAGGTGGAGGAGGGGCCGCAGCAGGCATCAACATCGCAACAGGTTCCATCTGCCGGGCCCGTATCTGGCCCAAAACGCGTGTCAAAGCCAAAACCTGTTGGAGGACAGCGTGGCCATCCGGTTAAAGCTCAGTCTGCAATCCCTGAAAAGGGATCCGAGTCTAGGAAGAGTGCAGTCTGGCATTTTTTTAAACAACATCCAACTGATCAGCGCAAAGTCATCTGTCAAAAATGTTCAACTAGCTTAAGCAGAGGTCAGAATCTGAAAAGTCTAAATACTAGTTGCATGCATAGACACTTAACCACCATGCATTTTCAAGCCTGGACTAACTACCAAACGTCCCTTAAGGTTGTAGCACCCTCGGCCAATGAAGCTAGTCAGCAACGCAACATCCCTTCCGTCACTGTAAGGCCACCATTTTCCGCACCACCGGCAGTATCTGTGCAGGTTTCTTTGCCAGCCAAAAGCAGTCAGGGTCAGGGAATCACCAGTTTAGTAGGAGGAAATATTGCATCTAGGGCACCGGCGGAAACAATACCGTCTCCAACCGTCTCTCAGTCTGCCATGTACACCGGCACACCCGAAAGTTCCACGATCTCCTGCTCTCCAGTCCAGCTCACCCTACATGAGACTCTGGTTAGAAAAAGGAAGTACTTATCCTCGCATCCGCGTACACAGGGTTTTAACGCCCACATAGCTAGACTAATCTCGTTAGAGATGATGCCCTACCGTTTAGTTGAAAGCGAAGCTTTTAAAGCCCTGATGGAGTACGCTGAACCACGATACGAGCTACCTAGTCGACACTTTTTTTCCAGAAAAGCCATCCCAGCCCTGCACCAGCATGTTAAACAGCGCATCGTCCATGCACTTAGGCAATCTGTGAGTACAAAGGTGCACCTGACTACAGATGCATGGACCAGTAGGCATGGCCAGGGACGTTATGTGTCCATCACGGCACACTGGGTGAATGTGGTGGATGCAGGGTCCACAGGCGACATCAATTTAGGGACAGTTGTGCCTAGCCCACGGTCTAGGAAACAGTTGGCTGTAGGCGTTCGCACCCCCTCCTCCTCCTCCTCGTCCTCCTGCAGAAGCTACAGCTCTTCCACAGAACGCAGTCGGCCAACCACTCCATCGGCAGATGACACTGTTGCACACCAGTTGTCCCATTATGGGCCAGCTACTGCCAAGCGTCAGCAGGCTGTATTGGCTATGAAGTGTTTGGGCGACAACAGACACACCGCGGAAGTTCTGTCCGAGTTCTTGCAACAAGAAACGCAGTCGTGGCTGGGCACAGTAGATCTTGAGGCAGGCAAGGTAGTGAGTGATAACGGAAGGAATTTCATGGCTGCCATCTCCCTTTCCCAACTGAAACACATTCCTTGCCTGGCTCACACCTTAAACCTGGTGGTGCAGTGCTTATTGAAAACTTATCCTGGGTTCTCCGACCTGCTCCTCAAAGTGCGTGCACTTTGCTCACATATCCGACGTTCGCCTGTACACGCCAGCCGTATGCAGACCTATCAGCGGTCTTTGAACCTTCCCCAGCATCGCCTAATCATAGACGTTGCAACAAGGTGGAACTCAACACTGCACATGCTTCAGAGACTGTGCGAACAGAGGCGTGCTGTTATTTATTTGTGGGAGGATACACGGGCAGGCAGTAGGATGGCAGACATGGAGTTGTCAGGTGTGCAGTGGTCGAAGATACAAGACATGTGTCAAGTCCTTCAGTGTTTTGAGGAATGCACACGGCTGGTTAGTGCAGACAACGCCGTAATAAGCATGAGCATCCCCCTAATGCGTCTGCTGATGCAAAGTTTGACGCACATAAAGGAGCAGGCGTCTGCACCAGAGGAAGAGGGAAGCCTTGATGACAGTCAGCCATTGTCTGGTCAGGGCAGTGTACAGGACGAGGTAGCGGGCGAAGAGGAGGTGGAGGACGAGGAGGATGATGGGGATGAGTATATTTTTAATGCGGAAACTTTCACGGGGGCACAGGAAATTGGTTGCGTGTCACGGCCGGGTTCTGGTTTTTTGAGGGACACAAGTGACGTAGATTTGCCTGCAACTGCCCCTCAACCAATCACAACCGGAGATTTGACAACTGGAACTTTGGCCCACATGGCGGATTATGCCTTACGTATCCTAAAAAGGGACACACGCATTACGAAAATGATGAACGATGACGATTACTGGTTGGCCTGCCTCCTTGATCCACGCTATAAAGGCAAATTGCAAAATATTATGCCACATGAGAACTTGGAACTAATATTAGCAACCAAACAATCAACTCTTGTTGACCGTTTGCTTCAGGCATTCCCAGCACACAGCGCACGTGATCGTTCTCACACAAGCTCCAGGGGGCAGCAGACTAGGAGTGTTAGGGGTGCACACATCAGAAGTGGCGTTGGACAGAGGGGTTTTCTGACCAGGTTGTGGAGTGATTTTGCTATGACCGCAGACAGGACAGGTACTGCTGCATCAATTGAAAGTGACAGGAGACAACATTTGTCCAGTATGGTTACTAACTATTTTTCATCCCTTATCGATGTTCTCCCTCAACCGTCATTCCCATTTGATTACTGGGCCTCCAAATTAGACACCTGGCCAGAATTGGCAGAATATGCATTGCAGGAGCTTGCTTGCCCGGCAGCAAGTGTCCTATCAGAAAGAGTATTCAGTGCTGCAGGTTCAATATTAACCGAAAAAAGGACTCGTCTGGCTACCCAAAATGTTGACGATCTAACATTCATTAAAATGAACCACAACTGGATTTCGAAATCTTTTGCCCCACCTTGCCCGGCCGACACCTAGCTTTCCTATGAAAAGCTCTTGCCTGTGAATTACTTTTCTAATGTCTAATTTGCTGCAGCTGATTGTACAGCATACGACATGTTTACACCTCCCTAAATGGCAAAACTCCCCACACGGGGCCGTGGTATCGCGACTTGGCGCAAGCACCCGTGAGACTGCTGTTTGTCTGAAGAGGTGGGTGTGCTCGCTTTTGGTTGACGGCATTGCTACTGGGTCCCTCATAGTACAATGTAGTGTCTCTGGCGGTGGTGGTGCGCACCCAACGTCAGACACACCGTTGTAACATGAGGGGCCCTGGGGCGGTCCCGCCGGCCTCAAGAGAGTTCCCCCCTACCCCAGCTCAAAATGTGCTCTACCACGTGCAAAATTATGTCGCACAGCTCCACCAATCTTTAGTCTATTCGCTGACATCATTCAATGTCTGGCACTGACAATACAAATTTGTAGACATCTATGATGCAACTTAAAGTAGTCTGTGTCTGTGTCCTATATTGGCACCATTAAATAGTTACTGCCAAATTACAATGTCAGAAACTCAGTAGATGAGCCCACCCCTGTACCTAAGTATGCCACCTTTTTTTTTTGTTTTGGTTGTTTTGCGAGACATTAACATCTATTTATATTTTGGGAGTACTGGGACAGACACTCCTTGCACTACTCCTCCACTCACCACCAAGCTGCCTGTGTATCCATGTAACCGCTGTGAAACTGCCATGAGCCTATTGTTTGTTATTTTAGGCCTTTGATAGCCTGTGTGCGGTCCCTACTTTAAATACTCCTCCACTGACCAGACCACTGCTGCCCGTGTACCCCTGGAACCAATTATAAAGTGCCTACAGCCAGCCCATTTTCTTATGTTAGGCCTTTGATAGCCTGTCTGCGGTCCCTACTTTAAATACTCCTCCACTCACCACCAAGCTGCCTGCCCGTGTATCCATGTAACCGCTGTGAAACTGCCATCATGAGCCTATTGTTTGTTATGTTAGGCCTTTGATAGCCTGTCTGCGGTCCCTACTTTAAATACTCCTCCACTGACCAGACCACTGCTGCCCGTGTACCCCTGGAACCAATTATAAAGTGCCTACAGCCAGCCCATTTTCTTATGTTAGGCCTTTGAAGCCTGTCTGCGGTCCCTACTTTAAATACTCCTCCACTCACCACCACCAAGCTGCCTGCCCGTGTATCCATGTAACCGCTGTGAAACTGCCATGAGCCTATTGTTTGTTATTTTAGGCCTTTGATAGCCTGTGTGCGGTCCCTACTTTAAATACTCCTCCACTCACCACCAAGCTGCCTGCCCGTGTATCCATGTAACCGCTGTGAAACTGCCATGAGCCTATTGTTTGTTATTTTAGGCCTTTGATAGCCTGTGTGCGGTCCCTACTTTAAATACTCCTCCACTCACCACCAAGCTGCCTGCCCGTGTATCCATGTAACCGCTGTGAAACTGCCATGAGCCTATTGTTTGTTATGTTAGGCCTTTGATAGCCTGTCTGCGGTCCCTACTTTAAATACTCCTCCACTGACCAGACCACTGCTGCCCGTGTACCCCTGGAACCAATTATAAAGTGCCTACAGCCAGCCCATTTTCTTATGTTAGGCCTTTGAAGCCTGTCTGCGGTCCCTACTTTAAATACTCCTCCACTGACCAGACCACTGCTGCCCGTGTACCCCTGGAACCAATTATAAAGTGCCTACAGCCAGCCCATTTTCTTATGTTAGGCCTTTGAAGCCTGTCTGCGGTCCCTACTTTAAATACTCCTCCACTCACCACCACCAAGCTGCCTGCCCGTGTATCCATGTAACCGCTGTGAAACTGCCATGAGCCTATTGTTTGTTATTTTAGGCCTTTGATAGCCTGTGTGCGGTCCCTACTTTAAATACTCCTCCACTCACCACCAAGCTGCCTGCCCGTGTATCCATGTAACCGCTGTGAAACTGCCATGAGCCTATTGTTTGTTATTTTAGGCCTTTGATAGCCTGTGTGCGGTCCCTACTTTAAATACTCCTCCACTGACCAGACCACTGCTGCCCGTGTACCCCTGGAACCAATTATAAAGTGCCTACAGCCAGCCCATTTTCTTATGTTAGGCCTTTGAAGCCTGTCTGCGGTCCCTACTTTAAATACTCCTCCACTGACCAGACCACTGCTGCCCGTGTACCCCTGGAACCAATTATAAAGTGCCTACAGCCAGCCCATTTTCTTATGTTAGGCCTTTGAAGCCTGTCTGCGGTCCCTACTTTAAATACTCCTCCACTCACCACCACCAAGCTGCCTGCCCGTGTATCCATGTAACCGCTGTGAAACTGCCATGAGCCTATTGTTTGTTATTTTAGGCCTTTGATAGCCTGTGTGCGGTCCCTACTTTAAATACTCCTCCACTCACCACCAAGCTGCCTGCCCGTGTATCCATGTAACCGCTGTGAAACTGCCATGAGCCTATTGTTTGTTATTTTAGGCCTTTGATAGCCTGTGTGCGGTCCCTACTTTAAATACTCCTCCACTGACCAGACCACTGCTGCCCGTGTACCCCTGGAACCAATTATAAAGTGCCTACAGCCAGCCCATTTTCTTATGTTAGGCCTTTGAAGCCTGTCTGCGGTCCCTACTTTAAATACTCCTCCACTGACCAGACCACTGCTGCCCGTGTACCCCTGGAACCAATTATAAAGTGCCTACAGCCAGCCCATTTTCTTATGTTAGGCCTTTGAAGCCTGTCTGCGGTCCCTACTTTAAATACTCCTCCACTGACCAGACCACTGCTGCCCGTGTACCCCTGGAACCAATTATAAAGTGCCTACAGCCAGCCCATTTTCTTATGTTAGGCCTTTGAAGCCTGTCTGCGGTCCCTACTTTAAATACTCCTCCACTCACCACCACCAAGCTGCCTGCCCGTCTATCCATGTAACCGCTGTAAAACTGCAATGAGCCTATTGTTTGTTATTTTAGGCCTTTGATAGCCTGTCTGCGGCCCCTACTTGCAATACTCCTCCACTGACCACAATGCTGCCTGGAGTGCCTGCCTGTGTATCCATGTAACCGATGTAAAACTGCCATGACTGCCTACTGTTTGTTATTTTAGGCCTTTGATAGCCTGTCTGCAGCCCCTACTTGCAATACTCCTCCACTGACCACACCAATGCTGCCCGTGTACCCCTGGAACCTATTTAAAAGTTCATAGAGCCTAGTTATATATTTTATTTACTATTAATAAGGCCATGATGGACTACGCTGTACCACGCTACAAGCTAACCAGTCGACACTTCTTTTGCGAGAAAAGCCATCCCAACCCTCCACCAGCATGTAGAAGACCGCATTGTCCATGCACTCTGGCAATCTGTGAGTACAAAGGTGCACCTGACAACAGACGCATGGACCTGTAGGCATGGCCACGGAAGATTACGTGTCCATTACGGCGCAATGGGTTAATGTGGTGGATGCATGGTCCACAGGGGACAGCCTACTAAGTCTGTCTGCAGTCCCTAATTCAAATTGTGCTCCACTGTCTAAATCGGAACTTCCACCTTCTGGCTTTCGGCCTATAGTATCAGAAATTAAACTGCATTTGGCCTTCAACTTTGGTTAGGGCCTACTAACGGCTTCTGCCCCTCCCTGGTGTTGCCCTCAACTAAATAAAGCTGAGCTTCAACCTTCTGCTCCAAATTACCATTTTGAAAAATGCAATAGGCTTTTCAGGCCTACTAAAGGAGTCTGTCTGTGTGCCCCTCCCTGGTGTTGTCCTCAACTAAATAAAGCTGAGCTTCAACCTTCCGGCTCTCATTATGTGGTTTTAAAAAAAAAAAAAGGTGGTTAGGGCCTACTAACGGCTTCTGCCCCTCCCTGGTGTTGTCCTCAACTAAATAAAGCTGAGCTTCAACCTTCCGGCTCTCATTATGTGGTTTTAAAAAAAAAAAAGGTGGTTAGGGCCTACTAACGGCTTCTGCCCCTCCCTGGTGTTGTCCTCAACTAAATAAAGCTGAGCTTCAACCTTCCGGCTCTCATTATGTGGTTTTAAAAAAAAAAAAGGTGGTTAGGGCCTACTAACGGCTTCTGCCCCTCCCTGGTGTTGTCCTCAACTAAATAAAGCTGAGCTTCAACCTTCCGGCTCTCATTATGTGGTTTTAAAAAAAAAAAAGGTGGTTAGGGCCTACTAACGGCTTCTGCCCCTCCCTGGTGTTGTCCTCAACTAAATAAAGCTGAGCTTCAACCTTCCGGCTCTCATTATGTGGTTTTAAAAAAAAAAAAGGTGGTTAGGGCCTACTAACGGCTTCTGCCCCTCCCTGGTGTTGTCCTCAACTAAATAAAGCTGAGCTTCAACCTTCCGGCTCTCATTATGTGGTTTTAAAAAAAAAAAGGTGGTTAGGGCCTACTAACGGCTTCTGCCCCTCCCTGGTGTTGTCCTCAACTAAATAAAGCTGAGCTTCAACCTTCCGGCTCTCATTATGTGGTTTTAAAAAAAAAAAATGGTGGTTAGGGCCTACTAACGGCTTCTGCCCCTCCCTGGTGTTGTCCTCAACTAAATAAAGCTGAGCTTCAACCTTCCGGCTCTCATTAAGTGGTTTTAAAAAAAAAATGGTGGTTAGGGCCTACTAACGGCTTCTGCCCCTCCCTGGTGTTGCCCTCAACTAAATAAAGCTGAGCTTCAACCTTCTGCTCCAAATTACCATTTTAAAAAATGCAATAGGCTTTTCCGGCCTACTAAAGGTGTCTGCCCCTCCCTGGTGTTGTCCTCAACTGAACAAAGCTGAGCTTCCACATTCTGGCTTTCGCCCTATACTATCAGATATTAAACTGCATTTGGCCTACTAGTGTGGTTAGGCCCTTGAAACAGTGTCTGCTGCTCTTGGGTTTGCTACTCCACTGAACAAAGCAATGCCGCCTGTTTAGTCCTGTTACCAATTTTGAACTGCATGTAGCCTACTTTATTCTTTGGCCCTATATCTGTTTCCTCCTCATCCTGCCCATTGCCCAGCCACTGCTAAATGAGTCTGCTGGTACATTGACCGAGACCACTACATTCCCCTTGTACTCTACACAGCCAGAATCTGTCCCTGCTGAAAGTAAGGTTCCCCTTCCCGCATGTTATACCACCTTACACAGGGACAAAGAGGAAGGTGCAGATGAAAGTGCAGGTTCCTTCATCAGGTGGGGGGGCATACTCGTTGGCGACGTCACTGGCACAGGGCCCCTCAGAGTACGCAAAAGTGTCGCTGCTGGTGGGAGGCGCCCCCGCCATGCAAACACACCGCCGTACTTTGAGGGGCCCTGTGCCAGTGGCAATGCGAACGAGTGGGCCCCCCCCCTGCTTGCTCAGGATCACAGCACTTGCAACTTTTAAATAATTACCTTTCCCTGCAACACCGCCGTGACGTAGTCCGCATTTCCTGGGCCCACGAAAAACTTGAGCCGGCCCTACTCCCCCCACAACTTTTGCCAAATGACCCCCAATTCCCTATGCCCAACTATTATTATAAAGTTAATTAAGATTGACAAGCTTCAGAAACAAGAATGGATGTTTTTGGCATTAAAATGGGCACTGTAGGTGTTTTCCTGGCCTCCACTCACTGCCGACTATGCTTCCCCATTGACTTGCATTGGGTTTCGTGTTTCGGTCGATCCCCGACTTTTAGCGATAATCGGCCGACTGCACTCGACTCGACTCTGGACAAAATCGGGTTTCCCAAAACCCTACTCGATCTTAAAAAAATGAAAGTCGCTCAACCCTAGATACAATATGTTGGCACACAGTAATAGTAACGCTCCAAAAACACTTTTTTCCTGACATTCCCATAAACTTTAGCTAATTTAAAAAAATATTTACTGAATTGTGTACTGTGTGTTATACTGCATCATACAAAATATATATACCGCTCTGGCAAAAATTAAGAGACCACTGCAAAATGTTGAGTTTGTCTGATTTTTCTCTTTATAGGTATATTCTTGAGTAAAATGTAAATTGTTCTTTTATTCTATAAACTACTGACAACATGTCTCCGAAGTTCCAAGCAATAACTTTTGTATTTTTTTCTGGCAAAGAAAAATGGTCAAAATAAAAAAAACTCCAGTGCTTACAGACCTCAAATAATGCAAAGAAAACAAGTTCATAATCATTTAGAAACAACAGTACTAATGTTTTAACTCAGGAAGAGTTCAGAAATCAATATTTTGTGGAATAACCATGATTTTTAATCACAGCTTTCATGCATCTTGGCTTGCTTTCCACCAGTCTTTCACACTGCTTCTGGAGCAAAAAGGTAAGCAGTTCCTCTTTGTTGATGGCTTATGACTGTCCATCATCCTCTTGATTACATTCCAGAGGTTTTCAATGGGGTTCAGGTCTGGAGATTGGGCTGCCCATGACAGGGGTTTTGATGTTGTTGTGATCTCTTAATTTTTGCTAGAGCTGTATGTACTTGTTATTATTATTATTGGGTTCCTTATGAAATCATTCTGGAAGCTCAGACTACAGCAAAGTGCATTAATAAGGTATATCAACCATAAATGAAATTTGAGCATGTAAAATGTGTTAATGCACCATTTATATATTAATATCATTCATCACAAAATGCAAATCTAAATCTAACACTGATATAAGACTATAACAATTACACTGATGTGAAAGTAAATCTTTGCACATAGTTTTACCAAGATCCTGTCTCCATCTTCATCTGCTGCAAACAAGCTGATCCCACATCCGACATATTATTTTGAAGACAAGTAGCATTTGACGATTTGCGGAGAGCTCAATTTTGAGATTTTTGGCATAAATATAAATAATATAACACATTAAAATTATACAACTTTATAACACACTGCATATAATATTGCTTTTAACCCCTTCACGACTTATGACATATAGGTACGTCGTAGGCTGTGTCCCAGCACTCTATGTGGGCTCCGGTGCTGAGCCCACATGTTTTCCGGCTCTAACAACCACGGTTGGAATCGCGATATACCTGTGGCTGTTAACATGTTAAATGCTATCAAATCTCTGAGAGTGGCATTTAACATGCTCATCACAAACCCTGTTGTGAATTCTGTTTGTGGGCTCCCCCGGTGGTGTTTTATGGTATTGCCACTTATTTGCCTTCTTCTATCCTTGATCACCTGTTGACACCCATTAGGGGAGTTTCCTATTTAAGCCTGCTTGGCTGCTGGTCTGATGCCGGCCAACAATGTATCAGTAGCATTCTGTTGCATTCTCCTGCCTCAAGTTCCAGTTCAGCTAAGTTGAATTTTGTTCCTAGTTAATGCTATTTTTTGTCCAGCTATCTGCAATGTGACTCTCTGTAGCTGGAAGCTCTCGTGGACTGGAATTGCCACTCCAGTGGCATGAGTTGTCACTGGAGTTTTAAAGTAATTTCAGGATGGTGTTTTTGAGTAGTGTTTTGAAGTTGACCGTGAAGTGACTCTTTCCTGTACTTCTGCTATCTAGTAAGCGGACCTCACTGTGCTAATCTGCTGTTCATCCTACGTATGTCTTTTCCTCTTGACTCACTGTCAATATTTGTGGGGGCCTGCTATCTCCTTTTGGGGTTCATCTCTGGAGGTAAGGCAGGCCTGTATATTCCTCTGATAGGGGTAGTTAGATCTCCGGCTGGCGCGTGGTGTCTAGGGCATCGTAGGAAACACTCCCCGGCTACTTCCAGTGTTGTGTCAGGTTCAGGTCACGGTCACTTTAGTTTCCATCACCCGAGAGCTAGTCTGTTTGTTATTTTTGATTTCCCTGCCATTGGGAAAATCATAACAGTTTGGCCGGCCTCATGTGTTAAAACTATGCACTAAAGCAGGAAAGGATATGAAAAGGTTTTTTTTTCCTTCTGTGTTTGGAAAGTGCACCTTAGTGCTTATTTGTACTCCTTGCTTAAACTGCAGTCTTCAGCCTTTTTTTTTTTTTTTCCTTCCTCTCCTCTTAATCTCTGAATGGCTTTGGTTACACCTGTTTGAATCATGGATCCACAGAGTTTGGTTGCAGGTCTGAATAACCTGGCTACAAAGGTCCAGAACTTACAAGATTTTGTTATACGTGCTTCAATGTCTGAACCTAAGATTCCTATGCCTGAATTTTTTACCGGAGACAGATCCCGTTTTTTGAATTTCAGAGAGAATTGTAAATTGTTTTTGTCTCTGAAATCTCACTCTGCTGGTGATCCTGCGCAACAGGTTAAAATTGTTATTTCTCTATTGCGGGGTGACCCACAAAGTTGGGCATTTGCATTGTCGCCAGGGGATCCTGCGTTATTAAATGTAGATGCGTTTTTTCTGGCTTTGGGGTTGCTTTATGAAGAACCTAATTTAGAGATTTTGGCTGAGAAAGCCTTGATAGCTCTTTCCCAAGGGCAAGATGAAGCTGAGATATACTGCCAGAAATTTCGTAAATGGTCGGTGCTTACTAAATGGAATGAGTGCGCTCTAGCAGCTAATTTCAGAGAAGGTCTCTCTGATGCCGTGAAGGATGTCATGGTGGGGTTCCCTGTGCCTACAGGTCTGAATGATGCCATGAAATTGGCTATCGAGATTGATCGGCGTTTACGGGAGCGCAAATCTGTGCACCATATGGCGGTATCTTCTGAGCAAAAATCTGTGCACCATATGGCGGTATCTTTTGAGCAAAAACCTGTGCACCATATGGCGGTATCTTCTGAGCAAAAACCTGTGCACCATATGGCGGTATCTTCTGAGCAAAGACCTGTGCATCATTTGGCGGTGACCTCTGAAAAGGCACCAGAGCATATGCAATGCGATAGTGTATTGTCTAGAGGCGAACGACAGAATTACAGGCGCAAAAATGGGTTGTGCTTCTATTGTGGAGATCCAGCTCATGTTATATCAGCATGCTCTAAACGCATAAAGAAGGTTGATAAAAAGGTTGATAAATCTTTTTCTATGGGTACCTTGCAGTCTAAATTTCTTTTGTCCGTGACATTGATTTGTACTTTATCATCTGTTACTGTGGATGCTTATGTGGATTCTGGCGCCGCTCTGAGTCTCATGGATTGGTCCTTTGCCAAGCGTTGTGGGTTTGATTTAGAGCCTCTGGAGGTTTCTATTCCCTTAAAGGGTATTGATTCTACACCTTTGGCTAGCAATAAACCACAATATTGGACACAAGTGACTATGCATCTTTCCCCAGACCATCAGGAGATTATTCGTTTCCTTGTGTTATATAATCTACATGACGTATTAGTACTTGGATTACCATGGTTACAAATTCATAATCCAGTCTTGGACTGGAGATCAATGTCTGTGCTGAGCTGGGGATGTCGGGGGATTCATGGGGATGCACCCTTGGTTCCCATTTCTTCATCTACTCCCTCTGAGATCCCAGCATTTCTGTCAGATTTTTATGATGTCTTTCAGGAGCCTAAAACTGATTCTCTCCCCCCTCACAGAGAGTGTGACTGCGCTATTGAGTTGATTCCCGGTAGTAAATTTCCTAAGGGTCGCTTGTTTAATTTGTCTGTACCTGAACATACTGCTATGCGGGAGTATATCAGAGAATCTTTGGAAAAGGGTCATATTCGCCCCTCTTTGTCTCCATTGGGGGCAGGGTTTTTTTTTGTGGGTAAAAAGGATGGTTCATTGAGACCTTGTATCGACTATCGACTTCTGAATAAGATTACTGTTAAATACCAGTACCCGTTACCTTTACTGACTGATCTTTTTGCTCGCATAAAGGGGGCGAAGTGGTTCACTAAGATCGATCTACGTGGTGCGTATAATTTGGTGCGGATTAAGCAGGGGGATGAGTGGAAGACCGCATTTAATACGCCTGAAGGCCATTTTGAGTATTTGGTAATGCCTTTCGGTCTCGCGAATGCCCCTTCCGTCTTTCAGTCCTTTATGCACGATATTTTCCGTGAATATCTGGATAAATTTATGATTGTGTATTTGAATGATATTTTGATTTTTTCGGAGGACTGGGAATCTCATGTTCAACAGGTCAGGAGAGTTTTTCAGGTTTTACGAGCTAATTCTCTATTTGTGAAGGGCTCAAAGTGTATTTTTGGGGTTCAGAGAATTTCCTTTCTGGGATATATTTTTTCCCCTTCATCTATGGAGATGGACCCTGTTAAGGTTCAGGCTATTTGTGATTGGATACAACCTACTTCTCTAAAGAGTCTTCAGAAGTTCTTGGGATTTGCTAATTTCTATCGCCGATTCATAGCGGGTTTTTCTGCCATTGCTAGACCTTTGACTGATTTGACCAAGAAGGGTGCTGATGTTGCTAATTGGTCCTCTGCGGCTGTGGAGGCCTTTCGGGAGCTTAAGCGCCGCTTTTCTTCTGCTCCTGTGTTGCGCCAGCCTGATGTTTCGCTCCCGTTCCAGGTTGAAGTAGATGCTTCCGAGATCGGAGCAGGTGCAGTTTTGTCGCAGAAAGGTCCTGACTGCTCAGTGATGAGACCATGTGCGTTTTTCTCTCGAAAGTTTTCGCCCGCTGAGCGAAATTATGATGTTGGAAATCGGGAGCTCTTGGCCATGAAGTGGGCATTTGAGGAGTGGCGTCATTGGCTTGAGGGTGCTAGACACCAGGTGGTGGTCTTGACTGACCACAAAAATCTAATTTATCTTGAGTCAGCCAGGCGTCTGAATCCTAGACAGGCGCGCTGGTCGTTGTTTTTCTCTCGATTTAACTTTGTGGTCTCATATCTGCCTGGGTCTAAGAATGTGAGGGCGGATGCCCTCTCTAGGAGTTTTGAGCCTGACTCGCCTGGTGATTCCGAACCTACTGGTATCCTGAAGGATGGGGTGATATTGTCAGCTGTCTCCCCAGACCTGCGGCGCTCTTTGCAGGAGTTTCAGGTGGATAGGCCTGATCGCTGTCCGCCTGGTAGACTGTTTGTCCCTGATGACTGGACCAGTAGAGTTATTTCGGAGGTTCACTCTTCCGCGTTGGCAGGTCATCCTGGAATTTTTGGCACCAGGGATCTGGTGTCTAGGTCCTTCTGGTGGCCTTCCTTGTCTCGAGATGTACGTATTTTTGTGCAGTCTTGTGATGTTTGTGCTCGGGCTAAGCCCTGCTGTTCCCGGGCCAGCGGGTTGTTGTTGCCCTTGCCTATTCCTAAGAGGCCTTGGACGCACATCTCTATGGACTTTATTTCTGACCTTCCTGTTTCTCGTAGGATGTCCGTCATCTGGGTGGTGTGTGACCGTTTTTCCAAGATGGTTCACTTGGTACCTTTGCCCAAATTGCCCTCCTCCTCTGAGCTGGTCCCTCTGTTTTTTCAGAATGTTGTGCGTTTGCATGGTATTCCTGAGAATATAGTGTCTGACAGGGGTACTCAGTTTGTGTCTAGATTTTGGCGGGCGTTCTGTGCCAGGATGGGCATCGACTTGTCGTTTTCGTCTGCGTTCCATCCTCAGACTAATGGCCAGACTGAGCGTACTAATCAGACCTTGGAGACTTACTTGAGGTGTTTTGTGTCCGCTGATCAGGACGATTGGCTTGATTTTTTGCCATTGGCAGAGTTTGCCCTTAACAATCGGGCCAGTTCTGCCACTTTGGTTTCTCCATTTTTTTGTAATTCAGGGTTTCACCCTCGCTTTTCGTCCGGTCAATTGGAGTCTTCGGATTGTCCTGGAGTAGATGCTGTGGTTGATAGAATGCATCAGATTTGGGGACAGGTTGTGGACAATCTAAAGTTGTCCCAGGAGAAGACTCAACAGTTCACTAATCGTCATCGGCGTGTCGGTCCTCGTCTTTGTGTTGGGGACCTGGTTTGGTTGTCTTCTCGATTTGTTCCTATGAAGGTCTCGTCTCCTAAGTTTAAGCCTCGGTTTATCGGCCCTTATAGGATTCTGGAGGTTCTCAATCCTGTGTCCTTTCGTTTGGACCTCCCAGCATCTTTTACTATTCATAATGTTTTTCATCGGTCATTATTGCGGAGGTATGAGGTGCTGGTTGTTCCGTCTGCTGATCCTCCTGCTCCTGTGCTGGTTGAGGGTGAGTTGGAGTATGTGGTGGAAAAGATCTTGGACTCCCGTGTTTCCAGACGGAAACTTCAGTATCTGGTTAAGTGGAAAGGCTATGGCCAGGAGGATAATTCTTGGGTGACAGCATCTGATGTTCATGCTCCTGATTTGGTTCGTGCATTCCATAGTGCTCATCCAGATCGCCCTGGTGGTTCTGGTGAGGGTTCGGTGCCCCCTCCTTAAGGGGGGGGTACTGTTGTGAATTCTGTTTGTGGGCTCCCCCGGTGGTGTTTTATGGTATTGCCACTTATTTGCCTTCTTCTATCCTTGATCACCTGTTGACACCCATTAGGGGAGTTTCCTATTTAAGCCTGCTTGGCTGCTGGTCTGATGCCGGCCAACAATGTATCAGTAGCATTCTGTTGCATTCTCCTGCCTCAAGTTCCAGTTCAGCTAAGTTGAATTTTGTTCCTAGTTAATGCTATTTTTTGTCCAGCTATCTGCAATGTGACTCTCTGTAGCTGGAAGCTCTCGTGGACTGGAATTGCCACTCCAGTGGCATGAGTTGTCACTGGAGTTTTAAAGTAATTTCAGGATGGTGTTTTTGAGTAGTGTTTTGAAGTTGACCGTGAAGTGACTCTTTCCTGTACTTCTGCTATCTAGTAAGCGGACCTCACTGTGCTAATCTGCTGTTCATCCTACGTATGTCTTTTCCTCTTGACTCACCGTCAATATTTGTGGGGGCCTGCTATCTCCTTTTGGGGTTCATCTCTGGAGGTAAGGCAGGCCTGTATATTCCTCTGATAGGGGTAGTTAGATCTCCGGCTGGCGCGTGGTGTCTAGGGCATCGTAGGAAACACTCCCCGGCTACTTCCAGTGTTGTGTCAGGTTCAGGTCACGGTCACTTTAGTTTCCATCACCCGAGAGCTAGTCCGTTTGTTATTTTTGATTTCCCTGCCATTGGGAAAATCATAACAAAACCCCACCCATCGGCTCTCATGTCATATGACCACCGATGGGTTGGCATGACAACCTGGGGTCTGTAGACCCCTTTGGTTGTCATTGCCTGTGGCCGGAGCTCATAGAAGAGCATTTTAGCAAGGCTGAAGCCCAGCCATGTGTAGCACAAGCGATCAGAACATCACAGCTTCTAGTCTCCTATGTCTCCTAGACTATTGAAGTCAGTGAAAATTTTAAAAAGTTATTAAAAATATATAAAAGTTCAAATCACCCCCATTCACCCCATTCAAATGAAACCACCCAATCTATCAAAATATAAAAAGAACTGATCCGATCTGCAAACAGGGTAACAAAAAAAAATCGAAATGCTAGGATTACGTTTTTTGGTCGCCATTTCAATAAAGTGCAATAACAGGCGATCAAAACATCGCATCCATCCCAAAATGGTATTAATAAAAACATCAGCTCAGCATGCAAAAAATAAGCCCTTACCCAGCCCCAGATACAAAAAATGGGCACACAATGGGTCTCAAGAAATGGTGCCATTCTTTTTTCTGCAAACATAAAACGGAACCTAGACATGTTTGGTGTCTACAAACTTTAATGACCTGGAGAATCATAATAGCAAGGCAGTTTTAGCATTTAGCAAACATGGTAAAAAAAAAAAAAATATTGTGCAATTGCACTTTTTTTTTTGCAATTTTACGTCCCTTTGATTTTTTTTCCCATTTTCCAGTACACAATATGGTAAAACCAATGATGTAATTCAAAGGTGCAACTCGCCTCACAAAAAACCAAGCCCTCACATGGCCATATTGACCAAAAAATAAAAACATTATGGCTCAGGGAAAAAGGGGGGCAAAAAATGGAAGCGCAAAAATGGAAAACCCCAAGCGGTTAATGTTCACATTCTGCTTACTGTCAGCAAATGTAAGCGCTGATCTTGAGAGAGGCTTAAGCTTGGCCAGACCATGTCCAGCTGGCTGAGGTGAGGGACTCGTAAATTGTCCAGCACATTATGAAGACAAGTTTCCAGCCTTTGGCTATAAAGGAATAGATGCACTTTTTTTTAACAAGGCCTCATTCTGAAGTCCGATTTTTGTATACGAGTTGTATCCGTGTTTCTCACAGATAGCGCTAGAACCTGTAATAGTATTTGGGGCCGCTCACATGTCCGATTTTTACCTTAGGCCGAGGGATCCACAGTAAATATCGGAGACATGTCCGTTATTGATCCAAGGGCTGGATCAAAATTGGAGATGCAAGTCTATGAAAAATCGGAGCATGCTCAGGTGACATCCAAGTGCGGTCCAATTTTCACAGAAAATGGAGAAGCTGAATATTTTTCTTTCTGCAGATACGAGAAAATCTGATGACACTCAGACCAAACTCTGATCAGAATAATCGGTCTGTTTTTCTCGTACATGAAAAAAAAACTTTTCATAACAAGTCCCAAATTTCGAGAACTTTTCATATTTTACGAGTTGCATAACTTTTGACCTTGTAACGATAAACCTTTATCAATACACTTTTGCCCTCCTTTAGCTTGTTATATAGATATGTTATAACATTCTTCCACCAAGTGCTGTGTCACCGAAAATGCAGAATATAAGAGGTGAATGAAAGTCCGTATGTAACATGTTTGGGGGAAAGTATTCGACATTTTCAGTGCAAGGTCACAGGTTTTTTATTTCTAAATGTGCTGTAATATCTTCTGAAGAGGCTTCTACCGTAGAACTGATTGCTGCGTTTTACAATTCACCGAGCAGCAAGTGCAATAAAGTTCCCACTACAAGCTGCTCAGCATTCACTGCCATTCCTTACCTTATGCATAAGAATTTAATTTGTTTTCCATTGATCCTTTAATTACTAAATTTGTTTAAAAGCTGTTATATTATCTCTTTTTTGACACAATATGGCACAATTTTGTTATAATTTTGAAAACCAAATAAGACAACTGCAGTTGGTAGCCTTTCAAAGAAACCACCCCTTTAAGATGAAATCAATCCTGTTTCAAGTGTATTCCCTTGCTTTGTGATGAGGACTCTAGGGGTACATTTTGCTGAAAAATGGCTTTTTGATTGTTCAGAATTCTTTTCGATTAATATGCAGCTGTCATTCCTAGGCAAATCTAGGCCCGCTTTAATGTGCCTCTTTTTTTCCCTTTTCTTTTCCCCAGGCTTCAAACGATGTTTCTAGAAGAGACGGTCCATTCTTTTCTGATTGGAGCCCGATACAACAGGTTAGAGACATAAGATGATTTCTCAGACATGTGCCAATTGACTTTACCTGTTTACCCACTGATTTTAAAGTGGCTTTAACCGCGGTGCTAACTTGACTCGAGTGTCTAATATTTTCTCTTTGCGATCAGATCATATTCTAAGCAATCTTTTATATATGTGCACATGCAAAGATCAATGCAAAATCACAATGTCTGCAAATAACTACTTTGTTCCTATATTTCTAACACTTCATGCCAGGGATAGAGGAAAACATCAGCGTAGGTAGTGCAATATCAAAACAATGGGCACCTGCCCAAAAGTTGCAGTAGTATAATGGAAAATTCAATATTGTGACTGGTGCACTAATAATACACATTTTCCCGTTCCACTGCATATTTTCCTGGATATACAGTATATTTATTAGAAATTCTCATGTATGGAAGTGTTCTGTAACATTGCAGAACGTTGCCTTACTTAAGCCCTCTAGTGGAAAGAGATGTAATTGCACTTATGTTGTACCGGTGCCCAGACTCTTCACTTCTTATCTCTCGCTGCTTTAGGCTTTCTGATGTAAGCGCTGCCAATTAAATTGGCAGTCAAGGAGTCTATTTACAGACTTTGCTAATATCATGATAATTCTTACTTCACATGATGTACTTGGAGAAATTGTAATTAGGCACAAGTGTTAGAAATCCCTAAATCCTAATGCTTGGCATAGTCCCATAGACAACATTCTCAAAATGCATTTTTAAAACATTTCCTAAAAAAAAAGTTTTTTTTTCAAGGAGTTTCTTCTGCTGCAATCATTCTGCCCAAGCCATGGCCATCGTGAATCAGAGCCTGTCTGTACATTTGCAGCCTGTTATTTTTTACCCTGAAACGCACCGACGTTTCAGAGAAATTAGTTTGATGTTCACAGCACCACTCTTCTTCCCCAAGAATGTTTAAAATCTTTGGACTTTTTTCTTGCAAATGCCAGAGTATTTCTGAAAAAAAAACACAAATGGCTGCAATCGTGCAGCCAGACTCTAATTCGTGCTGCCCGTGATATGGGGAGCATGAATCGATGAAAAGTTCCCTTTAAGGCAAATTTAAGGGGTTTTCCCATCTCCAAGATCCTATCCCAATATGTTGTAGTTGTAATAATAATAATATTATCAAATATCAAGTTCTTCTGATTCATATGTCTCTTTCCTCATGTGCAGGCATTGCTTAGGTATCCATGACCTGAATGGCATAACTTGCAGATTGGTAGAGTTGATCTTACTAACAGATTGCCTTTATAGAATTGATAGAATTTGGCCTGTGTGGTGCACAGATACATTTGTATCTTTAGAGTAGTGCTAATCCTGACTCCCCTGCCATCTTGCTGCCTTAGCTCCTGTCTTTCCACATTTCCGAGCCTGACCATGAACATCGCTTTTACAACCTGTGCAGACCCAGTCACAGAGCTATTGATATGCACACGCTATGTATATGGTTCAATATCCAAGAATGCTGTTTACAATGTGATGAATGTCATATTTCACCAATACCATTCTTCTAATGTTCCTGTTGATATATGGTATTCTGATCTGTGCAGTAATGGACAGGGAGTCTAAGATTACTCTCATATTACAAGATGTTAGCTCAGAGCAGCTTTAATATGACAGCTAATATAAGTCATCCAGGATTACTAGAAGGGGGTGATGAAAGTGTTCTGTTACGTTCAACTCCATGCCATCGATAGCCGCAGCAGATGGATAGATGGGGAGTGAGTGGAATGACAGACCTCACAGACACAAGTGCAGACAATACTGGAACAAATGAGGTGAAGATGACCTAGTGCACCTGAGGCTCTGGAGGAGGCAGGGGATAATCTGAAAAAAATTGTGCTTCCATCATTTTTATTTGTGGGATGCCATTGAATAATTTCCAAACCACATTATAAAACATAAAACACATGCGAGTCTCCAAGACTTCAGTAAGAATTCAGCTGAAGTTGGTTATTTTCTCCCTCCACCGAAATTATTCAATCATGTTCAATAGAACAGAAACAGTCACCATGAGAACTACTTTATGTCTATATCTATAAAGTACCACAATGGCACTAGTGTAATATCACCTATTGACCCATGAATTCCCAATCAGGGGCCTTCAGGAAGCTCACACTGAGGCCGGGGTCACATGGCCGTCAATCCTCTCATGTGAGACAATTGGGCCGATTTTATGCTAATGACATCCGAGTGCAGTCCGAAGGTTCACACGCACCCATACACTTGTACGGATATCGGATGCACTCGCAGCATGCATCGATTATTTTCTCATGCCGAAGATCTGTACTGCCCCAAGGTATAACATTGGGCTGATAAAACATCGGATTTCGCTCGTCCATGGTATACGCTGGTGTGAATCTGAAAGACAAACAGTGTACCCTATTTACTAGCTGAATAACTCACTGACTTCTTTACTTAAAAGGTTTCAGCAGATCTAGCTGCCAATACAAAATGTGGGATGGCTCACTATTTTCCTCTGTTAAGGATCATGCCTCAAAAGACCAGACCCCGAGCAGGGACGAATGATAGCACAAGTTTGCCAGTAACATCTCATTGCTACTGCTAAGTAATGCGCCCCTTCGCCTCATAGTTATGGCTTGGCTTTCAGGCACATGCAAAAGCCTCACTGTGGGATCCTAGTCTTAAAGGGGTTTTCCCATGAACAAAGTACATTTTAGACACAAGATCTCGGAAAAAAATAAGTTCAACAATTGGATGTGTTAACAAAACATTCCTTATGCTGAGATAATGTTATAAATGTGCCCCTGCTGTGTACTGTGTAATGGCCATGTGTGACCATATAGGAACATGGTCTGATCATACCACAGCTCCTGGGTAGAATAGGACAAAAGGGAGGAAGAGGACACAAAAGAGTGTACAGACAGGGCAGCATAGTATAGCAGCTGCTGCTTTCTGTGAGGTAAAACATGTTTAAAAACAAGGAGCAAATGCTTTACCTCACAGAAAGAATCAGCTGTCATCCACTGCTGTAATGTCTGTATACTCTGTTTTGCATTTTTATTTTAAGATTTATTGAATTAAATGTACTTTGTTCTTGGGGAATCCCACAAAAGTAGTAGTAAGCAATGCCAGGTGAAAAGCGTCCTGTGTTCTCCAGAGGGTTGGATGGTTTTATAAAAAAAATAGCATAATAATAATATCAATTATGTATTTGAATAACAAGACAATGTTGATATTGCTAATAGCAATGCAAATAATTTTAATGGTAACAAAAAAATTGTGAAAGTAAAAGAAAACTTTTGTGTTCACAAAATGTCATAAAACATAGAAATTGTATCATTGGGCAGTGCATAAAGGTAATGTGCAATTTGGTTAAACACTATAAAATAAAATAATATAAAATAAAATTGTTATTTTATTTTTGCATTCCTCCAAAAACAAGTGAATAAATATAAACTATTTTATGTGCACTAACCAATTTTAGCAAAAATGGGAAAAATGCTTTTAAAAGAGTGTCTGTTTATGGAAAATATCTCTCTCAGCTGCAATTTGTATAAAAACAGCAACTGGATTTCTCACCCTCCCCTGGTTTGGTACTGTGTCTATGCTTTGGCTCCCGGTGTCTGCTATTGTCTGCAGCTCAGCGGTTCTGCCCAAACGGACCCTGCAAGTAACAATGTCAATGTAATGTCATCACTGCAGACAATAACAGATATCGTAAGCAACAAAAAAAATCAATGCTGGACCTAGAGAGGGTGATTAAAGCACAGTGTGTTTGTTTTTTAAAACCTAGCAGGGGACAGGGGATTTATGAAAATGGAAATTCCCCTTAAGACCAAAACTAACTGTGGCATTAAAAGGTCACAATTATATTGTCGTGTGTGATCAAAGTTCAGAGCATTTTTGTATATTTTCCCATATTTTTTGTTTGTTAAAATCGTGACACAAGTGGAAAGCATAAAATAAAGGAATAGAAGGTTATATTACTTCTTTTACTTTATATTCAGGGGAAGATACATCATAACAATAACTTATCACCATGCCTGACTCACTGTATCAAAACACAATACTAACCCTCAGTACTTTACAATGATAAATGGGCTGCCTATAACTTCTAATATCACTGTGGAGGACAGAGAGCTAATACACGATGACATTGGAGAGCTCAACTCTATGTACAATTATATCTACTTAAGAGACTATTGATATACACACGAAACATCACAACAGTACTAAATATGATTAGTGAATTTAATATATAAATTCATTTAATATAATTCATTTTAATGGGGATGTTTTAGTTAAACCCATTTTACCCCCTTAACGATCACCGATACCCTTTTTAACTGCACTAATAAAGGGACCTTATTCCCCAGCACCGCTTTTTAATGGCGCTGAGAAATAAGAGTATAGCGCCGCCTGGCAAAGGCAATTCCCACGAGTGTCAGCTGTATATGACAGCTGGCACCCTGCAGGATTGGCGCCAGCCAGTTTTGTGATCGATCGGGCTCAATAACCCCTTAAATACCGCTGTCAATCGTGACGGCAGTATTTACAGTCCTGCTCATTGTTATTGGCACCCATGAAGTTTAAGTACTGTGGAATATCTCCTGAAAAAAAAGTATCAAGTGAAATAGTTTTTTTTTGAAAAGCGCACTAGTGTTAAATACTAAAGAGCAAATGATAAATAATAATTTAACACAAAAAAAAATTGAAGGGAAAAATAGAAAAACTTAAAGCTTGCTATGACTCTGGTATTGGCACCATTTACACTAAATTAATATGGAAACACATTTTGACTCGCCTGTGGCATAAAAAAAATGAGAAACAACGGGTCGGGTGGATACCATCGGCCTACATGCCGACGATATGGTGATATTTATGGATAAGGCTGAGGAAACACTACCCAAAGTGATAGCTACCATAGATGTCTTTAGTAAATACTCCGGCCTGTATATAAACTGGGACAAATCTGCTCTATTGCCTCTCTCCTGTGCCCCAATGCCAAATCTTGAAACTCTGTCCTTACTACCCGTCGTATCCAGTTTCAAATATTTGGGTATCTATATGTCTCAAAATAGCAACTCTGATCTACGTCTCAATGTCTTCCCATTATTAGGCTTGGTCAAATCCAAATTTGCATCTTGGAGCAAACTCCCTCTATCTGTTGCAGGCCGTATTAACCTAATAAAAATGATTTTACTCCCGAAACTTAACTATTGCCTTCAGCATAGTGCAATACCGGTACCTAAGTCCCTCTTTACAAATTTAAATTCCCAAACTACTTCTTTTATATGGGGGAAATCTAGACCCAAACTTAGACTGTCTGTTTTGCAGAGGCCTAAACGGGGGGGTGGAGCGGCATTACCAGATTTTTTCCTATATTACCTGGCTGGGCAGGCTAAAGCATTGGGCACATGGATGCCTGGTGGTTGTCTTCCTAACTCTGAACATCATTTGCTTCATTCAGCTCAGGTGGAGTGTCCATTGAGTTTTTTAGAATCAGAAAAAATGAGTACCTCTCACCCTCTGCCCATGCTCCGGTTGGCACGATTGGTCTGGAGACAAATTAAGAAGGTTGTGGGATTTACAGATATTACTGCTGAAATGCCTTTGTGGAAGAATAATTATTTTCCGATGCTGCTAAACCACCCGTCCACTGATTTTTGGGTAATGTATGGTGTTGCCTCGGTGGGGGATTTGTATGACCACGGAACAATTGCAGTCTAAGTACGATATTCCAAGATCCCAATTTTTTCGCTACTTACAATTAAGATCTGCTATTCAGTCATATATGAGAGGGGTGGATACAGGCCGCACAATCTCGTCTTTACCTTTGAATCCTCAAATCCCAGGGACCCCAGGGCCTTATTTCTTCTTTATATACTTATATGTTGTCGGCGGGGACGGGATCAATTATGGGACTTATCAAGGAGAGGTGGGAGAGACTCATCCCTGATATACAGGAAGAAGAATGGGAGGAAATTTTAGAGTCTCCACTTAAGGTATCCCCATCGATCAATAATAGAATGACACAATTATACATAATATATCAATCGTATTTGACTTCCACGCGGCTTTTTAAGATGGGTCGACTTCAATCTTCGGAATGCATGCGTTGTCATTCACCAGACGCAGATTTTATCCACATGATGTGGAGCTGTCCCATAATCCTTCAATATTGGGGGGAGGTGATATCATTACTTTCCTCCATAGTCCTATCTCCTATTCCTCTTGAACCATTAATTTGTCTATTTGGGGTGTGGGACGAGGAGGCCTGGGATCATCATGTTGGGATTTTTTTGCGGGAGTCACTATTTTTGGCAAGGAAGATGGTGGCAATGCGGTGGATGGGGGGTTCATGCCCCTCCCTCAGAGCCTGGGTTGAACTGGTAAATTCGGTCATTCCATATGAACGTACGCTATATCAAAACAGAGGATGTCCAAATAAATTTGAGAAAATTTGGAACGGATGGAACTCCTCTCACCTCACTTTATAGACCTATGGTTAACTGCGTTAATGCAAAGTGTCAAATTTCTCTAGATGTCAGGCGGGGGAAGATGTGAGCTTATTGTTAAACGGCAGGAAAGTAGTTAGTAGGATTCAGTTGTAGTTTTGGTTCAATGACTGTTAATTTTTTTTTCATGACTCCATATTAGGATTGTACGGTTTAAATGGAGTAAAAGATATGTTGAGTACAAATTGAGGTTTTCTTAATCATATATACAATGTACATGTTTCATATTGACTGTAATGCCAATGAATACAAGTGTGTATATTGTGTATTTTCACTTTCTGGTTAATAAACGAATTAAAAAAAAAAAAAAAATGAGAAACAACTGTGATTAATTGTGAGTGCCCATGTGACATGAATTAGCCAATGAATGATCACTTCAGTGTTTTAAAAAGCCACATAGTAGGCCCTGTTTGTCACAATGGTGAAGACAAAGAAGCTGTCTGAGGACATCAGAACTGCTTTTATTAGCAAACACAAGACTTCCAAAGAGTATAAGGCCATCTCTAAAGACCTTGATATTCCAGTTTCAAGAGTGCGCATTGTTATTAGGACGTTTGTCAATCATGGCACCATCTGTTACGGAACTGCAATACAGAACTAGGATAGAAGATAGACCCACCGATGATACTAGGATAATCTCAGCGAAGACCTATAGATAGGGGGAAGGAGGTCCCTGAAAGATCTAAGGACTGGGTATAAAAAACAGGTCACCTCCTAATAGGAAATACAGAGATGGCTTCAGAAACCAACTGAAAACAGAAACTAAAGATAGCAGAACCAGAGATCCCAGAACTGCACAATACTAGCACAAAAAGAGGATTTAGAGATCCTCCACAAATTCAGAAAAATAGCAAAAAAGGCAGAGATGCTTACCTGCCTAGGCCTCCAAACAAATGCACTATCAGGATGCAGTGGACCCATGTGGTTAAGATGGCGGCAATACAGGTGCAGAAATACCGATGAGGCAGCCACTCACAACCTACCAAATTAATGGAGGGGGTGGCTGCTTGGCATATGACTGCACATAAGAGACTTGTATGTGGCGCTGTTCACACAATGGGAATGCACAGCATCCAGGTTAACAGCCTAGTAGTGACGCCCTTCTATTAGCTCAGGCGGGCTGCCCAGCGCTATTAAGATGCATCCCATGTGAACGGACACCACAATTTACAAGACAGAATGGGCACAAAAACAACATTTTTGTGAAAAAAATGAAAATTTTCAATATGACAATTTAATATTATCAAATTCTGTGGGTTCAAAATGCTCACTACACCCCTGAATAAAATGTATTTTTGTGAGTAAACTGTGATTTATTTTTTTTTACAGCTCTACTTTATAAACTTCTGTGAAGCACCTGGGGGTCAAGGTGCTCATCACACATCTAGATACATTCCTTGAGGGGTCTAGTTTCAAAAATGGGGTCACTTGTGGGGGGTTTCCACTGTTTAGGCACATCGGGGGCTCTCCAAACGCGACACGGCGTCCGCTCTCTATTCCAACCATTTTTTAGTTCAAAAAGTCAAACGGTGCTCCTTCCATTCCAAGCTCTGCCGTGTGCCTAAACAGGGGATTCCCCCCAATAAATGGGGTATCGGCGTACTCAGGAGAAATTGCACAACAAATTTCATGGTTAATTTTCTCCTGTTACCTTTGTTAAAATAACAAGTTTGGGGCTAAAGTAAAAATATTTTGAAAAAAGTTAAATGTTCATATTTTCCTTCCACATTGCTTTACTTCCTGTGAAACACCCAAAGGGTTAATAAACTTATTGAATGTGGTTTCGAGTACTTTTAGGGGTGCAGTTTTTATAATGGTGTCACTTTTTTGTATTTTCTGTCATATAGGCCCTCCAAAGTCACTTCAAATATGATGTGGTTCCTAAAAAATGGTTTTGTAAACTTTGTTGGAAAAATTAGATATTGCTCGTCAACTTTTAACCCTTCTAGCCTCCTAACAAAAAAAAAACTGTTTAAAAAACAATGCATATGTAAATTAGATATGTGGGAAATGTTTTTTATTAACTATTTTGCGTAACTTATCTTTCGGATTTAAGGGCATACAAATTGAAAGTTTGAGAATTGCTAAATTTTAGCTAAATTTGCGATATTTTCACAAATAAATCGAACGCGAATAAATCGAACAAGTCATATCGAACATATTTTGCCACTATTATGAAGTACAATATGTCGCAAAAAGCAATCTCAGAATCAGTGGGATCCGTTGACGTGTCCGGGAGTTATTACCACAAAGTGATACTGGTCAGATTTAAAAAATGTGGTCTTGTCATTAAGGTCATATTTGGCTTGGTAACTTAAGGGGTTAAACACTCCAAGGGCAATTAATTGACAAGAGTCCCCCATTAAAGACAATGTGAGACCACTGATATTTTTCTGTATTAAACCCATAAAAAAGTATTAAAAATGTAACACTGAGGCTGTGTTCACACATAGCATAAATGCTGTGTTTTTTTCTACTGCTTTTTTTCCTGCATGGTTTCTACAGGTGTCTATACCACGAGGCAATAACAATCTTTTCTGATTATTATTGCATGTTTGCGGTGTTTCTTTTATGCGTGTTACCCCATATTTGTTTTGGTGTAGATGTGAAACCGCATTTTTAAATTTGCAATGGAGTTTTTTTCCTTGCATTTTTCAGACTACACATAGAGGAAAAAAACACCAAAATCGCAAAGTACAGCAATGTCTTTAGACTCACCGAGGGTGGAGATTTCATGAAATTGCATCCACTTTGCTTAGACATTTAGACCGTGTTCACATGTAGAGTAAATGCTGGGTTTTTCTGCTGCTTTTTTGCACAGAAATTCTGTCAAAACAATGTGGATGTGATTCATGAAAACTCTGCCCCTGTGGGTCGAAAGATGCTGCTGAACTGCGTGGTTTTGGTGCTTTTTTCCCTCAGGAGGCTTCTATGTGGAGCCTATAATAAATGCATGAAAAAACTGCAGTTACTTTTTTAAGTGCAGAATCAAAGCTTTTCTGTACTATAAAAAGAACATTAGAAATGCGGCTTCACATCTGGACTAAAAACGCATCAAATCCAGGGGAAAACGCATCAAAGGCTGCTAATATGCAACAAACAGAGAAGATTGTTATTGTGTAGTTTAATGACTAATTTGTCAGTATTTCACAAGGTCCAGGAATACACTGTGCCTAATAATTGTGCACAATTTTTATTTTTTAGAATTAATTTTAGTATTGAACAACTACTGTGCCGTCGGTCAATACAAAATGTTAATAAACCTAAATATTTAAGAAAGTAAAAGTGAGTTTTATTCTTTTTTTAGGAGAATGAGCCGAATTATTAGGTAACTAAAAGAAAAACTCAAATTTTCTCATCTCAATAGTTTGTTTTCATATATTAAATTCCAAGAAGAGGCAAAGAATGCATGGCACCAGGTGAATACACACACTATTGCAGAAATGCAAATTCTGTTTGTGAACCGAAAGCATGCGGTATGAAGCAAAGGGTATCAGGTGCTCAGCATCAAAACAGTACGGACAGTCTATGAAGCATGAAAGGAAATGCGGCACTCACCCAGATGCTGTAAAACCGGAGTCCTTTATTCTACGTTGAGCAAAACGGTCGTCGGCCGTCTTTCCTTCCCCGCACACCGACACACCTGCTATTCCCATAGACCTTGTTTTTTATCCGTATTATGGTAGAATAAAGGACTCCGGTTTTTACAGCATCTGGGTGAGTGCCGCATCTCCTTTCATGTTTCATATATTAAAGTTACAATAATAACCAAACAACTCAAGATACAAAAATAAATTTCTCGCATTTTTTTTTTTTAAATATCAGTGATCAATTTAGCCACATTTGTTTTAGTTAACAGCCATGAGGCTTCAATCCATGGAATCTGTCAATTTCTTAATCTGTTGACGACCCACTTTTTGGGTAGCACCAAAAAGTCTGGTGAGGAAGGGGCCATGTCATGATTCTTTAATTTTTAAAACATTTACTGGCAGCCAAACAGTGGGGATTTTGATGCTGTGATGAAACATTATCCCACATAAAATCATGGCTTTCTTGAAAGATGCAGATCCAAGAAGTATCGTTTCTCCTTGCAGAGAGTGACATGTTAAGCATGTCTAAGTGAGGAGACTTAAAGCCGCAATGCTCCTCTGGGAAATATGCAAATTCACAAGGGGCAGTACCCCGGAACACAGTGTCTGCAAATTGAGATTCTAGTTTGGCTTTTATCCTAACTCATGTGACAAGGCTCGTTAAAGGATCGACATTGACAGGATTGCTACTTCCAATAGATGGCACTAGAGTTCTAGTCCTCTTCCTCTCTGAAGAGACAATTTGAAAAATGCAGACTTTTTTATGGACTGCTGCCTGAACAAAATGTCTGCTAAAACTGGAAGTAGGTTTGGGAGTTAATTTTGAGTCCATTTTCAACCCGAAAAGGTTCAACTAGCTCATCTTTAATAATACCAGCAATGGCCCTACCTGGTCTCTACCTTGCTTGTGTCTAAGATAAAGTAGAGGTCTGTGCCAGTTACTGATTCAGTCATGGACCCGTACATCTTGTCCATCCAGAGCCATTCTCATCTCATCAGTCTATATAAAACCTTTGAAAAATCTGTCAACAGATTTATACAGATTAGCCTGACTGACTTGCACATGACACTTAGCCCGACAGTGATAGTCTCCTGATTGTATTAAAACTGTAGAAAGCTGCTAAGCAACTCGCACATCCCTGGAATCAGGCCATCCACCCTTACATCATGCTGCTTTCAGATTAAATAGCAAAAACCTGCTGACAGATTCCCTTTAAATTTCTTTCTTTTAACTGACTTTGCCTGTGGAAAACAAATTGCCTAATTATTCTGAAAACCCTGATAGAGGATGATATCCTTAGGCCTCACCCTCCCTCATTACACAAATACACATCACCTGACCTGCTTCATCCAATAAGCATTCAAGTTTATATGGCTCAGAGTTTGAAAATATGTGTAAAAATGATGATCTGGTCAAAATACTCACTTGCCTAATAATTGTGCACACAGTGTAGCAGTGAGGAAAATGCTCTGTACACAATATTAGTTATATGCATACCCTAAATTAGCAAAAAAACACCCAAGCATATTAGTGGTGATCTATGGCACCAATTTAGGAGCCACATACCACACACAAAAAGACACTCCAAACAAGCATGTAGGACAATGAGAGTGAAGTGTCTAGATAAATAGTAATTTTTTTGTTAATTAAATCCAGTGAATTAAAGTGCATAAAATAGACATGACAGACGATAGTCTTAGACATCATCTTGAGAAAGCAAGGATACCAAATAAGTGATATGTGCGTTGGACATTGCGTCATCAGTTTTCAGACAGCCCTAGTCTTTCTCTCTGCCACGCAAGGGTAAGATATGTTGTTAGCAGTAGTGCTCCTATTTTTGGCTATGGAACTTTATATTAGGCCTGTCCCACACGTCCAGATAATTCCGATACCGGAAACAATCGGTACCAGAATTATCCGTGTCCGTGTGCCCCTACGTTTCTGGTGTACATCAGTGTGACACACCCCGTGTGCCCACTGGGTACCACACGCACCGTGCTGGGTACCACACGTACCAGCATCCGGTGCTGAAGCCGCGATTCATATCTTCTGTGCAGCAGCGTTTGCTGCAGAGAAGATATGAATAATAGTGTTTAAAATACAGATCTATGTGTCCACCGCCCTCCCACCCCCTGTGTGCCCCCCCGCTGTTCAGAAAATACTCACCCACTTCCCTCGTTGGCTGTCGCTGCTTCCTGTCGTGGCCGTGGCTTCTCCTGTCACGTGGGGCCGCTCATTTACAGTCATGAATAGGCGGCTCCACCCCTATGGGAGGTGGAGCCACAAATTCATGACTCTAATCGCCGGCCCCACGTGACCGCATACAGTAGAAGCCGCGGCCATGACAGGAAGCAGCGACAGCCAATGAGGGAAGCGGGTGAGTATTTTCTGAACAGCGGGGGGGCGCACAGGGGGTGGGAGGGCGGTGGACACATAGATCTGCATTTTAAACACTATTATTCATATCTTCTCTGCAGCAAACGCTGCTGCAGGGAAGATATGAATGGCGGCTTCAGCACCATGTGGGGGGGACAGCGCTTACTGTAGCGCTGTCTCCTGCACGCCACATGGACTGCACACGGAGAAGGTCCATGTGTGGTCCGTGTTTTACACGGACCCATTGACTTTAATGGGTCCGTGTAATACGTGCGCTCCCACGAACACTGACATGTCTCTGTGTTTGGCACACGGAGACACGGTCCGCAAAAAATCAATGACATCTGCACAGATGCATTGATTTTAGTGGGTCTACGTGTGTCAGTGTCTCCGGTACGTGAGGAAACTGTCACCTCACATACCGGAGACACTGACGTGTGAAACCGGCCTTAATAGAAGCTTCCTAGATCTGTTTGCATCTTCTCTTATTGATCATCAAACCTACTATCTTCTAAGCAATGGCTTAATAACCCCTGCTAAAATATTACTTTTTTTTATTATTATACATTTGATGAATTTGCCTTAAAGCATGGAGATTATCGTCTGTCTGAGACTATCATCTGTCATGTTGTTGGTCTGTCTCTTTTATTAATTTTAATATAATATTCCCATTATTAAATTAATAAAAATGTACTATTTTTCTATCTTAACCATTAGACTCCTCATTCTCCTTGTCCTACATTACCTTAAATTGTAGGACAACTCCACAGAAAGCATTAATGACCAATTTGTCAATATTTCACCAGGTATTTCCCCAGGTCCAATAATAGTTTCCTCCTTTCTAGAATCCCAGGTTCCAAAGAACAGTAGGCATAAAGTTAAATAATCCAAGGTAGTAAGGCCGGGGTCACACTTCAATGCAAGAAACTCTCACGAGTCTCTCGCATCAAGTCCCGGCACTGCCACAGCACGTGGGACCGGAGTGTGCAGCTGCATGTATTTCTATGTAGCTGAACGCTCTGGTTCCGAGTGCTGCCAGCACTTGGGACTTGATGCGAGAGACTCGCGCAAGTTTCTCGCATTGAACTCGCAAGTGTGACCCCGACCTAAGACAGGAATCAGTGCCTCAGGATTGATGTGCTATCTACATATAATCAAATTACTAAGAGAATGCAAGCTTTTTATTTTCTACACATTAAATAAAAATAAAATATAGAAAATAAAGTATAACTTTGCTTTAATCAGTTGAGTGTATCAAGACATCACATCGATCCACCAATTACAGTTTAACATCATGGACTATTCCACTTTAGGTCTCATACAAGGATATGAAGCATGGGGCAGCATGGTGGCTCAGTGGTTAGCACTTCAGCATTGCAGCACAGGGGTCCTGCATTCAAGGACAACATCTGCCAGAAGATTGTATGTTCTACTCACGCTTGTGTGGGCTTCCTTCTGCACTCCAAAGACATAATGATGAGGCTTACAATCTAAATTCCCTAGTGGAGACAGTAATGAGTATGTCTGTAAAGCACTGTGGAATATAAAGGTGCTATATAAGCAAGTAAAACAAAAAAGTAGATAAATATAAGATCATGTAGCCGTCAAGTTGGTTGTCTCCCTGTGAGAGAATTTCTTAAAGTAACCTCTGTGTACATCTGACTAGGTAATCACTAACACCAAGGGCTAATGCATGCCAATTATATTTAAAAGGGCACAACATCCTATGTGCCTATTTTATAAGGGATCAACAAAAAACAATAAACTCCACTTCTTGTCTAATCCCATTGAAAACATTTATCTGATGAGTATTTTCTATCAGATCAGGACAACGTACGAAGAACAGACATGCTTAGTATAAAGGTTGAAGATGATGCAAATATGATTAGTACATGCCAAGCCACGAGGGTTGCTCTGGTTTAGGACAGTTTGTACAAGTCATTATGTGCGGATGGACATTTTTATATTGACATTTGGAATGTCAAAGTTGTAACCAAAAAATAATGATGAAGCGTGCAGAGTTTATTAATCAAGTTATAGATAAAAAATAACAGCAAAAGCTTGGAAAAAAAATCAATTTCTAAAGTGGATTTGGAGTGGTGTGTGGAGAATGCATGGATGTATTTTTTGGGGAGGTCTCTACATAGCCTACAGCTTCTGCTAGTGTGCACCAAAAATCTGTATCATGTGTAATTGTATGTCATTGTTCCCGAAACATTAGGTTTACAGATTTTCATTTTAATGCTATTCTTTATGGCTCCACTGCTGTTTCTCCAGTTTTCTGGAATAATTTGCTCTTTATTGGCATCTGTAGTTTGTGCGTCTAATTCTCTATGAGAGTCACAAAAACAGTTAAAGGGTATCTGTCATCAGGTTTTTGTTATGTAATCTGAGAACAGCATGAGGTAGGGGTTAAAACACAAAATTCAGGGATGTGTCGCTTATCAGGCTGTGTGGTGTTGTTTACTTACAGTAAAGGTTTTATCAATCGGACATTATCATTGCTGTGACAACAAGGCTCATGCAAAGTCATACGACCACGCCCCCTCCTGTGATAAGCAGCTCACTGTCAATAGACTATGTACCTAGCGAGCCCGGTGTGGGTGGGGTTAGCTTTCTCAACTCTGCTTCATGTTAAATCTAAGAGCCCTGACTGTGTTACAACTGCTGCACCCAGTAATCTAAGTGATACATTGTTGGATTCAGAGTCTCTCTGTCTACATTATGCTGCTCTCAGATGAGGTAGCGAAAACCTGCTGACAGATTACATTTAAAAACAGAAAAGAGAGAATCATTTTTTGATATTGCACCAAATTCATGAACCACTAGGATCATTTTGATGAGTTTGATGCAAAATACATCAGTGCATACCACAAGACCCCCCAAAAAAAGTGACTTCATAAAATCTCAAATGATGCATTGGGCCCTATGTTCTTTAAATAAAAATATGGTCCTTGGCATCTCTGCTTTAATTTATATAACTTGCGCCAAATTTGATTTAATATGTTCACCATTTCATTTGAAGAAAAGTCTGTATTTTTGCTAATGTAAAACTATTGATAAGATGACACTTTTAGAAAATGTCTCCCGTGGTGACACTATAGAGCCCTCCTATACACATAGGATGCCTTAGTATACACCTATTATACATTTAGTCCAAGCAATTAACATTAAACTTCTTAAAATGCAACAAAGATTTATTGCCAGAAGTAAGTGCATTGAAGTCAAAGAGTTTGTCCCTGTAGAATGTATTTGTATATTATGGAAATTTCTGCACACCTTAGGCCATGTTGCGTATTGAACAAAAACCATCTCACATTGACTGGCCATGTTTGCATATGATTGTTTTAACATGAAAGAATCATTGGCCACTTTCAAAACTGTCTAAATGTATATATAGCTATTGATCTTGGTACCTTCCAACCTTAATGGGATTTCATCAATAAATTGCAGAATGTAGATGAACTGCAAACGTAATAAGACCTGTAGAGGTAACCTGGTAAAATGGACTAATGCTAGTTTCAACTATTATTTCGCTAAAGAAATGTAACACTGCAGTTTTTATTACTGCACATTTTCATCAATGGACTCATTTACATTTTGCATGTGTTTATAGGAACTGTCTCGACTCGCAAGCATTCCAGAAATATGGCCTATTTGTATCTAGAAGTCAACCAAAAGTATCATTTCTTACCCAGTGCAGTGCGGATCATAAGATGAGACTGGATCAGGTATGGTTCAAGGCTCTGAACATCAACCATGGCCTAAGGCTTTTAGAATTCCGTGACACCCAACAGGCAGTGGGCTTATGTGGCATGGGGCAGTCTTCAGGACAAAAACTGGATTTGTACATTTTTAACTTGCGCTAGAAAATTTGTAGCTAGAATCAGTTGTCAGGTTTCATTTTAAGTCAACCATCATATACAGTTCTGCTCAAAAGTTTGCTTTCTTGGCCTTTTTTCAGAGAATATGAATGATAACACCAAAACATTTTCTCCACTCATGGTTAGTCATTGGGTGAAGCCATTTATTGTAAAACTACTGTATTTTCTCTTTTTAAATCATAATGACAACTCAAATGACCTTGATTAAAAGTTTACATACCCCAATTTCTTAATACCGTGTATTGCCCCCTCTAACATCAATGACAGCTTGAAGTCTTTTATGGTAGTTATGGATGAGGTTCTTTATTTTCACAGATGGTAAAGCTGCCCACTCTTCTTGGCAAAAAGCCTCCAGTTCCTGTAAATTCCTGGGCTATCTAGCATGAACTGCGTGCTTGAAATCTCCCCAAAGTGGCTCAATGATATTGAGGTCAGGAGACTGATATGGCAACTCCAGAAACTTCACTTTGCTCTGCTATAGCCAATGACAGTTCGACATTGCCTTGTGTTTTGGATCATTGCCATGTTGGAACATCCAAGTACGTCCCATGCGTAGCTTCCGGGCTGATGAGTGCAAGTTTGCCTCCAGTATTTGCTGATAATATGCTGCATTAATTTTTCCTTCAACTTTGACCAAGTTTCCTGTGCCTTTGTAGCTTACACATCCCCAAACATCAGCTATCCACCTCCGTGCTTTACAGTAGGAATGGTGTTTCTTTCATCATAGGCTTTGTTGACCTCTCTCCAAATGTAACGTCTATGGCTGTGGCCAAAAAGTCCAATTTTGGTCTCATCACTCCAAATTACCTTGCTCCAGAAGTTGTGAGGCTTGCCTCTGTGCTTTTTTGCGTATTGTAGGCAAGATACTTTGTGGCATTTGCGCAGTAATGGCTTTCTTCTGGCGACTCGACCATGCAGCATTTTTCTTCAAGATCCTCCTTATTGTACATCTAAAAACAGCCACACCGCTAGTTTTCTGAGAGTCCAGTATTTCAGCTGAGGTTATTTGTGGGGTTTTCTTTGCATCCTGAACAATTTTCCTGGCAGTTGTGGGCGACAGTTTTGTTGGTCTACCTGACAGTGGTTTTGTTTTCATAGAGCCCCTGATTTTCCATTTATTAATCACAGTTTGAATGTTGCTGATTTGCATTATCAATTCCTTGGATATCTTTTTGTATCTCTTTCCTGTTTTATACAGTTCAACTACCTTTTCCCGTAGATCTGTTGACATTTCTTTTGCTTTCCCTTTCCCCTCGACTCATAATCCAGAAACGTCAGTGGCTGGATGAAAGATGCAAGTCTGTCTGGATTCCAGAAACTCGCTCAGCTTTTATTCACACACACTGATTGCAAGCAAACAGGCCACAGGTGAGGATGTTACCTTTAGTAGCCATTCAAACCTATTTGTGTCAACTGTGCATGTTATCAGGCCAAAATCACCAGGGTATATGAACTTTTTATCACGGACATTTGGATGGTTTGGGTTGTCATCATGATTTAAAAGAGAAAACACAGTAGTTTGACAATAAATGGCTTCACCCAACCACTAACCATGAGTGGAGAAAAAGTTTTGGTGCTATAATTCATATTCTCTGAAAAAAGGCCAAGAAAGCAAAAATTCAGCCGGGGTATGTAAACTTTTGAGCACAACTGTATGTGTCTCTCATCATGCATCTTGGTCCAGGTGCACTTGCTATATATGTGCCCCTCCAAAGGTAGCTGGGTACAGGTGCACTTGTTATATAGGTGTCCATCCCTAGGTAGCTGGGTATAAGCACTTCCTAAATATGTTACCCTCCTAAGGTAGCTGGGTATAAGTGCACTTCCTATATATGTTCACCTCCATAGGTAGCAGGCTATAGGTGCCTTACTTATATTTGTGTCCCTCCTTATGCACATGCACTTGTTTTATGTGTCCCTCCTTATGCAGCTTGGCCCAGGTGCACTTCTTATATAGATGTCCCTACTTAGGTAGCTGTGTATAGGTGCACTTCATTTATATGTGTCCCTCCATAGGTAGCTAGGTATAGGTGCACTTCTTTTATAAGTGTCCCTCCTTAGATAGCTGCGTGTAATTGCACCACGTGTATATATATATATATATATATATATATATATATATATATATATATATATGTCCTTCCATAGGTAGGTGAATATAGGTGTGTTTCTTATATTTGTGTCCCTCCTTAGATAGCTGCATATAGGTGCATTTGTGTTATATATGTCCCTCCTTATGCAGCTTGATCCAGGTGCACCTGCTATATATATATATATATATGTCACTCCATAGATAGCTGGGTATAAGTGCACTTATATATGTTCACCTCCAAGGGTAGCTGGGTATACAGTACAGACCAAAAGTTTGGACACACCTTCTCATTTAAAGATTTTTCTGTATTTTCATGACTATGAAAATTGTACATTCACACTGAAGGCATCAAAACTATGAGTTAACACATGTGGAATTATATACTTAACAAAAAAGTGTGAAACAACTGAAATTATGTCTTATATTCTATGTTCTTCAAAGTAGCCACCTTTTGCTTTGATGACTGCTTTGCACACTCTTGGCATTTTCTTGATGAGCTTCAAGAGGTAGTCACTGGGAATGGTTTTCACTTCACAGGTGTGCCCTTTCAGGTTTAATAAGTGGGATTTCTTGCCTTATAAATGGGGTTGGGACCATCAGTTGTGTTGTGCAGAAGTCTGGTGGATACACAGCTGATAGTCCTACTGAATAGACTGTTAGAATTTGTATTATGGCAAGGAAAAAGCAGCTAAGTAAAGAAAAACAAGTGGCCATCATTACTTTAAGAAATGAAGGTCAGTCAGTCCGAAAAATTGGGAAAACTTTGAAAGTGTCCCCAAGTGCAGTGGCAAAAACCATCAAGCGCTACAAAAAAACTGGCTCACATGAGGACCACCCCAGGAAGGAAGACCAAGAGTCACGTCTGCTTCTGAGGATAAGTTTATCCGAGTCACCAGCTTCAGAAATCGCAGGTTAACAGCAGCTCAGATTAGAGACCAGGTCAATGCCACACAGATTTCTAACAGCAGACACATCTCTACAATAACTGTTAAGAGGAGACTTTGTGCAGCAGGCCTTCATGGTAAAATAGCTGCTAAGGACAGGCAACAAGCAGAAGAGACTTGTTTGGGCTAAAGAACACACGGAATGGACATTAGACCAGTGGAAATCTGTGCTTTGGTCTGATGAGTCCAAATTTGAGATCTTTGGTTCCAACCACCGTGTCTTTGTGCGATGCAGAAAAGGTGAACGGATGGACTCTACATGCCTGGTTCCCACCGTGAAGCATGGAGGAGGAGGTGTGATGGTGTGGGGGTGCTTTGCTGGTGAAACTGTTGGGGATTTATTCAAAATTGAAGGCATACTGAACCAGCATGGCTACCACAGCTGTTGTGAATTTGGATTCTGGGCTCCCCCGGTGGCTACTGGTGGAATTGAACTTGTGACATCATCTTCCCTGTTCACCTGTTCTGATTAGATCTGGGTGTCGCTATATAACCTGGCTTCTCTGTTAGATTCTTGCCGGTCAACAATGTTATCAGAAGCCTCTCTGTGCTTGTTCCTGCTCCCAGACATCTACTAGATAAGTTGGACATTCGTCCATGTTTTGTTTTTGTATTTTGGTTCCAGTTCACAGCTGCAGTTTCGTTACTGTGTCTGGAAAGCTCTTGTTGATCAGGAATTGCCACTCTGGTATTATGAGTTAATGCCAGAGTCCTAAAGTAATTTCTGGATGTGTTTTGTTAGGGTTTTCTACTGACCATGAAAGTATGCTTTCTGTCTTCTGCTATCTAGAAAGCGGACCTCAAATTTGCTAAAACTATTTTCCTGCTGCGTTTGTTGTTTCATCTCATATCACCGCCAATATATGTGGGGGCTTCTGTCTCCTTTTTGGGCATTTCTCTAGAGGTGAGTCAGATCTTATATTTCCCTCTGCTAGCATTATTTAGTTCTCCGGCCGGCGCTGGGCATATAGGGATAAAAAGTAGGACATGCTACCTGGCTACTTCTAGATGATGCGGTAGGTTTAGTTCATGGTCAGTACAGTTACATCTTCCAAGAGCTTGTTCCTATTGAGGCTTATGCTAGTTCTCTGGCCATGGAGATCATGACAGTTTGACCGGCCCACTAAAGGGTTAAAATCCTTGGCTGAGAAAGGAGAGAAATAAGAAGTCTGCTGAAAATTTTTTTTTTTTTTTTTTTTTTTTCTCTAGTAGTTAGTGTGCTCTTAATTGGATCACTTGCCAGTCTGTCTATGCTGCAGTCTTTCTTTTTTTTCTCTCTCCTTCTAATCTTTGAATGGCTCTATGTTCACCTGTCTATAATGGATCTACAGAGTGTAACTGCAGGTTTGAATAATCTCGCCACGAAAGTACAAAGTTTGCAAGATTTTGTTGTTCATGCTCCGGTATCAGAGCCGAGAATTCCTTTGCCGGAATTCTTCTCAGGGAATAGATCTAGCTTTCAGAATTTTAGAAATAATTGTAAGTTATTTTTGTCCCTGAAATCTCGTTCTGCTGGAGACCCTGCACAGCAGGTTGGGATTGTGATTTCCTTGCTCCGCGGCGACCCTCAAGATTGGGCTTTTGCATTGGCACCAGGGGATCCTGCGTTGCGCAATGTGGATGCGTTTTTTCTGGCCTTGGGTTTGCTTTATGAGGAACCTCATTTGGAACTTCAGGCAGAAAAAACTTTGATGTCCCTATCGCAGGGGCAAGATGAAGCTGAAATTTACTGCCAAAGATTCCGTAAATGGTCTGTGCTTACTCAGTGGAATGAGTGTGCCTTGGCGGCTACTTTCAGAGAGGGTCTTTCTGATGCCATTAAGGATGTTATGGTGGGGTTCCCTGTGCCTGCAAGTCTGAATGAGTCCATGACGATGGCCATTCAGATCGATAGGCGTCTGCGGGAGCGCAAACCAGTGCACCATCTGGCGGTGTCCACTGAGAAGACGCCAGAAAACATGCAGTGTGATAGAATTCTGTCCAGAAGCGAGCGGCAGAATTTTAGACGGAAAAATGGGTTGTGTTTCTATTGTGGGGATTCTACTCATGTTATATCAGCATGCTCTAAGCGTACTAAAAAGCTTGATAAATCCGTTCCCATTGGCACTTTACAGTCTAAATTTATTTTGTCTGTGACCCTGATTTGCTCTTTGTCATCTATTACTACGGACGCCTATATCGACTCTGGCGCCGCTTTGAGTCTTATGGATTGGTCCTTTGCCAATCGTTGTGGGTATGATTTAGAGCCTTTGGAGACTCTTATTCCTCTGAAGGGGATTGACTCCACCCCATTGGCTAATAATAAACCACAATACTGGACACAAGTGACTATGTGTATTAATCCGGATCACCAGGAGACTATTCGTTTTCTGGTGCTGTATAATCTACATGATGATTTGGTGCTAGGATTGCCATGGCTGCAGTCTCACAATCCAGTCCTTGACTGGAGAGCTATGTCTGTGTTGAGCTGGGGATGTAAGGGGACTCATGGGGACGTACCTTTGGTGTCCATTTCATCATCTATTCCCTCTGAAATCCCTGAGTTCCTGTCTGATTATCGTGACGTCTTTGAAGAACCCAAGCTGGGTTCGCTACCTCCGCACCGTGAGTGCGATTGTGCTATAGATTTAATTCCGGGTAGTAAATACCCAAAGGGTCGTTTATTTAATCTGTCTGTGCCTGAACATACTGCTATGCGAGAATATATAAAGGAGTCCTTGGAAAAGGGACATATTCGTCCATCGTCATCTCCCTTAGGAGCCGGTTTTTTCTTTGTGTCAAAAAAAGACGGCTCTTTGAGACCATGTATTGATTATCGGCTTTTGAATAAAATCACGGTTAAATATCAATACCCATTGCCGTTGCTGACTGATTTGTTTGCTCGCATAAAGGGGGCCAAGTGGTTCTCTAAGATTGATCTCCGTGGGGCGTATAATTTGGTGCGGATCAGGCAGGGGGATGAGTGGAAAACCGCATTTAATACGCCCGAGGGCCACTTTGAGTATTTGGTGATGCCTTTTGGTCTTTCTAATGCCCCTTCAGTCTTCCAGTCCTTTATGCATGATATTTTCCGCGATTTTTTGGATAAATTTATGATAGTGTATCTGGATGATATTCTGATTTTTTCGGATGATTGGGACTCTCATGTCCGGCAAGTTAAGAGGGTTTTTCAGGTTTTGCGGTCTAATTCTCTGTGTGTCAAGGGTTCTAAGTGCGTTTTTGGGGTTCAGAGAATTTCCTTTTTGGGATATATTTTTTCTCCCTCTTCCATTGAGATGGATCCTGTCAAGGTTCAAGCTATTTGTGATTGGACGCAGCCCTCTTCTCTTAAAAGTCTTCAGAAATTTTTGGGCTTTGCCAACTTTTATCGTCGATTTATTTCTGGTTTTTCGGATGTCGTTAAGCCATTGACCGATTTGACTAGACAGGGTGCTGATGTTGCTAATTGGTCCCCTGATGCTGTGGAGGCCTTTCAGGAGCTTAAGCGCCGTTTTTCTTCTGCCCCTGTGTTGCGTCAGCCTGATGTGACTCTTCCTTTTCAGGTTGAGGTCGACGCTTCTGAGATCGGGGCTGGGGCAGTGTTGTCGCAGAAAAGTTCTGACTGCGCCGTGATGAGGCCTTGTGCCTTCTTTTCCCGTAAATTTTCGCCCGCTGAGCGGAATTATGATGTTGGGAATCGGGAGCTTTTGGCCATGAAGTGGGCGTTTGAGGAGTGGCGCCATTGGCTCGAGGGGGCCAGACATCAGGTGGTGGTATTGACTGACCACAAAAAATTTGATCTATCTTGAGACCGCCAGGCGCCTGAATCCTAGACAGGCGCGCTGGTCATTATTTTTCTCTCGGTTTAATTTTGTGGTATCGTACCTACCGGGTTCTAAGAATGTTAAGGCGGATGCCCTTTCTAGGAGTTTTGAGCCTGATTCACCCGGCAACTCTGACCCCACAGGTATTCTTAAGGAGGGAGTTATCTTGTCAGCCGTTTCTCCAGACCTGCGGCGGGCCTTGCAGGAGTTTCAGGCGGATAGACCGGATCGTTGTCCGCCTGATAGGTTGTTTGTTCCTGATGATTGGACCAGTAGAGTCATCTCTGAGGTACATTCTTCTGCATTGGCAGGTCATCCTGGAATTTTTGGTACCAGGGATTTGGTGGCAAGATCCTTCTGGTGGCCTTCCCTGTCACGAGATGTGCGAGGCTTTGTGCAGTCTTGTGACGTTTGTGCTCGGGCCAAGCCTTGTTGTTCTCGGGCTAGTGGATTATTGTTGCCCTTGCCTATTCCTAAGAGGCCTTGGACACACATCTCGATGGATTTTATTTCAGATCTGCCTGTTTCTCAGAAGATGTCTGTCATCTGGGTGGTGTGTGACCGTTTTTCTAAGATGGTCCATTTGGTTCCCCTGCCCAAATTGCCTTCTTCTTCCGAGTTGGTGCCCCTGTTTTTTCAAAATGTTGTTCGTTTGCATGGTATTCCTGAGAATATCGTTTCTGACAGAGGAACCCAATTTGTGTCTAGATTTTGGCGGGCATTCTGTGCTAGGATGGGCATAGATTTGTCTTTTTCGTCTGCTTTTCACCCTCAGACTAATGGCCAGACCGAGCGGACTAATCAGACCCTGGAGACATATCTGAGGTGTTTTGTGTCTGCTGACCAGGATGATTGGGTTGCTTTTTTGCCATTGGCGGAGTTCGCCCTCAATAATCGGGCCAGCTCTGCCACTTTGGTGTCCCCGTTTTTCTGTAATTCGGGGTTCCACCCTCGATTTTCCTCCGGTCAGATGGAATCCTCGGATTGTCCTGGAGTGGATGCGGTGGTGGAGAGATTGCATCATATCTGGGGGCAGGTGATGGACAATTTAAAGTTGTCCCAGGAGAAGACTCAGCTTTTTGCCAACCGTCACCGTCGTGTTGGTCCTCGGCTTTGTGTTGGAGATTTGGTGTGGTTGTCTTCTCGTTTTGTCCCTATGAGGGTCTCATCTCCTAAGTTTAAGCCTCGGTTCATCGGTCCGTATAAAATATTGGAGATTCTTAACCCTGTTTCCTTCCGTTTGGACCTCCCTGCATCCTTTTCTATTCATAACGTTTTTCATCGGTCGTTATTGCGCAGGTATGAGGCACCGGTTGTGCCTTCCGTTGAGCCTCCTGCTCCGGTGTTGGTTGAGGGTGAGTTGGAGTACGTTGTGGAAAAAATCCTAGACTCCCGTGTTTCCAGACGGAGACTCCAGTATCTGGTCAAGTGGAAGGGATACGGCCAGGAGGATAATTCTTGGGTCACTGCATCTGATGTTCATGCCTCTGATCTGGTTCGTGCCTTTCATAGGGCCCATCCTGATCGCCCTGGTGGTTCTGGTGAGGGTTCGGTGCCCCCTCCTTGAGGGGGGGGTACTGTTGTGAATTTGGATTCTGGGCTCCCCCGGTGGCTACTGGTGGAATTGAACTTGTGACATCATCTTCCCTGTTCACCTGTTCTGATTAGATCTGGGTGTCGCTATATAACCTGGCTTCTCTGTTAGATTCTTGCCGGTCAACAATGTTATCAGAAGCCTCTCTGTGCTTGTTCCTGCTCCCAGACATCTACTAGATAAGTTGGACATTCGTCCATGTTTTGTTTTTGTATTTTGGTTCCAGTTCACAGCTGCAGTTTCGTTACTGTGTCTGGAAAGCTCTTGTTGATCAGGAATTGCCACTCTGGTATTATGAGTTAATGCCAGAGTCCTAAAGTAATTTCTGGATGTGTTTTGTTAGGGTTTTCTACTGACCATGAAAGTATGCTTTCTGTCTTCTGCTATCTAGAAAGCGGACCTCAAATTTGCTAAAACTATTTTCCTGCTGCGTTTGTTGTTTCATCTCATATCACCGCCAATATATGTGGGGGCTTCTGTCTCCTTTTTGGGCATTTCTCTAGAGGTGAGTCAGATCTTATATTTCCCTCTGCTAGCATTATTTAGTTCTCCGGCCGGCGCTGGGCATATAGGGATAAAAAGTAGGACATGCTACCTGGCTACTTCTAGATGATGCGGTAGGTTTAGTTCATGGTCAGTACAGTTACATCTTCCAAGAGCTTGTTCCTATTGAGGCTTATGCTAGTTCTCTGGCCATGGAGATCATGACACACAGCATCTTGCAGCGGCATGCTATTCCATCCGGTTTGCGTTTAGTTGGACCATCATTTAGTTTTCAACAGGACAATGACCCCAAACACACCTCCGGGCTGTGTAAGAGCTATTTGACCAAGAAAAAGAGTGATGGGGTGCTACACCAGATGACCAGGCCTCCACAGTCACCAGACCTGAACCCAATTGAGATGGTTTGGGGTGAGGTGGACCGCAGAGTGAAGGCAAAAGGGCCAACAAGTGATAAGCATCTCTGGGAACTCCTTCAAGACTGTTGGAAGACCATTCCCGGTGACTACCACTTGAAGCTCATCAAGAGAATGCCAAGAGTGTGCAAAGCAGTCATCAAAGCAAAAGGTGGCCACTTTGAAGAACCTAGAATATAAGACATAATTTCAGTTGTTTCACACTTTTTTGTTAAGTATATAATTCCACATGTGTTAATTCTTAGTTTTGATGCCTTCAGTGTGAATGTACAATTTTCACAGTCAAGAAAGATCTTTAAATCAGAAGGTGTGTCCATACTTTTGGTCTGTACTATAGGTGCGCTGCTTATATTTGTGTCCCTCCTTAGGTAGTTGCATATATGTGCACTTCTTATATATGTGTCCCTCCTTATGCAGCTTGGTCCAGGTGCACTTTTTAAATATGGGCCCATCAATAGGTAGCTGGGTATAGGTGCGCTTCATTTTGTGTCCCTCCTTAGGTAGCTGTGTATAGCTGCACTTCATATAAATGTGTACTTCCATAGGTAGCTAGGTATAGGTGCATTTCTTTTATAAGTGTTCCTCCTTATGCATCTTGGTCCAGGTGCACTTGTTATATACTGTATGTGTCCCTCTTTAGGTAGCTGGGTATAGGTTCATTTCTTTTATGTGTCCTTCCTTAGGCAGCTTGGTCTGGGTGCACTTCTGCTCCTATTAAATGGCTGGTGTATTGTATGGATTGTATTGGCACCAGTCTGTTTAATGGTAAGCAAAAGATGATGGAATTGCAGTAACTGCTAGGTATAAAAAGAAGGTTATTGCTATATGTGGCTTTAGGCAGGAGAATGGAGGTGATTAGTAATGTTTGGCTATGAGCAGAGGTAACTGTAGCCAGCAAAAGATGAAGCAGTAATTGCAGTGTTAGGAATGTGCAGGAGAGCAAATAGTGTTGGTGAAACTGTGTTAATTTTGGTTCTGCTCATATTGTTAAAAAAAAGAACATAAAAGATAAAATAGCTATTGGCAATGTAGGACAGTATACAGGCAAGGTTAGGACCTGAATGATAGATTTGTACATCATCTGTGTATGAGTGATACTGGACGCTAAGAGGGCCCTGAGGCCAAAAGCATAGATCCAGTAGAGCATAGGTCAGAGAATAGAGTCTTAATAAACCTTCAACAGATTGAGTACATTGTCAAGCATGTTAAAAACTAGAGACAAGTCTAAAAAAATCTACAAAAAGTATTGGCCTTAGATTTTGATCAGATGATTATTTAAAAGGTATGCCAAGAAATACATTTTTGCAGTCTTGTGGAAGTCTTGAAGACAACATGTAGATTCTCTTGATCTCTTCCATTTCTGTCTGTTAACGTTCACCCCCTCCTAATGTAGACAGAGCAGTGGAGGGAAGCTTCTTCTGCAACCAGCTGTCATTCTAGACACATGATTGAGAGAAAATTAGGGCGGAATGGCTGATATCATGTGAGACATAGAGAAAGCATTGTTCTACTTGTATCTCATGATCAATGAAAGGATAGGTCATCAATATTGATCAGCGGGGTTTTGAGCTATATAGCCCAGCTATTATTTAATTGAATTAGAGCTGAACTGCAGTTCTTGGCAACAGCCAATATATAGTGAAGGAGATGAACAGTTAAAGAAGCCAAAACAGCACATCTGACCACCACCAGCAGCTCAAAACAACTGAAACGTGTAGGCACTAGACCCTCATAGATCTGATCCTATGCATAACTCATCAGTATCATAAACCTGGAAAAAAAACCTTTAAAGGGGAGATGTACAGTAGGGTTGAGCGAAACTGATCGTTTATTTTCATAAGTCGCCGACTTTTGGCAAAGTCGGCGTCTCATGAAACCTGACCCGATCCCTGTGTGGGGTCGGCCACGCGGTACGCGATCTTCGCGCCAAAGTCGCATTTTGTATGACGCGTTTAGCGCCATTTTTTCAGCCAATGAAGGAGCGTGGGCAGAGTGATGACATAGGTCTAAGGGGCGTGTATGCACATCGCCATCTTATCGCTTGTGCGCTGTAGGGATTTGTAATGTTTAAAACTAAATTTTCAGTGCTGGGACGGAGGGGGAGAGAGAGAGAGAGAGAGAGAGAGAGAGAGAGATATTTTATATACTTTTTCCCATTGACGTGCATTGGGTTTCGTGTTCCGGCCGATCCCCGAGTTTACGCAGTAATCGGCCGATTTCACCCGACTCGACTTTTCAGATAGTCGGGTTTCGCGAAACACGACTCGACCCTAAAAAAGTCAAAGTCGCTCAACCCTAATGTACAGTACTAGTCAAAATTTTGAACACACCTGTCCATGCAATGTTTTTTCTTATTCTCTTTGGAATGTACACACTGTAGTTTTAGGCTGATGGCAGCAAAACCACAAATGAATACATATGGAAACAAGAAGTAGAGAAACACATGTGAAACAAACCAGAATGTTTTAAAACTTACATTTTTCAAAGTACCCTGTTTTTGCTCTGATGTCAGATTCACACCCCCGTATTCTCTCAAGCTGGTTCATCGATTAGTCACCTCGAATGACTATCTAACGGTTGACTTGAAGGAGTTACCAGAGATGCTGAATGCCTGTTGGCTCCTTTGCCTTCACAATACTGTCCAACTCATCCCAAACTCATTGCAAACCATCTCAATTTGGTTGCGGTCAGCTGAATGTGAAGGCAATGTCATCTGATGCAGCGTTCCATTCCTCTCCTTTTTGGTCACTTAGCCCTTACATATCCTAGAGGTATGTATTGGGTCACTATCCTGTAGCATTACACATGGTAGTCCCACTAAGTGAAAACCAGATGGGATGGCCATGCTGGGTAGTATGCATTGAATTTCCAATAAAATACCAACAACGTCATCAGCAAAGCACCATCACACCTCTTGGTAGGCACCACATATGTAGAAGCCATCAACTCACCTTTTCTGTATCTCACAAATGCATGTCAGTTTATATACAAAATCTCATATTTTGACTCAACAGACCATAGTACAGGTTTCCACTGATCAAATTTCCAGTCCTTGTGTTGCTAAGCCCATAGATGTCTCTTATTCTTGTTTGTGGTCCTCAGTAGGGGCTTTTTTGCAGCAATTCAACCGTAAAAGCCTGCATCTTTTAGTTTATTCTGGACAGCTGATGTTGAGATGTGTCTACTACTTGATGTCTGTGCATCATTTATGAGGGTGATTATTCAAGATGCTGTTAATTTGTGGTTTCTAAAGCTCGTAATTCTGATAATCTTGTCCTCTGTGAAAGAGCTAATTCTTGGTTTTCCTTTCATAGTCTGGTGCTTATGAGAGCCAGTTTGCTCATAGAGATTGATGGTTTTCATGACTGCACTTGAGGACATGACTTAAAGCTTCATGTCTTAAAGTAATCATACACTGGCATTTCTCTTTTTTTTAGTTGAGTGGTTCTTGACATATTGTAGATTAAAACAGTTGTTAAATAGATCTCTGCACTATATGGAATTGTGTACCAACACTGTGACGGTCTTTGGTAAGGAAGGGTAGCCTCAAACTGTCCCTGGAACTGGGATCCTAACAATCCCTGCCCAGGGGATACTCTTGAAGGTAGAGCGGCCTGAGTCTCTGACCTTACTAGGTTCCTGATAAACCCTGATCTGTCACTTCCCCCACCCCATTAGGCATGTGACAGACATGTAATGTAAAAAAGACACAAAGATCAAATGGGAATAACAGAAAAACTCTATCATGCAAAAGCACTAACCAACAATAGGGAGGAGGAAAGGGACAGGGAGGAATAAACTAAATGGGAATGGTGACCAGAAGATAAAAACACACATACTGTAGCAAACCACAGAACTCTACTCCAACCACTTATCTTTAGCACACAGCACAGGAAGATGAATCTTTCATCGCCAGAAACAAGAAGGTCTGACCAGTTTATATAGGAAAAGGTAATGACCAGAACAGAAGCAGCTGAAATGGAGCTGCATGTTTCTGACCAGCATGGAAAGGATCGTTAACATCTTCTGCACCAGAAGAAACAAAATCCATTTAACATAGGACACAAATAACACCATCTCTAAAGAAGACCTATGATTCATTACCCGATGTGACCGTCTAACTCCAGGTCTTCTAGGGGGACGTGACACTCTTGTGACAGTCCTACCCCTTCTATGACAAAGTTACTGGACCATCGGGACCGCGTGTATCTGAATGGGCCACATGGAAGGACAGAATTAGTTTACTAGATTTAACCTCAGATGCTGGTACCCACATTCTCTCCTCAGGACCATGAGAATCCGTAATTTTTGCCACCTGAAACTCCAAATTACCATCAACAATAATCGGTGGTGGCGGCGACAAAGGTGACGGCTCCACAGGTGCTACACATATTTTGAGCAATGACTTGTGGAAAATGTTGTGGCTTTTAAGTGTTAGCAAACCCCAAAACACGTAGCAATGCTTTCAGATTTTCTGGCAGATCCCATTCCAGAACTGCATGGACCTTGTCAGCGTCCATCCAGAAACCTGCCGCAGACACTATGAAACCCAGGAACTGAACCTCTTGTACAGTGAGTACACATTTTTCTAAGTTGACATACAGTTTATTATCCTGCAAAACATGTACTACCTTCTGGATATGTACCTAATGTGACTTGAGATCAGGTGAGTATATTAAAATGTTGTCAAAATACACTAACCCACTACAAATCTATCCACAAGGAAATGAAAAATGTTGTTAACAAAATGTTGGAAAACGGCAGGGGCATTAGTGATACCAAAACACATGACAAGGTTTTCCCAATGCCCTTCAGGAGTGTTAAAGGCCGTCTTCCACTCATCCCCCTCCTTGATTCTAATCAGATTATAGACAGGCTTGATTTTCAGCTTAGACAACCATTTTGCCCCAACAATCTGATAAAATAAATAGGTGATAATGGTCCCAAATAGTAATCCAATTTAACTCACGGAAATCTAAACAGGACGCAGGCCCCCATTTTTCTTCTTAACAAAGAAGAACCATGCTGCTATGGGCGAAGAGGAAGGTTACTATGTCCCTTACCAAAACTCTCAGATATGTAATCCTTCGTGGCTTACCTCTCAGGGCCAGACAGATTGTATAATCTGGTTCTGGGTAACTGCGCTCCAGGGAGCAAGTTCATGGGACAATCCTACACACAGCAGGGAAGCAGATCCTGGCACTCCTTTTCTGACAACACATTCACAAAATCAGACAGAAAAGAGGGTATGGTTTTAGTGGAAACATTAGAACCGATGGTACCTAGGCAATTATTCTTGCAGAAATCACTCTATTTGTTTGGACTGCCAGTCAATAACCAGATTATGCATAGTTAGCCGGGAAAGGCCTAACAAAATAGGAGTAGGGAGACTTTCCAAGATATAAGAAGAAAAGAGCTCCCTGTGAAGAGCCCCTATGTGCAGGTTCACATTATGCACTACTTGCGTAAAATTTCCCTGATTGAGAGGTGCAGAGTAGTGTTGAGCATTCCGATACCGCAAGTATCGGGTATCGGCCGATGCTTGCGGGTATCGGAATTCCGATACCGAGATCCGATACTTTTGTGGTATCGGGTATCGGTATCGAAACAACATTAATGTAATAATGTGTAAAAGAAAGAATTAAAATAAAAAATATTGCTATACTCACCTCTCCGACGCAGCCTGGACCTCACGGAGGGAACCGGCAGCGTTCTTTGCTTAAAATTCGCGCGTTTACTTCCTTCCGTGAAGTCCCGGCTTGTGATTGGTCGCGTCGCGACGCGACCAATCACAGCAAGCCGTGACGTAATTTCAGGTCCTTCAGTGATTTTAAAATGCGTGCGTGTCCTGCCTCCCATGACGTCACGGCTTGTGATTGGTCGCGTCGCCCATGTGACCACGACGCGACCAATCACAAGCCAGAACGTAATTTTAAAATCCTGAAGGACCTGAAATTACGTCACGGCTTGCTGTGATTGGTCGCGTCGCGGCCACATGGGCGACGCGACCAATCACAAGCCGTGACGTCACGGGAGGCAGGACACGCGCGCATTTTAAAATGAGCGCGTGTCCTGCCTCCCATGACGTCACGGCTTGTGATTGGTCGCGTCGCCCATGTGACCGCGACGCGACCAATCACAAGCCAGAACGTAATTTTAAAATCACTGAAGGACCTGAAATTACGTCACGGCTTGCTGTGATTGGTCGCGTCGCGGCCACATGGGCGGCACGCGACCAATCACAAGCCGGGACTTCACGGAAGGAAGTAAAAGCGCGAATTTTAAGCAAAGAACGCTGCCGGTTCCCTCCGTGAGGTCCAGGCTGCGTCGGAGAGGTGAGTATAGCAATATTTTTTATTTTAATTCTTTCTTTTACACATTTATATGGATCCCAGGGCCTGAAGGAGAGTTTCCTCTCCTTCAGACCCTGGGAACCATCAGGGATACCGTCCGATACTTGAGTCCCATTGACTTGTATTGGTATCGGGTATCGGTATCGGATTGGATCCGATACTTTGCCGGTATCGGCCGATACTTTCCGATACCGATACTTTCAAGTATCGGACGGTATCGCTCAACACTAGTGCAGAGTCAATTGCAAATATGGGGATTGGCTTTGCCAGAGTACTACAGAGAAGACCAATGTCCCGTGTGAACTGAGCATCCGCCATATTGGCACCCACTCCACAATCAAAGATGATAGATATTTTTTCAGTTTTCATACCAATAACCATTTCTGCGAGTAAGAAAAACTGAGATACACATGCAGAGGAGAGGTTGTTATCCTCCACACAACCTGGGTTTTTCCGACCGCTTTTTGTGGTTTGGAAAGAAGAACCGACCCCAATTAAATGCCCCTTTTGACCACAGAAAAAACACAACCCCGTTTTGGTGGTGAACTGCAGGAAATTCATAGCGAGGGGAGGCCCCTCCTAACTGCATCGGTTCTTTGGAGCACACAGAGAACCTCGATTTTAGGGAGCACCCTGGGGGGTGGAGTCACACTGCTGGTTTATTCCTGAGGCATATATCTATGCGTATGGCTAGAGAAATGGCAGCCTCCAATTGACTCCTAAGGAAGGATCATTCCACAGGGTGTCAGTGGCTCATCTATGGAATTCTGAGCAGAATTCCTCTGCCTCCGGGTCTCCCTGCTGGAGATTTTGTAGCTCAGCAAAGGAGACATGGTGCGAATCATACACAAGGCCTAGAGCTTCAAAAACCCATCAACCGACCGGAGAGACAGTGAGTCTGATGGAAGTAAAAAGGCTCAGGATTGAGGATCTCCTTGAAGAAGAGAAATAACAATCCCAACTCGTTGCTCCTCACTTCGAGATGAATAAGGATTAAGCCTAAAATAAAGCTTGCAGGCTTTACAGAACACAAAAAGTTTATCCTGTTTCCCAGAAAACCTATCCGGGAGGGCCACCTTAGGTTCCAGTTCAGCCTGACTGCCCACTAGACTGTCTGCTGCTGTGAGACCCTGGATTGCAGGTCTGACAGTTCAAGACACAAAATGTAGGGCCGGTGAAAATGATTAATGCCAGTAAACTAATTCGGTCCTTTCATGCTGCCCATCCAGAAAAACAGTCCCAGGGGTCCAGTGGCCCCTATTAGAAGGAGGGGTACTGTCACAAGGGTGTCACATCTCCCTGGAAGACTTGGAGTTAGACAGTCACGTCGGTTAAAGAATCGCAGGTCTTCTTTAGAGATGGTGTGATTTTTGTCCCATAGTAAATTGATTTAGTTTCTTCTGGTGCCGAAGAGGTGAACGATCCTTTCTATGCTGGTCAGAAACATGCAGCTCCATTTCAGCTGCTTCTGATCTTGTCATTACCTCTTCCTATATAAACTGGTCAGACCTTCTTGTCTCGGCCGATGTCATGCTGTGACCTTAACTATACTTGTCCCGGGGGTACTTTTGAAGGTAGAGTGACATGAGTCTCTGACCTTACTATGCTCCTGTTATACTCTGATCTGTCCCCTCCCACAATCCATGAGGCATGGGACAGAAATGTAATGCAAACAAGACACAAAGACCAAACAGGGATAACAGAAAACCTCTATCATATAAAAGCAATAACCAACAACAGGGAGGAGGAAAGGCACAGGGAGAAATAAAGTAAATGGGAATGTGGACCAGGAGATAAATACACACATACTACAGCAAACCACAGCACACCTCTACAACAACTCTACTCTAACCACTTATCTTTAGCACAGAGCACAGGAAGATTAATTTTTCACTGGCAGTGACAGAAGAAACTAAATCTATTTAATATGGGACACAAATCACACCATCTCTAAAGAAGACCTTTGATTCATTACCCGACATGACCATCTAACTCTAGGTCTTCCAAGGGGATGTGACACCTTCATGACACACTGCCTCTGCAACACATATGTAATACTCACAAACATTTTATTAAGGCCTGTGATTCCACAAATTAACTTTTGAAGAGGCACACCTGTTCATTAAAAATCATTCTAGGTGACCACGTGATAGAACTCCTTAAGAAAATGCCATGCGTGTGTAAAGGCCCCGTCTCACATAGCGAGATCGCTAGCGAGATCGCTGCTGAGTCACAAGTTTTGTGACGCAACAGCGACCTCAGTAGCGATCTCGCTATGTGTGACACGTACCAGCGATCAGGCCCCTGCTGCGAGATCGCTGGTCGTGTCAGAATGGCCTGGACCTTTTTTTGGTCGTTGAGGTCCCGCTGACATCGCTGAATCGGTGTGTGTGACACCGATCCAGCGATGTCTTCACTGGTAACCAGGGTAAACATCGGGTTACTAAGCGCAGGGCCGCGCTTAGTAACCCGATGTTTACCCTGGTTACCAGCGTAAATGTAAAAAAAAACAAACACTACATACTCACCATCTGTTGCCCGTCAGGTCTCTTGGCGTCTGCTTCCTGCTCTGACTGAGCCGCCGTAAAGTGAGAGCACAGCAGTGACGTCACCGCTGCGCTCTGCTCTCACTGTACGGCGGCTCAGTCAGAGCAGGAAGCAGACGCCAAGAGACCTGACGGGCAACAGATGGTGAGTATGTAGTGTTTTTTTTTTTTTACATTTACGCTGGTAACCAGGGTAAACATCGGGTTACTAAGCGCGGCCCTGCGCTTAGTAACCCGATGTTTACCCTGGTTACCCGGGTGCTGCAGGGGGACTTCGGCATCGTTGAAGACAGTTTCAACGATGCCGAAGTCGTTCCCCTGATCGTTGGTCGCTGGAGAGAGCGGTCTGTGTGACAGCTCCCCAGCGACCACACAGCGACAAAACAGCGACGCTGCAGCGATCAGCATCGTTGTCTGTATCGCTGCAGCGTCGCTGTGTGAGACGGGGCCTTTAAGCTGTCAAAGTAAAAAGGTGGTACGTAGTTTGAGGAATTCAAGGTTTAACATATATTCTGGATTGTTGTACAAATGTTTTTTGCCTTCAGTATGAATCAACGTGCACATTCAAATAAGAACAAGGAACACTTCTGACTGAAGAAGTGTGTCCAAACTTGATCGGTACTGTATGAGAAAAAGACTTTATGAGCCTATGTTATACATAGGGGTCATGTATAGTGCTATGCTGAAGGGGATCTGTCTGCAGGTTTTTGCTATGTAATCTGAGGACAGCATGAGGTAGCAGCTGAGACAAAGAATTCAACGATGTATATCCTTTTGGATGTGTTCTGTTGTTTACTTACAATTAAGGTTTTATCACAAGGAGATAATTAGTATTGGACTACAGCAGCTCATGAAACCTGGTCCAACCACATCAATAGAGTATGTACATAGAAAGCCTTGTGTGGGCAGGTTACCTTTCTCAGCTCTGATTCATACTGCATCTAAAAACTCTGATTGTCACAACTCCTGCAACCAGTAATACATTGTTGGAATCAGGCTCCCATGCTCTATATTATGTTACTCTCAGACTAAATAGCAAAAACCTGCTGACAGATTCTCTTGAAGAAGTTTACTCTTAGGAAAATGGAACTTTACTCATATACAATATATTTTTGTCATGAATTTTAAAAAGAGATTGGTCATTTTAGTTTTCAGCCTAAACATATAGTTCCATAATTTACTGAAAAAGTTGGGGTGGGGTTTGTTTATATGTGAAATCACCTCTAAAACCTACCCTATGTGATAATATATGTGTGGCTAGTGAAAGTGTAGAGTCCCTGTGGGTGGAGAAAGAATAATAAAATACTGATGGAGGTATGTTAGAAGTCTCCAAATAGAATGGAAGTGGCAGAAAACATCTTCATAAAACAAAAAAGATGAGACAGCAAATCACTAGGAGAAGTAATTATTATGGGGCACTTCGACCACCCAGAAATAAATTGGGGAGCAGAAACCTGCAGGTCCAGCAAAGGAAACAGGTTTTTGACAACAATGAAACACAATTACCTTTCACAACTGGTTCAGGACCCAACAAGAAGGGAGCACTTCTAGACCCAATATTGACCAATAGGCTAGACAGCATATTAACCCCTTAGTGACAGAGCCAATTTGGTACTTAATGACCGAGCCAATTTTTACAATTCTGACCAGTGTCACTTTATGAGGTTATAACTCTGGAACGCTTTATCGGATCCCGCTGATTCTGAGATTGTTTTTTCGTGACATGTTGTACTTCAAGTTAGTGGTAACATTTCTTCGATATTACTTGCGATTATTTATGAAAAAAATGGAAATATGGCGAAAATTTTTAAAATTTTGCAATTTTCAAACTTTGTATTTTTATGCCCTTAAATCAGAGAGATATGTCACAAAAAATAGTTAATAAATAAAATTTCTCACATGTCTACTTTACATCAGCACAATTTTGGAAACAATTTTTTTTTTTGTTAGGGAGTTATAAGGGTTAAAAGTTGACCAGCAATTTCTCATTTTTACAACACCATGTTTTTTTTAGGGACCACATCACCTTTGAAGTGATTTTGAGGGGTCTATATGATAGAAAATAACCAAGTGTGACACCATTCTAAAAACTGCACCCCTCAAGCTGCTCAAAACCACATTCAAGAAGTTTATTAACCCTTTACGTACTTCACAGGAACTAAAACAATGTGGAAGAAAAAAATTAACATTTTACTTTTTTTTGCAAACATTTTACTTCAGAACCATTTTTTTTAATTTTCACAAGTGTAAAAACAGAAATTTAACCACAAATTTTGTTGTGCAATTTTTCCTGAGTACGCCGATACCCCATATGTGGAGGTAAACCACTGTTTGGGCGCACCGCAGAGCTTGGAAGTGAAGGAGCACCGTTTGACTGTTTCAATGCAGAATTGGCTGGAATTGAGATCGGACGCCATGTCGCGTTTGGAGAGCCCCTAATGTGCCTAAACAGTGGAAACCCCCCACAAGTGACACCATTTTGGAAACTAGACCCCCCAAGGAACTTATCTAGATGTGTGGTGAGCACTTTGAACCCCCAAGTGCTTCACAGAAGTTTATAACGTAGAGCCGTGAAAATAAAAAATCGCATTTGTTTTCACAAAAATGATTTTTTCGCCCACAAATTCTTATTTTCACAAGGGTAACAGGAGAAATTAGACCACAAAAGTTGTTGTGCAATTTCTCCTGAGTACGTCGATACCCCATATGTGGAGGTAAACCACTGTTTGGGCGCACCGCAGAGCTTGGAAGTGAAGGAGCACCGTTTGACTTTTTCAATGCAGAATTGGCTGGAATTGAGATCGGATGCCATGTCACGTTTGGAGAGTCCCTGATGTGCCTAAACAGTGGAAACCCCCCACAAGTGATACCATTTTGGAAACTAGACCCCCCAAGGAACTTATCTAGATGTGTGGTGAGCACTTTGAACCCCCAAGTGCTTCACAGAAGTTTATAACGTAGAGCCGTGAAAATAAAAAATCTCATTTTTTCTACAAAAATGATCTTTTTGCCCCCAAATTTTTATTTTCACAAGGGTAACAGGAGAAATTAGACCACAAAAGTTGTTGTGCAATTTCTCCTGAGTACGTCGATACCCCATATATGGGGGTAAACCACTGTTTGGGCGCACCGCAGAGCTTGGAAGAGAAGGAGTGTCGTTTTACTTTTTCAATGTAGAATTGGCTGGAATTGAGATCGGACGCCATGTCACGTTTGGAGAGCCGCTGATGTGCCTAAACAGTAGAGACCCCCCACATATGACACCATTTTGGAAACTAGACCCCTTAAGGAACTTATCTAGATGTGTGGTGAGCACTTTAAACCCCCAGGTGCTTCACAGAAGTTTATAACGTAGAGCCGTGAAAATAAAAAAATCGCATTTTTTCTACAAAAATGATCTTTTTGCCTCCAAATTTTTATTTTACCAAGGGTAACAGGAGAAAATGGACCCCAGAAGCTGTTGTACAATTTGTCTTGAGTACGCCGACACCCCATATGTGGGGGTAAACCACTGTTTGGGAGCATGGCTGAGCTCGGAAGCAAAGGAGCGCCATTTGACTTTTCAATGCAAAATTGACTGGAATTGAGATCGGACGCCATGTCGCGTTTGGAGAGCCCCTGATGTGCCTAAACAGCAGAAACCCCCCAAAAGTGACCCCATTTTGGAAACTAGACCCCCCATGGAACTTATCTAGATGTGTAGTGAGAACTTTGAATGCCCAAGTGCATCACAGAAGTTTATAATGCAGAGTCGTGAAAATAAAAAATATATATTTTTTAACAATAAAGATTTTTTAGCCCCCAAGTTTTTATTTTCACAAGGGTAACAAGAGAAATTGGACCCCAAAAGTTGTTGTCCAATTTGTCCTGAGTATGCTGGTACCCCATATGTGGGGGTAAACCACTGTTTGGGCGCATGGCAGAGCTCGGAAGGGTAGGAGTGCCATTTTGGAATGCAGACTTTGATAGAATTGTCTGCGGGCGTTATGTTGCCTTTGCAGACCCCTAATGTACCTAAACAGTAGAAATCCCCAACAAGTGACCCCATTTTGGAAAATAGACCCCCCAAGGAACTTATCTAGATATGTGGTGAGAACTTTGAATGCCCAAGTGCTTCACAGAAGTTTATAATGCAGAGTAGTGAAAATAAAAAATATTTTTTTTCCCACAAAAAAGATTTTTTTAGCCCCCAAATTTTTATTTTCACAAGGGTAACAAGAGAAATTGGACCCCAAAAGTTATTGTCCAATTTGTCCTGAGTATGCTGGTACCCCATATGTGGGGGTAAACCACTGTTTGGGCGCACGGCAGAGCTCGGAAGGGAAGGAGCGCCATTTTGCAATGCAGACTTTGATAGAATTGTCTGCGGGCGTTATGTTGCGTTTGCAGACCCCTAATGTACCTAAACAGTAGAAACCCCCACAAGTGACCAAATTTTGGAAACTAGACCCCCTAAGGAACTTATCTAGATATGTGGTGAGAACTTTGAAAGCTCAAGTGCTTCACAGAAATTTATAATGCAGAGTAGTGAAAATAAAAAAATATATTTTTTTCCAACAAAAAAGATTTTTAGCCCCCAAGTTTTTATTTTCACAAGGGTAACAGGAGAAATTGGACCCCAAAAGTTGTTGTCCAATTTATCCCGAGTACGCTGATGCCCCATATGTGGGTGTAAACCACTGTTTGGGCGCACGGCAGAGCTCAGAAGGGAGGGAGTACCATTTGACTTTTTTAGCGCAAAATTGGCTGTCGTGTTTGGAGACCCCCTGATGTACCTAAACAGTGGAAACCCCCCAATTCTAACTCCAACCCTAACCCCAACACAGCCCTAACCCTAATCTCAACCCGATCCATAATCCTAATCACAACCCTAACGATAATCACAACCCTAACCCCAAAACAGCCCTAATCTCAACCCTAACCATAACCCTAATCAAAACCCTAAATCCAACACACCCCTAACCCTAATCCCAACCCTAACCCTAATCCCAACCCTAATCCCAAACGTAACACTAATCCCAACCCTAATCCAAACCCTAACCCTAATCCCAACTCTAACCCTAACTTTAGCCCCAACCCTAACTTTAGCCCCAACCCTAACCATAACTTTAGCCCCCGTCGTCACAAAAAAAGTTCAATGTAACCTTTTTTTTGTACGTCGCGTCCGCCATTTCCGCGGATGCGTGGCCGTAACTCTGCCCCCTCCTCCCCAGGACATAGACTGGGCAGCGGATGCGTTGAAAAACTGCATCCGCTGCCCACGTTGTGCACAATTTTCACAACGTGCGTCGGTACATCGGGCCGACGCATTGCGACCGCCCCGTACCGACGCAAGTGTGAAAGAAGCCTTAGGCTACTTTCAGACATAGCGCATTTTTGAGCGCTATTTTGCGGGCGCTTTTCAAAAATGCGCAATGTCATTTTCGTCTGCCGGCAAAGTGAATGAGAAATTCACTTTGCCGTTCAGACACACCGCAAAAAAACGCGGCGCTTTTGTCTGCAAACACGCCGGCGTAAAAAGAATTGACATGTCAATTCTTTACGCAGCGGCGTGTCTGCGTATCCCCCTAGGGCCCCATATTACCTTCCACACACAGCGCCTTTGTCCTGGGTGTCGGCGTCTTTGTACGGAGGGGTTGACACCCAGGACCGGACGTGACGTCGGACAGGAAGAGGGAAGCCCCCGCCCCCCAGTGAAGCAGCATGGAGTCCTTCTGTGTGTGTGTGTGTGCGTGTGTGTGCGTGTGTGTGCGTGTGTGTGTCCCCATGCGACGCTAGTGGCACCATTGTGCTAAGTCGCCGTATGGGACTACTACTCCCATCCGGTATTAGGATGGGAGAGTTGTCCCTGTGTCCGGCGACTTAGCACAATTGTAAAGTTACACAAAACACCTACACACAATACACATACATGACACACAGTACATACAACATATAACACAGAGTATATACTCACCAACAGCACACTTGTAGGCGAAGCCCTCGATCCTCCAGGAAAAAATCCAAAAATAATAAACCAAATTCATACTCCCTGTCCGCAGAATCCATAAAACGAGTGTCCCACGCCGATCGGCTGCTCTCCGGCGATACACTGCCAGGAGCGAAGCTCCTAGCAGTGTATCGCGTACTGTTCCGGAGTTCAATGACTCCGGCGTCTCGGTTAACAGCAGTACAGCTGCGTTGAACTTTCCCACGCAGCACTGCCGTTAAGCGAGAGTGCCGGGGTCAATGACCGCCGGTAAACTCGCTCGCGCATGCGCAGTGACACACCGACAGGAACTATGGCTCCTGTCAGTGTGTTGCTGCAGCCGTGGAGAGCAGACATATCTCTGGATGTGTCTGTTCTCCATGGAAAATCTTGATACGTGGCACTTAAATATGTGGCAATTAAATACGTGACACGTGGCACTTATACGTGATACGTGTCACTTAAATACGTGGCACTGAAATACGTGATACGTGGCACTTTGATACGTGGCACGTGTCACTTAAATACGTGGCACGTGGCACTGAAATATGTGGCACGTGGCACTTTGATACGTGGCACGTGGCACTTTGATACGTGGCACGTGGCACTTTGATACGTGGCACGTGGCACTTTGATACGTGGCACTGAAATATGTGGCACGTGGCACTTTGATACGTGGCACGTGTCACTTAAATACGTGGCATGTGGCACTGAAATATGTGGCACGTGGCACTTTGATACGTGGCACGTGTCTCTTAAATACGTGGCACGTGGCACTGAAAGATGTGGCACGTGGCACTTTGATACGTGGCACGTGGCACTTTGATACGTGGCACGTGGCACTGAAATATGTGGCACGTGGCACTTTGATACGTGTCACGTGGCACTTTGATACGTGGCACGTGGCACTTTGATACGTGGCACTTTGATACGTGGCACTGAAATATGTGGCACGTGGCACTTTGATACGTGGCACGTGTCACTTAAATACGTGGCACGTGGCACTGAAATATGTGGGACACGTCGCACAAAAAAGTTACATGTAGTTTTTTTTGTGTCGACGGTCCGCCGAAGCACGACGCATCCGTCGCACGACGGATGCGACATGTGGCAATCCGTCGCAATGCGTCGCTAATGCAAGCCAATGGAGAAAAAACGCATCCTGCAAGCACTTTTGCAGGATGCGTTTTTTCTCCAACGACGCATTGCGACGGAAGCCAAAAAACGCTAGTGTGAAAGTAGCCTAACCCTAACCCTAGCCCTAACCCTAACCCTAAATTTAGCCCCAACCCTAACCCTAACTCTAACCCTAACCCTAACTCTAACCCTAACCCTAACCCTAATTTTAGCCCCAACTTGTCTTCTCCTGCCGGCCGGCAGATGGCAGCAGATGGCGGGCGCACTGCGCATGCGCCCGCCATGATGAAAAAGCCGGCTGGCAGGAGAAGACAGAAGAGGACCCAGGGACCCCGGGTGAGTATGATAGGGTCCCCGAATCCCCCTATTTCTCTGTCCTCTGATGTGCGATCACATCAGAGGACAGAGAAATAACTGATCGCTTTTTTTTTTTTTTTTTGCGGTCGCCGGTAAACTGTTAATTACCGGCGATCGCAAAGCAGGGGTCGGTGCAAATCGACCCCGATTATGTTCTTTGGGGTCTCGGCTACCCCCGGCAGCCGAGACCCCAAAGAACATCCGGGTGCCGGGCGGCGGGCGCACTGCGCGTGCGCCCGCCATTTTTTCCCGGAAAAAAGATGGCGGCGCCCATGGGGAGACACGAGGAGCACCGGGGGAGGTAGGTAAGTATTGGGGGGCTATTGGGGGCCATCGGGGACCACATTTCTCTGTCCTCCGATGTGCGATCACATCGGAGGACAGAGAAATTAAACGGCAAATCGCGTTTTTTTTTTTTTTGTTGCGACCGCCGGTAAACGGTTAATTACCGGCGATCGCAACTCGGGGGTCGGTAAAAACCCCCCGAATCATGTTCTCTGGGGTCTCGGCTACCCTCGGCAACCGAGACCCCAGAGAAAATCCGACTCTGGGGGGCGCTATTCACTTTTTCCACAGCGCCGTTAATTAACGGCGCTGTGGTTTAAGTACCCTTAGCGGCCGCCGTTAAAAGGCGTATCGGCGGTCGTTAAGGGGTTAAATATAAGGGTTGGGGGTCACTTGGGGAATAGTGATCACAAAATAATAAGTTTTCATGTATCTTTTAATAAGATGTATAGTAGATTGGCTGCAAGGACACTAAACTTCAGAAAGGTGAATTTCCAACAGCTGAGAGATGATCTTAAACAGGGACAATGTTTTGAGAAATAAATGTACACAAAGTAAATGGGACACTTTTCTAAGCATCCTGAATGAGACCTGCACACAATGTAAACCACATAATTATGTTCAAGGAATGAGCATTGGCCATCAATTTATATTATTTACAAGTTCCCGAAGGCAAATAAATCCTAACTAGTGATGAGCGAATATACTCGTTACTCGAGATTTCTCAAGCACGCTCGGGGTCCTCCGAGTATTTTTTAGTTCTCGGAGATTTACATAGTTACATAGTTACATAGTTGTTAAGGTTGAAGGAAGACTTTAGTCCATCTAGTTCAACCCATAGCCTAGCATGCCCTAACATGTTTTAGTTTTTCTTGCCGCAGCTGAATGATTTACATCTGTTAGCCAGCATAAGTACATGTGGGGGTTGGCTGGTTGCTAGGGAATCCCCACATGTACTTATGCTACAGCCTTTACCCCCTGATGATGCCAGTAATTTTGAAACATATTGGGGAGGCAGCTGGTTTATTACTTTAGAAGCAACACTGTTTTGGTCAAGTGAATACTAAGCAATATTGTAAGGTCAGCTATAACCAAGTGGAATTATGTCCTAAAAAAGAAGAGTGTCAGTGAATAAATTAGACTGTGTGATCAAGGCATAAACCATCCTCCAATATATGTAAAAATGGAGGCAGTACACCTAAATTAGAAAGATTTTAAAAACTTAATGGCCCAAAATGACGGTAAAGTTTTGGTCCAATTGAGGACCAAATCAAATTTTTTTTACTTGCTTTTTTCAGCTTTAATTAATTTTTACCAAAAATTAAATTTGCATCCTGTTGATTTGACGATAATCACAACATTGCAAAGACTCCTGAAAAAAGATATATATACATATAATACTCTAAGGTCCCCTAGGAATGTATCCACTCCTTTCAAGCTCTTTAAAGAAGCAGTTCCAACAAAAATGTTATGCCCTAAACAGTTCTTAATATGTGTGCACAATTATTTTGACAATTATTAGGACATTTTAATTTTTGATGATTAATTTTATTAATGAACAACTACAGTGCTGTTAGCCAATCTAAAAAGGTTAATAAACCTGAATATTTAAAGAGGTTGTTCACTGCACTGACTCAATTACTAATTTTGCTGTAAATGCTTAAGGGTAATGTCCCTATTGATCCCCATGTACTGTACCTTTTCTGTCAAGTTTCATTTTGTTTTATGCCTCTTTGCTTTGGTTCCTATGCCCTGGCACCAGCTCTGTTGTCATAGAAATTACTTGCTGTTATGAATTCTTTGCTCCCTTCTTACTTGATTGTCCATCATTCCTTGTTCTGCGCTGCAAAGCTGCAGTGAGAACACCTCTATAACTCCACCTACACCACTCCCACTACTCCCCCAGCTTCACAGACTGCATCAGCACAATCTCCTGCAGGGAATAGAAGTAACGCACAAAGCACCATTACACCAGGCCTGACAGTAAAGATTATCCACTGCTCCTCCTCACTGACATGGATGATAGGATGGATCAATAAACAGATGGATGGATGGATGGATGGATGGAGAGAGATCTGAATGTAAAGACTCTCTGCACTATAAGTATAATGAAGACAAATGCTCAGTGAGAATAATAACCAAACAAATTCAAACTAAATAAAAAATACATTTCTGACCTTTAAAAAATTATCAGTGTCCAATGTATCCACTCTTCTTTTCAATAACAGTCACAAGATGGAGTCTGTCAGTTTTTTAATTTGTGTACAATCAACTTTTTAGGCACATTAACCACAGCTTTCCAGACACTGTTCAGAGTGGTGACCATTTTCCTTCACCATAAATCTCCTTTTAAGAAGGGCCCACAAGTTCTCAATAGGGTTAGGTCCAGTGAGGACAGGGTCATGTCATTATTCTTTCATCTTAAAGTCTTTTATTAGCAGCCACATGTGAGGATTGTGTAACAACTCACTTGGGAAAATAGGTAGAACACACAAAAAAGCCCTGCAACTGACCTAAGCCGGTTTCTGTACAGACTAGAAATTCTGCCCTTGCAGTCCTTAGTGGTTCCTACAAGGGCTGGAATAGCCCTAATAACAGACTAAACGATGGCAGCTCGGACCTATGCTGCCTGAAAGGTCATTGAGTGCTTCACGTTACTCCTAGGGAACCAAAGGGCAGAACAAAGTGCAATTTACCTACAGAAGAGAATCAGTGCTGAGACAGAAAGAGATCCCAAAGTGAGTTAAATAAAACCATGAAATGCAAAAGGAAAAGATAAGGTACATACTGCAAGAGAGTATGCCACCTACTTCCTAAACAAGAAACAGAACATAGGTGCAGTGTAAAAAACATAATCAGCAGAAAGATAAAACTTTCACTGACTGGCATAAACAACGGCAGTATCGCTGGACATCCAAATTAGAATATCAACAGTAGGGAATACCAGCAGGGGGAAAGTATATAAAGCCACAACCGATAAGTGTTCATGCAAACAAATGAATAAATGAAAAGACCTGTTAAGTAGTGTTGAGCGATACCGTCCGATACTTGAAAGTATCGGTATCGGAAAGTATCGGCCGATACCGGCAAAGTATCGGATCTAATCCGATACCGATACCCGATACCAATACAAGTCAATGGGACTCAAGTATCGGACGGTATTCCTGATGGTTCCCAGGGTCTGAAGGAGAGGAAACTCACCTTCAGGCCCTGGGAACCATATTAATGTGTAAAATAAAGAATTAAAATAAAAAATATTGCTATACTCACCTCTCTGACGCAGCCTGGACCTCACCGAGGGAACCGGCAGCGTTGTTTGCTTAAAATGCGCGCTTTTCCTTCCTTCCGTGACGTCACGGCTTCTGATTGGTCGCATGCCGCCCATGTGGCCGCGACGCGACCAATCACAGCAAGCCGTGACGTAATTTTCAGGTCCTTCTAGGCATTCAGTAGTTTAAAATTACGTTCCGGCTTTGTGATTGGTCGCGTCGCGGTCACATGGGCGACGCGACCAATCACAAGACGTGACGTCACGGGAGGCAGGAGACGCGCGCATTTTAAAATGCGCGCGTGTCCAGCCTCCCGTGACGTCACGGCTTGTGATTGGTCACGTCGCCCATGTGACCGCGACGCGACCAATCACAAGCCAGAACGTAATTTTAAAATCCTGAAGGACCTGAAATTACGTCACGGCTTGCTGTGATTGGTTGCGTCGCGGCCACATGGGCGACGCGACCAATCACAAGCCGTGACGTCACGGGAGGCTGGACACGCGCGCATTTTAAAATGCGCGCGTCTCCTGCCTCCCGTGATGTCACGGCTTGTGATTGGTCGCGTCGCCCATGTGACCGCGACGCGACCAATCACAAAGCCGGAACGTAATTTTAAAATACTGAATGCCTAGAAGGACCTGAAAATTACGTCACGGCTTGCTGTGATTGGTCGCGTCGCGGCCACATGGGCGGCATGCGACCAATCAGAAGCCGTGACGTCACGGAAGGAAGGAAAAGCGCGCATTTTAAGCAAACAACGCTGCCGGTTCCCTCGGTGAGGTCCAGGCTGCGTCAGAGAGGTGAGTATAGCAATATTTTTTATTTTAATTCTTTCTTTTACACATTAATGTTGTTTCGATACCGATACCCGATACCACAAAAGTATCGGATCTCGGTATCGAAATTCCGATACAGCAAATATCGGCCGATACCCGATACTTGCGGTATCGGAATGCTCAACACTACTGTTAAGTTAATTGTTAACCTAAAAAGATTAAAGCAAGAAAAGCAGACAATAAACACCTGGAGAAATGGTGCAACTGCTGTGGTTCAGCAGATAGAAAAGTCGACCATAATAGCACATGATCAAGGGTTCAAACCAAGACGCATGACACCAGGCAGTGGTGACTTTGATGCATGCGATGGAGCAGTGTGCTGCATAAAAAATTATGATTTTCCTTAGGGATGCAGACTTTTTCCTGTACAAGTACTTCATGAAAGTGTCTTCTAAAAAGTGGCAGTAGGTTGGTCAATTAATTTTGAGTCCATCTTCGACCCGAAAAGGTTCAACTAGTTCATCTCTAATAATACCAGCCCATGGCAGTACCTCACCTGCACTTTGCTGGTGTCTGAGTCAAAGTGGAGGTCTGTACCTGTTACTGATCCAGTCATGGGCCCATACATCTGGTCCGTCAAGAGTGACTCATCTCATCAGTCCATTAAACCTTTGAAAAATCTGTCCACTTCTGTGTCTGGTGGTCAAGTTTCAGCCATTCTTACCTTGACCATTTCTCTGAACACTAGATACTTTGTACTTGTGGGCACTCAAGGGACATTGCAGTTCTGGACTATGAAAGCACTGGAGGATAATGGGTTCTTGGTCGCTTCATGTTTGATTCTTCTCAAATCTATAGCAGTTATTGTGCAGATTTTTTTCTCAAAACAATTTTTGCAACAAAACTTTTGATGGCTCTGTGATCATGCCCCAATATCTTAGCAATTTTAAGAGAGCTGCATCACTCTGTAAGACTTAAAATTTTTTTACTTTTCGCAATCAGTTATATATCTTTTTTGGCAATTTTTTCTTTTAGGAAAGCAAAATGCTTTCCAAAATTTTGCCACAAACTGAGTACCCCTATCAGACACGATGTCAGATGGGACCCCATGAAGTCTGACCACCTCCTGAACAAATACCTGAGCGTTAGGCAACGAAGGCAAGGACACAAAGTGCGTCATCTTTGAGAACCGATCAACAACCACCAGGATGACCGTGTTCCCAGCTAAGGAGGGCAAGTCTGTAATAAAATCCATGGAGATCTCCTTCCATAGCCTACTGGGTACCCCGAGAGGATGTAGTGTGCCAGCAGGACGGAAGCGGGGCGTCTTAGCCCTAGCGCACGTGGTGCAAGCTGACACATACGAGACCATGTGCTGTCGGATTTTGGGCCACCAAAACCGACGCAACACCAACTCCAAGGTACCCCTAACCCCTGGGTGGCCAGCCAGGACAGCATCATGATGCTCACCCAACACCTTTAGGCGAAGATGGAGCGGTACAAACGATTTGTTAATGGGAAGCTCTGGTGGTACCTCCTCCTGAGCCTCGGCAATCTCAGTCTCAACCTCGGTCGTGAGAGCCAAGACCACTACACCTGTTATGGACCTGGTGGTTAGGTGCACCTGGAATGACCTGATGGTTAAACTAGAAGACAGGACAAGCTCTGGGAAGTGGGAACTCTGCTGACCGCAAATCCTAATCCTAACACACACACTAGAAATAGCTGTGGAGCGTACCTAACTCTCCCTAGACGCCTCTTCACAGCCTAAGAGCTAACTACCCCTAAAGATAGGAAAATAAGCCTTACCTTGCCTCAGAGAAATTCCCCAAAGGTAAAGGCAGCCCCCCACATATATTAACTGTGAGTTAAGAGGAAAGTCACAAACACAGGGATGAAACAGGTTTCAGCAAAGGAGGCCAGACTTACTAGATAGACTGAGGATAGGAAAGGGATCTATGCGGTCAGCACAAAAAACTACAAAAAGCCACGCAGAGTGTGCAAAAAGACCCCCGCACCGACTCACGGTGCGGAGGTGCCACTCTGCAACCCAGAGCTTCCAGCTAGCAAGGCAATATCATGTTAGCAAGCTGGACTAGAACTTAGCAAGCACTAAGAAACAAATTCAGTACACAATGAACAACAAATGAACTCGCAGGGACTTAGCTTCTGCTGGAGTAGACAGGTCATCAGAAAGATCCGAGAGAGATCTGAACCAGTACTGATACATTGACAGCTGGCATGGAGTAACGATCTGAGTGGAGTTAAATAGAGAAGCCAGCCTAGCCGCAAACGAGGGCAGCTGAGGAAGCAACCTCAGAACCAGCAGTTCCACTCACAGCCACCAGAGGGAGTCCACGGACAGAACTCGCCGAAGTACCATTCATGACCACAGGAGGGAGTTCGAGAACGGAATTCACAACAGTACCCCCCCCTTGAGTAGGGGTCACCGAACCCTCACCAGAGCCCCCAGGCCGATCAGGACGAGCCAAATGAAAGGCACGAACCAACTCGGCCACATGGACATCGGAGGCAAAAACCCAGGAATTATCCTCCTGACCATAGCCCTTCCACTTGACCAGGTACTGAAGTTTCCGTCTCGAAATACGAGAATCTAAAATCTTCTCCACCACATACTCCAACTCCCCCTCGACCAACACCGGAGCAGGAGGGTCAACGGAAGGAACCATAGGCGCCACATATCTCCGCAACAACGACCTATGGAACACATTATGGATGGCAAAAGAAGCTGGAAGGGCCAAACAAAACGACACTGGATTGAGAATTTCAGAAATCTTATAAGGACCAATGAAACGAGGCTTAAACTTAGGAGAAGAAACCTTCATAGGGACATAACGAGACGACAACCAAACCAAATCCCCAACACGAAGTCGAGGACCAACACAGCGACTGCGGTTGGCGAAACGTTGAGCCTTCTCCTGGGACAATGTCAAATTGTCCACTACATGAGTCCAAATTTGCTGCAACCTGTCCACCACAGAATCCACACCAGGACAGTCCGAAGGCTCAACCTGCCCTGAAGAAAAACGAGGAAGAAAACCAGAATTACAAAAAAAAGGCGAAACCAAAGTAGCCGAACTGGCCCGATTATTAAGGGCGAACTCAGCCAATGGCAAGAAGGTCACCCAATCATCCTGATCAGCAGAAACAAAGCATCTCAGATAGGTCTCCAAAGTCTGATTAGTTCGTTCGGTTTGGCCATTTGTCTGAGGATGGAAAGCCGAAGAGAAAGACAAATCAATGCCCATCTTAGCACAAAAGGACCGCCAAAACCTTGAAACAAACTGGGAACCTCTGTCCGACACGATGTTCTCCGGAATGCCATGCAAACGAACCACATGCTGGAAAAATAGTGGAACCAAATCAGAGGAGGAAGGTAATTTAGGCAAGGGTACCAAATGGACCATCTTAGAGAAGCGATCACAAACCACCCAGATGACCGACATCCTTTGAGAGACAGGGAGATCTGAAATAAAATCCATGGAAACATGCGTCCAAGGCCTTTTCGGGACTGGCAAGGGCAAAAGTAACCCACTGGCACGAGAACAGCAGGACTTGGCCCGAGCACAAGTCCCACAGGACTGCATAAAAGAACGCACATCCCGTGACAAGGAAGGCCACCAAAAGGACCTAGCCACCAAATCTCTGGTACCAAAGATCCCAGGATGACCAGCCAACACCGAACAATGAACCTCAGAGATAACTCTACTAGTCCATCTATCAGGGACAAACAGTTTCTCTGCTGGACAACGGTCAGGCCTATCAGCCTGAAACTCCTGCAGCGCCCGCCGCAAATCAGGTGAGATGGCAGACAGAATTACCCCCTCTTTGAGAATATCAGCCGGCTCAGGAACTCCCAGGGAATCAGGTACAAAACTCCTTGAAAGGGCATCGGCCTTCACATTCTAAGAACCCGGAAGGTATGAAACCACAAAATTGAAACGGGAGAAAAACAGCGACCATCGAGCCTGTCTAGGATTCAACCGCTTAGCAGACTCGAGATAAGTCAGATTCTTGTGATCAGTTAAGACCACTACGCGATGCTTGGCTCCCTCAAGCCAATGTCGCCACTCCTCGAACGCCCACTTCATAGCCAACAACTCCCGATTGCCAACATCATAATTACGCTCAGCAGGCGAAAACTTTCTAGAAAAGAAAGCACATGGCTTCATCACAGAGCCATCAGAAGATCTTTGAGACAAAACAGCCCCTGCTCCAATCTCAGAAGCATCAACCTCGACCTGAAAAGGGAGCGAAACATCTGGCTGACAACACAGGGGCCGAAGAGAAACGATGTTTCAACTCCCGAAAAGCCTCAACGGCCGCAGAGGACCAATTCACCACATCAGCACCTTTCTTGGTCAAGTCAGTCAATGGTTAACAACACTAGAAAAATTAGCGATGAAGCGACGGTAAAAATTAGCAAAGCCCAGGAATTTCTGAAGGCTCTTCACAGATGTAGGCTGAGTCCAATCATAAATGGCCTGAACTTTAACAGGATCCATCTCGATAGTAGAAGGGGAAAAAATGAAGCCCAAAAAGGAAACCTTCTGAACTCCGAAGAGACATTTAGACCCCTTCACAAACAAAGAATTAGCATGAAGAACCTGGAACACCATTCTGACCTGCTTCACATGAGACTCCCAATCATCCGAAAAGACCAAAATATCATCCAAATATACAATAATGAATCTATCCAAATACTTTCGGAAGATGTCATGCATAAAGGACTGAAACACAGATGGAGCATTAGAAAGCCCGAATGGCATCACCAGGTACTCAAAATGGCCCTCGGGCGTATTAAATGCTGTTTTCAATTCATCGCCTTGTTTAATACGCACGAGATTGTACGCCCCTCGAAGATCTATCTTGGTGAACCAACTAGCCCCCTTAATCTGAGCAAACAAATCAGACAGTAGAGGCACAGGGTACTGAAATTTGACCGTGATTTTATTGAGAAGGTGGTAATCTATACAAGGTCTCAGAGAACCATCCTTCGTGGCCACAAAAAAGAACCCTGCTCCCAATGGTGACGACGACGGGCGAATATGCCCTTTCTCCAAGGACTCCTTTATATAACTCCGCATAGCGGCGTGTTCCGGCACAGATAAATTGAAAAGCCGTCCCTTAGGAAATTTACTACCAGGAATCAAATTAATAGCACAATCACAATCCCTATGAGGAGGTAGGGCACTGGATTTGGGCTCATCAAATACATCTCGGTAATCCGACAAAAACTCAGGGACTTCAGAAGGAGTAGAAGGAGAAATTGACAACAACGGAACGTCACCATGTACCCCTTGACAACCCCACACACAGACATTGATTTCCAATCCAATACTGGATTATGGATCTGTAGCCATGGCAAACCCAACACGACCACATCATGCAAATTATGCAACACCAAAAAGCGAACATCTTCCTGATGTGCAGGAGCCATGCACATGGTCAACTGAGTCCAGTACTGAGGTTTATTCTTGGCCAAAGGCGTAGCATCAATTCCCCTCAATGGAATAGGATACTGCAAGGGCTCCAAGAAAAAACCACAGCGCCTGGCAAACTCCAAGTCCATCAAATTCAGGGCAGCGCCCGAGTCCACAAATGCCATAACAGAGTAGGACGACAAAGAGCAAATCAGAGTAATGGACAAAAGAAATTTAGGCTGTACAGTACCAATGGTGACAGACCTAGCGAACCGCTTAGAGTGCTTAGGACAATCAGAGATAGCATGAGTGGAGTCACCACAGTAAAAACACAGCCCATTCTGACGTCTGTTTTCTTGCCGTTCAGCTCTGGTCAAAGTCCTATCACATTGCATAGGCTCAGGCCTCTGCTCAGAGGACACCGCCAAATGGTGCACAACCTTGCGTTCACGCAAGCGCCGATCGATCTGAATGGCCAAGGACATTGATTCATTCAGACCAGCAGGCGTGGGAAACCCCACCATAACATCCTTAAGGGCCTCAGAAAGACCTTTTCTGAAAATTGCTGCAAGGGCACACTCATTCCATTGAGTAAGCACAGACCACTTTCTGAACTTCTGGCAATATACCTCCGCTTCATCCTGACCTTGACACAAAGCCAGCAGGATTTTCTCTGCCTGATCCACAGAGTTAGGTTCGTCATAAAGCAATCCAAGCGCCAGAAAAAACGCATCTACATTAAGCAATGCAGGATCTCCTGGCGCAAGGGAGAATGCCCAGTCTTGTGGGTCGCCACGTAACAAAGAAATAATGATTTTTACTTGCTGAATGGGGTCACCAGAGGAGCGGGGTTTCAAAGCAAGAAACAGTTTACAATTATTTTTGAAATTCAGAAATTTAGATCTATCTCCAAAAAACAAATCAGGAATTGGAATTCTAGGCTCTAACATAGGATTCTGAACTACATAATCTTGAATGCTTTGTACCCTCGCAGTGAGGTGATCAACACAAGAGGACAGACCTTGAATGTCCATATTTACACCTGAGTCCTGAACCACCCAGAGGTTAAGGGGAAAAGAAAGACAAAACACACTGCAGAGAAAAAAAAATGGTCTCAGAACTTCTCTTATCCCTCTATTGAGATGCATTAACACTTTGTTGGCCAGCTGTACTGTTATGGACCTGGTGGTTAGGTGCACCTGGAATGACCTGATGGTTAAACTAGAAGACAGGACAAGCTCTGGGAAGTGGGAACTCTGCTGACCGCAAATCCTAATCCTAACACACACACTAGAAATAGCTGTGGAGCGTACCTAACTCTCCCTAGACGCCTCTTCACAGCCTAAGAGCTAACTACCCCTAAAGATAGGAAAATAAGCCTTACCTTGCCTCAGAGAAATTCCCCTAAGGTAAAGGCAGCCCCCCACATATATTAACTGTGAGTTAAGAGGAAAGTCACAAACACAGGGATGAAACAGGTTTCAGCAAAGGAGGCCAGACTTACTAGATAGACTGAGGATAGGAAAGGGATCTATGCGGTCAGCACAAAAAACTACAAAAAGCCACGCAGAGTGTGCAAAAAGACCCCCGCACCGACTTACGGTGCGGAGGTGCCACTCTGCAACCCAGAGCTTCCAGCTAGCAAGGCAATATCATGTTAGCAAGCTGGACTAGAACTTAGCAAGCACTAGGAAACAAATTCAGTACACAATGAACAACAAATGAACTCGCAGGGACTTAGCTTCTGCTGGAGTAGACAGGTCATCAGAAAGATCCGAGAGAGATCTGAACCAGTACTGATACATTGACAGCTGGCATGGAGTAACGATCTGAGTGGAGTTAAATAGAGAAGCCAGCCTAGCCGCAAACGAGGGCAGCTGAGGAAGCAACCTCAGAACCAGCAGTTCCACTCACAGCCACCAGAGGGAGTCCACGGACAGAACTCGCCGAAGTACCATTCATGACCACAGGAGGGAGTTCGAGAACGGAATTCACAACATACACCCTTTTGGAGGATGGGTACCAGATCTTCCCGAGGTTCTCCCCCCGGAAAACATCTGGACAAAGCATCCGCCTTAGTGTTCTTAGGCCCTGGTCGGTAAGTAACAAAAAAGTTGAATCGCGTGAAAAACAATGCCCAGCGAGCCTGCCTGTTATGACCCCAATGGCGAGGGTCTCAGAGGAACGTGGAAGTCTGCAGAATACAAAAATCCAGCTCATAGGGCAGTGGTAACTGGGTTGACCATATATCTACTCCTAACGCAAACACTAGAAGTAGCCGGGGATCATTCCTACGTTGATTCTAGATGACACGCGCCAGCCGGAGAATCTAGCTACCCCTAGTAGAGGAAAACAAAGACCTTTCTTGCCTCCAGAGAAGGGGACCCCAAAGCTGGATAGAAGCCCCCCACAAATAATGACGGTGAGGTAAGAGGAAATGACAAACACAGAAATGAACCAGGTTTAGCACAGAGAGGCCCGCTTACTGATAGCAGAATAAAGAAAGGTAACTTATATGGTCAACAAAAACCCTATCAAAATCCACACTGGAAATTCAAGAACCCCCGAACCGTCTAACGGTCCGGGGGGAGAACACCAGCCCCCTAGAGCTTACAGCAAAGGTCAGGATACAGATTTGGAACAAGCTGGACAAAAATACAAAACCAAAACAAATAGCAAAAAGCAAAAGGCAGACTTAGCTGATATAACTGGAACCAGGATCAGTAGACAAGAGCACAGCAGACTAGCTCTGATAACTACGTTGCCAGGCATTGAACTGAAGGTCCAGGGAGCTTATATAGCAACACCCCTAACTAACGACCCAGGTGCGGATAAAAGGAATGACAGAAAAACCAGAGTCAAAAAACTAGTAACCACTAGAGGGAGCAAAAAGCAAATTCACAACACCTGCCTGGGGGACAGACGCTTGGCTGACTCTAAATAAAGCAGATTTTTATGATCGGTGATAACTGTAACCTGGTGGACCGACCCCTCCAAGAAGTGTCACCATTCCTCAAAAGCCAACTTGATAGCCAACAACTCCCTGTTGCCGATATCGTAGTTACATTCGGCGGGCGACAGCTTCTTGGAAAAGTAAGCGCATGGACGCAACTCGCCCAAGGATGAGCCTTGTGTCAGCACTGCCCCCACTCCAACCTCAGATGCATCGACTTCCATGGTAAATGGTTTCGATACGTCCGGTTGCACCAGAATGGGGGCCGAAGCAAAACTGTTCTTCAGGAATTCGAATGCGCGCACAGCAGCCTCAGACCAGGCGGAGAAATTGGTACCATTTTTCGTCATGTCTGTGAGTGGTTTAGCAATGATAGAAACATTTTTGATAAACTTTCTATAATAGTTAGAAAACCCAAGGAACCGCTGGAGCGCTTTTATGTTATCAGGTCGTTCCCAACGCAGCACTGCTTGCACCTGAGCGGCATCCATTTTAAACCCTGAAGCAGATACGCTATAACCCAAGAAAGGCAACTCCTGAACAGAAAATACACATTTCTCAAGTTTTGCATAGAGCTTATTCTCTCTGAGTAGCTGTAACACCTGCCTAACATGCTCTAAATGAGTATCACGGTCACATGAATAAATGAGAATGTCATCTAGGTACACAATAACGAATTTCCGCAGGACATGCAAGAACACATCATTTATGAAATGTTGAAATACAGCAGGCGCGTTTGTCAACCCAAATGGCATCACCAAATTTTCAAAATGACCCTCAGGAGTATTAAAAGCCGTCTTCCACTCATCCCCTTGACGGACTCTTATGAGGTTGTACGCCCCCCTGAGGTCAAGCTTGGAGAACCACTTAGCACCAGCCACCTGGTTGAACAAATCAGGTATCAGCGGCATAGGGTATGGATCACGAACCGGATTCTGGTTGAACTCCCTGAAATCCAGACACGGGTGTAATCCCCAATCTTTCTTCTTAATGAAGAAGAACCCCGCTGCCACAGGCGAGGACGAAGACCTGATGTGCCCTTTGCTCAGACTCTCAGCAATGTAGTCTTTTAAAGCTTGCCTCTCAGGAGCAGAAATGTTAAACATCCTTGCTTTCGGCAATTTGGCCCCTGGTTTTAACCTAATAGTACAGTCATAGGGTCGATGTGGTGGCAATTCTGAGCAACCCTTCTCAGAGAACACATCCGCGAAATCCAGCAGTGACTCAGGAATGCTAGGAGTCACAGCGGACACACATGTGGCCAGGCAATTCTCCTGGCAGAATCTGCTCCACTGGATTATGTCCTGGGTTTTCCAGTCAATCACCGGGTTGTGCATAGATAACCATGGAAAACCCAGAACCATTTGTGCAGGAAGATTACAGAGCACCCTACATGTAACCTGCTCAAAATGTAGGACACCAATGTGGAGTTTCACCTCAGCCACAAACTCAGTAATCTTCCCCTGTGGGAGAGGAGCGGTATTGATGGTGACCACCCGGATAGGATGAGGCAGTTTTTCGATCCTGAACCCGGCTGTGCGTGCAAACTCCTCATCAATGAGATTAGTGGCAGAACCACTATCCACAAAAACAGTGATTGGCAGCTCTCTGCCAGCGACCATAACTCTGGCAGGGAGCATACATTGAGAGACCACCATAGAAGATATGCATAAGCTCAGATTGGCCCCTTCCACACCCTCTGAGCTTAGTAGTTTTCCGCCGTTGCACTTTTCTTAGATAACAGAGGACAAGCATTTACATAATGCCCATTTTTACCACAGCAAAAACAGGCTCCCTGCTTCCTGAGCGGGGGGGCTCGATGATGTGACACCCCTGCGATTTGCATAGGCTCCGTGGGCTCACCTGCAGCAACCTCACGTGCACCTACGCCCTCCCCCATAGGCGGCGTCTCTTGCGCCCCCTGATGCAAACGGCGATCAATGCGGATAACAAGACTCATAGCAGACTCTAGAGAAGCAGGAGTCTCATACATCAGGAGGGCTTGTTTAACCCTTCTCGAAACCCCATGAACAAACTGACTCCGCAGCACGGGATCATTCCATTTTGTGTCCACCGCCCAGCAGCGAAATTCAGAACAGTAATCCTCTGCCATTCGCTCCCCCTGGCGGAGAGCGCGTATTTTAGATTCTGCTAGAACCATTCTGTCAGGATCATCATAAATGAGCCCAAGAGCAGAAAAAAAAATCTCCACTGAGTTAAATGCAGCTGAATCAGATGGTAAAGAAAATGCCCATGCTTGGGGGTCCCCGTTCAGTAATGACAACACCAGGCCCACACGCTGAGCCTCATTACCTGAGGAGATCGGGCGCATATGAAAATATAATTTGCAAGCTTCACGAAAAATAACAAATTTACTGCGTTCCCCAGCAAACCTCTCAGGTAAAGGGATCTTTGGCTCTGCAACTCTACCTGCAGTTTCAGCTTGCACATTAGATACTACTAAACCCTGTTGCTGAACCGCTCCCTTCAACTCAGTGACCTGTAAGGACAGCGCCTCCAACTGGCGGGTTATGGAAGTCATGGGATCCATGGAATACAAAATTTGGGGGCTGATTATAATGTCACGGGGAGACTAGGTAGGCTAAAGCTGGTTACCCGGGCCCCTGCGATATCCCTCAGACTAGGGAAAACCCTGTCTGTCCCTCTCCCAGAATTTACACTAATGGTGTGCTTGTCTGGGCCACCAGGCCTGGCCCTGACTCCTGTTTCAGCCCTATGCTGAAACCACCACCCGCCATCCAGTGAATAGACCACACACCAACCCCCACAGAAAGCACAGACAGGGAAAACTAAAAAGTGCACCACGCTGCAGACACACAGGAAAACACAATAATGTGCCCAGGGCAAAACAAATACAAATATAGGAAGGAGAAATATAACAATGGATAATACACCACCAGATCCGATATTTCTTCTCCAAGACCACCACTACAGACCGGAATCACTAGGCACGAGGCACAAGCTATAATCGGTGACGCCCAAAGTCCAGCAATACTATTTAAAGGCCGTGGGCGTGACCCAGCCTCCAACCTGAGTACCAGCTAGATTAACCCTGGGCAACCTGGATAAAAATCTAGCCAGCGCCACTGAGCGTATAGTGGACGAATGTGGAATTACCGCTGTCTGTCGGACGCCCTAGTGTGAATAGTGTCCGACATGACAGCTGCCTTTTAAAGAGGAAGCCTACCATCTATTGGATGCGAGCCATCTCGCGCTGGCCCTTTAAGAACATGGTAGTGTGCATGTGTGCACTAGGTGTGCCACTCAAAACTCAAAACATGGAAGGAAGCAGAAAGCATGTCAGGTGACCACGCTGTATGGTCAATATGCCGGCATCCCTGCATAGAACGGGAACCATGCAAGGGTGCTGACAATATCGTTACAGTACCCCCCCATGGCCCGCTCTTCTTCAAGAATGGGATGACTCTCTGCAGAGAAGTTGGAGGCCAATACCTCTTCACGGACTCACATGACTTTTATTCCTTAGGCTACAACTTATCCTGTCAACTAGAAGAAAAGTGACATCTCTTAACATATTCACGACTAGGATGCTACTCTCCATAAAGCCATCCTCAGTATAGGACAAAGCGGGCATAGTACCAGGAACTTGGTATTGGGAAGTCTCTTTCCATTCATTATCACCTTGGAGGATTCAAAGACAAACTGTAGTTCCTCCGCCGCCACCTTGACGTCCTCTTCAACCAACCACCCAAGAAACTGAAAATACCTCCTCTGGGTCAACCTTCAGTCTGATCTCCAAGACAATACATCCAAGAGGCTGGGAAGTTCCTGGGAGCAGATCAGAGGAACAATCATCGTAACTGTATGGGGACATTATCTCTGCATCCCTTCCTTCGGAGATGCCACCACACAGCGCATCAGCTGTTAGCAGACCTGGTGGAGAAGATGGCAACACTGATAACTGATCTTGATGTAAGGGGGCCAGACACCTCTTGTGATTCAATTGTCCCCAACAAAGCACCACATGGGATCTCCACATTAGAATGTGCACTTGAGTTCTCAGATTGGGACGACCTATGGGAAAACCAGAGAGCATAATGCTCCAATCAGGAGATCTACTTACTTATAAATTACTTGATTGTTTTTTGGTAGGGCTCGACATTCACCTGACAACACCTTCACCAGATTTTGGAGCTCTCAGACAAGAATCTGACACTGACTCTTCATGGCCTGCAGCACAAACTTTCGCACCAAACCAAATCCTCCACTTACCACTGATACAGTCACAGTCATTGGTGGAGAGGGAACACTCCTGCCAAGGACAGTCTCTCTAACTGGCCCAAGGTTTTGCAGTTTTTTATACTTCACAAGGCAAAGACCGTCAGGATGTTTCAGACAAACGCAGCAATACCGAAATCCCTCCTAATGACTGCGTTCCGGATTCTGGTCAGCCAGCCAAACATGGTCGACCTTTGTGGATTTTGTATGGGTAGCTTCCTCAACAGGCTAGGGAACAGGTGGTCTTTGGAAGGACAGAGCCAGACGTGGACGGTTTCCTCACATGCGTTACCGGTCTGGTCTGGAAGCTGGGAAGGAAAATGTTGCAGAAGATTTGGCTCATCAAAAGCCTTTAGGAAGTCTACCAAGAAGACCTGCAGGTCTGAAGTGATAGGAGCCCCCTCTCCCATAAGGGGATGAACTATGCTGAGGCATCTCCTGCTTGGTAGGACATTGAAAATCCCAGCTTGACCAGGTCGGAAGAAAACCGATGACCCAAAACTTTATGGTGCTGCATGCACTGCACTATTTTGGATCCCCAAAGTACCATGGTGGCGAGTCACTGTGTACATGTGTACATGTCAATGACATGTGGGGAGAACACCTTATCGACGAAACACCGGAGGTCACTGAAGCGGAAGTCGCCAGTGCCTGCTTAGAAGATCCCTGAATGCAGTGTCCACAGAAGGGAGAATGAGGTATGTATTTCTGAGGGAGTGCAGGATGCAGGCACAGGATTCTGGGGCCATAGGTGACGCTGATGGGAGAAGGTAAGCATCACAATAAAGACAGGAGGCAAGGATTTCTTCCAGACACCACACACCCTGGAGCCTGGAAGAAATCATTAACATAAAGAAAGAATATGACATTTCTCAGCAAGACCATTAATATGAGGCATACTGGTAGGACCAGCCATTAGTGAAACATTTCTATTACCTGCATGCCCATATTAATAGGTCATATAGATCCCGGGGTTGACAGATTCCCTTTAAAGATGCCACATTTCCTTTGTATGTTAGGCAAAAAAAGGAGTAGTTTTTTTTTTTAATTTATAAAAATTATAAAGAGGAAAAAGGGACAATGCAAAAGTTTGGACACCCTTGGATATTTGTGTGCTCAGACCTTAATTAGCTTGTTAGTGTTATGGCTTGTTCACTTTCATCGTTAAGAAAGGCCAGGTGATTCAAAGTTCCCAGCTTCATAAAAACCCAGCCACCTCTAACCTTGGGCCAAAAACATCATCCATGGGTTCTTCTAAGCAGCTGCGTAGTACTCTGAAAATGAAAAATGGTGGAGGCCCACAAAGCAGGAGAAGGGTATAAGAGGATAGCAAAGCGTCTTTAAGTTGCCCTTTACTCAGTTTGAAATGTAATTAAGAAATGGCAGTTAACAGGAGCAGAGGAGGTCTGGAAGCAAAATTTCAGTGAGAGATGCTCATAGACTTGCTAGAGAGGCTAATCACAACCCCCCATTGAGATTAAAATAGAACTTTTTGACCACAATGATCAAAGGTATGCATGGAGAATAAAAAGCCCAGAATTTCAGGAAAAGGTTGTGTTGCAGTCAATAGCATGGGGAACATTTCACAGGTAGTGGGAAAAATGGATCCATTTCAACAAATTTTTGATGCAAACATAACAGCATCTGTAAAAAAGCTGAAGCTGAAAAGAGGACGGCTTCTACAAATGGATAATGATCCTAAACACATGTCAAAATAAACAATAGACTACCTCAAAAGGTGCAAGCTGAAGGTTTTGCAATGGCCCTCACAGTCCCCTGATCGGAACATCATTGAAAATCTGTGGCTAGACCTCAAAATAGCAGTGCATGCAATACAACTCAGGAATCTCACAAAATTGGATGAATATTCCAAGTAAGAATTGATGAAAATCACTCAAAGAAAATTGAAAGACTCTTGCTTTGCTACAAAAAGCATTTACAAGCGGTGCTACTTTCAAAAGGGAGTGTTACTGGGTACTAACCATGCAGTGTGCCCAAACAATTACATAGACTCATTTTTGCTTTTTGTAATTTTTAAAATGTAAAAGATGAATATATATATATATTGCCTAAAATACACAGGAAATGTGTCATATTTAACTTTAGGTTTTTCAGAGATAATTTGTAGTGATGAAGGATCGTGCTTGGATAAGGTGTTATCCTAGCATGCTCATGTGCTAAAGTGAATTTGGCGTGCTTGAATAATATGTTTAAGACCCTAAATATGCAGGGATTTCTTAACAAACAGGCAATCCTTGCATGTGTTGCAGTGGTCGAACATCCACGAGACATGCAGTCGCAGGAACTCGAACATATTTTTCAAGTAAGCCATAGACACATGGCTAGCATTTGAGCATGCTCGGATGCTGGGATTAATCCTGGTGTTTTACCGAGGCAATTCATACTTGTTAATTCCTACAAGACACTCATTTTTTCAAAACAATTGGAATGATAATGTGCACAAGAACCTTCTGCGGAATTCACACCTGTTGATACAAATAAATGCAAATTTTTGCAAAGAAGTTAGGATGATTTAAAAAAACAAACTGCATAAATTAATGGCTGCTAATGATTTTTTTTGTGTGAAAATGCAAGGTGCTACCACCAGTGGAATTCTCACCTGTTAATGCACATAACATACTAATTTTTTTTACCAAAAATAAGAATGATGGTAAAATTTTGTTGTAGTACTGTAAGACCATTAATTTTTGCTTTGAAATTTTTGTCTTTTGTACCCAACTCTGCACAGGACACCAATCCTTTTCAGGGTTGTACAGGATTAATTCACACCAGTGGATCACCAAATTCTGCTTACATTCACTAAAAATTATCATGATTGTAAAGAAAATTATAGTGAGGGAAGGCCGTGAATTTTGGTTTGAAAAAAAAATGTTCACCTTTTGTACACAAGGAAATTTAGGATGTGTGCCATAAGGCAAATGTGTTACATTGTCCAAATGCATGGCAGATGTTCATGACATTTTGCCCTCTTGTCCACTAAGGAGGATGTGAAAAGGTATATAAGTGTTGTCTGATATTGAGTTATTATCACTAATGAACACATAGCACCTCAACCACTTGCAGTAGTGAATTGCCATCTTTTAAGAGAATGACTGAATGGGCTAGGAAAGTAGTGTAACATCCCTGGCAATAATTGTGCTAAAATGTGCATTCCACCATGGACAACAGCAATGTCAATTTCAAGGTCTCTGACATTTAAGAGCACAAAGCAAGAACATCTTTCTTCACAAAATAATGGAAGCACCATCATTTCACAAAAGCCATCAACATGGTAAGGCAGCTATTGGGATGAACTTTAACATGAGAGAGAGATGTAGAGGATGGTAATCAGTAGATGATGAGAATGGGGATGACGATAATGACCAGACACTACTTGAGGATGAAACCTGCCTATCACAAAGAAGAGCGTGAGTAAAAGGGAAGGGAGGACAGGTTCATTCATATTGTCGCCAGCTTGGTTTTCGCAAATGATATTGTGTAATGTGATGATGGAGAGCTGCAATTCTTTCATGGCTTGTTTGTGGATTCGATCCGATGGCCTGTTGAGCTATGGCTCTTTTCCTTCCCTGTCCAAATTGTGATTGTTCCTTTGTCCTAATTTTCTTTTTGGTTTGCTGTTTTAAAGGTGTTCTCCACTTTCCCACTTTGGTTTTCCCTATCACATTCTTAGTGGGCCTTTTCATAGCCTCCCTTCTCTGCACTTCCTTGCTGACTATATTTCCTAGTGGTTGACTATTTAGGATTTCCAGCTCTTTATCTTAGAGGTGTAAATTTCTGGGTAAATACCAGTTGAATTCTTCTTCCTTTTAGCACTGTTAGGTTCTTGGGAGGTCTTTATTGTTGCTTTTATTTTTGGTACTCCTTAACCTTCACTCCTCCTCCTTATTTGAATTCACCTTGGGTTCTCGTATCTCTCCTTACACTTTCTTTTCTCCTTGCTGGTAGAATGTTGTAGCCTACCCTCTGCTTCCCTAAAAGGTATGAGAAACCTTTAACAGCCTTTTAGGGACCCAGGTCCGAGGTGACATTTTTTAGTTGGGCAGCTAGGGCGTTTCTAGTTTATACAGGGACCAGTTTGGTGTATGTGGAGATTTTCACTGGTGCGAGTGTGAACAAATTCATAACAAATTCCTATTTGAGCCTCAATGCCAACTGTTTATTTTCCTACTGCAGAGTCTGCACATTGCAGAAGATTCGTTGACCAGCAACTTGGAAAAGAATTCACACCCAAGGTGTCCACATGTAGGCCTCACCACCAACAAAATTACAGGTTTCAAGTGCTGTTGAGATGCTTACACCAACAGCTGTTGCAGCATCATCTGCTTCCTGAATGACTTTTAAGTGAACTTTGACGCTGCTCTTCATCATCCAGGCCACCACTTTCCTCCAATGTCATCACATCCTCATCACCTCAATATGATTCCCAGATCTTGTATACCAATCATCATCATTCCTGACTCGACTGACAGTTGCCCAACCTCCTGTCTTTGTCCTCCCCAGCCATATCTGCCCCTCTCAAAATATCTGATAACTGCTAACAAAGTGGTAATGTATCTGGGCTCAACCCTTGCGCCTGTCCTTTGTGGTCAGCTTCTCTGTCCACCAAGCCACAGCTTTTCTCTGGGTGTTTAGTTTCTGTAATCCTTTCTTCATTCTTTTAGAGTAACTGGTGTTTTCACTTACTCATTTGCCTGCCCTATCACCTTTTGGATGCGGCTTTATATTCTTTCCACCTGCTGGCATTTCCTGCTGGTGATATTCTCATTTGGATGTACAGCCATACTACTGTAGTGAAAGATGAGCTAGGATGTATGTCTCTGCTGCTTATGTTCTTTACCCTACATCTATCTTCTGTTTCTTTTTGGAACGTAGGCCACATATTCTCTATCATTATGTACTTAATCTTTTATTTTGTATTTCATAGTTTGTTTTACTCACTGTGGGATCTCTTTCTATTTCAGCACACTTTCCCTTCTGTAGGTAATTTTCACTCTGCTCTGCCCTCCGGTTCTTTAGGAGGAATTTGAGGAGCTCAACAGCCTTTCATGCAGCATAAGGAACCACTAGGGATTGCGGGTCAGGATCTCTAGTCTGTACAGGAACCAGCAGGGTCAATGGCAGCTTTTAGTGTGCTACCTATTTTCGTGAGTGGCTACACTATCATAACAACAGCTATATGTTTAAATTGTGTCCACTATCTCCTCTAGCGTCATGTCATCTAAACATACAGGCTAAATATCTTCCATAGCTCCCAGAGTATTGTGGCTTAGGTGACTAAGTGGCAGAACAGATAAAGGTGTAATTGAATTGAAAGTTTGCAATGTAAAAGATTAAATGTTATGGTGGTGGAGGAGGCTTGTGCCAAATATTGTCTCAAACTAATGGTATCAGTAGTTACATCATCCTACAGTGACTGAGATGAGTGATGTGCCATATATTCCATAATGCCCTATGAACTTTTCCATTAATACCCTTGCTGGAGGCAAAGGGGTTCAATTGTGACCTGCGTTTGCTAGTGATGGTGCTCGGGTGGCTGGTGCTAATGGTGATGGTGCTATTGTTTGCAAGTCCTATATTCTTAGCTATGGAATGTATTTTTTTCTTTTACATTAACCTGTTCATTTCCAATTTTTCTTTATATATATTCTTTACCGCACCATAATTAAAGGGTATCTGTTATTAGGATCAACCCTCCTACGACCTCTAAATGGGCATGTAGAACATGTAGGTCATGCAAAGGAGAATAAAATGCTACCTTGATAGCTGCAATTCAATGTCTTATTCCAGAGAAATCCATGTTTTTCTCATAATGTTTAGAAATCATCGATCTCCTGATAATCTGTCACTTCAGCTTATTTTAAATGAAAGGGGGAGTTACCAGTTTGAGATGGGGATCAGCAGAGCAAAATGTCAGCCATTACATTGCTGTGTTAGTATAAAGTGTAACAATATAAAATTAAACTATAAAAAAAGGTATGCAAAAAATTATTCAAATCACAGACAGACATTTTATGAGATAGATAGATCACAGTTAAATGTCAAGATCTGAGGAATTGTATTTTGTTTTTGTAGTTTTTTAAAAACAATTATTCCCCATTTCATAAAATGAACTGCAGAAGAAATGCACGCTCTTTCTCCGAATTTAGATTTTTTTCTTTGAACAATAATTAATTTTGGCTTGCTGCTTTCCAGTGCATGAAGAATTCAGAAAAAAAGTGTAATTGACAAGCTGCCAGCCTAGCTAAACTAATTCACTGATCAATCACAGTGTAAGTGCTGCTGGCACCTCTTCTTTTTTTCTCTCCCACTATCAATTAAATCTCTGTATTATTCCCAGACAACACTCATCTTCTTCGGTGTTACAGTTGTACAATACTTTCTGTCTGGAGTATTTATCCAATGTTTTTAGGCTTTTTCTCTACATCGCTATTGCAGAGCTGTGAGCTCTGACATTCTTTATCTATTCTGAATCACCATAAAATGGTTGGGATACTCCTAATCTTGGCTTTTATACATGCATTGATAGTCCCTACTGATTGGTTGTGCTATTCCATGTGAGGTGATTGCTGTAAGGTGCTGGAAGGTATTGGAAGAAGCCCTTATGACAGCAGCAGAGATCATGTGAGCTTCCTGAGGCTGGTGTAATCTTCTGCGTGTGTAAAATGATGACAGTCATTTTTTGGTGACTTGAGCAAAACGTTCGAATTTGCCGGGGCCAGTGAATTTCCTAAAATTCAACATTAATTTGATTTGCATTTAATTGATTTGCTAATTTCTAGTCTATAGAAATATATGAATGGCATTCTAAGATAAAAATAAATAAACAGATAACACAGTGCCATCAATCTTTAATGTTACTGCTGTATGTTTCTATGTACTTGTTACAATTAACACTAGGCATATGAAATTAAGTTAGCTTGTCTATAACTGTTTGCCAATAGCATTAGAAGCAATAGGATGTCTCTCTATACTGTGTATCTTTAATTGTGCTGATCGAGCCTCCAGCTTTATAGTTAAAAAACTCATTGGCACTAGAATTAAAAAAGTGACCGTCGTATGTTACAATTAGATGAAAAACAAGATAGGCAGGAGCAGAGTTAACCTATGGCTATTGGGTCACCTCAATCAATGGGCTAACATGCAGCCACCTGGCAATTCCAATTAATCACCAGTCATCTGACATGATGGAACAGATACAGACACAGTGGTTTAAACCTCCTTCCCAATTTCCTGCTCAAAATCAGATTAAATGAGTTGACAAGATTCTCAAATGAGAACGTAATGGTTAATGCAGCAATTCAGTCGGTGATATTTTGTAATACAAAGTAAATATAAAATCATACAAGGTAATCTCTATGCTTTTAAAATAATAATAATTATTATTACTTTTTTTATATTGCACCATTCCACAGCACTTTACAATTCAAAAGGGTACTTGTGCAAACAGTATTAGACAATATCAGACTTTACAGAGTAACACAAGGTTCACCAATTCCCACCAAAGGACCCTACTTCCAAAAACTCATAATGTTTCCAATCTTTAAGGAAGTTGGGATGACACAAAAGGTAAAAAGTGTTTGTATTATATGGCCCAGCTATCCTTATAATAAATAATGGTGCTTATGTAAAGGTGCATGAACCATAAACTGGAAAACAGCCAGTATCTCTCTATGTCCAGATACAAACTGAGGGAATTGATGGTAAAAAGGATCAGATTGTAACAACCATGGCTGGCGCCCCCGCATGGTTCCTCTCCTCCCCACATGCATGGACACTCATGTACTCACCAGTGTCCCTGCGCTTCTCTCCCTCCTTCCTCAGTGCACACCACACTGAATTCCGGCCGGGCGCCTAGTGCGCACGCTTTCCTGCTCTTAAGTGGCACATGGTAAAATACCCCCAGTCAACAGCTGGGAGGCATTTAGTTAAAGTGTGCACCTGCAAGATGGCTCCCAGCCAATAGCTGGGAGGCATCTTGTATAAAAGGCATCATCCCCAGTAGGGAGGTGCCTGAGCAGCCCATATAGTTTAGTGTTCATGGTGTTGGTGTGTGTAACTGTGTGTTGCCAGGTCCCTAGGCCTTAGTTTGTTATAATTATTCCCTTTCCTGTGTCATTCCATTAGTATAGTATAGTGAGTTCTTTATCTTGTGGCCGCTCCAGCGGTGTCCATATCCTAATCCTTAAACCGCGTCGGCGGTACCTGAATCCGATCCCTTGCCCCTGGTGCGACCAATCCTGAATCTGTAGTACCTAGTACTGGTGCAGAGAATTTCCTGTTGTAGGCCATCTATTTTTTTCTTTGAAATAAATGGCAAGATCAGCAACGCTGAAGTTGGTGAAAAGTGTTAAAGAGTCACATGGGATCATAGTGACTTGCTGAGGGTTGTGAAGTAGGCTGGTTTGGCAAGGTGAAGGGCAGAGTTAAGGATTTCCAGCATAATTTATTTAACATATTACAACAATGTTACATTATATTATGATCTAATTAGCTGACTATCATACATTACACCTGTATTTGCACTATATTCATTCATGTATCAGTGACACATTTATATGGAATTGCCTAATAATAATATCCATTAGATTACTTAGTATATATTCATTAATCAACATTGGTTAGGGAGACTTACCAAATTATATCTTCATGTTTTTTATTGCAATCAGTATAGTATACTGTATATCATTATGATACAATGACAAATACATTTTACAATGTTAAGATTATTTTTAATAAAGGGGTTGTCTGAATTTGAAGGCTCATTTTCATATTCTTTAAAACAGGCAATTTGTGTTAGAGGAGAGTCACTTTTTGTTTCTTCACCTAGAATAGAGAAGACTCACTGATTTTAACCCCTTAGTGACAGAGCCAATTTGGTACTTAATGACCAGGCCAATTTTTACAATTCTGACCACTGTCACTTTATGAGGTTATAACTCTGGAACGCTTCAACGGATCCTGCTGATTCTGAGAATGTTTTTTCGTGACATATTGTACTTCATGATAGTGGTAACATTTCTTCGATATTACTTGCGATTATTTATGAAAAAAATGGAAATATGGCAAAAAAAATTAAAATTTAGCAATTTTCAAACTTTGGATTTTTATGCCCTTAAATCAGAGAGATATGTCACAAAAAATAGTTAATAAATAACATTTCCCACATGTCTACTTTACATCAGCACCATTTTGGAACCAAAATTTTTTTTTGTTAGGGAGTTATAAGGGTTAAAAGTTGACCAGCAATTTCTCATTTTTACAACACCATTTTTTTTTTAGGGACCACATCACATTTGAAGTCATTTTGAGGGGTCAATATGATAGAAAATAACCAAGTGTGACACCATTCTAAAAACTGCACCCCTCAAGGTGCTCAAAACCACATTCAAGAAGTTTATTAACCCTTTACGTGCTTCACAGGAACTGAAACAATGTGGAAGGCAAAAATAAACATTTAACTTTTTTTTGCAAACATTTTGCTTCAGAACCATTTTTTTTTATTTTCACAAGTGTAAAAACAGAAATTTAACGATAAATGTTATTGTGCAATTTCTCCTGAATACGCCGATACCCCATATGTGGGGGTAAACCACTGTTTGGGCACACCGCAGAGCTTGGAAGAGAAGGAGCGCCGTTTGACTTTTTCAATGCAGAATTGGCTGGAATTGAGATCGGATGCCATGTCATGTTTAGAGAGCCCCTGATGTGCCTAAACAGTGGAAAACCCCCACAAGTGACTCCATTTTGGAAACAAGACCCCTTAAGGAACTTAACTAGATGTGTGGTGAACACTTTGAGCCCCCAAGTGCTTCACAGAAGTTTATAAAGTAGAGCCGTGAAAATAAAAAATCGCATTTGTTTACACAAAAATGATCTTTTCGCCCACAAATTCTTATTTTCACAAGGGTAACAGGAGAAATTAGACCACAAAAGTTGTTCTGCAATTTCTCCTGAGTATGTTGATACCCCATATGTGGGGGTAAACCACTGTTTGGGCGCACCGCAGAGCTTGGAAGAGAAGGAGTGCCGTTTTACTTATTCAATGTAGAATTGGCTGGAATTGAGATTGGACGCCATGTCGCATTTGGAGAGCCCCTGATGTGCCTAAACAGTAGAAGCCCCCCACAAGTGACCCCATTTTGGAAACTAGACCCCTTAAGGAACTTAACTAGATGTGTGGTGAGCACTTTAAACCCCCAGGTGCTTCTCAGAAGTTTATAACGTAGAGCCGTGAAAATAAAAAAATCGCATTTTTTCTACAAAAATGATTTTTTGCCCCCAAATTTTTATTTTCACAAGGGTAACAGGAGAAATTAGACCACAAAAGTTGTTGTGCAATTTCTCCTGAGTACATCGATACCCCACATGTGGGGGTAAACCACTGTTTGGGCGCACTGCAGAGCTTGGAAGAGAAGGAGTGCCGTTTTACTTTTTCAATGTAGAATTGGCTGGAATTGAGATCTGACGCCATGTCGCGTTTGAAGAGCCCCTGATGTGCCTAAACAGTGGAATCCCCCCACAAGTGACACCATTTTGGAAACTAGACCCCTTAAGGAACTTATCTAGATGTGTGGTGAGCACTTTAAACCCCCAGGTGCTTCACGGAAGGTTATAGCGTAGAGCCGTGAAAATAAAAAGTCGCATTTTTTATTCAAAAATGATCTTTTTGCCCCCAAATTTTTATTTTGACAAGGGTATCAGGAGAAATTAGACCATAAAAGGTGTGGTGCAATTTCTCCTGAGTGTGGCGATACCCCTTATGTGGGGGTTAACCACTGTTTGGGCGCACCGCAGAGCTTGGAAGAGAAGGAGTGCCGTTTTACTTTTTCAATGTAGAATTGGCTGGAATTGAGATTGGACACTATGTCGCGTTTGGAGAGCCCCTGATGTGCCTAAACAGTAGAAACCCCCCACAAGTGACCCCATTTTGGAAACTAGACCACTTAAGGAACTTATCTAGATGTGCGGTGAGCACTTTAAACCCCCAAGTTCTTCACAGAAATTTATAAAGTAGAGCCGTGAAAATAAAAAATCCTTTTTTTTTTCCTCAAAAATGATTTTTTAGCCTGCAATTTTTTATTTTCTCAAGGGTAACAGGAGAAATTGGACCCCAAAATTTATTGTGCAATTTATGCTGAGTAGGCTGATACCCCATATGTTGGGGTAAACCACTGTTTGGGCGCATGGCAGAGCTCGGAAGGGAAGGAGCGCCGTTTTGGAATGCAGACTTTGATAGAATGGTCTGCGGGCGTTATGTTGCGTTTGCAGAGCCCTTGATGTACCTAAACAGTAGAAACCCCCCACAATTGACCCCATTTTGGAAACTAGACCCCCAAAGGAACTTATCTAGATGTGTGGTGAGAACTTTGAATGCCCAACTGCTTCACAGAAGTTTATAATGCAGAGTCGTGAAAATAAAAAATTTTTTTTTTTTCCACAAAAAAGATTTTTTAGCCCCCAAGTTTTTATTTTCACAAGGGAACAGGAGAAATTAGACCCCAAGAGTTGTTGTCCAATTTGTCCTGAGTACACTGATACCCCATGTGTGGGGGGGGGACCACTGTTTGGGTGCACGACAGAGCTCGGAAGGGAAGGAGCGCCGTTTTGGAATGCAGACTTTGATAGAATGGTCTGCGGGCATTATGTTGCATTTGCAGAGCCCCTGATGTGCCTAAACAGTAGAAACCCCCCACAAGTGACCCCATTTTGGAAACTAGACCCCCCAGGGAACTTATCTAGAAGTGTGGTGAGAACTTTGAATGCCCAAGTGCTTCACAGAAGTTTATAATGCAGAGTCGTGAAAATAAAAATAAAAAATGTTTTCCACAAAAAAGATTTTTGAGCCCCCAAATTTTTATTTTGACAAGGGTAACAAGAGAAATTGGACCCCAAAAGTTGTTGTCCAATTTGTGCTGAGTACACTGATACCCCATGTGTGGTGGGGACCACTGTTTGAGCGCATGGCAGAGCTCGGAAGGGAAGGAACCCCATTTTGGAATGCGGACTTTGATAGAATGGTCTGCGGGCATTATGTTGCGTTTGCAGAGACCCTGATGTACCTAAACAGTAGAAACCCCCCACAAGGAACTTATCTAGATGTGTGGTGAGAACTTTGAATGCCCAAGTGCTTCACAGATGATTATAATGCAGAGTTGTGAAAATAAAAAATATTTTTTTTTTCACAAAAAAGATTTTTTAGCCCCCAAGTTTTTATTTTCACAAGGGTAACAGGAGAAATTGGACCCCAAAAGTTGTTGTCCAATTTATCCCGAGTACGCTGATGCCCCATATGTGGGGGTAAACCACTGTTTAGGTACACGGCAGAGCTCAGAAGGGAGGGAGCACCATTTGACTTTTTGAGCGCAAAATTGGCTGTGGCGTTTAGAGACCCCCTGATGTACCTAAACAGTGGAAACCCCCCAAATCTAACTCCAACCCTAACCCCAACACACCCCTAAGGCTTCTTTCACACTTCAGTTGTTTGGCGTCAGTCAGCTCTGACATAGTGACGGATCCGTCACAATTGTTGAGAAAACGGTATTAACGGATCTGTTTTTTTGACGGATCCGTTACTTGGGGGTTGTCTGGGAAAAGTATCTACTTTTTGGAGCATGCGCAATTGAAAAAGCGGATTGGGGCGACGGATCCGCCGAAATGACGGTAACAATGGATCCGTCGCCCATAGGCGGCCATTCTATGGAATGACGAACGCGAACCGCCATTTCGGCGCAGACAAAAAATGTTACAATGGCCGTCAATGTCTAGATGACGACCGCCAAATCTCGACGGATCCGTCACATGGCGGATGGAATGGACGACCATCCGCCTCAATCCGTCGCTAATGCATGTCTATGGGAAAATAGTGGAACCGCCAAAAAAAATGGCGGATCCGCTATTTGATGAAAATGGCGGTTTCAGACTGACGCCAAAAGACTGAAGTGTGAAAGAGGCCTAACCCTAATGCCAACCCGATCCATAATCCTAATCACAACCCTAAGGATAATCGCAACCCTAACCTCAAAACAACCATAACCCTAATCAGAACCCTAAATCCAACACACCCCTAATCCTAATCTCAACCCTAACCTCAAACCTAACCCTAATCCCAATACACCCCTAATCCCAACCCTACCCTTAACCCTATTCCCAAACCTAACCGTAATCCCAAACGTAACCCTAATGCCAACCCTAATCCAAACCCTAATCCCAACCCTAACCCTAACTTTAGCCCCAACTCTAACTATAGCCCTAACTTTAGCCCCAACCGTAGCCCTAAATTTAGCCCCAGCCCTAAATTTAGCCCCAACCCTAACCCTAAATTTAGCTCCAACCCTAACCCTAAATTTAGCCTCAACCCTAGCCCTAACCCTAACCCTAGCCCTAACCCTAACCCTAACCCTAGCCCTAACCCTAATTTTAGCCCCAACTCTTCTCTCCTGCCGGCCGGCAGATGGCAGCAGAGAGCGGGCGCACTGCGCATGCGCCCGCCATTTTCTTTCTATAGGAAGAAGCCGGCCGGCAGGAGAAGACACAGGAGGACCCAGGGACACCGGTAAGTATGATAGGGTACCCGAATCCCCCTATTTCTCTGTCCTCTGATGTGCGATCACATCAGAGGACAGAGAATTACACATCACTTTTCTTTTTTTGCGGTCGCCGGTAAACAGTTAATTACCGGCGATCATGTTCTTTGGGGTCTCGGCTACCCCCAGCAGCCGAGACCCCAAAGATCTCCCAGGTGCCGGTCGGCGGGCGCACTGCGCGTGCGCCCGCCATTTTTAAGATGGCGGCGCCCATGGGGAGCCATGAGGAGCACCGGGGGAGACAGGTGAGTATCGGGGGGGCATCGGGGGCGACCGGGGACCCCATTTCTCTGTCCTCCAATGTGCGATCACATCGGAGGACAGAGAAATTAAATGTGAAATCGCGTTTTGTTTTTTTTTGCGATCGCCGGTAAACGGTTAATTACCGGCGATCGCAACTCGGGGGTCGGTAAAAAAACCCCGAATCATGTTCTCTGGGGTCTCGGCTACCCCCGACTCTGGGGGGCGCTATTCACTTTTTCCACAGCGCCGTTAATTAACGGCGCTGTGGTTTAAGTACCCTTAGCGGCCGCTGTTAAAAGGCGTATCGGCGGTCGTTAAGGGGTTAAGTGCCATGCTTTGTTTACATTTTGGTGGCTGGGTGGCATTGAACATTTGCTCCTGTGTTTTCCTACCCAACGATCACAGGGATTGATTTAAATTGTGAACATCTTATTTTCTGGATACAATTCTAAACTATATAAATTTGCAACCAAACCTAGCATAAAAACAATGAGCAAATACCTTCAGTAAGTAAATAAATGGTAATAGTACATGTAAATAATATAGGGTACTTGGTTGACATGATCTTGATCAGGATAGACCATAACTCTAGTAGATCACTTCATTAAGGGCCAGCAGGCCTCAAAATAGATGGGGCAGAGCAGAACCCAAGACTAAGGGCAGAGACAGACTGCCATATTTCTCATGCGAGAATCGCATTGCACTGCACAGACTGGCCTGGCACCTCTCCTGACAGCCTGATGGATTACTATGCAGCTGTCAAGCTCAGGTCAGGAAAGCCGACAGCCAGTCCGAGGTTTACGATGCGATTCTCGCACGAGAAATGCATCAGACTGTATCTGCCCTGTTTGGCTCCTGCCCATGGAAACCTATGTTGGCAAAATGCACAATTCAAGTGAGCGGGGCAAGCCCCTATATGTTCAAAGAGCTAAAGCAAAAAATGGGCTGGCATGTCTATTGGTATAAGTGAAATGTGTAGGTGCACATTCACATTGTGGCCATTACAAACAAAACCTAACATAAAAAGAGAGCAAATACCTTACCGTAAGTAAACGAATAGTAATAATACCCAATCAGGATGGTCTCTAACTCAGGAAGTTCCCCTCGCTATATATAAATTAGCAGACAAGCACAAGCATAGTCAGTTAATAGATGTTCTTCCTCATTCAACCCTCGTAAAATGTACTGGATTTTTTTCTAGATGATTACATGTGATTGGCCTGTCATGTCACCTGCTTTGCAGTGGTGAATGTGATTAACTGGAGATCCTCAATATGCACGTGTACATGCTCCACAATCTTTGATAAAATAAAAGTTCTTAAAGTGAACCAAACTCACCAATTTCATCAGTACTGGCAAACCATCTAACGTGCATGGGGTTTTCCAAACTCTACTTTTAAATATTATGTCAGAGGACATTAGACTCGGGCACTTCAAATTTAAATGGTGAACTTTTTTTTCCCACGGAAATAATTATTCTCCAGAGCAGTCTGTAAGCCGCTTACTTTTCTTTCCTTATACATTCATGTGCATGAGGAGGTTGAAATATGGGTCAGCCAAAAACTATCTGTTCTGGACAGCCATTGAAAGATTAACCTTTCTCCGACATCGGGGCGTAATAGTACGCCGATGTCGGATTCCCCCTGTTTGGTGCGGGCTCCGGCACTGAGCCCGCACCTTTCTGGGCACTTGACAGCTGAGCTATACAGCTTACATGTGCCCGCAACAGCCAAAGGTGGAATCGTGACCCACTCATAGCTGTTATCTAGTTAAATGTCGTTGTCAATTTCTGACAGCGGCATTTAACTTGCGCTCACCGGAAGCACATCGTAAATCCCACCCATTGGTGATCCAGTCACATGATCATGGGTCACTGATGGCTCGGCATGACAACCAGAGGTCTGAAGCAGACCTCTATGGTTGTCATTGTCGGATTGCTATGAGCGCCGTCCCGTGTTCGGCACTCATAGCAAGTAAGCATTTCTGCTACACACAAGCGATCTTATCATTGCCTGTGTGTAGCAGAAGCTATCAGACAATTGCAGTTTCTAGTCTCCCATGGAGAATATTGAAGCATGCAAAAGGGGAAAAAAATGTTTTTAAAAATATTAAATAAAAATATAAAAGTTGAAATCATCACCCTTTCATCTCATTCAAAATAAAATAATCAAATATACACATATTTTGTATTGCCGCATTCAGAATCGCCCGACCTATCAATATAAAAAAAAGAATTAACGCAATCGCTAAACGTCCTAGCAAAAAAAAAAATTAAAACATCAGAATTCCGGTTTTAGGTTGCTGCTACATTGCAATAAAATGCAATAATGGGTGATCAAAAGATCGTATCTAGACCAATAAAAATGTCAGCACAGTGCACAAAAAAAGCCCTCACCCAGCCCCAGATCACTAAAAATGGAGACGCTACGGGTATCGGAAAATGGGGTAATTTTTTTTTTTTTTAACAAATTTTGGATTTTTTTTCATCACTTAAATAAAAAAGAACCTAAACATGTTTGGTGTCTATGAACTTGTAATGACCTGTAGAATCATAATGGCAGGTCAGTTTTAGCATTTAATGAACATGGTAGAAAAAAAACAACTGTGGAATTGCACTTTTTTTGCAATTTCACAGCACTTGGAATTTTTTTCCTATTTTCCAGTACACAATATGTTAAAAACAATGGTGTCGTTCAAAAGTACAACTTGTCCCACAAGAAACAAGCCCTCACATGGCCATATTGACCAAAAAATAAAAAGTTATGGCTCTGGGAAGAAAGGGAGCAAAAAAGGAAAAAGCAAAAACAGAAGGGGTTAATAAGCAACTAGAGTCATTCTCATTGTTATTGGAACCTATGAAGTTTAAGTACATAATCAAACAAAGAAGCACCACAGCAGTTTAAATATCCAAAGTAGCAAAAAGGTATATTTTATTTATAAAAGATAAAGAAACAGGTACATTTGAAGGCATGGGAACACATACAACAACACAGCACTATAGTGCCCAAAGAGAGCTGTGGACGGTATCCATATAGTATATTAAAACAAGGTTATGGTAGAAGCAAGGATTTAACATGGCGTAATCCCTTATGAAGCCATGCTTGGCTCCCCAGGTACTAGTAATAGGAAATACATAAGACAATGTAGTAAATACGCTAGGATAGCAACATACCAGGGTATAATGTCCGTCACCACGCCGTCCACTGCGATCCCCGACGCGCGTTTCGGTTAAGAAACCTTCCTCAGGGGGCATGTCTAACAACTAAAAAGTGCTGTCTAGTGTCTAGTGTAGATGTATACCGCCAAAGCGGAAACGGAAATCCATCACCATTCTCAAAGCAACGCCAACGTAAACCGGAAGTGGTGGGACATCACTACAGCGTCGCCATGGCGACGCCAGAAGGGCGTCGCTGAAGCGTCACAAAATCATCGCCGAAGCGTCACAATAATGACGCAAGTGTAGATTCAGTGAAAAAATCAAAACGCTAATGCCCAAATAAAATAACGACCGGAAATACTGAGGCGTCACCATAGAGACCAACATGGTTGGTACGCCGCTATCCAGTCAGCTGATGCTGGAACACATGGGGGCCCCATGTGACCAAGTAACAGACTGAAAACAAGGGGCGGAGTCACAACAACAGAATGGTATACATAGATAAATAGGCCGCATAAGAGGCGGAAAAATACTACAAGACAGAAAAGAGAAGACATATATAGGAGAAAAATAGCACACAGTATCCTATGGAGTAAGGACCGAATATATATATGGAGGAACTACATATAAATATATCAATATGGAGATATATAACATATTCAAATCTCAAACATAATCCGGATATACCGAAGTTTGGAACTAGATCTCAGGGTACAAAGTATAAATTAATATAATAATATAGATAACAAATATAAACATAGTACAAAATAGTCAAAACGGATCATCAGACCGAAGCTGTATATATACAGAGAAAGGAATATGAAATAACAATATATGAAATATCACAATAAATATATATATAAACAATGTCCGAACATATCCATAATCTCGAATAAGAATAACAGCAGAAGATCCAGATGAAAAAGCAGATCCGGTAGACAGCATGAACCCCCGTATATTTGTTGATATCATCCACATACAAGGTATATCTCCGGTCACGAACCCACATAAGGCATATAGATACTAAAAGTAAAAAACACTGGTTAAAAATGAATAAAAGAACATAGTGCAGCGTATTGCATATGTATGGTGCGCAGGGGCGAGGCGACTATAGGAAGGGAGCAAAGGGAAGGTTCTCATTCAGTCCATATGGATGGACTGTCTTTAGTGTCCATATCCAACGTGACTCCATCATACCCAGCCGTTTAGATAATTGGCCACCCCGGATATTGATCCGGAGGGCATCAATGCCACGTACCCGTAAAAGTGATCCATCACAGGCATGGAATGACTTAAAGTGCCTAGGTAATGTCTTGAGGGTGGAAGCGTCCACCTGCGTAGATGCCGCCTGAATGTCTAGGACGTGCTCCCGAACACGGACCTTCAGCTGGCGGGTTGTTAATCCGACATATATTAAGCCACAAGGGCAAGACGCATAATACACTACGTACCTCGTTGTACATGTAATGCGCTGTCTAATGTCAAAGGTTCTCTTGCCACTGGAGTCCGTGAAGGTAGCACATCGGTCGACATTGGTACAGGCAATGCATCTGCCGCAGGGGGCGCAACCCACCCCACCGCGGCCCATATCCAAAAACGTCAATGGACGAGATCCCACATAATGACTCTGTGTCAAATGGTCTCTGAGGTTTTTAGAGCGACGAAACGTAATCAGTGGTTTAACAGGGAGAAACCTGCTGATTATGGGATCAATTTTAAGGATGGGCCATGCTTTTTCAAGTACAGACCTCACCCTACTGGATTGGGAGGTAAAGGTGGTGATAAACCTCACTTGATCACCTTGACGTCCAGTATTAGATCTAGTCCCATACAGCAGTTGTTGGCGAGAGGTATATTTAGCACGGTGGTATGCTTTTTTGATTATTCTACCACTATATCCCCTTGCTAAGAACCGTTCCCTTAAGTCCGAAGCTCTTTTCTCAAAGTCTACGTCCGTAGAACAAATACGCCGTAGTCTCAAAAATTGTCCAGTGGGAACAGATCTAATCATATGGGGTGGATGTCCTGACGAAGCGTGAAGAAGTGTGTTGGTAGCAGTACTCTTCCTAAAAATATCTGTCTGAGCCATATCTGCGGCATCCCTGGAGATGGTAACGTCCAAAAAATCTATTCTATCCGTACTCCATACAAACGTCAAATGGATGTTACGGTCATTGCTGTTAAGTGTCGAAATAAATTGCGCAAGGTCGATGGGTGTGCCCTGCCAGATGAAGAAGATATCGTCGATGTACCGTGTCCACAGCGGTACACGGTCCACCGACCCCTGTTCATCGGACAGGAATAGGTCCTTCTCCCACAGCCCCAAGAAGAGACAAGCATATGAAGGCGCAAAAGACGCCCCCATCGCTGTCCCCTGGAGCTGTAGGTAGAAGGACCCCTTGAAGACAAAAAAATTATGGGTGAGAGTGAACTCCAGTAGTTCCAGCAGAAGGTCCCTCAAACCACGAGATAGTGTGGAAGTTTCAAGATAGTATTTCACGGCCATCATGCCGTCACAATGTTGTTAGACATGCCCCCTGAGGAAGGTTTCTTAACCGAAACGCGCGTCGGGGATCGCAGTGGACGGCGTGGTGACGGACATTATACCCTGGTATGTTGCTATCCTAGCGTATTTACTACATTGTCTTATGTATTTCCTATTACTAGTACCTGGGGAGCCAAGCATGGCTTCATAAGAGATTACGCCATGTTAAATCCTTGCTTCTACCATAACCTTGTTTTAATATACTATATGGATACCGTCCACAGCTCTCTTTGGGCACTATAGTGCTGTGTTGTTGTATGTGTTCCCATGCCTTCAAATGTACCTGTTTCTTTATCTTTTATAAATAAAATATACCTTTTTGCTACTTTGGATATTTAAACTGCTGTGGTGCTTCTTTGTTTGCTTAGTGTTTATTGTAGTTTATCCCAATATGGTCCATATATGTGAGGGGGACCATATACTATATTCTTGGCTCTAATGTTGGGCCCTGTACTTAGGTCTTCTTTCCCTGCACATATAGGATGTCAATGTTGATACATTTACTTAAGTACATAATGTGGAATATCTCCTGAAAAAAAGGAATCAAGGGCAAATGATCAACAATAATGTAAAGCAAAAATACAATGGGAGGGTAAAATATAAAAACCCAAGGCTTGTTGTGACACAGGCACAGCACGTTAGCAGAAGTTTGCATTCATGTCATAGACTGCTAGTTGGCCGTGTTACTTTACTGTTTTTCTGTGGTACGGTTTTCAGAAATATCTGAAATAGTCCAAAGAAGGTTATATTTTTCATTACTATTTTACCAGCAATTTCAAACCTAACAATGCAGATAGTCAAGGTTGAATACACAAGACCAAGTTTTATTGCAGCCCAGACGTTAATATAGGTTTGTCTGGTTCTGCATTTCCCGGATACAGTGACGCAACAGCAGATTAAAATCCAATAAATTTAGATGATAAATTGAATAAAATATAAAATATTAACACCCTAATGTGCATGTCCACTTCCTGCCTATTAATAGCTGTGTTTCATAATATCCATCTGTATTGTTTATGTTATAGGCTTAATAATACCAATGTTAGATTTATATTGTATAAATTATTATCCTGGTTACCTGGCATTATGACCAGTAAGTGCAATGAAATCATGTTTCCCACTAAAACACATTATGACTTCATAGATTATGGCACTAAAAAGACTACAATAAAACTTTACTGAGAGAGGTGTTTACAGTACAATGGTCTGTAACTTATTTCTTTGCAATGTTTAGCCCTAGCACTTAAGACATTTAATATTGTATGAGCCGCACCTGAGCATTTCCCAAAAGCATGCACAATTCATATTTTATGCCATTTGTTCTCTTTTCTAGAGTGCTGATTCAACAGTCAAGGAAACTGGAAAATTGTGAACATAAAGTACTGGAAAATTGTGAACATAAAGTTCTGGAAAAATATTTGAGACATTCTGCACATCTTGCATTGAATAAAAGAGAAAATGATGAAATTCAAATACGACTTGAAGGGGTTTATGACACTTTTATAGAATGAGTGCCACTCTTGTTTATTGGCTGTGTCTGGTATTGCAATCCAGCCTTATTCATGTGAATAGAGCGGAGATGCAATAGTAGAAGCAGTTAATGGAGAAAAACAATTGTGCTACTTATAGGGAACTAAATCTCTGTACAAACTCACATACAAATCCTCAGAGTCATCTGACTTAATGGCAAAAAAATATACATTTATTTCCGTTCAGTAGAGCAAAAAACGTTAAGCAAAAACACAAATAACTTTGGTGCTGGTAGTTAGAAGAGTTTAGAAGTCATGGACCAAGCAGTAAGACAAATGGAGTATTACTTTTTATGAAAACTAAACACAAATCTTGCAGCTGCAGTCACCCACCACCCCATCTTACAAGCAGGGGGAAGAAACTTTGTTTTTGTTACAACCTATGTTTAAATATTTTGTAATCTGATTTGTGTGATGCATCAGCACTAAATAGTCTAAGTTAGTGAAGTGAAGTGAGAAAAATATAGGCATCAATTAAACTTATGGGATCAAATAATGCAACATTGGCATGTGCATATGCATATGTGTGACATATGTATTTATTCCTTTGGCTATGAAGCCCCTAAAACTTTATGGTGCAAGCAATTACTTCCATAAGTCACATGCTTAGTGAAAAAAAGTCACCCTGTGTGCAATCCAAGTGTCCCATGGCCTGTCAGTATATACACACACACCTCTTCTGAAAGGCCACAGAGGCTGCAGCACCAATAAGCAAGAGGCTCCACTAACCAAACAACACCATGAAGACTAAGGAGATCTCCAAAAGAGTCAGGGACAAAGTTGTTGAGAATTACAAGTAATGCTTGGGTTATAAAAAGAAATTCCATTCTCTGATGATCTCCCGGGGCACTATCAAATCCATTATCATCAAATGGAAAGAACATGGTACCACAACAAACTTGCCAAGAGAAGGTCACCCACCAAAACTGTAAGCCCAGGCAAGGAGGGCATTAATCAGAAAGGTAGCACAGAGACCAAAGGTAACACTGAAACAGCTGCAGAGTTCCCAAGCAAATACAGCAGTATCTGTCCATACGACTACAGTAAGCTTTACACTCCAGAGAGGTGGCCTTGATGGAAGAGTGGGCATAAAAAAGCCTTTACTTACACACAAAAATGTAAAGTTCATTTTGAGTTTGCTAAAAGACATGTGGGATACTCCGCAAATGTATGGAGGAAGTCCACCTGTGTTCAATCTAAGTGTCCCATGGTCTGTCCGTATATACACACCTTTTCTGAAAGGCCACATAGGCTGCAACACCAATAAGCAAGAGGCACCACTAACCAAACAACACCATGGAGACCAAGGAGATCTCCAAAAGAGTCAGGGACAAAGTTGTTGAGAATTACAAGTAACGGTTGGGTTATAAAAAAAATCCTAATCTCTGATGATCCCCTGGGCACCATCAAATCCATTATCATCAAATGGAAAGAACATGGTACAACAGCAAACCTGCCAAGAGAGGGCTGCCCACCAAAACTCTGAGCCCAGGCAAAGAGGGCATTAATCAGAGTAAAATATCTGAACACATTTACCTTTTGTAGCGGTATGGATTAAAGACAAACACAAAAGCTCATTTGTTAAAAAAAATAAAATATATATATATATATATATATATATATATATATTATGACGTAGCGATCACTAAGCTGGTTGGGGTACACTCACTTGGCGGCGATATGTAGATAAGAAACGGTAGCTGTTTGTTTAAATAAGTTCTCCTTCTCCTAGTTGCTGGAGACATCTCTCCCAACCCCGGCCCCCCATGTTATAGCCAGTCAAACCTCCCAATTGCTACACCCAGAAACCTCTCTAACCTTATTAATATTCCATGCATGCCTTCTGTCTCTTTCAATTGTGCCCTTTGGAATTCTTGCTCTGTGTGTAATAAACTCTCCTTCATTCATGACTTCTTCCTTTCGAACTCTCTTAATCTCCTGGCTCTTACTGAAACCTGGATCCAGCAGTCAGACACCACCGCTGCTGCTGCTCTTTCATATGGTGGACTACACTTTTCTCATAACCCAAGATCAGACAACAGAGCAGGTGGAGGCGTTGGTCTGCTCCTTTCACCCAAATGTACCTTCCAAGTTATCCCCCAAGTACCCTCACTTGTATTCCCTTCCTTTGAGGCCCATGCTGTCAGACTCTACGTCCCCTTCTCCATGCGAGTGGCGGTGGTGTATCGTCCTCCCGGCCCCTCTCACCAGTTCCTGGATCACTTTGCCACCTGGCTTCCACACTTTCTCTCCTGTGACACCCCCACCCTTATCATGGGTGATTTCAACATCCCCATTGCTTCTCCCCTCTCCCCATCTGCTTCTCACCTTTTATCTCTATCCTCCTTTTTCGGCCTCTCGCAGCATACTAACTCTCCAACACATGAAGATGGAAACTCCCTTGACTTGGTCTTCTCCCAGCTTTGCTCAGTGGACAATTTCACAAACTCCCCTCTCCCGCTCTCTGACCACAACCTTCTTTCATTCTCTATCAAGAACTGCCATCCCGCTCAGGTCACCCCCACTTTCCACACTTATAGAAACATACAGGCCATTAACACCCAGAAACTTATGAAGAACTTGAAGTCCTCATTGGCCCCAATCTCCTCCATCTCATGTCCTGATTCTGCTCTGAAGCATTACAATGAAACCCTGCAAAGTGCCCTGGATGAAGCTGCACCTCCTATACATAGAACAACTCAGCACAGATGGCGACAACCGTGGCACACGCTGCAAACACGTTTCCTGCAGCGGTGCTCCAGGTGCGCCGAACGCCTGTGGAGAAAATCTAATCTACCCAAAGATTTCATCCATTATAAGTTCATGCTAAAAACATACAACTCTGCCCTTCACCTCTCCAAACAAACTTATTTCAACACCCTCATCACCTCACTGTCAAATAACCCTAAACGTCTCTTTGACACTTTCCAGTCTGTTGTGAAATTGGATTTTGGGCTCCCCCGGTGGCCACTGGTGGAATTGAACTTGTGTGCATCATCCTCTCTGTTCACCTGTTCCCATCAGGATGTGGGAGTCGCTATTTAACCTTGCTCCTCTGTCACTTCCATGCCGGTCATCATTGTAATCAGAAGCCTTTCTGTGCATGTTCCTGCTACCAGACAACTTCCAGCTAAGTCGGACTTTTGTCCTTGTTTGTTTTTTGCATTTTGTTCCAGTTCACAGCTGCAGTTTCGTTTCTGTGTCTGGAAAGCTCTTGTGATCTGAAATTGCCACTCTGATGTTATGAGTTAATACTAGAGTCTTAAAGTAATTTCAGGATGGTGTATTGATAGGGTTTTCAGCTGACCATGAAAGTACCCTTTCTGTCTTCCTGCTATCTAGTAAGCGGACCTCGATTTTGCTAAACCTATTTTCATACTACGTTTGTCATTTTCATCTTAAATCACCGCCAATATATGTGGGGGCCTCTGTCTGCCTTTCGGGGAAATTTCTCTAGAGGTGAGCCAGGACTATATTTTCCTCTGCCAGGATTAGTTAGTCCTCCGGCCGGCGCTGGGCGTCTAGGGATAAAACGCAGGCTACGCTACCCGGCTACTGTTAGTTGTGCGGCAGGTTTAGTTCATGGTCAGTTTAAGTTTCCATCCTTCCAAGAGCTAGTTCCTATGTATGCTGGGCTATGTTCTCTTGCCATTGAGAACCATAACAGTTTGACCGGCCAACAAAGGGTTAAATTAATTGGCAGAGAAAGGAGAGAAAAAAGAAGTCTGCTGAAATTTTTTTTTTTTTTTTTTCCTTCAGTTCTGAGTGTGCTTTCAATTGAATCACTTGCAAGTCTGCCTATATTGCAGCCTTCCTCTCTCTCTCTCCTTCTAATCCTGGAATGGCTCTGTGTTCACCTGTTTAAAATGGATATTCAGAGTTTAGCTGCAGGTTTGAATAATCTCACCACGAAAGTTCAAAATTTACAAGATTTTGTTGTTCATGTTCCTATATCTGAACCTAGAATTCCTTTGCCTGAATTTTTCTCGGGGAATAGATCTTGCTTTCAAAATTTCAAGAATAATTGCAAGTTGTTTTTGTCCCTGAAATCTCGCTCTGCTGGAGATCCTGCTCAGCAGGTCAGGATTGTGATTTCCTTGCTCCGGGGCGACCCTCAAGATTGGGCTTTTGCATTGGCTCCAGGGGATCCTGCGTTGCTCAATGTGGATGCGTTTTTTCTGGCCTTGGGGTTGCTTTATGAGGAACCTCATTTAGAGCTTCAGGCGGAAAAAGCCTTGATGTCCCTATCTCAGGGGCAAGATGAAGTTGAAATATACTGCCAAAAATTCCGTAAATGGTCTGTGCTTACTCAGTGGAATGAGTGCGCCCTGGCGGCGAATTTCAGAGAGGGTCTCTCTGATGCCGTTAAGGATGTTATGGTGGGGTTCCCTGTGCCTGCGGGTCTGAATGAGTCCATGACAATGGCTATCCAGATCGATAGACGTCTGCGGGAGCGCAAACCTGTGCACCATTTGGCGGTGTCTACTGAGAAGACGCCAGAGAATATGCAATGTGATAGAATTCTGTCCAGAAGCGAACGGCAGAATTTTAGACGAAAAAATGGGTTGTGCTTTTATTGTGGTGATTCAACTCATGTTATATCAGCATGCTCTAAGCGTACTAAGAAGCTTGATAAGTCAGTTTCAATTGGCACTTTTCAGTCTAAGTTTATTCTATCTGTGACCCTGATTTGTTCTTTATCATCTATTACCGCGGATGCCTATGTCGACTCTGGCGCCGCTTTGAGTCTTATGGATTGGTCCTTTGCCAAACGCTGTGGGTATGATTTAGAGCCTCTTGAAACTCCTATACCTCTGAAGGGGATTGACTCCACCCCATTGGCTAGTAATAAACCACAATACTGGACACAAGTAACTATGCGAATTAATCCGGATCATCAGGAGATTATTCGCTTTCTTGTGCTGTATAATCTACATGATGTGTTGGTGCTTGGATTGCCATGGCTGCAATCTCATAACCCAGTCCTCGACTGGAACGCTATGTCTGTGTTAAGCTGGGGATGTAAGGGGATGCATGGGGACGTACCTTTGGTTTCCATTTCGTCATCTATTCCCTCTGAGATTCCTGAATTCTTGTCTGACTATCGTGACGTTTTTGAAGAACCTAAGCTTGGTTCATTACCTCCGCACCGGGAGTGCGATTGTGCCATAGATTTGATTCCGGGTAGTAAATACCCTAAGGGTCGTTTATTTAATCTGTCTGTGCCTGAACATGCTGCTATGCGAGAATATATAAAGGAGTCCTTGGAAAAGGGACATATTCGTCCTTCGTCATCTCCCTTAGGAGCCGGTTTTTTCTTTGTGTCTAAGAAAGATGGCTCTTTGAGGCCGTGTATTGATTATCGGCTTTTGAATAAAATCACGGTTAAATATCAATATCCGTTGCCACTGCTGACTGATTTGTTTGCTCGCATAAAGGGGGCCAAGTGGTTCTCTAAGATAGATCTCCGTGGGGCGTATAATTTGGTGCGAATTAAGCAGGGGGATGAGTGGAAAACCGCATTTAATACGCCCGAGGGCCACTTTGAGTATTTGGTGATGCCTTTTGGCCTTTCTAATGCCCCTTCAGTCTTTCAGTCCTTTATGCATGACATTTTCCGTGATTATTTGGATAAATTTATGATCGTGTATCTGGATGATATTCTGATTTTTTCGGATGACTGGGACTCTCATGTCCAGCAGGTCAGGAGGGTTTTTCAGGTTTTGCGGTCTAATTCCTTGTGTGTGAAGGGTTCTAAGTGCGTTTTTGGGGTTCAAAAGATTTCCTTCTTGGGATACATTTTTTCCCCCTCTTCCATCGAGATGGATCCTGTCAAGGTTCGGGCTATTTGTGATTGGACGCAACCCTCTTCTCTTAAGAGTCTTCAGAAATTTTTGGGCTTTGCTAACTTTTATCGTCGATTTATTGCTGGTTTTTCTGATGTTGTTAAACCATTGACTGATTTGACTAAGAAGGGTGCTGATGTTGCCGATTGGTCCCCTGCTGCTGTGGAGGCCTTTCGGGAGCTTAAGCGCCGCTTTTCTTCCGCCCCTGTGTTGCGTCAGCCTGATGTTGCTCTTCCTTTTCAGGTTGAGGTCGACGCTTCTGAAATCGGAGCTGGGGCGGTTTTGTCGCAAAGAAGTTCCGACTGCTCTGTGATGAAACCTTGTGCTTTTTTTTCTCGTAAATTTTCGCCCGCCGAGCGGAATTATGATATTGGGAATCGAGAGCTTTTGGCCATGAAGTGGGCTTTTGAGGAGTGGCGTCATTGGCTTGAGGGGGCTAGACATCAGGTGGTGGTATTGACCGACCACAAAAATTTAATTTATCTTGAGTCCGCCAGACGCCTGAATCCTAGACAGGCGCGCTGGTCGTTGTTTTTCTCTCGGTTTAATTTTGTGGTGTCATACCTACCGGGTTCTAAGAATGTTAAGGCGGATGCCCTTTCTAGGAGTTTTGAGCCTGACTCCCCTGGTAATTCTGAACCTACAGGTATCCTTAAGGATGGAGTGATATTGTCTGCCGTTTCTCCAGACCTGCGGCGGGCCTTGCAGGATTTTCAGGCGGATAGACCTGATCGTTGCCCACCTGGTAGACTGTTTGTTCCTGATGATTGGACCAGTAAAGTCATTTCTGAGGTTCATTCTTCTGCGTTGGCAGGTCATCCTGGAATCTTTGGTACCAGGGATTTGGTGGCAAGGTCCTTCTGGTGGCCTTCCCTGTCACGAGATGTACGAGGCTTTGTGCAGTCTTGTGACGTTTGTGCTCGGGCCAAGCCTTGTTGTTCTCGGGCTAGTGGATTGTTGTTGCCCTTGCCTATCCCGAAGAGGCCTTGGACGCACATCTCGATGGATTTTATTTCGGATCTTCCTGTTTCTCAGAAGATGTCTGTCATCTGGGTGGTGTGTGACCGTTTCTCTAAGATGGTCCATTTGGTTCCCCTGCCTAAGTTGCCTTCTTCTTCCGAGTTGGTTCCTCTGTTTTTTCAAAATGTGGTTCGTTTGCATGGTATTCCGGAGAATATCGTTTCTGACAGAGGAACCCAATTCGTGTCTAGATTTTGGCGGGCATTCTGTGCTAGGATGGGCATAGATTTGTCTTTCTCGTCTGCTTTCCATCCTCAGACTAATGGCCAGACCGAGCGGACGAATCAGACTTTGGAGACATATTTGAGGTGTTTTGTGTCTGCAGATCAGGATGATTGGGTTGCTTTTTTGCCTTTAGCGGAGTTTGCCCTCAATAATCGGGCCAGCTCTGCCACCTTGGTGTCTCCCTTTTTCTGTAATTCGGGGTTTCATCCTCGATTTTCTTCTGGTCAGGTGGAATCTTCGGATTGTCCTGGAGTGGATGCTGTGGTGGAGAGGTTGCATCAGATTTGGGGGCAGGTGGTGGACAATTTGAAGTTGTCCCAGGAGAAGACTCAGCTTTTTGCCAACCGCCGGCGTCGGGTTGGTCCTCGGCTTTGTGTCGGGGACTTGGTGTGGTTGTCTTCTCGTTTTGTCCCTATGAGGGTTTCTTCTCCTAAGTTTAAGCCTCGGTTCATCGGCCCGTACAAGATATTGGAGATTCTTAACCCTGTGTCCTTCCGTTTGGACCTCCCTGCATCTTTTTCTATTCATAATGTTTTTCATCGGTCATTGTTGCGCAGGTATGAGGTACCGGTTGTGCCTTCCGTTGAGCCTCCTGCTCCGGTGTTGGTTGAGGGCGAGTTGGAGTACGTTGTGGAAAAAATCTTGGACTCCCGTGTTTCCAGACGGAAACTCCAGTATCTGGTCAAATGGAAGGGATACGGTCAGGAGGATAATTCTTGGGTGACTGCCTCTGATGTTCATGCCTCCCATCTGGTCCGTGCCTTTCATAGGGCTCATCCTGATCGCCCTGGTGGTTCTGGTGAGGGTTCGGTGCCCCCTCCTTGAGGGGGGGTACTGTTGTGAAATTGGATTTTGGGCTCCCCCGGTGGCCACTGGTGGAATTGAACTTGTGTGCATCATCCTCTCTGTTCACCTGTTCCCATCAGGATGTGGGAGTCGCTATTTAACCTTGCTCCTCTGTCACTTCCATGCCGGTCATCATTGTAATCAGAAGCCTTTCTGTGCATGTTCCTGCTACCAGACAACTTCCAGCTAAGTCGGACTTTTGTCCTTGTTTGTTTTTTGCATTTTGTTCCAGTTCACAGCTGCAGTTTCGTTTCTGTGTCTGGAAAGCTCTTGTGATCTGAAATTGCCACTCTGATGTTATGAGTTAATACTAGAGTCTTAAAGTAATTTCAGGATGGTGTATTGATAGGGTTTTCAGCTGACCATGAAAATACCCTTTCTGTCTTCCTGCTATCTAGTAAGCGGACCTCGATTTTGCTAAACCTATTTTCATACTACGTTTGTCATTTTCATCTTAAATCACCGCCAATATATGTGGGGGCCTCTGTCTGCCTTTCGGGGAAATTTCTCTAGAGGTGAGCCAGGACTATATTTTCCTCTGCCAGGATTAGTTAGTCCTCCGGCCGGCGCTGGGCGTCTAGGGATAAAACGCAGGCTACGCTACCCGGCTACTGTTAGTTGTGCGGCAGGTTTAGTTCATGGTCAGTTTAAGTTTCCATCCTTCCAAGAGCTAGTTCCTATGTATGCTGGGCTATGTTCTCTTGCCATTGAGAACCATAACACCAGTCCCTACTCAACCCAAGAGAGCAGGCCCCAACCACGGATCTCCGTGCTGACGATCTGGCCAATTACTTCAAAGGAAAAATTGACCACATTCGACAGGAAATCATCTCCCAATCTCTTCATACCATGCACTGTCCTCCCTCCCCCACCGCATCTAGTTCACTCTCTGATTTTGAACCATTTACAGAAGAAGAAGTAATCAGGCTCCTTGCATCTTCTCGCCCGACCACTTGCACCAGTGACCCCATTCCGTCACATCTCCTCCAGTCCCTTTCCCCGGCTGTCACCTCTCACCTAACAAAAATATTCAACCTTTCTATCACTTCCGGTATTTTTCCCTCCTCATTTAAGCATGCCATCATACATCCATTACTTAAAAAACTATCCCTCGACCAAAACTGTGCCGCTAATTATAGACCTGTCTCTAATCTTCCCTTCATCTCTAAACTCCTCGAACACCTGGTCCACTCCCGTCTTACCCGCTATCTCTCAGATAACTCTCTTCTTGACCCTCTTCAATCTGGCTTCCGCTCCTTACACTCTACTGAAACTGCCCTAACTAAAGTCTCTAATGACTTACTAACAGCTAAATCTAATGGTCACTATGCTAATTCTCTTGGATCTCTCCGCAGCATTCGATACTGTGGATCATCAGCTCCTCCTCACTATGCTCCGCTCCATCGGCCTCAAGGACACCATTCTCTCCTGGTTCTCCTCCTATCTCTCTGATCGATCCTTCACTGTATGTTTTGCTGGTTCCTCCTCCTCTCACCTTCCCCTTACTGTTGGGGTTCCTCAAGGTTCAGTCCTAGGCCCCCTCCTCTTCTCCTTGTATACTGCCCCTATTGGACAAACAATCAGTAGATTTGGTTTCCAGTAACATCTCTATGCTGAGGACACCCAATTATACACTTCTTCTCCTGTTATCACGCCGACCTTTTTAGAAAACACCATGTCTCTAACATCATGTCCTCCCTCTATCTGAAACTGAACCTGTCAAAAACTGAACTCCTCGTGTTCTCTCCCTCTACTAACCTCTCTTTGCCTGACATTGCCATCTCCATGTGTGGTTCCACCATTACTCCAAAGCAACATGCACGCTGCCTTGGGGTCATACTTGACTCCGAGCTTTCATTTACCCCCCACATCCGATCACTGGCTCACTCTTCTTATCTGCATCTCAAAAACATTTCTAGAATTCGTCCTTTTCTTACTTTCGACTCTGCAAAAACTCTCACTGTTTCACTTATTCATTCTCGTCTGGACTATTTTAACTCTCTACTAATCGGCCTCCCTCTTACCAAACTCTCCCCGCTCCAATCTGTCCTGAATGCTGCAGCCAGGATTATATTCCTCACCAACCGTTACACCGATGCCTCTACCCTGTGCCAGTCATTACACTGGCTACCCATCCACTCCAGAATCCAGTACAAAACTATTACCCTCATCCACAAAGCACTCCATGGCTCAGCACCGCCCTACATCTCCTCTCTGGTCTCAGTCTACCACCCTACCCGTGCCCTCCGCTCCGCAAATGACCTCAGGTTAGCATCCTCAATAATCAGAACCTCCCACTCCCATCTCCAAGACTTTACACGTGCTGCGCCGATTCTTTGGAATGCACTACCTAGGTTAATACAATTAATCCCCAATCCCCACAGTTTTAAGCGTGCCTTAAAGACTTATTTGTTCAGATTGGCCTACCGCCTCAACACATTAACCTAACTATCCCTGTGTGGCCTATAAAAAAAAACAAAAAAAAAAACAATCAGGTTCCTCGCATCATGTTCTCATACACTTTATGCAGTCAAAAGCACTCTGTGTCTGTACTGCTACATACTTAGGCAGTTAACTGGTTCATGCAGCTTTACATGAACGCCCGAGCCTTACACTATGGCTGGTCCAAATAACTAAAGCAATTGTTACCATCCACCTCTCGTGTCTCCCTTTTCCTCATAGTTTATAAGCTTGCGAGCAGGGCCCTCATTCCTCCTGGTATCTATTTTGAACTGTGATTTCTGTTATGCTGTAATGTCTATTGTCTGTACAAGTCCCCTCTATAATTTGTAAAGCGCTGCGGAATATGTTGGCGCTATATAAATAAAAATTATTATTATTATTAAGTCCATTCCTGGTTTATTACACCACCATAAACCACGGTAGACCATGTGAACATCACAGAACCGACATATAGTCCATTTCAGTTGCGGTTATGTTCACATAGTTCAATACCTGACACCTGTCAGTTCACAATTCCCCAGGCTCTGTGCTAACTGCATAACAAATTCTCAGGTTTCCCAGCCTGGCTTCATATAGGTCCTGTCAGTAGTCCAGACTCTCAGTAGCTTCCTGGACATTCAGGAGCTCCAGCCAGCTCCAGTTGCACACATGTCCATCATTTATGTGTGCAACCAGGAAACATGTAAGACTTTTCTGACATCACAGGAACACACCCCTGGGAGGTATGTGGTTAACGAGTCCCACCCATCACTTTCTGGTTAACCCTTAAATCCAGCACTTTACTAATATACAGATTTGTGGGACAACAAGACCCAGACACCTGTACTGGATTCAGATCGCAGCAGACCTCTGTCTGTGCGATACATACTTGTCTCTCAGTATACTACTAGTTGGTACATCACAATATATATTTTCTTATTTTAAGGAAGGCACTTTTGTGGGTATTACCTTTGTCTCTGAAGAAGCTTAGAAATAGGCGAAACCCATAGTCGAGCCAGAGCTATGTGCCATGTGTTTTTATAAGAAGAGTCATTTGCAATTTATCTTTGCTAGTACACTGTGTTCCAAATTATTATGCAAATTGGATTTAAGTGTCATAAAGATTTAATTACTTTGTTTTTCAAATAAACTCATGGATGATATTGTGTCTCAGGGCTCAATGGATCACTGAAATCAATCTTAAACACATGTGATAATTCGTTTTCCAGGTGATTCTAATTAAAGGAAAACTACTTAAAAATGATGTTCCACATTATTAAGCAGGCAACAGGTTTCAAGCAATATGTGAAATAAAAAGTATCTATCTGCTGCTGAAAAGCCTTAAATAGTGCAATGCCTTGGACAAGGTATGAAAACATTAGATATTTCACAAAACGTAAGATTGATCATCATACTGTGAAGAGATTTGTGACTGAATCAGAGCACAGACAGAGTTTATGCAGATAAAGTCATAATGAGGAAGGTTTCTCCCAGACAAATTCATTGAATTAAGAGAGCAGCTACCAAAATAGCATTACAAAGCAGCAAACAGTTATTTGAAGCTGCTGGTCCCTTTGAAGTCCCTCGAACCTCATGGTGTAGGATCCTTCAAAGGCTTGCTGTGGTGCATAAACCTACTATTCGGTCACCCCTAAACAGTGTTCACAAGCAGAAACGGTTGCAGTGGGCTCATACATACAGTACATGAAGACTAATTTTCAAACAGTCTTGTTTACTGATGAGTGTCGAGCAACTCCAGATGGTCCAGATGGATGGAGTAGTGGATGGTTGGTGGATAGCCACCATGTCCCAACAAGGCTGCGATGTCAGCACGGAGGTGGAGGAGTCATGTTTTGGGCCAGAATCATGGGGAAACAGCTGGTAGGGCCATTTAAGGTTCCTGAAGGTGTGAAAATAACCTCTGCAAAGTATATAGTGTTTCTGACTGACAACTTTCTTTCATGGTATAAAAAGCAGAAACGTGCCCTCCGGAGCAAAATCATCTTCATGCATGACAATGCACCATCTCATGCTGCAAAGAATCCCTCTGAGTCATTGGCTGCTATGGGCATAAAAGGAGATAAACTCATGGTGTGGCCACCATCTTCCCCTGACCTCAACCCTATAGAGAACCTTTAGAGGATCATCAAGCAAAAGATCTATGAGAGTGGGAGGCAGTTCACATCCAAACAGCAGCTCTGGGAGGCTATTCTGACTTCATGCAAAGAAATACAAGCAGAAACTCTCCATAAACTCACAAGTTCAATGGATGCAAGAATTGTGAAGGTGATAGCAAAGAAGGGTTCCTATGTTAACATGTAACTTGGCCTGTTAGGATGTTTTGGAGTTAAATAGCTTTTTTGTTCAGTGAATGTGACCTCCTAATGCTGCAAATTCAACAAATGAGCATTTTCAGTTCTTTAAAACATATAAAATGTTTAGAAATTCTACTGTGCCTAATAATTTGGAGATTGCATTTTGAGTTTTTATTCATTTTGGAGATTATACTGTTATCATTGGGAGGTTTCTTCAATAAAATTCGATGCATACTCTAACGGGTGATGACTTTTATTAGACTGTCATTTGCACCGACCATTTAGGAAAATCCGAGAAAATGTCATTTGCATAATAATGTGGAACATGGTGTATATGAATTGAAGACTTTTCTTTTTTTTTTTTTAAATGAAGACGTGGTGTACAACATCATCAGTGAACCTAGTATACCCCTCAAGGGCCACAATCATTGGAACCAAACCAGCATATTTATTTGATGACATCTGAAATATGCAATCAGAAGGAAGAGTGTATGAAAATCTGCCAGATTTTCACATACTTTCTTCCTCTTGCTTGTAAGAGGTGACGGTTGGTTGAGGATATTTTCCTTGTGCATTGCTTGCATTTCATGCTGCATGATTTATGTTTTTTGCCCAGTTGAGGAGTTGTGGACTCTTCTTTCCATGGTGTTGCTACACAGGAAGTCAGATTTTCACTGTTTACACCTTGTCTGAGTCAATCTTTCATTTTACTGTAGATTAATTATGAGACCAAAAACTGGGGTTTCTATCATTGCAAACTGGCTGTGGAGCATTAGTTATATATACTGCTTACTGATGACCTCAGATTACAAAGTTTGGCAGGCCTTAAATATAGCAATGTATTATGTTTCTCAAATGCTAACCTGTCGTGACATATTGGCTAATGACCAACAAGTTACAAAATGCTCAAAGTACAATGCAATAATAAATTTAATATACTTTTAAAGAACAATTATCTAATCTTTGAAAGTTTTCTCCACATCTTATTTTCATTCACCATTCAATTTGGAAAAATGGACCACAAAATAGTGCCCAGATAAGTTGTCAATTTTTGACAAGAATTGTTACATATAATTCACATGACATAATCTGAACCTACTCAAGGTGTTGACCAGTGAAGGCCTCATATATGGCCCTCAGGGGAAGGCAAATTCATATGGCACAGCTGTCATATTAAAGACAAACCATAAAGAACGGCAGAACTTCTGTGTTCTCCTCTGGGGACATCGTGTAACTTTCATCATAACCCCAAATTGCATTGTATGCATGTTCCTGCATATACATTTAAAGTGGTCTGTGTTGTAGCCATAATGATTTAACTATAGAAAATAAAAGTATACTGTATATTATGTAATAATGTTTTGAAGTTTTTTTTTTCTTCTATTGAGTCTAGAGCCGTTTTTAACTAAACAAGATTTTTATGAGCATTGCTGCACTAATTTTCAGAACCATTACCATCATAAAGAATGAATGGTAAACTGTATCTTGTTATTATAGTATTAGTTATACTGGAGACAGCACAACTTTACATGAACTCATTAGAGAACTGTCACCTTGCCATGGTAGATGGGCACACATGACTTGGCCAATTTATGCGCTAAGAACCTTCATTTTTTCTAAGTACATTTTATTGAGTAACAATATAGCTTAGACTTAATTTTTCCTTTGTTTTCATATATCTTGGCCCTTAAAGAGTGCTGTTGTGATTTCTTCTATATATTATGCAGTCATTGTAGCTTGCACCTATTCAAACTAAGGAGGTGCTGGTCAGGTTTTTTTTTTTTTGTTACTATAGATAGAGTTCGTAAATGAATATTAAATTGTCCATAAACATAAAAAAAACATTAAACAAATTTCTTATATTTTTTTAATATTGTACAGTGTGAAAAAATGTCAGATTGATAATTCATGAAAATGTATTTAAGCAAAAGGGAAGAAAGTATCATTTCTGCAATAGTTTTTAGGGAGATAAAACAAGGTCATTTTAACAATGTGAAAACACACAGGGAAATAATGGGAAGTGGAAATACAAACTCAATCAAGTACTCTGAAGTTTCCTGAGAAGATCCATCATTGTCAGAACCCCTTTACTATATGAGCATCGTATGACCAGAGAAAAGACTGCTGACTGCGGAGGATATTGTTTTCTTCATATAAATATTAGCCAGTGAGTTCCCTGTGAGCAAATAGATCATGTACACAATATTTCAGCAGGTTTATAATAAACATTAATCAGTCAGTGACAAAAATTACCCTTCTGATGTTTTTTTTTTACTCTATGAAATAAACAGACAAAAAAAAAAAAAGAAAATGTTGCCATGTTCCGGTAACAGCAACATTTGGAAAGTCGATGCTTCAAGTAAGAATGGCATCAGAGAGGGAAAGATTGTAGGGTATGATCTCAACTAGAGGCAAGCAAACTTGTTCGGAAAACGTTTTCCAGTCTCAAATTCGGCATGAATGTAGCTCGTTTGGATTCCCCAGCAGTTTTCCTAAAAATCAGTCATCCAAAGTTCGGTAAATGACAGAGTTCACAAGGGCTCATTCAGACATCACTGTCATCAGTGTGACACATACCGGCACCTGGGAATCAGTGGTACTTTTTATGCTGTTCCCCGATGCCGAGGTGCTGAAATGAAGACAGCTCACATCACAGTCCTCTGCTCGCGCAGTGATCAGCTCTATTAGGAGACAATGTTGAGAGTTGTATTCAATTGTTAACAGCGAGAGTAAGTGGTGGCTAATGGGAGTATTCATCAGCCGGCATCTATGCTATAAATAATTATAAAAAAATAACATGGGTTCCCCTGAATTTTTGATAATCAGTCAGGCAAAACTGACTACTACAGGCTGCAACCCTCAGCTGTCAGCTTTAGCACAGCTGGTTATCAAGAATAGAGGGGTTCAAAGCCGTATTTTTTAATTTAACCCCTTTCTGACCTCGGACGGGATAGTACGTCCGAGGTCAGATACCCCTCTTTGATGCAGGGCTCCGGCGGTGAGCCTGCATCAAAGCCGAGACATGTCAGCTGTTTTGAACAGCTGACATGTGCCCGCAATAGCGGCGGGTGAAATCACGATTCACCCGCCGCTATTAACTAGTTAAATGCCGCTGTCAAAAGCAGACAGCGGCATTTAACCGGCGCTTCCGGCCCCCGTCACATGATCGGAGGTCGGCGATGCTTCTGAATAGTAACCATAGAGGTCCTTGAGACCTCTATGGTTACTGATCCCCGGTAGCTGTGAGCGCCACCCGGTGGTCGGCGCTCATAGCACACCTGCATTTCTGCTATATAGCAGTGAACATCAGATCGCTGCTATGTAGCAGAGCCGATCGCGTTGTGCCAGCTTCTAGCCTCCTATGGAGGCTATTGAAGCATGGCAAAAGTAAAAAAAAAAAAAGTAAAAAAAATGTGAAAAAAATAAAAAAAATATAAAAGTTTAAATCACCCCCCTTTTGCCCCATTCAAAATAAATCAATAAAAAAAATAATCAAACCTACACATATTTGGTATCGCTGCGTTCAGAATCGCCTGATCTATCGATAAAAAAAAGCATTAACCTGATCGCTAAACGGCGTAATGAAAAAAAAAATTTGAAACCCCAGAATTAAGTTTTTTTGGTCGCCGCGCCATTGCATTAAAATGCAATAACGGGCGATCAAAAGAACGTATCTGCACCGAAATGGTATTATTAAAAACGCCAGCTTGGCATGCAAAAAATCAGCCCTCAACCGACCCCGGATCATGAAAAATGGAGACGCTACGAGTTTTGGAAAATGGCGCTTTTTTTTTTTTTTTTTTTTTCTTTTAGCAGCAAAGTTTGGAATTTTTTTTCACCACTTAGATAAAAAATAACCTAGTCATGTTAGGTGTCTATGAACTCGTACTGACCTGGAGAATCATAATGGCAGGTCTGTTTTAGCATTTAGTGAACCTAGCAAAAAAGCCAAACAAAAAACAAGTGTGGGACTGCACTTTTTTTTGCAATTTCATCGCACTTGGAATACTATTTCTAGTACATGACATGGTAAAACCAATGATGTCGTTCAAAAGTACAACTCGTCCTGCAAAAAATAAGCCCTCACATGGCCAAATTGACGGAAAAATAAAAAAGTTATGGCTCTGGGAAGGAGGGGAGCAAAAAACGAACACGGAAAAATGGAAAATCCCAAGGTCATGAAGGGGTTAAATAAATAATTTAAAAAAAAAAAAAAAACGGTGAGGGGTCTTTCCCCCCCCCACATTTTTAACAACCAGACAAGCTAATACAGACATCTGGGGGATGGTATTCCCAGGCTGGTAAGGGGCCGTGGATATTATCCCCCCAGCCTAAAAATAGCAACCCGCAGCCACCCCAAAAAAGGTGCATCTATTAGATGAGCCAATTCTGGCACTTTGCCTGGCTCTTCCCTCTTGCCCTGTGGTCGTGGCAAGTGGGGTTAATATTTGTGGAACTGATGTCACCTTTGTATTGTCTGGTGACATCAAGCCCACAGATTAGTAATGGAGAGACGTCTATAAGACACCTCTCCATTACTAATCCTATAGTTATATTGTAAATTAACACACTGCCAGAATAAAGTCCTGTATTTGAAAGAATAACACAGACTCCTTTAATGAATCTAAATTAACCCATACTCATGTCATCGCCCACTCCAGGGGTGTCAAACTGCATTCCTCGAGGGCCTCAAACCATGCGTGTTTTCAAGATTTCCTTCTCATTGCACAAGGTGCTGGAATCATTCTGTGCAGGTGATTAAATGATCACCTGTGCATTACAAGGAAATCCTGAAAACATGACCTGTTTGCAGCCCTTGAGGAATGCAGTTTGACACCCCTGGCCCACTCCACAGAAGCCATGGTATCCTGTAACAGAAATAAAATATCATCGGGACGTTCGCTGATCCGAACCAAACCTTGAAAGGTTTGCTCCTGTCTAATCTCAACCATTGTGAAGACAGGATCAAAAAGGATAGGTTTTGACAAAGACTAAACAAATAAGCAATATTTGGCTTGTAGTAAACAAATACACAAGAAATATAAAATTAATGCAGGAAATCTCATTGATCCAGTTTTCCTACCGGTGCTGGTTTTCATAATGATCCATATTACAAAATATAAGTGTATAGTAAAAATGATAACTATAGTGTATGATCTGCTTGGATAACCAGACTGGGTTATTTGCTTAAATTTCTCAATTGTGGTATGCAAACAAATGTCAAATCCAATAGTGAATTTGTAAACTATGATCTGCTAATTATAGTATGTAGACAGAAGGACTTGCTGATAATGTTCAGCAGATACTGCATATCTGCCAATGCAGCTTCTACTTCTGCCTATGAACATCCAACCTGTCCACACATTCAAAAATGTTAATGCAATGTCAGCAGCTAATGAGAATGTGAATCTTGAGGGGTGGAGAGCTGGCTGTCAGACACAGCCAGACTCCCCACAGAGAAGATAAACATCGCTTAGGACCAAGTTTACAGTCTCAATCCCTGTATATACAGCACTGAACCAGTGCTTGTGTATACAGATTAGGAAGCACTGACACAGAGCTTCCTACACCTTCTTCGCACTCATGTGATCATTAGGTGTAGGTTGAGAGTAGAAGCTGCTGGGTCCTAAAAGACCCAGTCAGCTCTGCAATGCCATCTAGAAACTAAATTTCCCCAGTAAAAGGGGCTATTACCCCCATTAACAGGGAAATCAGAAATAAAAATAATGTAATAATATGTTAAAATAACCCCCAAAGGTTGTTAAAGAGCTTTTGTGTGGCACACACTGTGTAAAGTAAATTACAAAAATAAAATTAAAAAAGTAAAATACATTTTTTTAAAAAGTCTACCTGTCTGAATGGCTGTTTCTAGCCTGGCCCTGTTGAAAAAAGTATACCCAATATATAAAAGTTTCCAAGGAAAGGGGAACACAGGTTAAAATGCTTTTAGCAGTCTTTTGTTGTAAAACAAATAAATGTAAAAAATGTGAAAATAGACATGCATCTCCTAAGTTTCTTTACATTGATCTCTAAAATGAGCAAGAAAAAGGGAATATAAAAACAACTTGAAAGTTAGGCCATATGTGTTGGGGGGAAAAAAGTTGCAAATTATACTTGAATATGTCCGAATAAGAAAAAAAATTGTTAAAAGTACATGTAAGATAAAACCCCAAAATATACCTGGTCGGGATGAGGGTAAATTAACTAGCTCCTACACTGGTTAAGTTGAATCTATCAGCTGTAAATGCAATTTAAGGGCACCACGTTGTAGAACAAGAAGAGCTGAGAAAATTGATATATACCACAATCCAAATTATTATGTGAATGTATTTTTCTCTGATTTTCTTAAATGATCAAAGAAAATGAGTCAGTATAATGTTCAAATCATAAGTCATTAGAGTTTAAATTGAAAGTTATAAGACAAACCTCCAAATGATAACAGTATTAATTTCAAATATAAAAAAAACCCTCAAAATGCATTGTTCCAAATTATAATTCACAACAGAGTTTCCAAACATTTTATAGGTTGTAAAGAACTAAGTAAATTAATTTGCAGCATTAAGAGGTCACATTTACAGAAATAAAAAGCTTTTTCAATTAAAAACATCTTAACAAGTTAAGTTACGTGTTAACATAAGACCCCTTCTTTGATATCACATTCACAATTCTTGCATCTATTAAACTTGTGGATTTTTGGATAGTATCTGCGTGAATTTCTTAACAGCAAGTCAAAATAGCCTTCCAGAACTGTTGTTTTGATGTGCACTGCATAACACTCTCTTGCAACTTTTGCTTGAGGATACTCCAAAGGTTCTCAATTGGCTTGAGGTCAGGGGAGGATAGTGGTCATACCATGAGTTTCTCTCCTTTTATGCCCATTTTCACACCTTCAAAGGATCATTAAGGGGCCTACCACCTCTCTCCTCATTATTCTGCCACCACTTCGCTGATGTCGAAACATTGGGACAAAGTGGCCATCCACCAACCATCCACTACTACATCCATCTGGACTATTCAGGGATGTACATCACTCATCAGTAAACAAGACCATTTTTAAAGTTAATCTTCATATATGTCTGGTGCACTGCAACCATTTCTGCTTGTGAGCACTGTTTAGGGGTGGCCGAATAGCAGATTTCTGTACAACTGCAAGCCTCTGGAGGATTCTGCACCTTGAGGTTCACGAGACTCAAGAGGCAGCAGCAGCTTCAAATACCCTTTTGCTGCTGTGCAATGGCATTTTAGCAGCTCTTTTATTCTGATGAATTTGTCTGCAGGAAAACCTTCTTCATTATGCTTTTATCTGCATGACCCAGTCTGTGCTCTGTATCAGCCATAAATCTCTTAACAGTATGATGATCACACTCAAGGTTTTCATATATTGTGCAAGGCATTGCACTATTTAAAGCTTTTTGGCAGCAGAGAGATCCTTTTTCTTTCCCACATTGAAACTTGTATCTTACTTAATAAAGTGGAAAGTCCTTCTTAAGTAGTTTTTCTTTAATTGGGCTCACCTGGCAAACTAATTATCGCAGATTTTTTCAATTGATTTCAGTGAGCCCTGAGACAATACCATCCACGAGATTATTTGGAAAAAAATGACATTTTGACAAAATTCAATTTTGATAATAATTTGGTACGCGGTGTATAGGTTTGTGAGTAGACATTAATTGCAACTTCCTTATTCTCCCTGTTTAAAAAAATCCTGCTAATTTTAGATTTGGTAGTTGGTACTCAATGGGGAAATTCTAATCAATGATTGACTGTTCCTGAATAAATCTGCATCAAGAGATAGCCATCAGTCCCTGATTTCTAGTGCCCAATTGACTGCTAAGCCCAGTCAGTTTATTCTTCAAGTTTGTGAGTAATAATAATAACATATGTAAGGATCTACTTACCAGCCGCTATCTTCAGCTCATCCCAGTGCTGGTCTCATTCCTATCCGCCATCTTGTGACCATAACTGTTGTGAATTAGACTTGTTTGGCTCCCTCTTGTGGTCACTAGTGATATGACTCTGGGATTGTCTTTCCTCAGTTTGGCACCCACCTGGGTCGTTAGTCCAGGGGTGTTGCTATATGAACTTCCTGAATTCTCAGTCTGGTGCCTGGCATCGTTGTAATCAGTTCCTTTCTGTTTGCTCCTGTCTGCTGGTCCTGGTTCTTGCAAAATTAAGCTAAGTCCTGCTTCCTTGTTTTTTGGTTATTTGCATTGCTCTTTATTTTTGTCCAGCTTGTACTAAATGTGATTCCTGATTTTGCTGGAAGCTCTAGGGGGCTGGTTTTCTCCCCCCGGGCCGTTGGACGGTTTGGGGGTTCTTGAATATCCAGCGTGGAAATTTTGATAGGGTTTTTGCTGACCGTATAAGTCATCTTACTATATTCTGCTATTAGTCAGTGGGCCTCTCTTTGCTAAATATCTAGTTCATTCTTACGTTTGTCTTTTCTTCTTACCTCACCGTTATTATTTGTTGGGGGCTTGTATCCAACTTTTGGGGTCTTTTCTCTGGAGGCAAGAAAGGTCTATCTTTTCCCTTCTAGGGTTAGTTAGTTCTCCGGCTGGCGCGAGACGTCTAGAACCAACGTAGGCACGTTCCCCGGCTGCTGCTATTTGTGGTGCTAGGTTTACATATACGGTCAGCCCAGTTACCACTGCCCTATGAGCTGGTTTTTTGTGTTTGCAGACTTGGTATTTTTCTCTGAGACCCTCTGCCATTGGGGTCATAACAGTATGCCAGGCCAAAGTTGAATGTTTAATGCATTGCAGAAGTGGGATAATAAGAAAGGAAACTGAGTTTTTTTTTTTTTCCTCTCTTTCTTCCTCCCCTTTACCTCTGAGTGGCTTGAGCTTGCTGCAGACATGAATGTCCAGACCTTGATTACAAGTGTAGATCAGCTTGCTGCTCGTGTGCAGGGCATACAAGATTTTGTTACCAGTAGTCCAATGTCTGAACCTAAAATACCTATTCCTGAACTGTTCTCTGGAGACCGATTTAAGTTTAGGAATTTCAGGAATAATTGTAAATTGTTTCTATCTCTGAGACCCCGTTCATCTGGAGACTCAGCTCAGCAAGTTAAAATTGTTATCTCTTTCTTGCGGGGCGACCCTCAGGATTGGGCTTTCTCGCTAGCGCCAGGAGATCCGGCATTGGCAAATATTGATGCGTTTTTTCTGGCGCTCGGATTGCTTTACGAGGAACCCAATCTTGAAATTCAGGCAGAAAAAGCCTTGCTGGCTATTTCTCAGGGCCAGGATGAAGCTGAAGTGTATTGCCAAAAATTTCGGAAATGGTCCGTGCTTACTCAGTGGAATGAGTGTGCTCTGGCCGCAAATTTCAGAAATGGCCTTTCTGAAGCCATTAAGAATGTGATGGTGGGTTTCTCCATTCCTACAAGTCTGAATGATTCCATGACGCTGGCTATTCAAATTGACCGGCGTTTGCGGGAGCGCAAAGCCGCTAATCCTCTGGTGGTGTTGTCTGAACAAACACCTGATTTAATGCAATGTGGTAGAATTCAGACTAGAAATGAACGGAAAAATCATAGACGTCAGAATGGGTTGTGTTTTTACTGTGGTGATTCTACACATGTTATATCAGCATGCTCTAAACGCCTAACAAGGGTTGTTAGTCCTGTCGCCATTGGTAATTTGCAACCTAAATTTATTTTGTCTGTGACTTTAATTTGCTCATTGTCCTCCTACCCTGTTATGGCGTTTGTGGATTCAGGTGCTGCCCTGAGTCTTATGGATCTGTCATTTGCCAAGCGCTGTGGTTTTGTTCTTGAGCCGTTGGTAAATCCTATCCCTCTTAGAGGTATTGATGCTACGCCATTGGCGGAAAATAAACCGCAGTTTTGGACACAGGTAACCATGTGCATGACTCCTGAACATCGGGAGGTGATTCGTTTTCTTGTTCTGCATAAAATGCATGATTTGGTCGTTTTGGGTCTGCCATGGTTACAGACCCATAATCCAGTCTTGGATTGGAAGGCAATGTCTGTGTCCAGTTGGGGCTGTCAGGGAATTCATGGTGATTCCCCGCCGGTGTCTATTGCTTCCTCTACTCCTTCGGAAGTTCCTGAGTATTTGTCTGATTTTCAGGATGTATTCAGCGAGTCCAGGTCCAGTGCTCTGCCTCCTCATAGGGACTGTGACTGCGCTATAGATTTGATTCCAGGTAGTAAATTTCCTAAGGGAAGATTATTTAATCTGTCTGTACCTGAGCATACCGCAATGCGTTCGTATATCATGGAATCTCTGGAGAAGGGGCATATCCGTCCGTCCTCTTCCCCTCTTGGTGCGGGATTCTTTTTTGTGGCCAAGAAGGACGGATCTTTGAGACCTTGTATTGACTATTGGCTTCTGAATAAAATCACTGTTAAATTCCAGTATCCTTTGCCTCTGTTGTCGGACTTGTTTGCCCGGATTAAAGGTGCCAAGTGGTTCACCAAGATAGATCTTCGTGGTGCGTACAACCTTGTGCGCATTAAGCAAGGAGATGAATGGAAAACTGCATTTAATACGCCCGAAGGTCATTTTGAGTACGTGGTGATGCCTTTTGGGCTCTCTAATGCTCCTTCAGTGTTTCAGTCCTTTATGCATGATATTTTCCGGAAGTATCTGGATAAATTTCTGATCGTTTATCTGGATGATATTCTGTTTTTTTCTGATGATTGGGACTCGCATGTAGAGCAGGTCAGGATGGTGTTTCAGGTTCTGCGTGAGAATGCTTTGTTTGTTAAGGGCTCAAAATGTCTCATTGGAGTACAGAAGGTTCCCTTTTTGGGTTTTATTTTTTCCCCTTCTGCGGTGGAGATGGACCCAGTCAAGGTCCGAGCTATTCATGATTGGACTCAACCCACGTCAGTTAAGAGTTTTCAGAAGTTCTTGGGTTTTGCTAACTTCTACCGTCGTTTTATCGCTAATTTTTCTAGCGTTGTTAAACCTTTGACGGATATGACCAAGAAAGGTTCTGATGTTGCTAACTGGGCTCCTGCAGCCGTGCAAGCTTTCCAAGAGTTGAAGCGCCGGTTTACTTCGGCGCCTGTTTTGTGCCAGCCTGATGTCTCACTTCCCTTTCAGGTTGAAGTGGATGCTTCTGAGATTGGGGCAGGGGCCGTTTTGTCGCAGAGAGGCCCTGGTTGCTCTGTAATGAGACCATGTGCTTTTTTCTCTAGGAAGTTTTCGCCTGCTGAGCGGAATTATGATGTTGGCAATCTGGAGTTGTTGGCCATGAAGTGGGCATTTGAGGAGTGGCGTCATTGGCTCGAGGGTGCTAAGCATCGTGTGGTGGTCTTGACTGATCACAAAAATCTGATGTATCTCGAGTCTGCTAAACGCCTGAATCCTAGACAGGCCCGTTGGTCATTGTTTTTCTCCCGTTTTGACTTTGTGGTCTCGTATTTACCAGGTTCGAAGAATGTGAAGGCTGATGCTCTTTCAAGGAGCTTTGTGCCTGACTCTCTTGGAGTCGCAGAACCAGTTGGTATTCTTAAAGAGGGAGTAATCTTGTCAGCCATTTCTCCGGATTTGCGACGTGTGTTGCAGAGATTTCATGCTGGTAGACCTGACTCTTGTCCACCTGACAGACTGTTTGTTCCTGATAAGTGGACCAGCAGAGTCATTTCCGAGGTTCATTCCTCGGTGTTGGCAGGGCATCCAGGAATTTTTGGCACTAGAGATTTGGTGGCTAGGTCCTTTTGGTGGCCTTCCTTGTCACGGGATGTGCGGTCATTTGTGCAGTCCTGTGGGACTTGTGCTCGAGCTAAGCCTTGCTGTTCTCGTGCCAGCGGGTTGCTCTTGCCCTTGCCTGTCCCGAAGAGGCCTTGGACACACATTTCCATGGATTTCATTTCAGATCTTCCGGTGTCTCAGGGCATGTCTGTCATCTGGGTGGTATGTGATCGCTTTTCCAAGATGGTCCATTTGGTATCTTTGCCTAAGCTGCCTTCCTCTTCCGATCTGGTTCCTTTGTTCTTTCAGAATGTGGTTCGTTTACACGGCATTCCTGAGAATATCGTGTCTGACAGAGGATCCCAGTTTGTTTCCAGGTTCTGGCGATCCTTTTGTGCTAAGATGGGCATTGATTTGTCGTTTTCGTCTGCCTTTCATCCTCAGACTAATGGACAAACGGAGCGAACTAATCAGACTCTGGAGGCTTATTTGAGGTGTTTTGTTTCTGCAGATCAGGATGATTGGGTGACCTTCTTGCCGTTGGCTGAGTTTGCCCTTAATAATCGGGCTAGTTCCGCTACTTTGGTTTCGCCATTTTTCTGCAACTCTGGTTTCCATCCTCGTTTTTCCTCGGGACATGTGGAGCCTTCTGACTGTCCTGGGGTAGATTCTGTGGTGGATAGGTTGCAGCAGATTTGGAATCATGTGGTGGACAACTTGAAGTTGTCACAGGAGAAGGCTCAGCGTTTTGCCAACCGCCGCCGCGGTGTGGGTCCCCGACTTCGTGTTGGGGATTTGGTATGGCTGTCTTCTCGATTTGTTCCTATGAAGGTCTCCTCTCCTAAATTTAAGCCTCGCTTCATCGGTCCTTACAAGATATTGGAAATCCTTAATCCTGTGTCCTTTTGCTTGGATCTTCCGGTGTCGTTTGCCATTCACAACGTGTTCCATAGGTCTTTGCTGCGGCGGTACGTTGTACCTGTGGTTCCTTCTGTTGAGCCTCCTGCTCCGGTGTTGGTTGAGGGCGAGTTGGAGTACGTGGTGGAGAAGATCTTGGATTCTCGTCTCTCCAGGCGGAGGCTTCAGTATCTGGTCAAGTGGAAGGGCTATGGTCAGGAGGATAATTCCTGGGTGGTTGCCTCTGATGTGCATGCGGCCGATTTAGTTCGTGCCTTTCACACTGCTCATCCTGATCGCCCTGGTGGTCTTGGTGAGGGTTCGGTGACCCCTCCTAAAGGGGGGGTACTGTTGTGAATTAGACTTGTTTGGCTCCCTCTTGTGGTCACTAGTGATATGACTCTGGGATTGTCTTTCCTCAGTTTGGCACCCACCTGGGTCGTTAGTCCAGGGGTGTTGCTATATGAACTTCCTGAATTCTCAGTCTGGTGCCTGGCATCGTTGTAATCAGTTCCTTTCTGTTTGCTCCTGTCTGCTGGTCCTGGTTCTTGCAAAATTAAGCTAAGTCCTGCTTCCTTGTTTTTTGGTTATTTGCATTGCTCTTTATTTTTGTCCAGCTTGTACTAAATGTGATTCCTGATTTTGCTGGAAGCTCTAGGGGGCTGGTTTTCTCCCCCCGGGCCGTTAGACGGTTCGGGGGTTCTTGAATATCCAGCGTGGAAATTTTGATAGGGTTTTTGCTGACCGTATAAGTCATCTTACTATATTCTGCTATTAGTCAGTGGGCCTCTCTTTGCTAAATATCTAGTTCATTCTTACGTTTGTCTTTTCTTCTTACCTCACCGTTATTATTTGTTGGGGGCTTGTATCCAACTTTTGGGGTCTTTTCTCTGGAGGCAAGAAAGGTCTATCTTTTCCCTTCTAGGGTTAGTTAGTTCTCCGGCTGGCGAGAGACGTCTAGAACCAACGTAGGCACGTTTCCCGGCTGCTGCTATTTGTGGTGCTAGGTTTAGATATACGGTCAGCCCAGTTACCACTGCCCTATGAGCTGTTTTTTTGTGTTTGCAGACTTGGTATTTACTTCTGAGACCCTCTGCCATTGGGGTCATAACACATAACGTCTGACTGACTGCAAGTCATTGGTAACTGTCAAATGTTCTCAATGGAAATCTATGAGAGCCTCATTCTGGTTCTCATAAACTTACATTGAGTAGTGACTTCTGAACCAAAAAACAATGGCGTGATCCGGCAGGTCACAAAACGCAGAAGATGACCAGAAATGCAAATTATAGTAGAATATTGCAGCTGGTAAGAATGACACTAGGGATAGTGAGCTTACATTAGTGATATCACTTCAGCGGTAAAAGGTAAAAATACAAATTCAGGAGTGGTGCTTCAAAGGTGCACTCCCATGTTTCGTGTATGTAATGTAGTGAAAGTGTATTAATATACTCAACTACTGCACTGTCCGGTGTAATGTTCTCCTAGGGAATCATAATATACATAATATGTATAACATAATATATTGCTCTGGCAAAAATTAAGAGACCACTGCACAGTTTTATAAAAATCAGCTTCTCTACATGTCTGACAGCCATTCCATTCCAGTGTCAGTTGAATTCCAACCAGAGGACACCTCATTCTACTTAATGTGCTTCTGATTAGGTGATCTCCTGAACCAAATCTTATTTAACGAAGGAAAGAATAAAAAATACTGCTGTGGTGTTCACAATCCTCTTGCAATAGGACAAGCTGGATGGTGAAACAAGTGCTAGTAATATCCCAAAAGTAACAGGAATGAAAAAATAACTTTTAATCATGCCAAAGGAGTTGAAAAGTTGAGTGGGGAAAAGAAGGGCTTAATTCTGGCTTTCCTAGCAGAGGGACACAGTGAGCGCCATTGTTGCCTCCATCCTTAAAATTTCAAAGTCCATTACAACAAGGTCAAGCAGCAGACATTTGAGACAACAAAGCTACAGACTGGCAGAGGGCAAAAATGACTCTCCACTGATCGGGATGACCATCATCTTATTCGAAGGTCACTCAGCAGCCACAGGATATCAAGTGACCTACAAAATGAATTTTCAAGTGACAGCTGGGGTGAAGTGCACGGCAAGAACAGTTCGAGGCAGGGCTCAAGTCATGTAAAGCTAGAAAAAAGCCTTTCATCAATGAGAAGCAAAGGAAAGCCAGGCTGAAGTTTGTCAAAGACCATAAGGATTGGACCATAGAGGACTGGAGTAAGGTAACCTTCTTTGACGAGTCTAATTTTCAGCTTTGCCCAACACCTGGTCGTCTAATGGTTAGACTGAGACCTGGAGAGGCATACAAGCCACAATGTCCTGCACCCACTGTGAAATTTGGTGGAGGATCGGTGATGATCTGCTGTTGCTTCAGCAAGGCTGGAATTGGGCAGGTAGTTCTTTGCGAAGGACGTATGAATCAAGCCGCAAACAAGGTTATCCTGGAAAACAGTTGATTCCTTCTGCTCAGGCAATGTTTACAAACTTGGAGTTCTGTTTTTTTTCCAGCAGGACAATGGACCATGTCACACAGCTAGGTCAATCAAGGTGTGGATGAAGGACCACCACATCGAATCCCTGTCATGGCCAACCAAATCTCCAGACCTGAACCCCATTGAATACCTCTGGAATGTAATCAAAAGGAAGATGGATAGTCACAAGCCATCAAACAAAGAAGAACTGCTTACATTTTTATACCAGGAGTGGCATAAGGTCACCCAAAAGCAGTGTGAAAGACTGGTGGAAAGCATGCCAAGACGCATGAAAGCTGTGAATAAAAATCATGGCTATTCCACAAAATATTGATTTCTGAACTCTTCCTGAGTTAAAACGTTAGTATTGTTGTTTCTAAATGATTATTAACTTGTTTTTTTTACATTATTTGAGGTCTGCAAGCAATGCATTTTTTTGTTATATTTACCATTTCTCATTGTCAGAAAAGAAATACAAAATTTATTGCTTGGAAATTCGGAGACATGTCTGTAGTTTATAGAATAAAAGAACAATTTACATTTTACTCAAAAATATACCTATAAAAGAGAAAAATCAGTCAAAATTTTGCAGTGGTCTCTTAATTTTTGCCAGAGCTGTATGTTACTTAAGGTACCGTCACACTAGGCGATATCGCCAGCGATCCGTGATGTTGCAGCGACCTGGATAGCGATATCGCTGTATTTGACACGCAGCAGCGATCTGGATCCCGCTGTGAAATTGCTGGTCGCTGCTAGAAGGTCTGCACTTTATTTGGTCGCTAGGTCGCCGTGTATCGCCGTGTTTGACAGCAAAAGCAAGGATACCAGCGATATTTTACACTGGTAACCAGGGTAAACATCGGGTTACTAAGCGCAGGGCCGCGCTTAGTAACCCGATGTTTACCCTGGTTACCAGCGTAAACGTTAAAAAAACAAACAGTACATACTCACCAGCGCGTCCCCCAGCCTCTGCTTCCTGACACTGACTGAGCGCCGGCCCTAAACTGAAAGTGAAAGCACAGCGGTGACGTCACCGCTGTGCTGTTAGGGCCGGAGCTCAGTCAGTGTCAGGAAGCAGAGGCTGGGGGACGCGCTGGTGAGTATGTACTGTTTGTTTTTTTAACTTTTACGCTGGTAACCAGGGTAAACATCGGGTTACTAAGCGCGGCCCTGCGCTTAGCAACCCGATGCTTACCCTGGTTACCCGGGGACCTCGGCATCGTTGGTCGCTGGAGAGCGGTCTGTGTGACAGCTCTCCAGCGACCAAACAGCGACGCTGCAGCGATCGGCATCGCTGTCGCTATCGCTGCAGCGTCGCTTAATGTGACGGTACCTTTAGCCTAGTACAAGCTATCTAAACATTGCTGCTGACCAAGAAAATCCCTTAATTGCACAAGTATTCCCTTCAGCAACACTAACAGCTTTTTATCTGGATTGTCCTGATATACTAAGTGATTATAGTAAAAAAATATATATATATATAATAATATATACAGTATATTTGTCCATAAACCACCTTAAAGAGGAGGAAATAAATACTTATTGGTGGCACTGCCCCTATGTCCAATAAACTTCAATATTAAGAATTTACACGGTGCCTTTTACTTTTAAATTCTCCAGTATTCGGACATTATGGGAGCAGATGACAAACTTTAGCCGGGGCTTAGTACAACTACACTGCTCTTAAGTCAAACATAACAGGAGTCCGGTTGTACTTAAATTGTGGAAAATGTGTTTTTTGGCCCAGTAGCTAGTTTTGTGACCTGTAAGACAAGAAGATAAAAAAAAATAAAATAAAACCTGCAACATCATCTCCATATGAACTAAGCGTAATCCAGACCATTACAACAGCTGCTTAAAGTGTGAAAAAGGCACATGCATACAGCAATGTCCTGTAACTCTTTGATTTCATATGTAATAATCATTACTGCTACACTAACCTATAAAACCGACGTGACAAATTACTGAACAATTCCGTTTCAAGGCAATGCAGGGTTTTATGAAGCTGTAAACCCTCCGATGGTTCCTGAGCCTCCTCTGGACGCTGGTACACACGAGAGAATATTACTTTGGAACTACACTCCTGCCACCTAGTGGTGAACGCATTAGTTACACAGAATTCTCTTATTTGCGACACACTAGAAAATGATGCGCACATGGAGTTATTTTTAGGTGTTTTTTGGCACAGAAACAGAGCAAAGACTCTCCAAGTCTCAAAACTCTTCAAATACTTTGACTTTGTTGGGTTTTTGGAGCAGAAACTGAGTGGAAATAAGCCTATTGGTATGGACACATGAATTTGAAGATCCCATGATGAGTATTTGGTGAGTTTTTGATGTTCTGCAGCAATTGGCTAAATTGGGCTACTTGCTTTTCGCCATTTACATTTGAGGGGTTTTACATATTTTTTTTTTATTGTGTTTTGTCCTGATGTGATATATCATGTTTTAGATAAAACTGATTTGGAAACTTCCTGTTACTTGGCATCGATAAAACGTTATCGATAAAGTCATATGTGGAATAATTGTATTTTTATTGCATTTCCACGGCAGGGACAATGTAAAAATGTATATGCATTTTTTTTAAATCTATAGATTTTTTTCATTTCATTCATGTCTACGAGGAACATGTGCAGCTAGAACTCATTTAGTACAGAAGAAATTGATATATTGGGGATTTCAAAAATTGCCCAAAAGTCAGATTATGCTGCATTAATAAAAACCCACAGTGAACATGAGATTGATCCCATACACTTTACTGGAACTATGTACATGTGTCAATAGTTAGTTACTGCATGGTTTCTACACATTGTTTTTATTCTAGGTTATATTTGTCCATTAATGGCCACAGTGTGAATGTGCACTTACATATTACACCATTATCTACTCCGCTTTCCCCAGGCAGGTGTTATACACAGTCAGACCCAGCTCCTTTTCAACCTTTGTCTATTTCGAGGCCGGATTGGCACCTAGTGATGTGAATTACTAGTTAGGGATCATCTGGTCGCAGCGGGATGGCATTTATGCTTGTTGTATAAAAAATAAAAATGTCACCCAAGTATAATATATGTTTTACTTATTACTGCTGGGTGCAGGGTTTCTAAGCGCTGTTTTTATTCTAGGTTAAATTTTACTTTACTGGAACTGTAATAATCTGCAGCAGCAAAAAACAAAAACAGTGGAACCTATATACTAAATACTGTTGCAAAGACTTGAAAGTCCACATGGAAAGGGTCCTGGGGATACACAGGTTGTGTTTATAACAGAAAATGCTTATTCATGGGTAGATCGAGCACTTTCCTGATGGATGAATGAATAAAATACAAGTTAGGGATCTTTACCCACAAAGTTCAAGATCAATCTGTTTAGCATCTCCTGCTCTATCTATAAGGCCGGTTTCAGACGTCAGTGGCTCCGGTACGTGAGGTGACAGTTTCCTCACGTACCGGAGACACTGACACACGTAGACCCATAAAAATCAATGCATCTGTTCAGATGTCATTGATTTTTTGCGGACCGTGTCTCCGTGTGCCAAACACGGAGACATGTCAGTGTTCGTGGGAGTGCACGGATTACACGGACCCATTAAAGTCAATGGGTCCGTATAAAACACGGACCTCACACGGACGTTCTCCGTCTGGGGTCCGTGTGCGTGCAGGAGACAGCGCTACAGTAAGCGCTGTCCCCCCCACATGGTGCTGAAGCCGCGATTCATATGTTCCCTGCAGCAGCGTTTGCTGCAGAGAAAATATGAATAATAGTGTTTAAAATAAAGATCTATGTGTCCGCCGCCCCCCCACCCCCTGTGCGCCCCCCTCGCTGTTCAGAAAATACTCACCCACTCCCACGTTGGCTGTCACTCCTTCCTCTCTGCCCCGCGCCTCCTACTGTATGCGGTCACGTGGGGCCGCTCATTTACAATCATGAATAGTCGGCTCCGCCCCTATGGGAGGTGGAGCCACATATTCATGACTGTAAATGATCGGCCCCACGTGACCGCATACAGGAGAAGATGGGGCCAGACCAGGAAGGAGCGACAGCCAACGAGGGAGTGGGTGAGTATTTTCTGAACAGCGAGGGGGGCGCACAGGGGGTGGGGGGGCGGCGGACACATAGATCTTTATTTTAAACACTATTATTCATATTTTCTCTGCAGCAAACGCTGCTGCAGGGAACATATGAATCGCGGCTTCAGCACGATGCAGGGTACCACACGCGTAAGTACCACACGCTCCGTGTGGTACCCACTCGCCATACGGGCGGCACACGTGTGCCGCACGTATGGCCTACGTGAGTTCCCAGGCACACGGACACGGATAACTCCGGTACCGATTTATTCCGGTACCGGAATTATCTGGACGTGTGGGACAGCCCTAAGGCTGCCGTCACACGATCAGTATTTGTAAGCCAAAACCAGGAGTGGGTGATAAATGCAGAAGTGGAGCATATGTTTCTATTATACTTTTCCTCTATTTGTTCCACTCCTGGTTTTGGCTTACAAATACTGATGTAAAATACTGACCAAATACTGATTGTGTGATGGCAGCCTAACATGGTGCCCATAGGTTGCACAACATTTACAAGCTGCACAAATCCCATTAAGAACCTCCATTAGTCATCTGCCTGTACACCGTCAATGTGTAATGTTGTCTGCAGACTGCTAAGCCAAGGATGAGCACGGATGTTTGCCGAGTCTGGGCAAAAATTAAACTTTCCGAGGGGCTCGGATAAATAAAAAATAAATTATATACACTGTGTGCAGAATTATTAGGCAAGTTGTATTTTAGAGGATTATTTTTATTATTGATCAACAACTATGTTCTCAATCAACCCAAAAGACTCATAAATATCAAAGCTTAATATTTTTGGAAGTTGGAGTGGTTTTTTTTTTAGATTTGGCTATCTTAGGAGGATATCTGTTTGTGCAGGTAACTATTACTGTGCAGAATTATTAGGCAACTTAATAAAAACCAAATATATTCCCATCTCACTTGTTTATTTTCACCAGGTAAACCAATATAACTGCACAAAATATAGAAATAAACATTTCTGACATGCAAAAACAAAACCCCAAAAAATTAGTGACCAATATAGCCACCTTTCTTTATGATGACACTCAGCAGCCTTCCATCCATGGATTCTGTCAGTTGCTTGATCTGTTTACGATCAACATTGCAAGCAGCAGCCACCACAGCCTCCCAGACACTGTTCCGAGAGGTGTACTGTTTTCCCTCCCTGTAGATCTCACATTTTATGAGGGACCACAGGTTCTCTATGGGGTTCAGATCAGGTGAACAAGGAGGCCATGTCATTATTTTTTCTTATTTGAGACCTTTACTGGCCAGCCACGCTGTGGAGTAGTTGGAGGCATGTGATGGAGCATTGTCCTGCATGAAAATCATGTTTTCCTTGAACGATACTGACTTCTTCCTGTACCACTGCTTGAAGAAGTTGTCTTCCAGAAACTGGCAGTAGGTCTGTGAGTTGAGCTTCACTCCATCCTCAACCCGAAAAGGTCCCACAAGTTCATCTTTGATGATACGAGCCCATACCAGTACCCCACCTCCACCTTGCTGACATCTGAGTCGGAGTGGAGCTCTCTGTCCTTTACTGACCCAGCCTCTGGCCCATCAAGAGTCACTCTCATTTCATCAGTCCATAAAACCTTTGAAAAGTCAGTCTTAAGATATTTCTTGGCTCAGTCTTGACGTTTTATCTTATGTTTCTTGTTCAAAGGTGGTCATTTTTCAGCCTTCCATACCTTGGCCATGTCCCTGAGTATTGCACACCTTGTGCTTTTTGTTACTCCAGTAACGTTGCAGCTCTGAAATATGGCAAAACTGGCGGCAAATGGCATCTTGGCAGCTTCACGCTTGATTTTCCTCAATTCATGGGCAGTTATTTTGCGCCTTTTTTGCCCAACACGCTTCTTGCGACCCTGTTGGCTATTTGCCATGAAACACTTGATTGTTCGGTGATTACGCTTCAAAAGTTTGGCAATTTCAAGACCGCTGCATCCCTCTGCAATACATCTCACAATTTTGGACTTTTCAGATCCCGACAAATCTCTCTTCTGACCCATTTTGCCAAAGGAAAGGAAGTTGCCTAATAATTAAGCACACTTTATATAGGGTTTTGATGTCATTAGACAACACCCCTCCTCATTACAGAGATGCACATCACCTGATTTACTTAATTGGTAGTTGGCTCTCAAGCCTGAACAGCTTGAAGTAGGACAACATGTATAAAAAGTATCATGTGATCAAAATACAACTTGTCTAATAATTCTGCACATGGTGTATGTAATATATATATCAACTACTGATAGGTGAATGCATGGACAGTAGGCACCATTTCTCCACCATGACAGATTTGTAACATGTCCTGCACGTTGTTTTTACTAGTGGAGACAAACCCTTGTTCTAATGACTGTACAATGGTGGGGAACTGCAAAAAACAGGAGCAGCTAGAGAATCAAGTGGCTTTTATTAGCTGCCCTTCATCTCTAAACTGCTTTTCCCGTACAATTTCTTAACGGTTTTCTAAAATATTCCATGCATAGTAACTTTAGCAAGCAAATTAAAATGAGAGGTTTTTAAATAATTAAAATAATAAATAAAAAATTGCATCAAATCATTCGAAAGGAAAATGACTATAGCCAAGAGCTCATGCTTAGGCTACGTTCACATTTGCGGTCAGCGCCGCAGCGTCGGGCACCGCAGCGTCGCCGCATGCGTCATGCGCCCCTATATTTAACATGGGGGCGCATGGACATGCGTTGTGCTGCGTTTTGCGCCGCATGGCCGCAAGCGTTGGACGCAAGAAACGCTTCAAGTTGCATTTTTTTTGCGTCCAACTTTCGGCCAAAAAGGACGCATGTGGCGCAAAACGCAGCGTTTTGCCGCGTTTTTGTTTGCGTTGTGCGTTGTTTATATATCTAATATATAAAGCTGAATGTGTGTATGTGTGTGTGTGTGTGTGTGTGTGTGTGTGTGTGTGTGTGTGTGTGTGTGTGTGTGTGTGTGTATGTATGTATGTCCGGGATTGGCATCTGAACCATCGCAGCTACAGGCACAAAATTTTGCACAGTCACACGTCTGGACCCCGAGAGCGTCATAGGCTATGTTGTGAGGTGAAATTTTAACCCCGCACTTTCCAATTCACCAAACAATTTTGCCCCTATCTACATAATGGGGAAAAAGTGAAAGGAAAAGTGTTGTAGGCGTCGCAGCTACAGGCACAAAATTTTGCACAGTCACACGTCTGGACCCCGAGAGCGTCAAAGCTATGTTGTGAGGTGAAATTTTAACCCCGCGTGTTCCAATTCACCAAACAATTTTGCCCCTATCTACATAATGGGGAAAAAATGAAAGGAAAAGTGTTGGAGGCAAATTAACAGCTGCCAGATGTGAACAAGGGGGACTTAAAGAATGAGAGCGATGGCGCCAAAGAGTATATACTGTACAGTTGCTAAGGTGGGGCCCCGACATGGGATAATCACCACACCACCACGGGGATATGAACACACACACAAAATGCGCCACACACTACCACGTGCTCGAACACATATACCACCCTCAGCGCACATTTCACCACACATACACCAACCTCGCCACATAAAAGTCGAAACACAAAAGTCGCCGCTCAAAACTCGCCACGCGCAAAACTCTCCACATGCAAAACTCGCCACATGTGCAAAACTCACCTCATGGAAAACTCGCCACACGCAAAACTTGCACACGCGGAAAAAATGCCACATGCACAAAAGTTGCAACACATGCAAAAGTTGCCTCACACAAAACTTGCACATACTCAAAAGGCACCACACATAAAACTCGCCACGTGCAAAACTCGCCATGCGCAAAACTTGCTGCACACAACTTGCTACACTAACCTGTCACGTGCAACTCGACACACAAAAAGTTGCTACACGCATGTTGCCACACAAAACTCATCTCACAAAAGTCGCTACATGCATGTCGCCACACGCAACTCAACACACACAACTTGACACACGAAACTCGCCCTAAAACACACACAAGTCTGGTATTATCCTTCAAAAATAAAAATCTGATTAATAAGCAGACAAACTACAAGAGCAACAAATGTACCATATAGGAATCCGGCAGCTGTCAGTCACATGACCAGTCTATTATGTGTATGTGTGAGCTAATATATACTGCCAGGGGGTGGCCTTACTGTTGGCTGGGGATTTATCAGGCTGCCAATTTAGCTTACAAATACTGAGGTAAAAATACTGACCAAATAACGTGTGAACGAGGTCTAATACAGGAGGAGATGACATACAGATATATACTATAGACAGGAGGAGATGACACACAGGTATATACTATTTACAGGGGAGATGACACACAGGTATATACTATATACAGGAGAGATGACACACAGGTATATACTATATAGAGGAGGAGATGACATACAGGTACATACTACATACAGCAGGAGATGACATACAGGTATATACTATATACAGGAGGAGATGACACAGGTATATACTATATACAAGAGCAGATTACCTACAGGTATATAGTATATACAGGAGGAGATGACATACAGGTATATACTATATACAGGAGGAGATTACATACAGGTATATACTATATATAGGAGATGACACAGGTATATACTATATACAGGGGACATGACACACAGCAGGTATATACTATATACAGGGGAGATGACATACAGGTATATACTATATACAGGAGATGACATACAGGTGTATACTATATATAAGGGAGATGACAAACATGTATATACTGAGGTGAAAATGAGAGGTGTGAGGTGAAAATGAAAAGGTGTGAGTGCAAAATGAGAGGAGTGAGGGAAAATAGTGGAGTGATCGGAAAATGACAGATGTGAGGTCGAAATGACAAGTGTTAGTGGGGAATGAGAGGTGTGAGGGAGAAAATGAGAGATGTGAGGGGGAAAATGAGAGGCATGATGGGAAAATAAGAGAAGTGAGGTGCTATAACTAACCACAGATATTTACTATGCCCAGGCAACGCCGGGCGCTTCAGCTAGTATATAGTAAAGATACAAAGATAATATGCATAGTCATAATGAAAAAACGACCTAGAATATAGAAAATACCATAAACACACACCCCGGGAAGGTATAGAACCGATGGGCAATAACCACCGATAAGACCAACCATGAAGCAACACTCCCTAAGGCAAATGTACCCGAAATACCTGTATGCAGACGCAAGATTACACTGTCAGTGGTCAAAAGACAGCAGCATAGAGGACAGCAAAGAGAGGTAAGTATTGCAACAGAGGCCAAGGCACATGAAACAGGAGGGTTCTGGATGAAAAATAGTGCCTGAATCCACTACCGCAGCCTAGAAAAGGTAAAAATCAGCGGAATAGCCATATATCACAGCTGAAATAAAGGTGCTGCAGCCGGGGGAATGTAAGGTCAGGCAGAGAGCAGCGTGGGGAGGAGCCCAACGCGTGTCACCGTTGCAAGGACGGCTTCGTCAGGGGAAGACAAGCAGCCGCACGCTCTGCTTTTGAGTGCCAGGTGCAGTGCCGGGTATTGCCGTGTGAGACTCATCCGAGTTTCTTGCAAGTGAGTATGAGCCCTAAGGAACAGATTTCCTAACTACCCTCTCATCCCGCTCTAGCAACCACTTCCACTAGAATGGTTCTCTTTCCCAAAAATACCAGCAAAAGTAAAAATAAAAAAAAAACAACCAAAAGTGGTGTATTTTAGGGGTGAGGCTCAAAAGGGGGGGTGTTTTCAAAGTTAGATATAAAATTATCCACTGTTTTCAGACCATTTACACAATATGAGAGACAAATAGTGATATTCCTCCCTGACGTCCTATTTTTAATAGTCAGACCCAAGGATAGTCATGGAACCTAATATAGCTTAACTATAATGGGTCTGTTTAGCTTCCATTAAGGTGTCCAGCATTTGGTGGATATCCTAATTGAAACTAAAGAGACACTATTATAGAGAAAGGGTACGTCTGATGTTTTTTAAGTCCGTCATGCGACAAATACAGTTTGCAACTGGTGGTTCTGGTGCCATATTCCTGTAGGGATGCTGGATCTTTTCACATTCATGTAGTGATTGCTTTTATGGTCATGTATTCATCACAAGAACCATCATCAGTACATGAATACAAAAGTAAAATCATCATCAGCACATAAATACAACTTCATAGCCATCAATATTACATATATACAGTATCAGAACCATCATCAGTAAATAGGTCTCTAGAACCAAAATCAGTACATGAATACAGCAGCATAACCATCAGTCGATAAATGCATCACCAGAACCATCTTCAGTACATGAATGCATCACCAGAACATGAATATATCATGAGAATCATCATTAGTAAATACACCGGTACAATCACCAGTACATGTATACGTCACCAGAACCACCATCAGTACATGAATACATCACCAAGCTTAGTTCAGCAGTTGTAATGCCAAGTCAGGCCCATATACATTTGTATCTCATGAACCTACAACTCCCAGTAGGTCTTTAACCATAGTGAACAGATGCTTGGAGTTGTTGTCATCAGTCATTATCAGACTGCGGACCATACAGTAACCATAGTATTGATGAGATATAGTCAGTATCATCAAGTAAACATTTACATCCAGGTACCTGTATACAGTGGGAAAAATAAGTATTTGATGCCTTGCTGATTTTGTAAGTTTGCCCACTGACAAAGACATGAACAGTCTATAATTTTAAGGGTAGGTTAATTTTAACATTGAGAGATAGAATATCAAACTTAAAATCCAGAAAATCAGATTGTATAAAGTATATAAATGTATTTGCGTTTTGCAGTAAGAAATAAGTATTTGATCCCCTACCAACCATTAAGAGTTCTGGCTCCTACAGACCAGTTAGATGCTCCTAAATCAACTCATTACATGCATTAAAGACAGCTGTCTTACATAGTCACCTTTATAAAAGACTCCTGTCCACAGACTCAATTAATTAGTCAGACTCCAACCTCTACAACATGGGAAAGACCAAAGAGCTTTATAAAGATGTCAGGGACAAGATCATAGACCTGCACAAAGCTGGAATGGGCTTCAAAACCATCAGTAAGGCGCGGGGTGAGAAGGAGACGACTGTTGGTGCAATATTAAGAAAATGGAAGAAATACAAAATGACTGTCAATCGACATCGATCTGGGGCACCATGCAAAATCTCACCTCGTAAGGTATCCTTGACATGAGGAAGGTGAGAGATCAACCTAAAACTACACAGGGGAACTTGTTAATGATCTCAAGGCAGCTGAAACTACAGTCACCAAGAAAACCATTGGTAACACATTACACTGTAAAGGTTTAAAATCCTGCAGTGCCCGCAAGGTCCCCCTGCTCAAGAAGGCACATATGCAGGCCCATCTGAAGTTTGCCAATGGACACCTGGATGATTCTGTGAGTGATTGGGAGAAGGTCCTGTGGCCAGATGAGACTAAAATTGAGGTCTTTGGCATTAACTCAACTCACCGTGCTTGGAGGAAGAGAAATGCTGCCTGTGACCCAAAGAACACCGTCCCCTCAGTCAAGCACGGAAGTGGAAACAAAGTCGAAGCAACAAAGGAGTGGCTAAACAAAAAGCACATTAAGGCCATGGAGTGGCCTAGCCAGTCTCCAGACCTTAATCCCATAGAAAACGAATGGAGGGAGTTGAAGCTCCGAGCTGCCAAGTGACAAGCTAAAAATCTTAATGATTTAGAGATGATCTGCAAAGAGGAGTGGACCAAAATTCCTTCTGACATGTGCACAATGCTCATCATCAACTATAAAAAAAGTCTGACTGCTGTGCTTGCCAACAAGGGTTTTGCCGCCAAGTATTAAGTCTTGTTAAAATTAACCTACCCTTAAAATTATAGACTGGTCATAACTTTGTCAGTGGGCAAACTTAGAAAATCAGCAAGGCATCAAATACTTATTTCCCCCACTGTAGGTGACTGTGACGATCTAGGGTTGTGGGTTGTAGTAATCACCTAGGCAGGTTAACAATTCAATTATTTTTTATTCCTTACATTCATGGTTTTACATTAACTCCAGGCGTATGGCCAAAATACAATGTCCCCAGTCCACAAGATCCCCTTTCTCGTGGCCAGTAATCCCACTTCCCCTGTAACAGGTGATACTGTCTCCCAACTTTTGGTTGAGTCACAGATTTCATATGTCGTGCTAGTGTAGTTACCCGGTCCAGATTGTGTATGTCCCTTTAAGTAACCCTGGACCGTGAGTAGCTTCTGTACACTGCAACTCACTCCTAAGTTATCCTTTCACTGCTATATGGTTCAAATGAATCCAAAACTCACTAATCTCATATATTATTCTCAATGTATGATCTCACACAGAATTGGGTACAGATCCTATTGGTCAGTGACCCTGTCACCAATATTTAACAGGAGGAGCTACCTCCAGTCTCTGTCTAGACAAGACAGAGATCTGAAAAGTTCCCTGGAGAGTCTGATACAAGATGTGACTCAGAGCAGACCTCGGTTAAGGGGTCTCCTGACCCTCTCCAGGCATCAGGCCTGGAAGTTCATCCTTTTTATGTTATGCATCTAAAGACTTACAGCCAGGCCTAATGCCTAGGATTTTTCCCTTGGCTTCTACAGCCAAGATGGCTAAAGAATTAAAAAATTTTCTTTTAGCCCTGGGTTTTGTGCTGTCCGGATTTACCTGTGCTTCTCCAGCATTAGGTCACACTGAAGTACACAGAAGAACCTATTGCCTCACGTGTTGAGGAATTTGAGGGTCTCCCGCCTCACCGCAAATTATCCGTTATTTACTTCAAGTATATTTCTGCATGGACTGCGACAAGCTGTGAAATGGATACAGGACTTCAGGTCTGTGAATACCCTTACTATGCATCTCCTCTTCTACTCATATGCCCCAAAAGACTTTGAACTCTCTTATAAATTACCTGCAAGTACTGCTTCTGACTAGTACAGGTTTTTAAAGCTCCAGAACCTCAATTCTGTGTCAGAATCCAGTCCTGACCTGTATTGGCTGTGGATTCCCCATGTGAACTGTAAACCATTACTACATGTTATATCTCCCCGTTCTGCTGAAGTAAAGCAGCTATCATCCCCAAGACCTGTTGTCTGTGGTTATTCAATCGGCTGTGGACACTGCGTGGGGGTGGATAAGAGGGAACGGAATAGCTCCATACCAGGAATATTGCACTAGTATAGTCTGTAGTCACAGTTCACACAACCAAATACCATGTATGCAGTAGCAACAGTTAAGAAAGTTCCTGAATTCCCGATAACAGATTCCTCAACAGTAGCACGTGTGTCCAGTTCAGCCAGCAACTGATCTCCAAACTCCATAAGCCATCCATCCATGTGCTCCAGGACCTCATCGTCAATCCTCTGTCAAACATCACTCTCCCCAACTCCCTGACTAAACAAGTGGCTTCTTCCTCCCTCCCTGGGATCAGCCCCCTGAATGGACAGAAGTGTCCACACCCTCCCCCTTAAACATTTGCTTTTACCTCAAAGAATGCAAAATATTCTAGTAGCCCATCATCTGGGATTACATATGAGATCCCCTGTGATGACGACTCCCCCACCACACTGTCCACCCTTTTGAGCTATAACTACCACACTTTCTGCCATAATCAACTTTAACTGCCACACAGTCTGCCCTTATGAACCATCACACATACCTTGGGTGTCCCCTCTCCACTGTTTTCACATACACTCTATATCTCCACACTGTCCCCAGCCATGCTAACCTCACTCCATACTGTGTCTACATTTCACACTGCCCCCTCTTAATATCCATTATGAGCTCCTTGACACTATGCCCTCCTACTGCTCACCACGTTATAGTCTTCAAACTGTACCTCTTCACGGTATGATGATCAAATATACACTAAGATGTCCACTACAGCTCATCATTATGTAGTATGGTCACAACACAGCCCCTCATACAGTATAATGCCCCCCAGTCCACCAAATCCCCTCTTGTAATGTCCCAACCACCATCTCCCCTATATTGTCCCTACATTCAGCCCCCCAATGATCCCACAATCAGCCCCTCAATGTCCCTAGAGCCATCTTCCCCTGAATGTCCCCACATTCAGACCCTATTGCTATAGACACCATTTATTGGCAAAGTAAGAAAAAAGCTTATATACTGATCTAATGCCAGCTCAATGCCCTCCACCCACGCCTCTTTCCTGTACAGCAGTGGATGGCATGGTGACGTCACTATCATGCCATCCAACATCTCCTGCGTGTGCCATCTCCACCAGGGTGTCGGCTATAAGTGGCCTTCGTTCTGCTGAAGTCTCTGGTGGAGCAAGCAACAGACTACAGCTCCTCTGCTCCTGTTCTGGTGGTGCCGATATCAATTGTATTTGCATCTGCCAGATGCAATTGCATGCATGCACTGAGTGATGGCGGGGGGCAGGTAGGAAGAGGGTTGGGCGGTGTCATTGAATGACACTGTTCCCCTGTGTGCCTGCACTCCGGCTGTCACCATGCTGAATGTCTGTGGCTGGAGGAAGGTGCTGAGCAGCTGCAGTCATTCAGCAGTGACATGGTTTTTTCCCTTAAAATGCACCCCCTTTGGGGAGGCAGCGCCCTAGGCAGGTGCCTACCCCTTGTTCTGGACCTGATGCCATGTATGTTTCCCTTAAGCATTTGATAGAAGAGGTAATAACACTATCCTAGTTGCGTAGTCTACTGTTCTACTCTATGATGCTGTATGGGTCCCGTTAACATGGCTCAACTATATTCATGAAGCTTAAGTTAAGAGGTGCATGCAGAGGGAAGACACTTGAAATCTTTACTCACAAAGTCCTGGGTTGGCTAAATTTAAAATGTGTCCAAAAAAAACAAACAACCAAATTTATCATCCAGTATAAACCACTGAAAAATGTGAAGGATTAGTTCTACTAGCCTAGTTAGGGTTTCATTAGTTCAGTGAAGTTGAATGTTAACAGGCTTAGTTTCCTGTTCTCTTGGGATCTCAATTTGCCTAGATTGTTTCCTTTACTCTGACGTTAATGTAGCGCCCCCACTGCCGCAGGGCCGAGGGGTACCCGGTACCGGGCCTCTGGGTCTCTGCTCTGGGGTTGTCATGGTGGCTAGACCCGGTCCGTGACTCTGCTGAGGGGCGTACAGTGATAGCTGTGGATGGTGGTGGTGGTGGTGGTGCGGTGCAGTAAATAACGAGGACACCAGGTTGCAGTCTCTTTACCTCTTTACTGAAGGCTTCTGGGTCCTCAGTCCGGAATACGGTTAGCCGGGTTGCGCAAGTCCAGCCGGTCCGATGGCACCTCCAGAGTTCCCTTCGCAGGTGGAAATCTTTGCCTTCCTTCTAGCGCTTATGTGTTGTGGTCCTCCCCTGCTGAGCTTACGGGATAGTCCCCACAACTGTTGTGTCTGTTTCTCGTGTTCCCTCACAACTCGATTAGATGATCTTCTGCTAATCTTCCGTCCCTCCCAGGTGTTATGGTTGGGACGCACCCGTATGACGGGTAGGCTCGGAGCTCTTCCGGGACCCTAGAGTCGCCCCTCTCCAAAGGTTGCCCCCTATGTCTGCGTAGGTGATTTAGGTGAGACAGCCCGCCTGTGACTGACTGTCCTGCCGTTGGTTTGAAGTATGGCTTAGAGCTCTGTACCTCCTCGGCGTTCCGGCCGCCGGTTGTTTACGCCTCAGTAGGATGTTGCCTCGATCTTACAGCACGACTCCTACTGGTATTCTCCTTCTTGCTTTGATCTCTTTTCTCACTCATCACAATAAATCTCGCTTCTTGTCCTTTCTTAGGGCACCGCCGCTATGAAGTGCAGGCGCGGTCCCGTAGCTTTCTCTCTGTTTGCCAGGCCTCTGTCAGGATCCCACCCCTGACAGGGACCCTACCGAATCTTCCCCTGCAACACCCTCTGCCACAAGGTGTTGCCTGGTTCCAACCCAGTCAGCGTTCTCTCTAACTTCCTGCCTAACCCCCAGTTTTACCAGACTGTGAGGAGAGCCCTTAGCTCCCCCTGGAGGCCAGACTGTGAAATGTATTTGTGTATGTGATACCTGGTCAGATGAACTCCTTCAGTGCCATCAGACGTACCATAGCCCCCCTTAGCGGCGGAGCCACAGTACTGCAACGACCAGGACTCTGGGGCGCTGCATTAACATATCCAAGGTGCAGTTCAATATTGTAGATATGGAGCATCTGCCATCATTGATTTCATAATGTGCACTGTATGTTATGGTATCAAGCAATGACAATTGTACTGGAGGTCGAGGCGGATTTAAGCTAAACATAGTAATGAGAGGGATCTATGGATAATTAAAAAAAAACACAAAAATGTATATATTCTTATGTTTTAAGAGCCAACACTTGATCTTTGACCTGACCTCAGCTATGAACTTTGACCTTACACAGTAAAACAAATTAACCATAGTGTTTGAGGCTGTAGCCACAATTTTCAGTTTCAATTTGTCAGGAATTTAAAAATTAAAACATTAAAATGAAAGCAGCCAAGACAATGTTGTGCTTTGATAACTGTGATCACTATTAAGGATAATTGTATTGGTATTACTGTGTACACTTGCATCTACTAATCTCTCTGTACTCATTTACCGAGACGTTAGCAGTTAGCACCAACAACAACACCAACTACATTACAAACAGTTAGATTTCCTTTTTATCTTGTTCAAGTTTATATAACTCTTTAGCAATTGACCAAGTCTTAGCATCACATTGCAAATAAAAGCTTTAGCAACGTTGGGAAACTGATCAATTTTTGTATAAATCAAGTTTATTAAAGCAAATGTACAATACAGGAATGGAACAACGCTGAAACACAGTTGGTTAAATCAATAGGATACAGCTCATAATTCAAACATGAAGATAAGGTCCCAGCGGTTTCCAGGAGTTATTGGCCAATGCCAATGCTGTCACTTTCGGAATAATAATAATAACTTTCATTAATGTAACGGGTAAACAACAGCGAAGAAAATCATTCATTACTCACTACGTTGAGTCAATTATTTTAGTGAAAAACTTCACTAAGTAGAAAAGGCAGTAAGAAAGAGAAAACGTTACATAAGAGAAGAAAGGAGGGAGAAAGAAGGGGATGCGGGTAGAGACAGGAGGGTATGATAAGTACGGGGAATGCGACTCCTCCCCCGGGTGAGCCCCATCTCCACACAGCGGTGGGGGAGCCAATAATCGTTGACATCAGTTTTAGGCCACAACAACAAGTTGGGGTAAAGGGGCAGTATCCATTTTATGAATGCATCTGAAGCGGTTTCAGTTGTAGATTAGGATCCGGACAGCCATGCGTCCAGCTCTGGGGTCTCCCTGAATACAATCCATGGAGCCCAAATGTTATAAAATTTCTCAGGATCCCCAGTGGATTGGTTAATCAGTTGTTCCATTCTGTAAATATCGTTTAGTTCCGCAACAAAATCGGAGCATGAGGGGTAGCGATCCTGCTTCCAATATCAGGGAATCAAGTTCCTGACTGCCGTGAGAAAATGTCTGAGAAGACTCCTCTTAAACCCAGAGATCGATAGGTCACACAAAGACAAAAGGGCTAGTTCCACCGTGGGCTGTATTTTGCGAATAGATAATTTATTGTAAAGATCAAAGACTAATGTCCATAATTTCTTTATAGGCGTGCATTCCCACCAGATATGGACATATGTCCCCTTTTCTGTTGCACATCTCCAACAGATATCTGGGATCACCGGGAACATAGCATGAACCTGGTAAGGGCATCTATACCACCTCGACAGAATCTTGTAGCTCCTCTCCTGTGACACAGCAGACAACGAGGTCCTAAAAGTAAATAATAAAATCTTGTCCCTCTCCTCTTGAGACAAAGATATCCCTAAGTCACCTTCCCATCTCGAAAAAAACGTAGGGAAGTCATGTGTTGGAGTTTGACTCTCCTGGAAAAGGTTATATAACAAGGAGACCTTGCGGACCAGAGGCTCCCCAGCAACACAAATTTTCTCGAAAGGGGTTAGAGTTCCCATGGACTTGTTAAGCTTGAAAGCCGCACTTATGAAGCTTTTTAACTGCTCGTAGAAGAACGAAGAGCCCTCAGGAGGCTCTTCCCCCTGGAACATCTCGTGTAGGGGCCTAATACCTGTCTGATTTATGAAGTCATATATGATGGGCCGTGAAGCCCTGTTCTTACTTAGGTAGGTTTCCCTACGGAGTCCTGCAGGAAAGTGGGGATTGTCATATAATGGGGTTAGTGGTCCCGGGGATGTAGAAGTTATTATGTTCCTGCCACTCTGTCGTATAAGCAGGAGCATGTTCCTGGTCATGAAGGGTAGACTAGAAGCCCCTCCCCCTCCACCCGTGTTCAATAGTATCGTCTGAGGATCCCCACCAACAAGATCACCCTCCAGGCCAACCCATTTCTTATTATTTCTGCTATGGTATAGATCTAAAATACATGTACCGATTGAGGCACGGCTATAAACTAGGAAATCCGGTAGGCCAATTCCCCCTTTTTTCTTGGACCTGCTTAAAACAAAATATGATATTCGTGATCTAGTGTGGGACCAGACAAATCGGATGACCACTTTCTTAATACGTGAAAAGAAGGAGGCAGGAAGGTACAACGGGATTGTCTGGAAATAATATAAAAGACGTGGCAATAAGTCCATCTTGATTACGTTAACTCTACCAAACCAGGACAATTGAAGTTTATGCCACCTCTCCAGGTCCAGCTCCGCTTTTTGTAGTGCCGTTTTAAAATTTGCGTCATACAATCTAGAGGTTCTGGCTGTTACCTTGATCCTTAGATGCGTAAGTGAGTCAAAGCGCCATCCAAACGGGAAGAAGGCGCGCAACTGGTCCACCTCAGTTAGTGGTAATGATATATTTAAGATCAATGATTTATGGGAATTAATTTTAAAATTGCTTAGATGTCCAAATTTTATTAATTCTGATATAATATTGGGTATACTAGTTATAGGGGAAGTAATGTATAAAAGAATATCATCGGCAAAAAGCGCCAACTTGTGCTCCTCCGATCTTAGTTTAACTCCTCTGATAGAGGGGTTGTTACGTATGGCGGTGGCCAGATACTCCATCGACAAAATGTACAAGAGAGAGGGGAAAGCGGGCACCCTGTCTCGTGCCATTCCTAATTGCAAACGCATCCGAAAGGGCGCCGTTTACCTTAACCTGAGCGCTAGGAGAGACGTACAAGGCCTTAATTCTATGCAACATATTTTCTACCAAACCAATCCCCCTCAAGGCCTGAAATAAAAACTCCCAGTGCACCCGGTCAAAGGCCTTTTCGGCATCAATCGACAGGATGCACATAGGATCTCCTCCCTTCCGCCCCGCCCTGTCTATTAAAGAAATGGTCCTTATGGTGTTATCCCACGCCTCCCTACCCGGGACAAAGCCCACCTGATCCTGGTTTATTGCATTCGGAAGAAGAGGACTCAGTCTATTTGCAATCATTTTTGCATAGATTTTTACGTCTAGATTTATTAGGGATATTGGGCGGTAGTTATTACACGACGAGGGATCCTTATCCGATTTTGGTATGACCGTGATATGAGTGGCTAAAGCCTGAGGAGGTAAGGAACCGCCGGAGGAAACAAAATTGCACATTGCAAGAAAGATCGGGCTCAATGATGTGGAAAATAACTTATAAAAACCAGCTGTATACCCGTCTGGACCTGGGTTTTCCCGTTTCAGATCTTTAATATTTTCCAATACCTCTTCCAATGTAAACTCCCTCTCTAGTTCCAGTACCTTGTCTTCTGGTAAGAGGGGTATATTATTTTGTTGGAGATATGTGTTCATTTTGGTATGAAGTGAGGATGTAGACATATCTTTATAGTGTCCATCTATGTTATACAAGTCTTTATAATAGTCACTGAAGCCCGAAATGATGTCTCTGGTGCTGTGCACTTTCTCCCCTCTCCCGTTTTTAATAAAGGGAATAAATGTATTTGGGCAGCGTGGGTTAATATATCTAGCCAAAATTTTGCCGCTTTTATTTCCAAATTGATAAAAGCGATTTCGGAGCCTTTCCCTGAGGTAGCGTGATTTTTGATCCAATAAGGCGAGCAACTTTTGCCTAGCTGTGGACAGGAGTGCAAACGTAACATCATTAAGATCTCTTTTATGTTGCGTTTCTAATTTAAAAATTTGGTCTGATATTTTGATTATTTCCGCAACCCTCTCCCTCTTCAGGCGCGCACCATGTGAAATGAGGACTCCCCGTATTACGCTTTTTAGAGCCTCCCATTTCATAGGAGGAGATGTGGCGTCCCCCTCATGATCTGTTACAAAGTTGGAGATCGTTTTTACCACATCGGCTTTGCATGGTGTATCCTGGAGTAAGTTCATATTTAGGCACCACGAAAATCCTGGTTTCATGTTAGAATGAAGCAGAATTGAGAAATATATCGGAGCATGATCCGACCACAAAATCGAGCCCACCTCTGCCTCAACTGGAAGATCTAGCAGGTTATGTGATAAAAAAGTAATCTATTCTGCTATACGTGTTGTGTACTTGTGAAAAAAAACTGTAATCCCTAGTGCCCGGATGAAGAACCCTCCATTCGTCTACTAGTCTCATATCGCGCATTTATTTCCGAATCCGACTGATAGAAGAAAGTGAGTAAGAAGTCTTACCCGAGGAGACGTCTACCGCTGGATTCATGGGAATGTTGAATTCGCCCCCCAGTATCACAGGAGAGGAGCCAGCAAACTCCCCGAGGCGCCTCCCACACTCGGCACCGAAACTCTGTTGACCTTGATTCAGAAAATAAACATTAGCTAAGACCAATTGGCGTGCATCACAGGAAATTTTTAGAAACACATATCTACCATCTGGGTCTACTAAGGAACTCATCACTTCAGGCATACAATTTTTATGGAAAGCTTAGATTTGGCATGTGGATTGGAACTGTGGTACCATTTGGGATAATATTTTGAGATACATAGAGGGACAACCCCTGTTTTAAAATGGGTCTCCTGGAGCATTAAGATCGAAACTTGCCACTTGTGGCTTGTATATAGAACCTGCCTTCTTTTTTCACGGATATTTAGCCCCTTTACATTAAAGGAGCAAAACTTTATTTTACCCATAGTCCGAATACTTCACAATACAACAAATTTTCAACGATCCACCCGAGAGAGGTACCCGCATAGGTAAGAGGCATTTAGGAAGGAGAAGAAAGGGGAAGAGCACAGGACAGAAAAAGAGAGAAACAAAGAAAAAATGAAACACATCTATAATTACAATGGAGCCAAGGCTCAGTAATTCTTGCAACGCTAAGATGCGTTTTGGTAGCATACTACCCTAGAACCCAGCCAAAGGGAAGGAAGCCCAATGAGGAGCCATGAACCCCCCCCCAACCCAAGAAAACATGAAAAATAACAGTTGGACACATGTCAACACTACCAATTATATATGTTGTATATAAAAACAAGGAGGTTAACTATCTGTGCAGGTATCAAGATGTAAAGTCGAGGCTGTTTTATATGCTATGAAAAATATTGGTATAAGCCTTTTTATGCAGGCAAATCTCCCGTAGAGATGAGAAGGGGGGGGAGGGAAGGGAGAGGAAGAGGGGGGGAGGGAAGGGAGAGGAAGAGGGAGAGAGAAAAGAAAAAAAAAAAAAAAAGAAGAAAAAAAAAAGGGGGGGGGGGGAAGAGTTTGGAGAGAACTCTTGCTACGAACCTATGACTTCCCATGGTCCGCAACATCTGCACATAAGAAATTAAGAATATAGAAGTAAGATGCTAACAAAATAAAACTATGCAATGATTGCCAAACAACCATGTCTAGCCTAACGAAGAAAAAAGAAAAACCAGACTATAGAAGCCATCGTATGAAGCCCACTCTATCAATAGGCAGAACCCACCCACCAGGACGCACAAGCAAAAATAGGAAGTTCTCATGGTGGATCAGATGAAGCATGCTTGTTGTCTCGTTTTTTGGCTTGCTGGGCCTTGAGCCATTTTGGTGGAGCTTCTGGAAGCATCGGGCTCACGGGCCACTCGGGAAGATTTACCATAGGAAGTTCGAAGGTACCTAGAAAAGTAGACAAATCACAAAGCATTCGAAAAGAAGCTGTTTTGCCTCCTTTAAATGCTGTTAATTGAAAAGGAAACCCCCATCTGTAAGGGATGTCTTTCTTTTTAAGTTCGGCCAGTAATGGTTTCAGGGCTCTGCGTAGAAGTAGTGTGCGTCTGGAAAGGTCTGAATTAGGATTTGACGACCCTCAAATCGGACTTCTTTTTTCCTGGCAGCCATTATGGCTTCTTTGATTCTGTAATAGTGAATTCTGCATATGACATCGCGTGGTTGTGTGTCAGAAGTGGGTTTGGGACCCAGAGCGCGATGTATCCTATCAAACTCAATAGAATTGCCCTCCTTATCGTCCAGCAGGTCTAGGAAGATATTTTGTACTGTGCGGTCTAGATCAGAGGGGCCAATAGATTCTGGTAGGCCTCGTAAACGAATGTTATTTCGTCTATTGCGATTTTCGAGGTCCTCCATGCCAGATGATATATCTTCTAGCTTAAGAGTGTGGTCTACTGAAATGTCTCTATGAGCTTGCAGTTCTCGGGAGATGTTCTCTTGAGTTGTTTCCACGTCTTCTATTCTTGTAGTGAATTCTTTCTGCAAGTTGTGGATTTCTTGCTTATATGAATTTTCAAGCCTGCAGGCAAATCTCTCAAGATCTTTTTTTGTAGGTAGAGCTTTGATATACTTGCTTAATTCTACAATGTTCATTTCCTCCGAGTCTGCGTTGTCCTCTTCGAAGTCATCAGCCGACGAACTACGTGCACCCAATGACTCCCTAGGCAGGGAATTGTCACAATTAGTAGTAGGTGTCATTGCAGACCTTGTGTGTCTTGTCTGGGGAGTCGGATTTAAGTAGCGTTTCATATCCTCAGAGGTAGTTTCCCTGATTGAGTTTGCTTTCTGTTCAGGGATCCTTCTGGTTTTTCCCATAGATGTCTGTGATTAGTGCCATGTCTAGAATGTTGATGGGATATGGGGGGTGGGGCAGTCACTCCACAGAGCCTAGCCCTCCATCAGCAAGCCCACCCCAAGCCGAGTTCTCGATATACAGTAGGGACGTGCACGAGACCCTGTATGCCGGATCCCAGTACCCTAGGATAATGGATGTAATGTAAATCTGGTATTATTCCAGGTTTCACCACAGGATGTCAGCAAAGACCCTTAATGATTGTTCCAGCGTCTTTATGTGAAATCAGGCAGGCTGATAGCCACTGAAAAATTCAAGAAATATGGTAAGTAATGGCACATGTATTACTAGAAGAAGACAGTAAGGTCTCCGATTTGTGTCACAGGGGTACAGCCCGAATGTTGACACAGCCAGATCCAGGGTGCAGTGCCAGACTATCCCCTCAATGCAACCCACAGCCAGATTGTTATTTTGTGGGATTTGTACTGGGTAAATGGGTATGGGGCAGCAGGAGGGGAGGCACAGAGATGAGCCGTAGAGGGGGAGCGATCTTGTCCCATGTACAACTTGTAGGGATCTTTCCCCCCTGTATCCTGCGGAGGGTCCAAGATGGCGTCGGGCTTGGCGGGAAGTCCCCGGGTCATTCACCCCGCTTCCAGGAGCGCGCTAATCCACCGATGCAGCCGAATGAGACACCGGGTGCCGCTAAGGACGATTATCCCACCCAGCAGACCTGCCGCCAGGTGCGTCCTCCTTCTCCCCCGCCAAGCACCGCAGGCACGGGGTAGCAGCCGGGGCCCAGTAACCACAGTCCAGCATGCCGCACGAGATGTCGGGTCACAGGGGACGTCGATGCTGGTAAGCATCGGACGTGTAAGCGGTGGGCTGAGGCCGGGGAGGAAGGCCCGGTAAGGGGCTGCTCATACCTTCCCGATGCCGTTGAAGTCTGCGGTGCTCTCAGTCCGTGGATCGCCCAAGATGGCGGCACCTCACTCGCTTCTCTCCTTCTCCGGGGTCTGACGATCCCGAGCTGGGACGGGGTGTTCTTTCCATCCAAGAATGCCCTCAGGGTCGGGCAAAGCATTTGCAGCTGCTCCTGGAGCTATAACTTTCACCGCGGGGCCGGTAGGTTCGCAAAACTGATCAATTTTTATATCAATCAGGGATTAAATACTTTCTATACAAAAATTAATTCTAATTAGTTCCTTTCGAAAGAAAAAATAAAGAAAGTTGCCCCTTTTTAATCTATTTGTACCAGCCTCAATACTTTTCTGAAAAAGGGCTGAACATTGCAAAGAAGATCGGGTTCAATTATCACGTGACAAATTACTATAATATACTGCAGAAAACTGGCAAACAATATAACTAATATATACACCAGCTTAAAGTTACATACAGGTGTTTCTCACAAAATTAGAATATCAAAAAGTTAATTTCAGCTATTCAATACAAAAAGTGAAACTCATATTATATAGAGTCATTACAGAGTGATCACTTTCAAGTGTTTATTTCTGTTAATGTTGATTATGGCTTACATCCAATGAAAACCCAAAAGTCATTATCTCAGTAAATTAGAATTAACAAAAAAAAAAAAAACACCTGCAAAGGCTTTCTAAGCATTTAAAAAGGTTCCTTACTCTGTTTCAGTAGGTTCTACAATCATGGGGAAGATTGCTGACTTGACAGATGGCCAGAAGGCAGTCATTGACACACTCCACAAGAAGGGTAAGCCACAAAAGGTCATTAAGAAGCTGGCTAAAGCTTACGAGGAAAGCGAAGTTGCCAACCAAGCAGTTTGCTGTCCTCCTTTAGATGATCCAGATCTGGACCATATCCCGGTCTTATTGGTGGAATCCAAAAGAGGAATGGGGGTAACGGATGTCCAACTGGGGGGAGCGGCTTGGTCCATCACAGAAGCAGCAATTAATAAAAATGCTTGGAACACATGACTCCCTGTTCAAGAGTCAGCCTGGTCGAACCCCCTTGGTCCAGCATCATGTCAACACAGGGGTAGTCACTCCACTCAGACAACCTGGCTACCGGGTGACACCTCCAGTGTTGGCAATGATGAAGGCCGAACAGGATGACATGTTGAATATGGGGGTCATAGTTCCTTCCTATAGCCCATGGGCAGCCAATGTGTTGGTACCCAGGAAAGACAAGTGTACTCGCTTCTGTGTGGACTATAGGCGACTCAATGAGGTCACTGTTACAGATGCATACCCTAAGTCTCGGGTGGATGAACTACTAGACAGATTAGGCGGATCTCGGTTCATATCTACCATCGATTTGAGCAAGGGATACTGGCAGATCCTACTCACAAAAGAGGCTCAAGAGAAGTCTGCATTCATCACCCCTTTTGGCCTGTATGAATTTCCCAGCAGGCCATGTAGGATGAAGAATGCCCTGGCTACCTACCAAAGGATGGTGGACCAGTTATTAGAGGTATGTCAGGGGCATGCCCAGGCCTACCTGGATGACATCGCTACCTTCAGCGATACCTGGGAAGAGCATCTTCAACATGTGTCCCAGCCAACCAGAAACAGGTACGTGCCTTCCTAGGGATCGCAAAGTATTAATCAAAAGTTTATCCCCAATTCCAGTACAGTAGCAAAGCCTCTAACCGACCTTACCACCAAACAATATGCCCACAATCTCATCTAGACCCCAGAGTACGAGTCCACATTCCTCCAGATGAAAACCTAGCTAGCCCAAAGCCCAGTCCAGACTGCTCCTGACTTCAGCCGTCGGTTCATTGTACAAACAGACGCATCAGACACTGGATTGGAAGCCGTACTCAGTCAAATGGGAGACAATGATCAGGAACACCTGGTAGCCTATGTTTCCAGGAAGCTGTTGGACTGGGAGAGGGCATACGCCACAATAGAGAAAGAACGCTTGGCCATAGTCTGGGCCCTAAAGAGTGCAGCCCTACCTGTATCTCCCATAAAAAGGGCAAAGATCATGGAAATGGCAATGAACTGTCCCGATAAGTAGAGAAGGATGACCGGAAGCCTATCACATCTGGAAGCCCCCCCACCAATGACCTATTAAAGGATTCAGTAGTCTTCGGGCTGTGACAGATGGCACAGGGGTAGGGGTGTGTCAACTTAGCTCACCTCTGGGGGGGAGGGAAGAGATGGACCCAGCAGGTGTCAGCTCTCTGGTGCCACCACTTTTGCCCCAGGTCAGTCATGGAACTGCACCGAGTGCAAATCATCACCGGAAAGGCTTCCTTTATAGCTACAAGTTAATGGGGTGCTCCCAGTGAGAGGGAATATATATCACCAGTCCAGGCTAGGAAGATAAAGAAAAAAAAATACACACACAGCTCAAAAAAAATAAAGGGAACACTTAAACATAATATAACTCCAAGTAAATCAAACTGTCCACTTAGGAAGCAACACTGACAATCAATTTCACATGCTGTTGTGCAAATGGAATAGACAACAGATGGAAATTATTGGCAATTATCAAGACACTCAATAAAGGAGTGGTTCTGCAGGTGGGGACCACAGACCACATCTCAGTACCAATGCTTTCTGGCTGATGTTTTGGTCACTTTTGAATGTTGATTGTGCTTTCACACTCGTGGTAGCACGAGACAGACTCTACACAACCCACACAAGTGGCTCAGGTAGTGCAGCTCATCCAGGATGGCACATCAATGCGAGATGTGGCAAGGTTTGCCATGTCTGTCAGCGTAGTGTCCAGAGGCTGGAGGCGCAACCAGGAGACAGGCCAGTACACCAGGAGATGTGGAGGGGGCCGTAGAAGGGCAACTGGCCTGTCTCCTGTAACACCATGCTCATTCACAGCTGGCTCCTGGCAATTAGGCAGCGGGGAGCCAACGGTCAATCAGCATGACGTCGGCAGTCACACCATTTAACAAAGCACAGTGGAAGAGAAGCCTTTGTTCAGTCATGCAGTGTCTTTGGAAGTCTCAATCCCCAACAGGACTGGCAGAAATCTGTGCTGTTCATAACAGGCAGGTATTTAGCAACTGAAATGTCCAAGAAAAACAGGCTGTGGCACCAGTCAAACAATATCAAGTCCCACGGAAGGAAGGTAGAAACCCCGCAATAGAGCTATAACGGCTTAACAAACAGTTCAAGGTGCTCTGCATTGGACATACACAGATATCAGAGTGAATATAAAAACATCTGTGGCACTCACCAGTTCAAAAAATATGCTAGTCCTTTATTCCATAACATGGGATTTAGACATATAAAAGACGTGCAGGTACAGAGGCATGCAGGGAGAGGCAGAGTGGATGACGGCCGTTTCACGTACCAACGCTTCAACAGGTCCAGGTGCGTAATTATTTAGGGTTACTCCCTTTTAAAGGGTTGACCATAGAACATGAGAAAGAAGAATACATAGTGTTTTAAATTAACAAACATAAAATGTGCAAACTTAGATAATACATACAGATGTCATTACATTTTGAATAGAAGTATCGTAATTTAAAGAAAAATTGATAGATCTAGTTTTTATTGGTCTAATAGTTTTTCCTATGTAAATAGAACATTCATGGGCAAAATAAGTGTAAACCACAAATTTAGTTTTACAGGATATAAAACCAGTAGCTATATGTAATATCGAGCCAATGCGTAGAAGATTAGTTATAATATGAAGGTGGCAGCTAGGCAACTATTAGGCCGGCGTCACACTGGCGAGTTTTACGGACGTATGAGCGCAGAAAACACATCCGTAAAATACGCATAACACACGGCACAATGATTCCCTATGTCCCAGCTCCTATCAGCCGTATTTTACTGATCCGTATTATACGGTACTCTACGGCCGTACAAAATCGCAGCATGCTGCGTTTGTCACCGTATTGCGCAAATAAATCGCCAATGAAAATCTATGGGGGCGAGAAAAATACGGATTCCACACGGACCAGCAGTGTGACTTGCGAGAAACACGCAGCGGTGTTAGTGAAAAGTCGGTAATTCAATTGCCGGCTTTTCATTTCTCCTGCCTAAACCCGACATGATGTGAGACATGGTTTACATACAGTAAACCATCTCATATCCCCTTTTTTTTTGCATATTCCACACTACTAATGTTAGTAGTGTGTATGTGCAAAATGTGGGCGCTGTAGCTGCGAAAATAAAGGGGTAAATGGCGGAAAAAATTGACGTGGGCTCCCGCGCAATTTTCTCCGCCAGAGTGGTAAAGCCAGTGACTGAGGACAGATATTAATAGCCAGGAGAGGGTCCATGGTTATTGGCCCCCCCCTGGCTACAAACATCTGCCACCAGCCACCCCAGAAAAGGCACATCTGGAAGATGCGCCTATTCTGGCACTTGGCCACTCTCTTCCCACTCCCTGTAGCGGTGGGATATGGGGTAATGAAGGGTTAATGCCACCTTGCTATTGTAAGGTGACATTAAGCCAGATTAATAATGGAGAGGCGTCAATGATGACACCTATCCATTATTAATCCAATTGTCTGAAAGGGTTAAAAAACACACACGTTATTAAAAAGTATTTTAATGAAATAAACACACAGGTTGTTTTAGTATTTTATTGCTCTCTCAATCCATCCGGAACACCCTCGCTTGGCAAAATAATAAACCCACAATATACATACCCTCAGATGACCTGTCACGTCCCACGAGGTAATCCATCTGAAGAGGTTAACTCAATTTACAGGCAGGAGCTGCGCTAAAGCACTCGCTCGTGCCTGTAACCCCCGGGGAATGAATGAAAGCTGAGTGATCTGTACTTACATTGAGTTGCGGTGATGCGCCCTCTGGTGGATGAACTCATGAACTGGAGCCTTGGAAAAGTTCACACGCTTGAGTTCATGAGTTCATCCACCAGAGGGCGCCTCACCGCAACTCAATGTAAGTACAGATCACTCAGCTTTCATTCATTCCCCAGGGCTTACAGGCACGAGCGAGTGCTTTAGCGCAGCTCCTGCCTGTAAATTGAGTTAACCCCTTCAGATGGATTACCTCGTGGGACGTGACAGGTCATCTGAGGGTATGTATATTGTGGGTTTATTATTTTGCCAAGCGAGGGTGTTCCGGATGGATTGAGAGAGCAATAAAATACTAAAACAACCTGTGTGTTTATTTCATTAAAATACTTTTTAATAATGTGTGTGTTTTTTAACACTTTCAGACAATTGGATTAATAATGGATAGGTGACAATTGACGCCTCTCCATTATTAATCTGGCTTAATGTCACCTTACAATAGCAAGGTGGCATTAACCCTTCATTACCCCATATCCCACCGCTACACGGGAGTGGGAAGAGAGTGGCCAAGTGCCAGAATAGGCGCATCTTCCAGATGTGCCTTTTCTGGGGTGGCTGGGGGCAGATGTTTTTAGCCACGGAGGGCCAATAACCGTGGACCCTCTCCTGGCTATTAATATCTGTCCTCAGTCACTGGCTTTACCACTCTGGCGGAGAAAATTGCGCGGGAGCCCACGCCAATTTTTTCCGCCATTTTACCCTTTATTTTAGCAGCTACAGCGCCCAAATTTTGCACATACACATTACTAACATTAGTAGTGTGGAATATGCAAAAAAAAGGGGGATATGACATGGTTTACTGTATGTAAACCATGTCTCATATCCTGTCGGGTTTGTGAAGGAGAAATGAAAAGCCGGCAATTGAATTACCGGCTTTTAACATATATCGCGCTGAATTAAATATAAATACAGAATATATATATATGTGTCTCAAATATATATATATATATATATATACACACACTGTATATATGTTTTAACGGACATTTGAGCACATAAATCCATTAGATGTCGGTTTTGCAAGCCTGCGCAAAAATCTCGCAGTACGGATGCCATACGGATTACATACGGAGAATGCCATGCGCAAAATACGCTGACACACCCTGCCTACGGATCACTATTTTGGGAACATTTCTCCGTATTACGGCCGTATTACGGCCGTAAAAAACGGACCGTATTGTCTTACGCTGAGTGTGACGCCGGCCTTAGACCATTAAAAACTGGATTCCATGAACATTCTCGAACTACTACATTAGGAAAGGGTACTTATTAACCACATGCAGGAAAAGCAGAACTCAAATTCAGAAATCTTGTGCTTTGCAGGTCTTGAAGTGGTTAATAATCCACCCCAAGGTGGAAACCACAGTAACATCCATGAAGCCAAATGGATCATGAAAACGAAAGCACAAGATTCATTTTCCATTAAATGATACTTCTGTTAATGTAATTATGACATCAGTATGTATATAGTAAATATAGGAAAACTGACTGAATAGAAATCTAGTATGAACTGGTGCTGTTCAGTCAGTTTTCCTATATTTACTATGTACTATTTTTTCTGACTTGAACGCCCCGCCCTTCACCATGCTGTGATTTTAATTACATCCAAACACAGTTGGTTCTGACCTTCCTATAAATGCAGGCTTTATCATGATATTAGCCAGAGGTAAGTGTTCACACTAGGCAGACAGCTCAGGTACCCATCTGATTTGAGATTACCTTGACGTTTGGTAGATGGGCTCACAATTTTTGGCCAGATCTTGTGCTAAGCATCGCATGTGTTTTTTCATATATTTCACAAGCCATTATGCTATTCACATTTCATGTATCGCACATTTCCTTGCTTTAGTACAGTAAAATTGAGTGCAGCCATTGATCAGTATGTATATATTATATAAGTATGCACATTTTATGTTTGATCATTTAAAACACTATGTATTCTTCTCACGGTCTATGGTCAACCCTTTATTAGTGAGTAACCCTAAATAATTACACACCAGGACCCGCTGAAGTGTTACGCGAAACAGCCATTGTCCACTCCATCTCTCCCCGCATGCCTCTGTAACCTGCACGTCTTCTATATGTCCAAATCCCATGTTATGGAATAAAGGACTAGCACATTTTTCGTTCTGGTGAGTGACACAAATGTTCTTAAATTCACATCAAAATCTTTAACAACTACCTGCCTGAAAGTTCTTCGGCCTATACGAAAAAAAAAAAAAAATTGTTCCAGATAAACTCTTTAATCAAAATGAAGGCAAACAGTAATACCTGTTATTCTACTTTATTATGGAGCGAAACATGTGCAGGATTGTGGTGTACTTAGCCAACAACCTTAGGGTGAGTTAGTAACTCGTGAGTCATGTATTCTAATACCTTTCAACGAGATAGAAGGTAACTGTCAATGAAACAGGCTAGTCATAGCACGGTTTGTTGTTACCTCATGACTGCGATTCTATACCCTTTGGGGTATTCTATTTGGACTTCATTTAATTATTAACAAAAGCACTAGTCAATAAAAATGAACATTTTATTTCACAGAGATATTCGCCTCCTATTTTAATATGAGTTGAAGCCTTTATTTTCAGTTTGTCTTTTACCTGTCGAGGAGATATCAACAGTAGGGATGAGCGGATCTGGGGAAAATTCAGTCTCCTTTACCTTTAAGTCTTGCAGTATGCAATGACTTTTTTTTTGGAGGATAAATTCTTCAAAACTGTGCTCAAAAAAATAACGAATTATTAGCAAAGTCAAAAATGTACTTTTGTATTTTTTCAACTTTTTTTGAGCAAAAAAAAAAAAAAAACCACCACGTTTTGTTAAACGTGCAAACATTTTAAGTGTTAAAAAAATAATTGATGAACCGGACACAAAAAACAAACAAACAAGAAAACAAAAGATCAAGCCCCCCCACAATAGTGGACATATCAAACAGCCTTTTAAAAAAAAAAACAAATACACGGCACAAACCCTTTGATGTACTGGGCCCTTTGTGTTTTCCGCTTTAGTCTCCATCCAGCTCCTTAGACTGCCGTCACACTATCAGTATTTGGTCAGTATTTTACATCAGTATTTGTAAGCCAAAACCAGGAGTGGAACAATCAGAGGAAAAGTATAATAGAAACATATGCACCACTTCTGTATTTATCACCCACTCCTGGTTTTGGCTTACAAATACTGATGTAAAATACTGACCAAATACTGATAGTGTGACGGCTGCCTTACTCTTTCTCCACAAACTTTTAGAGAAGTCTAGTTTGATCATTTACTGCAGATCTGAGCAATTTTCAAGGCAAAAGCTCAGGAGACAAAAGGGAATTATAAGTGAGAAGAGAGGCCTGATTTTATTTATGATAAAAGTATAGCTACTATTTAATGCTTGTTGACTTTACAAACAGAACCTCAAGTCTGTCCTCGGCAACCAGGAAAAGGTTAAAAAAGGACGGACACACACACACCTTCCATGTGAAAAGGAACAATGGGATCTATCCACAGATCGATAGGGCTGTGCCTGCATGATTGCTGACAGGATCTCAACTTAAAGGGAACCTGTCACCCCGTTTTTTCCGTATGAGATAAAAATACTGTTAACCCTGCTGTTCTGTTAGGTCAAAAATGACCGTTTTTGAAATTCTATAATGTTATGTTTTCCCATTTTATAGAGAAAAAAGCTTTTTTTTTTGTTTTGCCTTTGAAAAAAGTATATCTACATAATGTTTGATATTATTACTTATAGTTAACATTTAGATCAAGATTTTTTTTTTATCTGCAAAAATAATCAATTTTTTACAAAAATCGAAAAAATACCATGTTCCCTTTTGGATATAAAAAAAATATAAAAAAAGCTTTGTATTTATTTTTTTTTCTGGTATTTGAACAACCATCTTCACAAGCAATATAATAGTGCAAAAACTGTTTAAAAAAACCACTTAGATTAGCTAAAAATGATTATTTTATAAGGACGGTCAAAAATGACCGGGAACAGTACAAGTGTATGTGAAATCTAAACAGAACAGCAGGGTTAAATAGGGCCTGAGCTGTGCATTACAACAGTGTATTTTGTGGACCCCGATTCCCCACCTATGCTGCCGAAATACGTTACCAAAGTAGCCGTTTTCGCCTGTCAGTCAGGCTGGTCTGGTCAGATGGGCGTGGTGTCTTCCCCCAGATCTTGCTTATTTTTCCGTTGGTGGCTTAGTGGTTTGCGCATGCCCAAGTCCAGAATCCACTGCACAGGGGAGGGAAAAGAGCGCGATCTGCGCTATTCCCCTGGTGATCGGTGGGGGCGGCCATCTTCCTGTGGCCGCGCGTGCACAGATGGAGCGCTCTGCTGCCCGGGGCTTCAGGAAAATGGCCGCGGGATGCCGCGCGTGCGCAGATGGAGATCGTGGCGGCCATTTTCCTGAAGCAGAGATGCGAACTCTGCTTCAGGAAAATGGCCGCCGCGATCTCCATCTGCGCACGCGCGGCATCCCACGGCCGTTTTCCTGAAGCCCCGGGCAGCAGAGCGCTCCATCTGCGCACGCGCAGCCACAAGATGGCCACCCCCATCGATCACCAGGGGAATAGCGCAGATCACGCTCTTTTCCCTCCCCTGTGCAGTGGATTCTGGACTTGGGCATGCACAAACCACTACGAAACCAATGGAAAAATAAGCAAGATCTGGGGGAAGACACCACGCCCATCTGACCAGACCAGCCTGATTGACAGGCGAAAATGGCTACTTTGGTAACATATTTCGGCAGCATAGGTGGGGAATCGGGGTCCACAAAATACACTATTGTAATGCACAGCTCAGGCCCTATTTAACAGTATTTTTATCTCATACGGAAAAAACAGGGTGACAGGTTCCCTTTAACGGATATGCTACAATCAGTAGAATATAAAACAACTTTAGGTGAAGACGGGTGTGTCATAAAGACTAACTCAGATAATATGCTGCAAAAGTATGGGCGTACAGAGGATAGATACGTGGCTATGAGGTATAAGCATCATCCCTTGCTAAACCCCCCCTTCCTTGCTCAGATGTAAATGTAGTCAGGAGCCTATCACACAATAAAGAACCATAGCAAATATCATTACCGGCAATCAGAGGTAGTCCAGTGTTGTGAATTCCGCTCTTGGGCTCCCTCCGGTGGTTGTAAGTAGCACTTTTGTGAATTCTGCTCTTGGGCTCCCTCCTGTGGTTTTGAGTGGTATAGCTGCTTCTTGGATTTAGCATCAGCAGCTGCTTCCACTGATCGTCTTTCTGGCTCAGCTATTTTAGTCTGGCCTTATCTCTCAATCAATGCCAGTTGTCAATTGTTCCAGCTTGGAGTCACTGCTCTTTCCCTGACACTCTGTCCAGTTCAGCAAAGATAAGTCCTTGCTTGTCCTTTTGAAGTCCACTTGTTGTGGACGTTATTGTTCAGCACATTCTATGTTTTGCTCATTTGTCCAGCTTATCAGTATGGATCTATTCAGCTAAGCTGGAAGCTCTGGGCTGCAGATTTTGTCCTTCACACCTTTAGTCAGGTGTGGAGATTTTTGCATATCTCTGCGGTGGACTTTTTCTAGTTTTTATTACAGACCGCACAGTGTTCTTTCCTGTAATATCTATCTAGCTAGAAGTGGCTTCCTTTGCTAAATCTTGTTTCATACTACGTATGTCATTTCCTTCTCCTCTCACAGTCATTATTTGTGGGGGGTTGTCCTATCCTTTGGGGATTTTCTCTGAGGCAAGATAGCTTTCCTGTTTCTACCTTTAGGAGTAGCTAGTTCTCCGGCTGTGATGAGGTGTCCAGGGAGTGACAGGAACATCCCACGGCTACTGCTAGTGTTGTGTTAAGATCAGGAACTGCGGTCTGTATAGTTACCACCTGCTCAGAGCTAGTCGCATGTCGCTCCTAAATTACCAGTCCATAACAGTACAACTGGCCAAAAATGAGTTGAATGCATCTCAAAAGAAGGAAAAGAAAAAGTTCTGAGCCATTTTTTTTTTCTTTAGTCTGTTTTGTCTTTTTCCTTCCTCTTAATCTCTGGGTGGATTTGGGCGCGGACATGGATGTTCAGGGTTTGTTTTCTCGTGTGGATCAGCTTGCTGTAAGAGTTCAGAGTATCCAAGATTATGTTGTTCAGACTCCAGCCTTAGAGCCTAGAATTCCTATTCCAGATTTGTTTTACGGGGATAGATCTAAGTTTTTGAACTTTAAAAATAACTGCAAATTGTTTTTTGCTCGGAAACCCCGTTCCTCTGGTGACCCCACTCAGCAAGTTAAAATACTTATTTCTCTGCTGCGTGGTGACCCTCAGGACTGGGCATTCTCCCTTGAGTCAGGGGATCCGGCATTGCTTAATGTGGATGCATTTTTTCAATCGCTCGGATTGTTGTATGACGAACCTAACTCTGTGGATCATGCGGAAAAAACCTTGTTGGCCCTGTGCCAGGGTCAGGAAGCGGCAGAATTATACTGCCGGAAATTTAGAAAATGGTCTGTGCTCACTAAATGGAATGAGGACGCTTTGGCAGCAATTTTCAAAAAGGGTCTTTCTGAAGCCCTTAAAGATGTTATGGTGGGGTTCCCCACGCCTGTTGGTCTGAGCGAATCTATGTCTCTAGCCATTCAGATTGATGGGCGCCTGCACGAGCGCAAAGTGGTGCACCATATGGCAGCATCCTCTGAACAGAGTCCTGAGCCTATGCAATGTGATAGGATTCTGACTAGAGCGGAACAGAGGGGATACAGACGTCAGAATGGGCTGTGTTTTTACTGTGGTGATTCAGCTCATACTATCTCTGATTGCCCTAAGCGTATTAAGAGGGTCGCTAGATCTGTTACCATTAGTACTGTACAGCCTAAGTTTCTCCTGTCTGTGACCCTGATTTGCTCATTGTCATCTTTCTCTGTCATGGCATTTGTGGATTCAGGCGCTGCCCTGAACTTAATGGACTTAGAATTCGCCAGGCGCTGTGGTTTTTCTTTGCAGCCTTTGCAGAGCCCTATTCCATTGAGGGGTATTGATGCTACACCGTTGGCCAAGAATAAACCTCAGTATTGGACTCAGCTGACTATGTGCATGGCTCCAGCACATCAGGAAGATTATCGTTTTCTGGTGTTGCATAATTTACATGATGTTGTTGTACTGGGTTTTCCATGGTTACAAATACACAATCCAGTGTTGGATTGGAAATCGATGTCTGTGACTAGTTGGGGTTGTCAAGGGGTACATAGTGACGTTCCTTTAATGTCAATTTCCTCTTCCCCCTCTTCTGATGTTCCTGAATTTTTGTCAGATTTCCAGGATGTATTCGATGAACCCAAGTCCAGTTCCCTTCCTCCACATAGGGACTGTGATTGTGCTATTGACTTGATTCCAGGCTCTAAGTTCCCTAAGGGCTGACTTTTCAACCTGTCTGTGCCAGAACATACCGCTATGCGGAGCTATGTTAAGGAGTCATTGGAGAAGGGGCATATTCGGCCGTCTTTGTCACCATTGGGAGCGGGATTCTTTTTTGTTGCCAAGAAGGATGGCTCCTTGAGACCCTGTATTGATTATCGCCTCCTTAATAAGATCACGGTCAAATTCCAATACCCTTTACCTTTGCGCTCTGATTTGTTTGCTCGGATTAAGGGGGCTAGTTGGTTTACCAAGATTGACCTTCGAGGGGCATATAATCTTGTTCGTATTAAACAGGGTGACGAATGGAAAACTGCATTTAATACGCCCGAAGGCCATTTTGAATACCTGGTGATGCCTTTCGGGCTTTCTAATGCTCCTTCTGTATTTCAGTACTTCATGCATGACATTTTCCGCAATTATATTGATAAATTCTTGATTGTGTATTTGGATGATGTTTTGTTTTTTTCCAATGATTGGGAGTCTCATGCGAAGCAGGTCAGGATGGTATTCCAGATCCTTCGTGATAATGCTCTATTTGTGAAGGGGTCTAAGTGCCTATTTGGAGTTCAGAAGGTCTCTTTTTTGGGGTTTATTTTTTCTCCTTCGTCTATAGAAATGGATCCTGTTAAGGTCCAAGCCATTCATGACTGGATTCAACCCACATCTGTGAAGAGTCTTCAGAAATTTTTGGGCTTTGCTAATTTTTATCGCCGTTTCATTGCCAACTTCTCTAGTGTGGTTAAGCCCCTGACCGATTTGACGAAGAAAGGTGCTGATGTGACAAATTGGTCCTCTGAGGCTGTTGAGGCCTTTCAGGAGCTTAAGCGCCGATTTACTTCTGCCCCTGTCTTGCGTCAGCCGGATGGGTCTCTTCCTTTTCAGGTTGAGGTTGACGCTTCTGAGATTGGGGCAGGGTCCGTTTTGTCACAGAGAAATTTTGATGGTTCCTTGATGAAACCATGTGCCTTCTTTTCCCGAAAGTTTTCGCCTGCGGAACGCAATTATGATGTCGGCAATCGGGAGTTGTTGGCTATGAAGTGGGCATTTGAGGAGTGGTGACATTGGCTTGAGGGAGCCAAGCACCGCGTTGTGGTCTTGACCGATCATAAGAATTTGATTTACCTCGAGTCGGCCAAGCTGCTGAACCCTAGACAGGCTCGATGGTCCCTGTTTTTCTCCCGTTTCGATTTTGTGGTTTCATATCTTCCGGGATCTAAGAATGTTAAAGCGGATGCCCTCTCTAGGAGTTTTTTGCCTGATTCTCCTGGAGTTCTTGAGCCGGTTGGCATTCTTAGGGAAGGGGTGATTCTTTCTGCCATCTCCCCTGATTTACGGCGGGTGCTTCATGAATTTCAGGCTGATAAACCTGACCGCTGTCCTGTGGGGAAGCTGTTTGTTCCTGATAGATGGACAAGTAAGGTAATTTCTGAGGTCCATTGTTCGGTGTTGGCCGGTCATCCTGGGATTTTTGGTACCAGAGATTTGGTGGCTAGGTCCTTTTGGTGGCCTTCCTTGTCGTGGGATGTGCGTTCTTTTGTGCAGTCCTGTGGGACTTGTGCCCGGGCTAAGCCTTGCTGTTCCCGCGCTAGTGGGTTGCTTTTGCCTTTGCCTATCCCTGAGAGGCCCTGGATGCATATTTCCATGGACTTTATTTCGGATCTTCCGGTGTCCCAGAGGATGTCTGTTATCTGGGTGGTTTGTGACCGGTTCTCTAAAATGGTCCATTTGGTACCTTTGCCTAAATTGCCTTCCTCTTCTGATTTGGTTCCATTATTTTTTCAGCATGTGGTTCGTTTGCATGGCATTCCGGAAAATATTGTGTCTGACAGAGGTTCACAGTTTGTTTCCAGGTTTTGGCGGGCCATTTGTGCTAGGATGGGCATTAATTTGTCTTTTTCTTCGGCGTTCCATCCTCAGACAAATGGCCAAACTGAGCGAACTAATCAGACCTTGGAAACCTATTTGAGATGCTTTGTGTCTGCTGATCAGGATGATTGGGTGGCTTTCTTGCCGTTGGCCGAGTTTGCCCTTAATAATCGGGCCAGTTCGGCTACTTTGGTTTCGCTTTTTTGTAATTTTGGTTTCCATCCTCGTTTTTCTTCAGGGCAGGTTGAGCCTTCTGATTGTCCTGGTGTAGATTCTGTGATGGACAGGTTACAGCAGATTTGGACTCATGTGGTAGACAATTTGACGTTGTCTCAGGAAAAGGCTCAGCGTTTTGCTAACCGCCGGTGTGTTGGTCCTCGGCTTCGTGTGGGGGATTTAGTCTGGTTATCTTCTCGTCATGTTCCTATGAAGGTTTCTTCCCCTAAGTTCATGCCTCGGTTTATTGGTCCTTATAAGATTTCTGAGATTATCAATCCAGTGTCTTTTTGTTTGGCCCTTCCAGCCTCTTTTGCCATCCACAATGTTTTCCATAGATCTTTGTTGTGGAGATATGTGGTACCCGTTGTTTCCTCTGTTGATCCTCCTACTCCGGTGTTGGTTGAGGGGGGAGTTGGAATATGTGGTTGAGAAAATGTTGGATTCTCGTTTTTCGAGGCGGAGGCTTCAGTATCTTGTCAAGTGGAAGGGTTATGGCCAGGAGGATAATTCTTGGGTGGTTGCCTCCGATGTCCATGCTGCCGATTTGGTTCTTGCTTTTCACTTGGCTCGTCCTGATCGGCCTGGGGGCTCTGGTGAGGGTTCGGTGACCCCTCCTCAAGGGGGGGGTACTGTTGTAAATTCCGCTCTTGGGCTCCCTCCGGTGGTTGTAAGTAGCACTTTTGTGAATTCTGCTCTTGGGCTCCCTCCTGTGGTTTTGAGTGGTATAGCTGCTTCTTGGATTTAACATCAGCAGCTGCTTCCACTGATCATCTTTCTGGCTCAGCTATTTTAGTCTGGCCTTATCGCTCAATCAATGCCAGTTGTCAATTGTTCCAGCTTGGAGTCACTGCTCTTTTGGATTTCCCTGACACTCTGTCCAGTTCAGCAAAGATAAGTCCTTGCTTGTCCTTTTGCAGTCCACTTGTTGTGGACTTTATTGTTCAGCACATTCTATGTTTTGCTCATTTGTCCAGCTTATCAGTATGGATCTATTCAGCTAAGCTGGAAGCTTTGGGCTGCAGATTTTGCCCTCCACACCTTTAGTCAGGTGTGGAGATTTTTGCATATCTCTGCGGTGGACTTTTTCTAGTTTTTATTACTGACCGCACAGTGTTCTTTCCTGTACTATCTATCTAGCTAGAAGTGGCCTCCTTTGCTAAATCTTGTTTCATACTACGTATGTCATTTCCTTCTCCTCTCACAGTCATTATTTGTGGGGGGCTGTCCTATCCTTTGGGGATTTTCTCTGAGGCAAGATAGCTTTCCTGTTTCTACCTTTAGGGGTAGCTAGTTCTCCGGCTGTGACGAGGTGTCCAGGGAGTGACAGGAACATCCCACGGCTACTGCTAGTGTTGTGTTAAGATCAGGAACTGCGGTCTGTATAGTTACCACCTGCTCAGAGCTAGTCACATGTCGCTCCTAAATTGCCAGTCCATAACAGTCCAGGGCGCAGTCCAGAGATATATTCCTGCGCGCCCACCCCGACGCGCATTTCGGACCTTCCTTCCTCAGGGAGCCTGAGGAAAGGATGTTTATACCTCAGCCACGTATCTATCCTCTGTGCGCCCATACTTTTGCAGCATATTATGTGAGCTAGTCTTTTTGACACACCCCTCTTCACCTAAAGTGGTTTTGCATTTTAACAAAGTTTGTAATTTTTCTACTAGTACTGAAGCTAGTATCATTTGTTTTGTCTGCATTTCTATCTAGGAGTATGATGATCGGGTATAATAGTCCCAAGATCATAAACACATGGCCCTAGAGATTTATCAGGGTTAATTATTATAGGATGTGTTTTTGTCATATACGTTTTTTGCTATCCAATCAGTAGGAGCTCGACTTTAATAGGTTGAAAGAATGGGAATCCTCAGGTCATCAACACACATGCAACGGAACTGCGGAGAGCCGATGGTTGTCATGGTGGTCACAGCTTAAATGACCTCCGGGACTGTCAAACCCTATTCCTGAATTACTATTTTCTGCTCATTCTCCCAAAAGCTGGGAAAAAAACAAACAGCAGTTACAGATCTTATGTATCCCAAAATGATACCAATAAAAATCACCATCTATCGCAAAACAAATCCTCACGATTGTTGGCACAAAAATAGAAAAATTACAGCTCAAAATATGGTGATGAAAAATTTTTTAAAAATGTGTATGTGTGATAATGGCAACCTTCCCCGAAGAAGAACACAATATAAATATGAGATCACTATAATCACACTGAACTGAATCTTACCACTTATGCTACATGGTGGACAACGAAAATAAATAAATTAAAGCAATTCTTTAACTGCTGTTGATTTGCTCATTTTAACTCTCAGAGATCACAAGAGGTCTTTTTTTACAATCATCAGGTGTTTTAGGCCAAGCACTTAAGAGTTTTATGTGGAAATCTGAATAACATAATTAAGACAAAACCCTGACAGATTGAAGTGAACAATGAGGCAGATGGGAGTCACTATATATAGTCTGGCCTATAATCCGTCTGACTTTCTAGGCATTCACAAAAGCAGTCAGTTTTTTGCACTACTGAAATGAAGCCAAACATGTCCTGAGTAACTCTGCTGCCTCTTTATAGTGAATAGATTAGTCGGTGAGGGGGGAGTGAGGGAGACTTTACATCTGAATCAGTTTATTTTACATAGATGCAAAGCCTGATTTAAGTGCTCAGTGTAGAGAACAGGATAAATGTAAATCAAGCCTTAGAAGTGATACAAAATGTTCTGCATCAATATAATGTTCATCTAAACAAAAAAAAAATTGAGAAAATGTAACAAATTAAAAATTATTAGTAAAAATGTAGTTACTTTTCTTCAACACCCAACGGTGTAAAATTCTGCTAAACACCTGTGGTGCCAACATGCTCTTTGCCTCCCTGGAGGAATTCATTGTAAGACATAGTTTGTAAAATGGGAACACTTATGGGGGGGGGGTTCTTATGTTCTGGCACCTCAGGGACTCTGCCACTGAGATGGCACCCGCAAATCACTCCAGCAAAATCTGCATTTCAATATGGCTTTAATTTCAGGCACAGTAAAAAGATCAAAAGGATATTTACAACTACACGTGGGTTATTGGTGTATTCAAAAAAAAAAAAAAAAAAAAAAAAGGATCCCATATTTTATTGTACAACTACTCTTGTGAAAATAAGAAATTTCCGCTAAACTAACATTTTCATGGGGAAAAAAAATAAATTAATTTTCACAACCCAAGATGGTCAACACATACATGTCTGCGTTCTCCAAGCAAACCAATAAAAAAACAGAACCAGACACAGAATGGTACCATACAGTTACACAACCCTTGTACCATCTACATGCTTTCATGCATACAATGTCACATGAAGTTTAAAGGACCAGACCAACTGACCAATGCTGTGACCTGAAGAAAAACCCTTTATTATCACACATGTAGTTTGCACAAAAAAACCTTTATAATGTAACAATTAAAATACACATTCTCAGTCCATTTGTTTCAGGTATCCACCTTTCATGTAGTTACAAAATCATTGTACTGAAAATTGCGCAGCAATCTTACTATCCGAGCAGAGCCGTTCTGTTTAGTGGCAAATCGGTCAAGGTAATGCACATTTAGTCAGGGGTGTAAATGTGCCCCAGAGTATTAAGGTTTTGGCGTGTTCACGTCCTGTGGCTCTACAGCTGGTATTGTACCACAAGTACCAGCATGCTATGAAAGTTCATGTCATGTTCAATACATGTTGATTTCTGCCTCAGTGATACACGACCAAGTTAATACTTTAGTGATCTGCTTCACCTCAAACCAAAGAATAAGTAATAGAGAGAAAACTGTCACAGAAGTTAGGCGAAGGTACACACTAAGCATAAGGATTTCATTTTGTCTTTTCTTATTGACTTTCTACAGGGTTAAAAAAAATCATGTTATTTGACACATACTATGACCACAGTCAGCAGTGATGGGTACATTTCTATAACTCTTATTTTAAAGAAAAAAAAAATACAAATCCTGCTTGCATGAATTTTTGCACTGTAGAAAGTCTGAACTTAGCACCTCATCCACAAACGTTTCTACATGTTACACAAGAGGTAAAAATAATTAAATATACACAAGAAAACAAAAACAATCTCTGAAAACACCACCTGAGATGTTAGGGTATGTACGCTTTGTTACCGTACTTGGGGAAAAAAGTGCTTCAAAAATGCTAAAAGGAACGATCAGCACAGCAAGTGGTTTTGGCATTGCTGTGTATATGTTCAGTCTTGAGCTTCTTCCATCCACTTTAGGCTTTGAAAGTTGCAAAGCTGTTAATAGCGAGCTGAAAATTATGTTATACATAGAAAGTGTGAAGAAAAAAAAAAAATCTGGAAAAACACAGCCAGCTTTTTCCTGAAGAATCTTCTGCTTGTAAAAATTCAATGGTCATGATGGCATCAGACATTGTGTGCACATACCCTAAAATAAGACATTACTAAGAAAATAGCCATGTATTGCATGTATAGGTGTCACAGAGAACATACTCCAATTGTCCCGTGAACAGATCACCAGGATTTAAAAAGTCTGTTCTGCCTGCAAGTGGTTATAAACATTTTTTTGGACTGTAGGACGCACCCCAGCAGACAAAGCAAAAAAAAAATAAAAATAAAAATTTATTCCAACTAATTGAAACGTCTCTGGTGGTGCCAACAAGTAGAGGTGTTAATATCACCATTAATGCGCTAGTGTAGAATATGGAGAAACCTTTTTAGACCGTATGTATACAATGAGCCTTTGACGCTGCGGTTTTTTTGGCTGCATCAAAATTGCAGTGCTTTACAATCCCAGCAAAGTGGATGGAAAATCTAGAAATCTTACACTATTTATTTTGTTACACTGACCTGCGGCACATGTTTCAATTCTGCAACATGTCAATGTCTAATGGGTATGTGCACATATTGCAGATTTGCCTCTGGAATTTTCTGTGCGGATTCTGCATCTCTTGGCAGAAAACGCAGGTGCAGATTTGATGAGTTTTTCTTGCAGTTTTCCTGCGGATTTCATGCGTTTTTTACCCCTGCGGATTTCTATAATGGAATGGTTGCTGAAACGCTGCAGATCTGAACAAAAGAATTGACATGGTCCTTGTTTGAATCTGCTGCGTTTTCCGTACCATTAGCACAGCATTTTTTTTTTTTGCCATTGATTTACATTGTACTGTAAATCACTTGCAGATCTGCAGAGTTTCTGCGCGGAAAAAAAAACCGCTGCAGATCTGCAGGAAATCTGCAACGTGTGCACATAGCCAATGACTATGCCGAGTTTTATGTGTAGCTTTTTCCCATAAATTTGCACTAAATATAGAAAATCTTCAGAAAAAAAATAATGCATATATGCGTTTTTAGTGCCTTTTCGCAATGGAAATGCATCAAAGTCACACGTAATACACACGACTAGCAAAGTTGTGTCAAAGCTAAATACCAGGGAATATCAAAAACAAAGTACTTTTGTGTACACTCTGCAGCGCACAGTATACCCGCAGTTCTGCTACATGCATGCACATCTTTGCTGCCTGTGTATATACTACCACATTATTTAAGTGCTTTACCGGCATAGTTAGGACCTTCAGCATCCGTACAGCTTAGTGATGTGCAGTTCTGGTTACGCTCTCCTGCCCTGCACCTGTATAAGCATTCTCCCCAATCTAAAGCCTGGAGGCAGTTAACTACGAGATGCACACACTTTCACAAGATGATTTTATTTTTTTTATTTTATTTTTTAGCAAAAAAGTAAAGGGAGTCTTCTAGTCTCCAAAATATAGTAATAGTATCGTACGTGTATAATTTCCAAACAATCGTCAAATGAAGTCAGCCATATTAGGTGTTGGAAATACTAAAAAAAAAACAAAACATACAAACAGGTCGTCAAAATTCCCCATTGTTCTTTTTCCTGTTGTGCCTTTAAGTATTTGGGTTTATTTATTTTTTTTAAATAGCCATACGGTTCCCGATATATTGGCTTTTTTAGGGGATGAAGGGGGATTTCTATGGCTTTACCAAGAAGAATGTGGGTAATAATGCAAAGCAGCCGTAAGACCCGACCAGAGAATCCTGTGTGAGCCACGTCCCCTTGTTAAAAGGATAATAAAAATTAGCACTAAATAAAAAAACAAAACCAAAAAACCAACATTAAGGTTATGTGCACATGTTGTGGAAAGGTGTGCGGATTTTTCCGCACGGATTTTGGTAAATCCGCACTATGGATTTACTGCGAAATTACCGTGGTTTTTCTGCGGATTTTAGCTGCGGATTCCTATTATGGAGCAGGTGTAAACCGCTGCAGAATCCGCACAAAATTGACATGCTGAGGAATAAACAACACAGCGTTTCCGCATGGTATTTTCTGCATCATGTGCACTGCGGATTGTTTTCCATAGGTTTACATAGTACTGTAAACTCAGGGAAAACTGCTGCGAATCTGCAGTGGCCAATCCGCTGCGGATCCGCAGAAAAATCCACAACGTGTGCACATACCCTAACAAACATGAAGATGGATCACCTCTTCTGGAGAATGTAGTAATTTTCAGAAACTGAAATGCCCAGACATACATTGCACCTTATTTCAAATTTGCCTGTAACAATACATTTCATATATTAAAATTAGACATCTTTTTCAATACATTTAGAAAGTTTTCATAAATATTACATTTTACCAGGTTACAATATAGAAACACAGTTACACCTTTTACTTGAACATTTCCTTCCACATGAGTCCAATGATTAATAGTTCTATGCAATTTGTACTTTCTTACAGAAACACCATCACTTAGTGGAATAAAAGTTGTACACTTTTTTTTTTTTAAATATCACTTTATCCAAACACATGAATCTTCCTTAAAAACGTATTGTCCATTACTTTTTAAAAGGAATCTGTCACCACATTTGACCCATCTAAACCATTAGGCCGGGATCACACATACGCGAGATATGGCCGAGTCTCGCAGGTGAAAACCCAGCTCTGGCGCCGGCACTCCGGAGCGGAGCGTGCAGTACATGTATTGCTGTGCGGCTGCAGGAGTGCCGGCGCCAGAGCTGGGTTTTCACCTGCGAGACTCGGCCGTATCTCACGTATGTGTGATCCCGGCCTTCATAGGAGCACACAGGTTATAGAATACTGAAACCGGTCCTCCCTGTCTGCCTCATATCAGCTGTGCTGTTGCTGGGAAATCCTCTTATTACTTTACATAAAAGAGTTCTTCCAGGGTCTGGGGAGGACACTAGTTATACTAAACACAACTGCAGGTTCCTCTCAGCTTCCATTTCACAGGCACACAGAATTGCAATATTGTTACAATACAGCAGAGCTCAGAGAGCTGCAAAAAATGGGTTTTCAAGAAGACTAATTTCATTTCTCCTGTTCTGTGCTAGTTACTTGTCTCACTGTTAACCCCACCTTCATGCAAAATAAGTATCTAGAGGTGAAGTTATTTTCCAGACATCGTCCCCAAGAAAAATATGGAGTTCTCTGGAATAAGACATCAGATTGCAGATATCAAGGTGTCGTGTAGACCGCTTAGGAGGGTAGTTCTTACGGACAGATTTTGTTCAAAAGATTATTAATGGGCAGATTGGAGAAAGCAAAAAGAATATCTATCTATCTATCTATCTATCTATCTATCTATCTGTGCGCGCAAACACTTTCCACCGATTGACTGCAGTGGTCACCTAACACCCTCACATCCCCACTGAAAGAGGAAGCCGGGTGACAATTGGGGATAGTACACAAAGTACAGAGGAACATCAGAGGACCATATTTACTGTGTGTTGTTCTACAACCCCTGGGCCCTTTAATAGTCTTTTATAAAGCAGTAGTATTACCTGTAATGTGTCACTCCTTCAAATTGGAAGAAATTGTTAAGATGGAAGAAAATGGGAAATTATAATCCACCTATAGAAACATTTTTAAGCACCACAAATAGTACAGAAGTCCCTAGCGCACATGCAATTTACTGTTAAATAGTTTTTTTACACTTGCTTAGTACCTACACTGTCTTTTTAGCGATCAGGGACCCCCCCCACACAAGAATACATGTAAAATAGTTTCGTGTTCTTTAGATCGTTCTAGATTTACACTTACAAACTGTGCACAATACAGTGCAAGTTACAAATCACCAAATTATTCCTTAATGGGTACATTCACACTTGATAACATCTTACAAAATCTTATTTACATGCTAAAATAATCCATCCCAGAGATTAAATGGGCTGGTGGCAAGGATCTGGCATCCACCATGAGTCAATTGATCAGGTAGATTTTCAGTGGATCCCCATCCCCCTTTTCAATGCAAAGGTTGAAGTTTGTGGTATTTGTACAACTTAGCACCAAAAGTGACAGTGGACGGTCAACTGGGCCAATAGTTTTCTAACACGCCAAAGTAAGTTTTAATCGTGGATAAAGAACTGTTGTCTAAATTTAAGGGGCTGTCCAGAACTTACATCACCAATATGAGGTAGTTGGGGGTCAGACCCTCCCATCTGCTCTAGCAGCGGACAGAACACAGCAACCCTACCAGGTACTAAACCATCTCCCATTTACTCACCACTGCCCACTAAGCAGTGTATGGGGCTGCTGCGTTCTGCCCCATACATAGTCTAATTCTGGCCACTGCAGTTTTTGGCTGATTTTAGGAGGTGCCAGGTGTCACACCTTCACTGATATCATATTGAAGCAGCAACCATTAGTAGGTCACCAATTGTGAAGTCCTGCACATCTCCTTTTACAAAGCAAGTAATGGTACAGGAGCCATTTCCAAGAAGGTCTTTGCAGAGTACATAAAAAACTAATCAGATTGGACACCAGCTGCTTGTTGAAATGAAGCCAGACACCTGTCTTAGGGCTCTTTCACACATCCGGATATTTCTGCTACTGGAAAAACCTGTCCTGGAGATATCAGTGTCCACGTGTGTCATACATGTGGCAACCGTGTGCCGCATCAGTATGACATGTACTGGCGCTTGGGAATCAGCAGTACTGTTCACACTGTTACCTAGAGCCAGGTGCTGAAGACAGCTCACATCACTGTCCCCTGCTCACGCTGCAATCAGTGCTAGAAGGGGACAATGTTTAGGGCTCATACTCATTTGTGAGAAAAAAGGACGAGTGCAATCAGATAAAATTGGATTGCACTCGGACCAATGATATTCAATGGGTGACATCTCATCTGCGATTTTTTTCTCAGCTGAAATTGGAATGCAAGTCAATGGGTGCGGGAAAAAAATAAATAAATAAAAATCGCATGGCATACGGACCATCCGTATGCCGTCCGTGTTTTTTTACAGATACCTTACCATTCTGTGGCATAGAACACCATGTAAATGGTCCTGTAAATGATTGTAGAAAAATAGTTGCAGAGAAAAAAAAAGCATATGCATGTCATACAGATGTGAGAAAAATCACTGCCATGCTCGTACACTCATCTGTTTTTTTTTTCCCGTTGGTCCAGATTACGAACCTCTTTTTTTTTTTTCCCCCCACAAATTAGTATGAGCCCTTAGGCCAGGATCACACATGCGAGAAATACGGCCGAGTCTCACATGTTAATACCCGGCATTGCCGCCGTCACTCAGGAGTGGAGCGTGTGGCTGCATGTATTGCTATGCGGCCGCACGCTCCACTCCTGAGTGACGGCGGCTATGCCGGGTATTAACATGCGAGACTCGGCCGTATTTCTCACATGTGTGATCCCGGCCTTAGAGTTGTATTCAGCTGATCACAGCGAGAACAGCTGCCGCCTGTGCGATAAATAAAAAATAACGGCGTTGGTTCCCCTGTATTTTTGATAACCAGCCAGGCAAAACTGACAGCTGTGGGCTGCAACCCTGAGGCCGGCGTCACACTAGCGAGAGTGTGTGTGTGTGTGTGTGTGTGTGTGTGTGTGTGTGTGTGTGTGTGTGTGTGTGTGTGTGTGTGTGTGTGTGTGTGTGTGTGTGTGTGTGTGTGTGTGTGTGTATATATATATATATATATATATATATATATATATATATATATATATATATATATATATATATATATATATATATATATATATTTTTTTTTTTATTCAGCGCTAGATAGCAGAAAAGCCGGTAATTCAATTGCCGGCTTTTGCCATCTCCTTCCCAAACCCGACAAGATATGAGACGTGGATTACATACAGTAAACCATCTCATATCCCTTCTTTTATTACATATTCCTCTTTACTAATGTAAGAAGTGCCTTTTTGTCAAATTTGGGGGCTCTAGCTATTAAATTAAAGGGTTAAATCCCAGAAAAAATTGGCGTGGGCTCCCGCACAATTTTCTCCGCCAGAAAGGGAAAGTCAGTGACTGAGGGCAGATATTAATAGCCTAGAGAGGGACCATGGTTATTGGCCCCCCTGGCTAAAAACATCTGCCCCCAGCCACCCCAGAAAAGGCACATATATAAGAAGTTCCCACGCTCGAGTTCATATGAGTTCATCCAGCAGAGGGCGCATCACCGCGACTCGAGGTAACTACAGTACATTCCCCTGCATTCCATTCATTCACAAAGTTTTACAGCCAGGAGCACAGCTGCATTAGCAGAGCTCCTGGGTGTAAAAGGATTTAACCCCTTCAGATGGATTTACAGCGTGGGACAAGACTGAACGACGGAAGGTATGGAATATTATTGTTTGTTTTTTTAACTTTATTTCAGGTGACAAGGGTCTTCAGGTGGATTAAGAGTATAATAAAATATTAAAACACCATGTGTCTTTATTTCATTAAAACACTTTTTAATAATGTGTGTTATATTAACCATTTCGTACTATTGGATTAATAATGGATAGGTGTCATAATTGACGCCTCTCCATTATTAACCTGGCTTAATGTCACCTTACAATAGCAAGGTGACATTAACCCTTTATTACCCCATATCCCACCGCTACACGGGAGTGGGAAGAGAGGCTAAGTGCCAGAATAGGCGCATCTTACAGATGTGCCTTTTCTGGGGTGGCTGGGGGCAGATGTTTTTAGCCAGGGGAGGTCCTATAAACATGGTGCCTCTCTAGGCTATTAATATCTGCCCTCAGTCACTAGCTTTCCCACTCTGGCGGAGAAAATTGCGCGGGAGCCCACGCCAATTTTTTCCGGGATTTAACCCTTTAATTTAATAGCTAGAGCCCCCAAATTTTACACAGAGATACTTCTTACATTAGTAAAGAGGGTTATGTAATAAAAGAAGGGATATGAGATGGCTTACTGTATGTAAACCATGTCTCATATCCTGTCAGGTTTGTGAAGGAGATCGCAAAAGCCGGCAATTGAATTACCAGCTTTTCTGCTATCTAGCGCTTAAAAAAAAAAAAAAAAAAAAAATTATATATATATATATATATATATATATATATATATATATATATATATATATATATATATATATATATATATATATATATATATATACACATACACACAAAAACATATATACAGTATGTGTGTGTGTGTGTATAAGAATATTTGAGCCGAAGGATCCATGATATGTCCATTTTGCAAGCCTGCGAGAAGGAAAAAAAAATAAATAAATAAAAAAATAAAAATCGCCGTACGGAAGCCATACGGCTGACACACGGATAAATTTGTGCGTAAAAATCGCATCAATCGCATTGAATGCGGAACAGTGTTTTGGGACAATTACTACGTATTACGGCCGTAAAAAACGGACCGTATTTTCATACGCCTAGTGTGACGCCGGCCTCAGCTGTCATCTTTCGGAAGTGTCACACCGACATGTTAAAGAGGACTTACAGCGTGCTTGAACTGCAGACCTAACGTACAGATCACAAGGTCTACATTTTCGGCTTTAAAGCATCACTGTAAATGTTATCACTTGGAAACTACACAAAAATAAATTAAAAGCAGCATTGATCATGGCAACAACTAGTTAGAAACCATCCATGTAAAATAAAAAAAATAAAAACTCATGTAACATTAAAATAGTTCAATTAAGACTTTGGTCACTCAAAAATATGGATTACAAAAGTTCACGATAGGAAGTCTAAGCAAATTAAAAAAAAAAAATAAACCAAAATATATATTTGGATAACTGAAAGGCCGGTCTTAGACACTAGGTTTCTTCTTCATCCACAAGCAATGGCTCCACTTCTAGTGCCAATGAGCTAGACTGGGTGGTCCGATGCTTTCGATAGAAAATGAACTGTGCAGTCATCTGGGGTTTTTAAGTTAAGGAAATCACAGACAAAACTTTAGCATACACTTGTTTAGTTTTGATGTCAAAACCTCTTTCATCTGTAAATGTATAAACATTAATTCCAGAAATTTGCATTTGGCATGAGGTCATATAGGCCAGAAATGAGGTTTTCCATTGTAACCCATGTGGGACCAGTAGTCATCAATTGCTCACAGATGTCCATTCACCCTTAGCGGCCAACACAAGTTACTATTATACACACACACACACTTTAAAACAAAAGTCTACTACATTATTTCAGACTACCCCCCCTTTCCCACCTTTAGGGAGCACTACCAGCTTGTTCTTGATGGATGCCAAGGAAGATCTTTTGGGCTCATTTTCGAGTTTGCCAAAAGACATGTGGGAGACTCCTCAAATGTATGGAGGAAGGTGCTGTGGTCAAATGAGACCAAAATTGAACTTTTTGGCCACCAAAATAAATGCTATGTCTCGCGTCAAACCAACACAGCTCATATCCCCAAGAATACCATCGACAGAGAAATATGGTGGTGACAGCTTCATGCTGTTGAGATGTTTTTCGGCAGGAGGGACAAGGAAAACAGTCTAAGGCAAGGTGAAAATGGATGGTGTGAAATACAGATCTAGTCTTGAGAAAAACCTGTTTTAGTCAGTCAGTGATTTCTGACTGGGACGGAGGTTCACCTTCTGACAAGAAAATAACCCAATTCATACTGATAAAGCAAGACTTGATTGGTTTAAGGGGAAACGTGTAAATGTCTTGGAGTGGTCTAGTCAAAGCCCAGACCTTAATACAACTGAGAACCTGTGGTCAGCCTTGAAGATTGCTGTTCATCAGAGGATATCTTACTTGAAGGAGCTGGAGCAGTTTTGCATTGAGGAATGGGCAAAAATCCCAGTGGCAAAATGTGGAAAGCTCATAGAGACTTATCCAAAGTGACTTGCAGCTGCAAAGGCCACAAAAGGAGACTCTTCAAAGTACTGATTTTAGGGGTGGGATGGGGGTGAATATTTATGCACACTTAAGTTCAGTTATTTAGTCCTATTTTTTGTTTCACAATAAAAAGAAAAAACAAAATGTTCCCAGTTGTTGGCACGTTCTTTACATAAACTGATGCAAATTGCAGGTTGTGAGGTCGCAAAACACGAAAAATGTCTAAGTGGGAGAAACCTTTTGCAAGTCTAGGGCTGTGGAGTTGGTGTCAGTGTTCATTTAAAATATATGATACATCTAGCAGAGTAATACAATCCAGGATGTGCTGTAAACGTTTTCATAAGAATTTTGGAAAGTTGTGAAATGTCCAATAAATGTCTGTTCTGTTCCTGATCTCGGGATCTCTGCTTTTAGCTGAGATGAATCTGTGCTGCACTTTATGTACATGTCCATAGTGACCAGTGCTGTGGAGTCAGAGTCATGGAAAATTGAGGAGGTTTGGCTTACCGACTCCACAGCCCTGTGGAAGCCACTGTACATTTAACTAAACTGAACTGATCGAGCACGTGTTATTATAAATAAGTAAAACCTTGACATGCAGTTTAGAGGTCTGATGAAGCAGGCCACAATTTGTTTTCAGGCAAATTCATGGTGAAAACCACATACACAACTTACGGGTATCATATGACCTCGAAGGTCAAAGGCAAAGACCTCATTGGGTAGAATCATAAAATGTGAAAAAGGTTCCATTTAGGTTAGTGTTCATATGTAACATTTTGGGAGAAGGGATACGGTTTATGTCTCCCCGCTCCACCTGCATTAATATCTACCTTCTGTGGAAGGCTGATCCAGGCCATGACACCGCACTGTGCAGCATCACCTGTCACTGCTCAGTAAAAATTTACCATTCACCAGTATTACTTGTCATAGAAATGCAACTACATGAAGGATACAAAAAAGTCGAGTACAAGAACACCAAAACTTCCAATGAGCCAGGGCAAATGGTGTAATATATAGCGATTCTTACTATATGGAACTGAAGGCAATTTCAACATAAGACTCAACCCGTACGTAAAGTTTCCAAGCATGGCCAATGCAAACAACATATATGATAATCCCTCTGTAGATTTCTTCTGAAACTGTAGGAAGATTAAGAACAAATCTGGTTAAAATTATCCTTTATAAAAATGTATAACTTCGCAAATCCACAAGGGAGCAGAAAATAGAAGTAACCACGGTTCACCAGTATCCAATAGGGATGCACAGTTCACAGTGATCCTTCTACTCCTTGTTACTAGAAGCTGTGGAATGAAGGAACTGCAAACAGATTCTAGGCTGAAGGAACTGGGAGGACGCTCTATAAGATAACTGGCAATCCTCCAGGTGTCCTTTGAGCCTCCCCATTGCCAGCTTCTTTTAGCTGCTTGGACTATTTTGAAACATGGAGGAGGTAAGAGAAGCCCCAAAGCCTGATCGTACGCACAGCAGTGTTTTTCCATAAAAATGCATATGTTTATTCTTTTGACATCACTTTTAGCGTTTCTCCAGCATATTTCAGGAAGAATCAGCCTGAAAAACTGTCTGCACATAAAGCAGTTCCAGAAAAGTTAGGTTAAGTTATGCAAGAATTTGTAAAAAACAGTAAAGAGTATAATAAAAACATTTTCTTTTTTGTTTTTTTAAATAAACATGGAGTCTCATCTGTATTTATGTCAAATATTAACCCCTTCACCCCGAAGCCTGTTTTCACCTAAGTGACAGGGCCAATTTTTACAATTCTGACCACTGTCACTTTATGAGGTCATAACTCGGAAACGCTTCAACGGATCCTGGTGATTCTGACATTGTTTTCTCGTGACATATTGTACTTCATGTTAGTGGTAAAACTTCTTCGATATGACTTGCATTTATTTGTGAAAAAAAATTGTCGAAAATTATGAAAATTTAGCAATTTTCAAATTTTTCGTTTTTATGCCCTTAAATTAGAGAGTTATATCACATAATATAGTTAATAAACAACATTTCCCACATGTCTGCTTTACATCAGCACAATTTTGGAAACATAATTTTTTTGTTAGGGAGTTATAAGGGTTAAAAGTTGACCAGCGATTTCTCATTTTTGCAACAAAATTTGCAAAACCATTTTTTTTACGGACCACCTCACACTTGAAGTGACTTTGAGGGGTCTATATGACAGAAAATACCCAAAAGTGACACCATTCTAAAAACTGCACCCCTCAAGGTATTCAAAACCACATTCAAAAATTTTATTAACCCTTCAGGTGCCTCACAGGAATTTTTGGAATGTTTAAAAAAAAATTGAACATTTAACTTTTTTTTCACAAAATTTTTTACTTCAGATCCAATTTGTTTTATCTTACTAAGGGTAACAGGAGAAATTGGACCACAAAAGTCGTTGTACAATTTGTCCTGAGTACGCCGATACCCCACATGTTGGGGTAAACTAATGTTTGGGCACATGGCAGAGCTCAGAAGGGAAGGAGCGCCATTTGACTTTTCAATGCAATATTTGCTGGAATTGAGATCGGAACCCATGTCGCGATTGGAGAGCCCCTGACGTGCCTAAACAGTGGAAACCCCCACAAGTGACACCATTTTGGAAAGTAGACCCCCTAAGGAACTTATCTAGATGTGTGGTGAGCACTTTGAACCTCCAAGTGCTTCATAGAAGTTTATAATGTAGAGCCGTAAAAAAAAAATTCATATTAATTTTCACAAAAAATGATCTTTTCGCCCCAAATTTTTTATTTTCCCAAGGGTAACAGGATTAGTTGGACCCCAAAAGTTGTTGTGCAATTTGTCCTGAGTACGCTGATACTTCGTATATGGGGATAAACCACTGTTTGACCGCATGGCAGAGCTCGGAAGGGAAGGAGCGCCGTTTGACTTTTCAATGCAAAATTGTCTGGAATTGAGATCGGAACCCATGTCGCGTTTGGAGAGCCCCTGACGTGCCTAAACAGTAGAAACCCCCCACAAGTGACCCCATTTTGGAAAGAAGACCCCCTAAGGAACTTATCTAGATGTGTGGTGAGCACTTTTAACCCCCAATTGTTTCACTAAAGTTTAGAATGTAGCGCCGTGAAAATTAAAAAATAATTTTTTCTTTCCACAAAATGATGTTTTAGCCCGCAATTTTTTTTTCCCAAGGGTAACAGGAGAAATTGGACCACAAAAGTTATTGTCCAACTTGTCCTGAGTACGCCGATACCCCATACATGGGGGGAAACCACTGTTTGGGCGCACGGCAGAGCTCGGAAGGGAAGGAGCGCCGTTTGAAATGCAGACTTAGATGGATTGGTCTGCAGGCGTCATGTTGCATTTGCAGAGTCCTTGATGTACCTAAACAGTAGAAACCCCCCACAAGTGACCCCATATTGGAAACTAGACCCCCCAAGGAACTTATCTAGATGTGTTGTGAGAACTTTGAACCAACAAGTGTTTCACTACAGTTTATAACGCAGAGCCGTGAAAATAAAAAATATTTTTTTTTTTCCACGAAAATGATATTTTAGCCCCCACATTTTTATTTTCCCAAGGGTAAAAGGAGAAATTGGACCACAAAAGTTGTTGTCCAATTTGTGCCGAGTACGCTGATACCCCGTATATGGGGGGGGAACCACTGTTTGGGCGCACGGCAGAGCTCGGAAGGGAAGGAGCACTGTTTTACTTGTTCAAAGCAGACTTGGCTGGAATTGAGATCGGACGCCATGTCGCGTTTGGAGAGCCCCTGATGTGCCTAAACAGTGGAAACCCCCCAATTCTAACTGAAACCCTAACCCCAGCCCTAACCCTAGCCCTAACCCTAGCCCCAACCCTAGCCCTAGCCCTAATGGGAAAATGGAAATAAATACATTTTTTTAAATTTTATTATTTTTCCCTAACTAAAGGGGTGATGAAGGGGGGTTTGATTTACATTGATAGCGGTTTTTTATGATTGGCAGCCGTCACACACTAAAAGATGCTTTTTATTGGAAAAAATAGTTTTTGCATCACCACATTTTGAGAGCTATAATTTATCCATATTTTTGCCCAGAGTCATGTGAGATCTTGTTTTTTGCGGGACAAGTTGACGTTTTTATTGGTACCATTTTCGGGCACGTGACATTTTTTGATCGCTTTTTATTCTGATTTTTGGGAGGCGGAATGAACAAAAACCAGCAATTCCTGAAATTCTTTTAGGGGGGCGTTTATAGCTTTCCACGTGTGGTAAAATTGATAAAGCAGTTTTATTCTTCAGGTCAGTACGATTACAGCGATACCTCATTTATATAATTTTTTTGTGTTTTGGCGCTTTTACACAATAAAAACTATTGATGATGCTGCTGTATGGCAGCTTTTTTTTTGCGGGACAAGATGACGTTTTCAGCGGTACCATGGTTATTTATATGCGTCTTTTTGATCGCGTGTTATTCCACTTTTTGTTCGCCTGTATGATAATAAAGCGTTGTTTTTTGCCTTTTTTTGCGGTGTTCACTGAAGGGGTTAACTAGTGGGATAGTTTTATAGAGCGGGTCGTTACGGACGCGGCGATACCAAATATGTGTACTTTTATTGTTTTTTTTTATTTACATAAATAAATGGATTTACTGGGAAATGTGTTTTTTTTCCTTTATTTGGGGATTTTTTTTTATTTTTTTTTTTATACATTCTATATTTTTTTTTTTACTTCTTACTATTGTCCCAGGGTGGGACATCACTGTATTAGATCAGATCGTTGATCTGACAGTGTGCATAGCACTCTGTCAGATCAACGATCTGACAGAAGTTTAGGTGGCTTTCCGGCGCCTGCTCTCAGCAGGCGCCGGCTAGCCAGGTCATTTCAAGACCCGGAAGGCGTCCCGCGGCCATCTTGGATCCGGGGACTCCTTCCGGATCACCGGAGCAACGCGATCTCATCGCGTTGCTCCAGTGGGAGAGCGCAGGGAGCCCCCGTCCCTGCGCGATCCCCCTCTATGCCGCTGTCACTACTGACAGCGGCATCAGAGGGGTTAAATGCCCGCGATCGGCGCTAGCGCCGATCGCGGGCATTGCTGCGGGGTGTCAGCTGTCATACAGCTGACAGCTGACACCCGCACCCGATCACTGCGAGACCGTGGTGATCGGTGCGCCGTACTAGTACTGCGGCTGGCACAAATGCAGTGCCAGCAGCACAGTACTAGTACGGCGCATGTCACGAAGGGGTTAAACTTGTCATGTTTGCAGCACATACTTCTGTAACTTACATTTTAAAAGGGAACTGCACAGGAGACTCATGCTGCCTAAACCACGGGCAGCATAAATCAGACTGGCTGCGCTACTGTAGAAAGTGTACGCTATTCCCACAAAAGCTGCCTGTGTCAGAAAACACACTTAAAAGCCAATATGGGACTTGGTATCTCAGCAGACTAGTGCGAGAGGCAGGGGCTGGACGGCTTCTTCATGCCTCTCCCTATACAAACATAAAGGGAGAGACCCGTCAGTCTAGGAGACCTGGGCAGGCATATGCTACAGACTTTCAGAGTAAAACAAGGCTGCAGTAACGCAGCCAGTGTCGGATTCATGCTGCCGTGGCTGGGCGACTCTCCCATGAGGCTTCAGAAAAATGGCCGCCGCGATCGCCATCTGCGCATGCACGGCATTCCGCGGCCATTTTCCTGAAGCCCCGGGCAGCAGAGTGCTCCATCTGCGCACGCGCGGCCTCAGGAAGATGGCCGCCCCCACCGATAACCAGGGGAATAGCGCAGATCACGCTCTTTTTCTTCACCTGTGCAGTGGATTTGGCAGTTGGGCATGCGCAAACCACTATGCCACCAACGGAAAGATAAGCAAGATCTGGGGGAAGAAACAGCGATGTCACCACGCCCATTTGACCAGACCAGCCTGATTGACAGGCGAAAACGGCGACTTTGGTAAGGTATTTCGGCAGCATAGGTGGGGAATCAGGGTACACAAAATACACTATTGTAATGCACAGCTCAGGCCCTATTTAATGGTATTTTTATCTCATACTGAAAAAACGGGGTGACAGGTTCCCTTTAAGAATGACTTAATCTAAAGTAGAAAGCTAAAAAGAGCTACTAATATTCATGCAAATGTACGGGCCTCTGGCCACTTACAAATAGGATTACAGTGCAGACTCCACAGTCCGTGCTATCTCCTAGCTTTCTGCCTCCAGGACTGCACGCTACAATAGAAACCACCGGAGACTAGACGGAGGTGGACATAACTTGGGGATGGGTGGACCGAGAACTCCTGCAGCTTTTGCAGTGTAGATTTTAAACAGGAGTGTTGTTGCTTTAAGAGGAAGTTTAGATGTTTGTGTTTGGTGTATTACTGTGAGGAGGGTGGGGCTTATATAGGGGAGGCAACTCTGGCTCTCCCTCTTTCTCTCACAGGATGGACAGGAGGAAACATTACCCGCCCTCCCGCCCTGTTTATAATCTTTGTCCTTAAACTTTTTAATTATTGCTTTTATAATGATAAATGTTTTATTGTATTTTTGAATTTGTCATTGTATATCTTGTACCATGTTCAATTGTATATTGGCTATAAAGAGTTATTATTTGTGGTAACCTTCTATGCCCAAGGGAAGGGCAATCCTTCAGCCATGGTTCCCTGGAGGTTTCCTCCACAGGGGGTTTTTCCTCTCCTGAGTGCTGTAGGATGACTCTTTGTGAGTCAGGGGTTTGCAAAGTTTAGTCCCATTAATGCTTTTGCAGGGACTTCTAGTTTTTAAGTTTACAAAAATGATTTAATTATTTAAAAAAAAAAAAAAAAAGTGTCAAATGAGACTTGGAATTTATAACCCGTCACGGCTTTGCGGTTTAGGAGTCAGGTGGAAGTTGCAGACAAGTTAAGGTGGACTCATTTTAACTAATAGAGGATGTAAAACCTCATGGTGGTGAGCAGGCTCGGCTTTGGTGGCCAGCCTCAAGGACGTTGTAATGGTAACATCAATCAGGGGCGGGCACAGTAGTTAAGCACAGGAGTGAGGATAATAGGGTCATTGGTGCCCTGAAAGTTTACTGGCTCTGCTTGAATGGCAAGCCAGTGCGTGCCGCTCCTTTATGGCTGTCTGTCCTGGTGCTGTATGTCAGACAGCTGGGGATATCGCAGTACTTGTGAATCCCAATGTACTAGCACTTCACCTGACTCCTACTGTGATTATTTAACCCCTTCGCGCCATGCGCCGTACTAGTACCGCGCTGCTGCCACTGCATTTGTGCCAGCCGCAGTACTAGTACGGCGCACCGATCACCGCGGTCTCACGCTGAGCGCCGCGGTGATCGGGTGCGGGTGTCAGCTGTATATGACAGCTGACACCCCGCAGCGATGCCCACGATCGGCGCTAGCGCCGATAGCAGGCATTTAACCCCTCTGATGCCGCTGTCAGTAGTGACAGCGGCATAGAGGGGGATCGCGCAGGGACGGGGGCTCCCTGCGCTCTCCCACCGGAGCAACGCGATGAGATCGCGTTGCTCCGGTGATCCGGAAGGAGTCCCCGGATCCAAGATGGCCGCGGGACTCCTACCGGGTCATAAAATGACCTGGCTTGCTTGCCGGAGCCTGCAAGAGCTGCTGAGAGCAGGCGCCAGAAAGCCTCCTAAGCTTGCTTGCTATGCACACTGTCAGATCAACGATCTGATGTAATACAGTGATGTCCCACCCTGGGACAATAGTAGAAAGTTAAAAAAAAAAAATAGAATGTATGAAAAAAAATAAAAAATCCCCAAATAAAAGGAAAAAAAAAAAACATTTCCCAGTAAATCCATTTATGTAAATAAAAAAAAAACAATAGAAGTACACATATTTGGTATCGCCGCGTCCGTAACGACCCGCTCTATAAAACTATCCCACTAGTTAACCCCTTCAGTGAACACCGCAAAAAAAAAAAGGCAAAAAACAACGCTTTATTATCATACAGGCGAACAAAAAGTGGAATAACACGCGATCAAAAAGACGCATATAAATAACCATGGTACCGCTGAAAACGTCATCTTGTCCCGCAAAAAGCCGCCATACAGCATAATCAGCAGAAAAATAAAAAAATTATAGCTCTCAGAATAAAGCGATGCAAAAAACAATTATTTTTTTATATAAAATAGTTTTTATTGTGTAAAAGCGCCAAAACATAAAAAAATGATATAAATGAGGTATCGCTGTAATCGTACTGACCTGAAGAATAAAACTGCTTTATCAATTTTACCACACGTGGAACGCTATAAACGCCCCCCCTAAAAGAATTTCACGAATTGCTGGTTTTTGTTCATTCCGCCTCCCAAAAATCGGAATAAAAAGCGATCAAAAAATGTCACGTGCCCGAAAATGGTACCAATAAAAACGTCAACTTGTCCCGCAAAAAACAAGATCTCACATGACTCTGGGCAAAAATATGGATAAATTATAGCTCTTAAAATGTGGTGATGCAAAAACTATTTTTTCCAATAAAAAGGATCTTTTAGTGTGTGACGGCTGCCAATCATAAAAATCCGCCAAAAAAACGCTATAAAAGTAAATCAAACCCCCCTTCATCACCCCTTTAGTTAGGGAAAAATAATAAAATTTAAAAAAATGTATTTATTTCCATTTTCCCATTAGGGTTAGGGCTAGGGTTAGGGTTGGGGTTAGGGCTAGGGTTTCAGTTAGAATTGGGGGGTTTCCACTGTTTACGCACATCAGGGGCTCTCCAAACGCGACATGGCGTCCGATCTCTATTCCAGCCAATTCTGCTTTGAACAAGTAAAACAGTGCTCCTTCCCTTCCGAGCTCTGCCGTGCGCCAAACAGTGGTTCTCCCCCATATACGTGGTATCAGCGTACTCAGCACAAATTGGACAACAACTTTTGTGGTCCAATTTCTCCTGTTACCCTTGGGAAAAAAAAATGTGGGGGCTAAAATATCATTTTCGTGGAAAAAAAAAAATATTTTTTATTTTCACGGCTCTGCGTTATAAACTGTAGTGAAACACTTGTTGGTTCAAAGTTCTCACAACACATCTAGATAAGTTCCTTGGGGGGTCTAGTTTCCAATATGGGGTCACTTGTGGGGGGTTTCTACTGTTTAGGTACATCAGGGACTCTGCAAATGCAACATGACGCCTGCAGACCAATCCATCTAAGTCTGCATTTCAAACGGCGCTCCTTCCCTTCCGAGCTCTGCCGTGCGCCCAAACAGTGGTTCCCCCCCATATATGGGGTATCAGCGTACTCAGCACAAATTGGACAACAACTTTTGTGGTCCAATTTCTCCTGTTACCCTTGGGAAAAAAAAAATGTGGGGGCTAAAATATCATTTTGTGGAAAGAAAAAATGATTTTTTAATTTTCACGGCGCAACATTCTAAACTTTAGTGAAACAATTGGGGGTTAAAAGTGCTCACCACACATCTAGATAAGTTCCTTAGGGGGTCTTCTTTCCAAAATGGGGTCACTTGTGGGGGATTTCTACTGTTTAGGCACGTCAGGGGCTCTCCAAACGCGACATGGGTTCTGATCTCAATTCCAGCCAATTTTGCATTGTAAAGTCAAACGGCACTCCTTCCCTTCCGAGCTCTGCCATGCGCTCAAACAGTGGTTTATCCCCATATATGAAGTATCAGCGTACTCAGGACAAATTGCACAACAACTTTTGGGGTCCAACTAATCCTGTTACCCTTGGGAAAATAAAAAATTTGGGGCAAAAAGATCATTTTTTGTGAAAATTAATATGAATTTTTTTTACGGCTCTACATTGTAAACTTCTGTGAAGCACTTGGAGGTTCAAAGTGCTCACCACACATCTAGATAAGTTCCTTAGGGGGTCTACTTTCCAAAATGGTGTCACTTGTGGGGGTTTCCACTGTTTAGGAACGTCAGGGGCTCTCCAATCGGGACATGGGTTCCGATCTCAATTCCAGCAAATCTTGCATTGAAAAGTCAAATGGTGCTCCTGCAAATTGGCCCTGTCACTTAGGTGAAAACAGGCTTCGGGGTGAAGGGGTTAATCCTGTGATTTGAATAAAAGCTGTGGCCATTTTGACAACCAAAATAATGTGTTTTGTGTATTTATTTTAGTACCTAGGTTTACAGTAGTTATGGTGGTAAGGAGTGGGGTCCATCCCATATCCAAAAGTCAGGAGGTAAGGGCTCATTCTCACATGCGAGAAACTCTCGCACATCAATACCCGGCACTCAGGAGCAGAGCGTGTGGCTGCATGTATTGCTACACGGCCGCACGCTCCGATCAGAGTGCCGGGTATTGATGTGCGAGACTGATCAGAGTTTGTCGCATGTGAGAATGAGCACTAAAGGGGGGTCCGTGCGGCTATTTCCGGCTCCTGCACTACAGCAGCTTTTCTCTACAGCTGGACGACACCTTTCAGGGTCTCTAATCAGACATATACTTACATTTTTATGGAGTTGAGGGAAACGAGAGCCCAAATAAAAAACAGAAGAAACATAACCGCAAATAAACCCGGACATCTCTGTAACTCCAAGCGAATGCTAGAAGGAAAAGAAATCATTACATTTTAAATATTCTCTTTTTAAATTGATGCAACATTTCTAGTAGTGATATAAGCATAGAAATTAACTGCACAATGTGTCACAACCATAATCCCACTACAGAAACCATTACAGCAGGACTGGCCTTTCATCTTGACAGTGTTCTTCATACTAGTTCTGTTTTGTACTGCGCTGCTGGAAACATGGGGCAATGAGCTCACTTTACCGTAGATTGCGATTTAGAAAAAGTAGTTTTTGCTCATGTGGGAAGTACATGGGACCAGAAAATAAAAATCCCTATTCGAAAACGGTGTGCAGTTATTTCCATGCAGAGCACAACTGCTACATGCAGGCCGAAGTCTTCTTATAATTGAATTCTTCACCTACAGGGGTATTGTCAAGTTGTCTCTTGAGCAGCTCTTGATGTAATCATCTTAGTCTCCTTACGTCCTGGTTTCTAGCAGGATGGGCTCTCCTACTATTCAACAGAACGGTCATCCAAAGAGACCTGTAGTATTAGTAGAATTATACAGCTCAGCACAAGTTCTGCTAGAACACCAGTGGTTGGTTCCGAGCCTACACTGCCTTTACAGAGTTAACAATACATGTGAGCACACAGCTCTGGAGCAGAGGTTAGGAGATGAAAGCTGCAGGCTGGTGATTTATAACCGCATCTCTTCACAAGATGAGGAGGGAGGAAGGTGAGCAAATAACTGCTGTATAGAAATAAATGGGCTGGAGAGAGTCCACTGGGATGTCAGAATAGTTAACCTTGCTCTTGGAATGTAACTATTGCCTGCTCAGCATAGCTCCATAGAAACAAGCTGTAAACTATAAAAGATAAAAGCTATCGCAGGAGAATGACAGCACGAACAGAAAGAAAGTCCATTGAAAACTTGCTTATTTCACGTTGTGCAACTAAAGCAATTTAAGAACTTGAGAATACCCGGTCAAAGGGAACCTGTCCCTACATCATGCTGCTCTCCGATTAGGTGGCAAAAACCTGGTCAGAGACCCTGAATCCAGCAATGTGTCACTTACTAGGCTGCTTGTTGTATTTTCAATTAAATAAAAAAGGAAAAAAAATCATTGTTATCAGCAGAAGGTTGTCACTACTACCTGCTGCTAGGTAGTCCTTTAAATTAATGAGCTCTGTATAACCCCACCCTCACCAATGGTTGGCAGCTTTCTGTTTACATCAGTACATGGGCAGAAAGCTGCCAATCGGTGTTGTGAGCGGGTTATAGAGACCTGAGCATTCTGGGAACTGCTAGATCTGCAGCAGAGAAAACAGTGATTATATGAAAATGACAGCAAGTGACATTACTGAAATCAAGGTATCTGCTCCAATATTATACTGTTCTTGGATGACGCAGCAAAAACCTGGTGACAGATTCCCTTTAAGGCCGGAGACACACTGGTGCGAGATACGGCCGAGTCTCGCTGGTTAAAAGCAAGCTGTGGCACCTGCACTCTGGAGCGGCGCGTGCGGCTCCATAGCAATACATGGAGCTGCACGCTCAGCTCCGGAATGCAGGTGCCACAGCTTGCTTTTAACCAGCGAGACTCGGCCGTCTCTCGCACCAGTGTGTCTCCGGCCTAAGGAACAGACACTTGTCTCAGCCATAAAGGTTTTATGGAGTACAGGCTCACAGTTCACTTCAACATCTAAAACAGCCTAGAACAGTTGCCATTTCGTAGCAACCACAGATTTAACCCCGATGGCCGGCGCTCATTCATTCAGCAATTCAGTTACATACAGGTGATCTGATCAGCCTGTATGTAGCAAAGCTGATGAGGTTAAGACAGCAACTAGTCTCCCATGGAGACTACTGAAGCATGACAAAAGTATAAAAAAAGAAAAGAAAAAGTATCTTAAAGTTAAAATCACCCCCCTTCTGCCTTAACAAAAAAAATTAAACATACACATATTTGGTATCGCCGCGTTCAGAATCGCCTAATCAATAATAGAGAGAAATAGAGAGATATAGAGATAGATATAGAGATATAGAGATAGATATAGAGATAGATATAGAGATAGATATAGAGATAGATATAGAGATAGATATAGAGATAGATATAGAGATATATAGATATATATATATATATATATATATATATATATATATATATATATATATAGAGAGAGAGAGAGATATAGAGAGATATAGAGAGATATAGATAGATAGATAGATAGATAGATAGTTAACTCGATCACTAAAATATGTAATGAGAAATAAAAAAAAGCGCCAGAATTCCGTTTTTTTTTTTTTTTTGGTAGCCGCAACACTGCATTAAAATGCAATAGCAGGCGATCAAGAGATCGTATCTGCACCAAAATGGCATCATTAAAAACATCAGCTCGGCAAGCAAAAAAATAAGCCCTCACGAAACAAGATCACAAAAAATGGAGCCGCTACGAGTATTGGAAAATGGTGCAAACTTTTTTTTTTAAGCTTTGTAATTTTTCTTTTCACCTTGGATAGAAAGAAAAAAAAAAAAAGGAAACTTAGACATGTTTGGTGCCTATGAACTCAATGACCCGGAGAATCATAATGGCATGGTCAGTTTTTGCATTTAGTGAACATGGTAAAAAAGCAAAACAAAAGACAAAATTTTGGAATTGCACTTTTTTGTAATTTCTCCATTGCACAGAGTTATTTTTCCCGTTTTCCAGTACACGATATTTTAAAGCCAATGGTCGTTCAAAGGTACAACTCATCCCGCAAAGAAAAAGAGAAAAAAAAAAAAAAAGCCTTCACATGTTAATTTTGACCAAATTAAAAAAAAAAAAAAAAGATGGCTCTAGGAAGAAGAGGAGCAAAAAATTACAATGCAAAACCCAAAATACCTGTGGTCGTTAATGTATGTTTTGCAATATATTGGAGATTTCAATTGAGAAATGTAAAAAAATAAATAAAATAAAATTAAAAAAAATAAAAAATTATCTTGCATGATCTACATATAAAAGCAAGCAACCATGAGAATTAGATGGCATCAACATTTTGGGTGACCTTTCAACTAGTATGGTTAACATGGGAAAACTCCATATTGCCACCTGAATCGGCACAACTGATCTCGGCAGGACATGTTCTGATGTTACTATGTCTGCATTATAAGACAATAAGTGACGCATCCCATAGGGTCTAACACATTGTCATGACAAATCCTAAATCTGTTTTTCAGGCAGCGCTGCATCATAACACCTGAAAAGAGCACGAAAGAACCATGCAAAGAAATGAACATATGAACTGCATTGTAAATACAATTTACTCTTCATATAATCAGACCCTTGAGTTTCATTTAACTTCTTCAGGTTTCCAAAGCCATCTAGTGGTTATAAGAGTTGGAACCCAATTTTTAAAAATTTGCTCGATTATGATCGGTGACGAATATTGGTTTTTTCAATAGTCGCTGAACATTATTGGAGTCAATGGGAGGAGAAATGAACGAACATGTTTGGAGCAGATCAAACAAATTCCGCGCAAATAGGTAACCAATATGGCAAACTCAGATTCGGCCACCGATTCCGAACATATTCGCTCAACTCTGCTTTATAAGAAGTGTCTTCCTGCTGCAAGTCTCGGCAGCTACGCCGTGTGTAAAATCCATCATGCGCACATACCGCTAATGCATGAAACAACCCGAAACTATGCACCAATACGGAGAACACAGTTTATCCAGACTGCAGTATCCGTGCAAGACGAAATGCCGTAGTAATCTAATATATAATTGCCTAGAATACTACTTCCTGCAATTTGTGCCAACTTCCGTGGCTTTGTCCGGAGCTAATGTCCGGAGCTAATGTCCGGAGCTAATGTCCGGAGCTAAGTGACGTCACCAGTGTCCTACACCCAGGCAGAGCACAGGGGCCCCAGGCAGCATATGGGGCCCCAGGCAGAGCACAGGGGCCCCAGGCAGCATATGGGGCCCCAGGCAGAGCACAGTGGTCCCAGGCAGAGCACAGGGGCCCCAGGCAGCCTATGGGGCCCCAGGCAGAGCACAGTGGCCCCAGGCAGCATATGGGGCCCCAGGCAGAGCACAGGGGCCCCAGGCAGCATATGGGGCCCCAGGCAGAGCACAGGGGCCCCAGGCAGAGCACAGGGGCCCCAGGCAGAGCACAGGGGCCCCAGGCAGCATATGGGGCCCCAGGCAGAGCACAGGGGCCCCAGGCAGAGCACAGGGGCCCCAGGCAGAGCACAGGGGCCCCAGGCAGCATATGGGGCCCCAGGCAGCATATGGGGCCCCAGGCAGAGCACAGGGGCCCCAGGCAGCATATGGGGCCCCAGGCAGAGCACAGGGGCCCCAGGCAGCATATGGGGCCCCAGACAGAGCACAGGGGCCCCAGGCAGAACATGGGGCCCCAGACAGAGCACAGTGGCCCCAGGCAGAGCACAGGGGCCCCAGGCAGCATATGGGGCCCCACGCAGAGCACAGGGGCCCCAGGCAGAGCACACACCAAATCGGAGGCCGAGGGGCCCCGCCAACCAAATCGGAGGCCGAGGGGCCCCGCCCACCAAATCGGAGGCCGAGGGTCTCTGCCCACCACAGCGGAGGCCGAGGGTCTCTGCCCACCACAGCGGAGGCCGAGAGTCCCCGCCCACCACAGCGGAGGCCGAGGGTCCCCGCCCACCACAGCGGAGGCCGAGGGTCCCCGCCCACCAAGTCGGAGGCCGAGGGTCCCCGCCCACCAAGTCGGAGGCCGAGGGTCCCCGCCCACCAAATCGGAGGCCGAGGGTCCCCGCCCACCAAATCGGAGGCCGAGGGTCCCCGCCCACCAAATCGGAGGCCGAGGGTCCCCGCCCACCAAATCGGAGGCCGAGGAGCCCCGCCCACCAAAGCGGAGGCAGAGGGACCCCGCCCACCAAATCGGAGGCCGTGGGGCCCCGCCAACCAAATCGGAGGCCGAGGGTCCCCGCCCACCAAATTATTCTTACATTTGAATAAATAAAGTATATATGGATTCTAGACTCCCGATTCTTTAGAATCGGGCTGCCATCTAGTGGATAATATTAGGCTGTAGATTAATTTGTGCAAAGTAAAATGTTTGTGGTGATTGTAAATTACACTTGAATAGGATATGCCAGCTCTAAATAAAAATGAGCCTTCACAGTTCTTCCATATTAGTACTACTGATCAGCCGCTGTGCAGTGATCTGCAGCCGGCCCCATTTACTTCAATGGAGGTGTGTAACATTTCCCTGCACCGCGGGCACATGGCAGTGCCGCTATGAAGGAAAAGCACAGGGGGCATCCATGCATTCATTGTTGTATATGTTCAACATAAAACAAATTACCTGTTTTCTATTTAAATAATTAAAAAAAAAAAACAAAAAAAAACAAAAAAAAACTGTGCAGCATTTTCTCGGGTTAGATAATTTACCTGCTCAAAATCGGCAATTCTCTCCATGTTCCTCAGAAGCAGCTGGCTAGGGAGGATAACAGACAGTGTGATGCAGAAGACCACCCATCCTGTACAAAAACCTTTCAGGCTTACACTTCCTATAAAAAAAGAATATATGAAATATGTATTAATAAAGACATCTTAAAGGTGAACTATAACAGGCACAAGTTTACTTCTGTAAACATGTACTGAAGATCAGGTCACTGCTAATGTGTTGAGGGCTCTCGTTGCATGGACGTGTGCCTGGATCCACAAACTTAAATCATACAAAAAGATCAGCAATATTGAGATGATCCCATAAGAAGCAACTTTCACTACATCATACAAAATACAGAAGCCCATGCACTGACCCACGTTTATCAGAAGGCCATGCCTTACTCAAGTTTCTCTCCCCCTATGTAGCCTTGTCTGCCAAGTCCAGACGGCCGCATTGGAAGTCAGGCCACTGCATCTGTAGCTTGGGGACGTGTCGAGCTTGGTGTGTTCGCTGCGGACAGGTGCTGGAGCTGCCTTTACATTGTCCACTTTATAAACTAGGATAATGCATGCAAAGTAGGGCATGCTGAACATTTTTTACATGCAAACTGGGTGTAAAAATTGGCCATATGCACGCTAGGTCCATGGGATCTCCGTGGTGTTCAGAACACATGGAAAGATTATACACTTGTCAGAATGAGCCCTTAGGCTATGTGCACATGTTGTGGAATGGGGTGCAGAATTTTCTGCACAAAATCCGCATCTCCTGGCAGAATCCGCAGGTGCAGATTTGCCGCGGATTTTATGCAGATTTTGTGCGGAATTGGTGCAGATTTTCTGTGGTTTTTACCACTTCGGATTTCTATAATGGAGGGGTGCAGAAACGCTGCAGATCCGCACAAAAGTAGTGACATGCACTTTTAAATCTGCAGCGTTTCCGCGCGGATTTTTCTGCACCATGTTTTTTTTTCACATTGATTTACATTGTACTGTAAATCACAGGGCGGATCTGCAGCGTTTCTGCGCAGAAGGATCCGCACTAAATCATCGTGTGCACATAGCCTTATAGTGAGCAATGGCTGATCAAACGATCCTCGTCTGCTTAAACCTGGCTATCAAATTTGTGGGAGCAAATACAGAAAACACGCACCTGCAAAAAAAAAAATACACGTTAGGCCACATTTACACGTTCAGTACATGCAAGCCAAAACCAGGAGTGGGTGAAAAATACAGAAGTGGTGCCGTCCCATTGGAGCACACATCCAAACCCCTCCACAAAACAGGGTTCGGACTTCTACGCTGGTGGGCCATAGACTGTATTGGTGACAACAAAGCGAACGTGTGCTCTGATGTGCACCATTTTCGGAGGTGTACGGCGGCAGACACTCCGACATAGTAGACTGCCTAAAGAGCAGACACGAGAGCTCATGATAGCAACCTGTTTAATGATCAGAAAATCAGTATTTCATAACATTTCTGTTGGAAGCAGATATCTGAAACAAACTTCATAACCTAAGTATGAATAAATAAATACATAGACCAAAGCCATTACTTTCCCCCCTCAAAAAAAAGAAAAAAAAAATCATATATGTATTTTTTTTTGGAACGCAGCGGCATGAGGCTATGCAATTAATTTTGGAGTGGTGGTCTACATACAGATTTTGCAGCACTGTCTCTACTCTCACAATGACAACAATTCTTCAAGAACGGTAATCTTGAGGAGGAGTGTTGGAATCAGACATCCCTGAAGCCTTCCATGTGCCAAACCAGAAGTATTACGCCAGTCCCTGACTGGAGTTTAACCTCTGGCGTAAGGTAGAACACAGCTCCTCATGAATACGATGAGCTGTGGCGTCATGCCACCATCCAGCCACAGGTCCGCCAATATTGGTGACAAAACGCCGAGCTTCTCAAAAATGCTGCGACTGTCAAAGCAATTTACGCCAAAATTCTGATTATTGCTTTAACCCCAATGGTGGTTTGCACGTTAATGACCGGGCCAATTTTTACAATTCTGACCACTGTCCCTTTATGAGGTTATAACTCGAACGCTTCAACTGATCCTGATTATTCTGACTGTTTTCTCGTGACATATTGTACTTCATGATAGTAAAATTTCTTTGATATTACCTGCGTTTATTTGTGAAAAAAAAACGGAAATTTGGAGAAAATTTCGCAAATTTCCAACTTTGAGTTTTTATGCCCTTAAATCACAGAGTTATGTCACACAAAATACTTAACCCCTTTCTGACTTCGAACGGGATAGTACGTCCGAGGTCAGAAGCCCCGCTTTGATGCGGGCTCCGGCGGTGAGCCCGCATCAAAGCAGGGACATGTCAGCTGTTTTGAACAGCTGACATGTGCCCGTAATAGGCGCGGGCAGAATCGCGATCTGCCCGCGCCTATTAACTAGTTAACTGCCGCTGTCAAACGCAGACAGCGGCATTTAACTACCGCTTCCGGCCGGGCGGAAATGATCGCATCGCCGACCCTGTCACATGATCGGAGGTCGGCGAGGCTTCAGCAGTGTAACCATAGAGGTCCGTGAGACCTCTATGGTTACTGATTCCCGGCAGCTGTGAGCGCCACCCTAAGGTCGGCGCTCACAGCACACCTGCATTTCTGCTACATAGCAGCGAACATCAGATCGCTGCTATGCAGCAGAGCCGATCGCGTTGTGCCTGCTTCTAGCCTCCTATGGAGGCTACTGAAGCATGGCAAAAGAAAAAAAAAAGTTAAAAAAAAAAGTGAAAAAAATTAAAAAAAAATATAAAAGTTTAAATCACCCCCCTTTCGCCCCAATCAAAATAAATAAAAAAAAATCAAACCTACACATATTTAGTATTGCCGCGTTCAGAATCGCCTGATCCATCAATAAAAAAAAGCATTAACCTGATCGCTAAATGGCGTAGCGAGAAAAAAATTCGAAACGCCAGAATTACGTTTTTTTTTATCGCCGTGACATTGCATTAAAATGCAATAACGGGCGATCAAAAGAACGTATCAGCACCAAAATGTTATCATTAAAAACGCCAGCTCGGCACGCAAAAAATAAGCCCTCATACGACCCCTGATCACGAAAAATGAGACGCTACGAGTATCGGAAAATGGCGCAATTTTTTATTTTATTTTTTTTTATAGCAAATTTTGGAAATTTTTTTCACCACTTAGAAAAAAAATAACCTAGTCATGTTAGGTGTCTATGAGCTCGTACTGACCTGGAGAATCATAATGGTAGGTCAGTTTTAGCATTTAGTGAAGCTAGCAAAAAAGCCAAACAAAAAACAAGTGTGGGATTGCACTTATTTTGCAATTTCACTGCACTTGGAATTTTTTTTCCGCTTTCTAGTACACGACATGGTAAAACCAATGATGTCGTTCCAAAGTACAACTCGTCTGGCAAAAAATAAGCCCTCACATGGCCAAATTGATGGAAAAATAAAGTTACAGCTCTGGGAAAGAGGGGAGCGAAAAACGAACACGGAAAAACGGAAAATCCCAAGGTCATGAAGGGGTTAATAAGTAACATTTCCCACATGTCTACCTTACATCAGCACAATTTTGGAACCAACATTTTTTTGTGTTAGGGAGTTATAAGGGTTAAAAAAGTTGACCAGCAATTTCTCATTTTTACAAAAATTTTTTATTTTTTTAATTTTTTTTTAGGGACCACATAATATTTGAAGTCACTTTGAGGGGTGTATATGATAGAAAATACCCAAGTGTGACACCATTCTAAAAACTGCACCCCTCAAGGTGCTTAAAACCACATTCAAGAAGTTTATTAACCCCTCAGGTGTTTTACAGGAATGTTTGGAATGTTTAACAAAAAAATTAACAGCTAACTTTTTTTCACAAAAAAAGTTGTTGTGCAATTTGTCCTGAGTACGCCGATACCCCATATGTGGGGGTAAACCACTGTTTGGGTGCATGGCAGAGCTTGGAAGGGAAGGAGTGCCATTTGACTTTTCAATGCAAAATTGACTGGAATTGAGATGGGACGCCATGTCGCGTTTGGAGAGCCCATGATGTGCCTAAAAATTGAAACCCCCCCACAAGTGACACCATTTTGGAAAGTAGACCCCCTAAGGAACTTATCTAGATGTGTGGTGAGCACCTTGACCCACCAAGTGTTTCACAGAAGTTTATAATGTAGAGCCGTAAAAATAAAAAAAATAATTTTTTCACAAAAATTATCTTTTTTGCCCCCAGGGGAGCCCCCTTCCCTGCGCGATGCTTCCCTGTGCCGCCGGAACGCTGCGATCATCTTTGATCGCAGTGTGCTGGGGGTTAATGTGCCAGGACCGGTCCGTGACCGCTCCTGGCACATAGTGCCGGATGTCAGCTGCGATAGTCAGCTGATTTGACACCCGGCCCCGCTCCCCCACGTGAGCGCGGCTGATCGGTGATGACGTACTATCCGGTCAGTGGTCATACGGGCCCATACCACCTCGACGGGATAGTACGTCAGATGCCAGAAAGGGGTTAATGACCACCAGTACGTCTATTGAACTCACCCAAGATGTAAGAGAATAGAATCCCCATGCAGGTGACAATCGGCTGTACACTATAGCTGACAACTTGCTGCATCAGCCACGATCAGTGTTGGCACCGACCATATCTGTTAAACCCCTTAGATGCTGCTGTCAATGACCATATCAAATAAATTGTTAAAAAGTTTTGGGGCTTCCCCTTTATCCCCTTTGGCACCCTGAGATCATGATTGTGTGGCCCTGATGTTTGCCATGGCAATTCACAACCTTAGGGTCTCCTGGCTACAGTGGCCTGTTCAAAAGTTAGCAACATTTAGGTGGTAAAAATCAACTTTCTCATTCCTGTTATGCCACTTTGCATTAATTCCTGAAAAGCACCTGAAGGGTTAATAAGCTACCTGAGTAGTTTTCATTATCTCAAGGGGTGCGGTTTTTAAAAGTTATCACTTTTTTTTTTTTTTTTTTGGGGGGGGTGGGGGTGTCATATCTCCCCCCCCCCCCAAGTCACTTCAAACCCCAAACCCGGATAGGTCCCTTAAAAAAAGGTTTTTTTTTGTAAATTTCCATAAAAATAAAAGTTACTGCTACATTTATAAACCTCCTAAAACTTATGATGTCGTTCAAAAGTACAACTTGTCCCGCGAAAGATAAGCTCTCACATGGCCATATTGACGGAAAAATAAAAAAAAGTTATGGCTCTGGGAAGGAGGGGAGCGAAAACGAAAAAAACGAAAAAATCTGGGGTCATGAAGGGGTTAATTATGCACATTTCCTTTTACTAACCAGCAATAGTATAAACAGAATTGTTTAAGGCTATGTGCACACGTAAGAAAAGAGGTGCAGAATTTTCTGCACAAAATCTGCATCTCCTGGCAGAATCCGCAGCTGCGTTTTTATGCGTTTTTTGTGCAGATTTTATTTCTATAATGGAGGGGTACAGAAACGCTGCAGAACTGCACAAAAGAAGCGACATGCACTTTGAAATCCGCAGCGTTTCTGCGCAGATTTTTCTGCACCATGTGCACAGCTTTTTTTTTTTTTCACATTGATTTACATTGTACTGTAAATCACAGTGCAGATCTGCAGCGTTTCTGCAGCAGAAAACTCTGCTGTAGATCTGCACCAATTCTGCACTAAATCTGCATCGTGTGCACATACCCTAAGGCTATGTGCACACGTAGGAAATGTGCACAATTTTCTGCACTAAGGCTATGTGCACACTTTGCGGATTTATCGCGTTTTTTTGTGCGGTTTCCACTGCGGTTTTAGATACCTGTGGGTTTTTAACATGGAGCAGGTGCCAAACCGCTGCGGATTCCGCACAAAGAATTGACATGCTGCTGAATGAAAACTGCTGCGTTTCCGCATGGTTTTTTCCGCAGCATGTGCACTGCGTTTTTTGTTTTCCATAGGTTAACATAGTACTGTACACCACATGGAAAACTGCTGCGGATCCGCAGCATCCAAAAACGCTGCGGATCCGCAGCAAAAACCGCAAAGTGTGCACATAGCCTAAGGGTTACAGAAATGAGGGAAGATTGGGAACTGGCCTCTTCAGCAGCAGAATACAATCTATTACAATATTAGGAATGGAAATCTCTGTGCTGTGCTGCTGGGTGGACTACAAGTTCCAGACAGTAAGCGAGGGCTGCTGAGCAGAGAGGGGGCTGTCATTAAGTGCCAGACTGCAGATAAGGCCATAGTTAAACACAAGAGCATAGTTGTGTTTTCCTTACTAGCTTCAATAGTTTTTTTTGCTTTTATCGGTACGGTTATCCCCACTGAATATGTGCTCCATGACTCCAGGTCCTTGGTTCTCTGCTGTTATTATATGCACCACTGAAGTCTTACACTGATCTCACAAGACACTACTTTTCTGTTCGGATACAGCCCAATATACCCTGACTAGGGTTAGGTCCCTTTTCTAGGTACTTTTTTGTTGTTTGTTTTTCTCGTTTAGTAGTCATAGATGTCTGTTTTCCAATTAAGTCTGTACCCTTGTCTCACAATCTTTAGAGCGCCTTAGGGTGCCTCTTGTAACATCACATGTTATCATTCCATTGCATCTCATGACTTGTCACAGTTGTGTAGTTTTATTTACTGAAAAGTTTAAATAAAGATTTTAAAAAAAAAGTGCTCCATGGACCGAGCCACCAGGTGTGCATCTTGTGAGATGTAAGCATGCCTTGAGCAACCGTTTGTGGGTGAACGTGTCTGCACTCGATGCAAGCGAGTTACGGGTTTCATAGCCCAGATAATGGCTCTAAATGTGCAGCGGGCAACACAGGAGCACTGCAAACCTGGAGCTCACTGGGGCCAGCAATGAGGAGGGTGGATGTGGGAAAGATCAGGAAAGAAGCAGCTGGGTAAATGTTACAGGAAGGGGGGAAAGTGCTAGGGAGCCGTGTCCTGATCTGGCACAACCTAGTAAATATGCCGAGGACTGGAATCACTACAGGACACCGCTCCTAGCAACCAGGAATACGAGTACTGTAGGAAGGAGGGAGATAGGACAAGACAGATGTTGGTGGTAGGGGACTCTAGAATTAGGCGCACAAAGGGTCATTTTTGAGGGCATTATAAGAGATGACCTGCAGAAATATATTGCAGATAATATAACTGACAACCAGCATGGATTCATGAAGAATAAGTCATGCCTAACTATCAAGTTTTGTTTCTATGAGGAGGTGAGTGCAAATCTGGATATTGGTAATGCGGCTGATGTGATTTATCTGGACTTCGCAAAGGCACTTGATACTGTACCACATAACAGCCTTATACTGAAGCTCCAGAAACAAGGAAACTATATGCAGATGGGTAAGGAATTGGCTAAATGACAGGAGACAAAGTTGTCAAATGGTGCGTTCTCTAAATGGGATATAGTCAGCAGTAGAGACCGCAGGGATCTGTGCTAGGACCAATTTTTTTTAACCTCTTTATTAATGACCTTGTGGATGGGATTGAGAGTAAAGTGTCAGTCTTTGCTGACACCAAACTATGAAGGATATTAAAATCTGACCTTGACATTACAATATTGCAAAAGGATCTAAATAAGATGACTGAATGGACAAACACTTGGCAAATGAAATTTAATGTAGATAAATGTAAAGTAATGCACCTGGGACAGAGTAATCCTATTGCTGCATATACATTAAATGGGACCATACAGAACAAAGACTTTCTCGTTACAAGTAAGCTAAGCAGCAGTACTCAGGCCATGTGCACACGTTCAGGATTTTTCACGTTTTTTTGCTATAAAAACGCGAAAAAAACGCATACATATGCCTCCCATTATTTTCAGTGTATTCCGCATTTTTTGTGCAAATGTAGCCTTTTTTTCCGCAAAAAAATCGCATCGCGGAAAAAAAAGCAACATGTTCATTAAAATGCGGAATTGCAGGGGATTCCGCACACCTAGGAGTGCATTGATCTGCTTACTTTCCGCACGGGGATGTGCACACCATGCGGGAAGTAAGCAGATTATGTGCGGTTGGTACCCAGGGTGGAGGAGACTCTCCTCCACGGACTGGGCACCATATAATTGGTCAAAAAATAAGAATTAAAATAAAAAATAGTCCTATACTCACCTTCGATGTCTTCCCGCCTCTCCACTGCACGCTGTCGCTTCGGTTCCTGTAGCTGGTGTGCGGTGAAGGACCTGCCGATGACGTCGCCGTCTTGTGATTGGTCGAGACCGGTCATGTGACTGCTCACGTAACCGCGACGTCATGGAAGGTCCTGCGCGCACACACCATCTATACGGAACGGACGCCGGTGAGGAGATCAGCTGTCTGCAGGTGAGTATAAGCATTTTTTTTTTTTTTTTTTATTATTTTTAAACATTCTTTTACTATAGATGCTGCAAAAGCTGCATCTATAATAAAAAGTTGGTCACACTTGTCAAACGCTGTTTGACAAGTGTGACCAACCTGTCAGTCAGTTTTCCAAGCGATGCTACAGATCGCTTGGAAAACTTTAGCATTCTGCAAGCTAATTACGCTTGCAGAATGCTAAAAAAAAACGCGAAAAAAAAAACGGAAAAACGCAAAAAAAAAAAAAGAAATGCGGATTTCTTGCAGAAAACTTCCGGTTTTCTTCAGGAAATTTCTGCAAGAAATCCGGACGTGTGCACATACCCTAAATGTCAAGCAGCAGCTGCAAAAGCAAACACGATTGTATAAAAACAGAGATAACTCTTAAGGCCCTGTCTCACATAGCGAGATCGCTGCTGAGTCACAAGTTTTGTGATGCAACAGCGACCTCAGTAGCGATCTCGCTATGTGTGACACGTACCAGCGATCAGGCCCCTGCTGTGAGATCGCTGGTCGTGTCGGAATGGCCTGGACCTTTTTTTGGTCGTTGAGGTCCCGCTGACATCGCTGAATCGGTGTGTGTGACACCGATCCAGCGATGTCTTCACTGGTAACCAGGGTAAACATCGGGTTACTAAGCGCAGGGCCGCGCTTAGTAACCCGATGTTTACCCTGGTTACCAGCGTAAATGTAAAAAAAACCAAACACTACATACTCACCATCTGATGTCCGTCAGGTCCCTTGCCGTCCGCTTCCTGCTCTGACTGAGATCCGGCCGTACAGTGAGAGCAGAGCACAGCAGTGACGTCACCGCTGCGCTCTGCTCTCACTGTACGGCGGCTCAGTCAGAGCAGGAAGCGGACGGCAAGGGACCTGACGGACATCAGATGGTGAGTATGTAGTGTTTTTTTTTTTTTACATTTACGCTGGTAACCAGGGTAAACATCAGGTTACTAAGCGCGGCCCTGCGCTTAGTAACCCGATGTTTACCCTGGTTACCCGGGTGCTGCAGGGGGACTTCGGCATCGTTGAAGACAGTTTCAACGATGCCGAAGTCGTTCCCCTGATCGTTGGTCGCTGGAGAGAGCTGTCTGTGTGACAGCTCCCCAGCGACCACACAGCGACTTACCAACGATCACGGCCAGGTCGTATCGCTGGTCGTGATCGTTGGTAAATCGCTATGTGTGACGGGGCCTTTAGTCCCGGCCTGAGGTATCACCCCACTCCTGCCTCCTCCAGCAGCAATCCCGAGTCCCCGCTTCACCACAGCCACCACCCCCGGTAAGAAATAAGATGCATGATTGTAGGAGGCACCACCATTTTATTTAAAAAAATAAGTAAAAAAAAACAACAAAAAAAAACAAACTGAAAATTCAGAGATCCCGACGTATTATTACCCCTTTAAAAATCACTGGTGAGTCCACATCTAGAATATGGGATCCAGTTTTTTGCTCCACATTTTAAAAAGGATATTCAAAAGTTAAGGCCCCGTCTCACTAAGCGATTTATCAACGATCACGACCAGCGATATGACCTGGCCGTGATCGTTGGTAAGTCGCTGTGTGGTCGCTGGGGAGCTGTCACACAGACCGCTCTCCCCAGCGACCAACGATCAGGGGAACGACTTCGGCATCGTTGAAACTGTCTTCAACGATGCCGAAGTCCCCCTGCAGCACCCGGGTAACCAGGGTAAACATCGGGTTACTAAGCGCAGGGCCGCGCTTAGTAACCCGATGTTTACCCTGGTTACCAAAAAAAACAAACACTACATACTCGCCTTTCGGTGTCCAGGTCCCTTGCCGTCTGCTTCCTGCTCTGACTGAGCCGCCGTACACTGAGAGCAGAGCGCAGCGGTGACGTCACTGCTGTGCTCTCACTTCTCACTGTACGGCGGCACTCAGTCAGAGCAGGAAGCAGACGGCAAGGGACCTGACGGACATCAGATGGTGAGTATGTACTGTTTGTTTTTTTTTACATTTACGCTGGTAACCAGGGTAAACATCGGGTTACTAAGCGCGGCCCTGCGCTTAGTAACCCGATGTTTACCCTGGTTACCAGTGAAGACATCGCTGGATCGGTGTCACACACACCGATTCAGCAATGTCAGCGGGGCCTCAACGACCAAAAAAAGGTCCAGGCCATTCCGACACGACCAGCGAACTCGCAGCAGGGGCCTGATCGCTGGTACGTGTCACACATAGCGAGATCGCTATGGAGGTCGCTGTTGCGTCACAAAACTTGTGACTCAGCAGCGATCTCGCTAGCGATCTCGCTATGTGAGACGGGGCCTTTAGAATCAGTTCAACTACGTGCAACTAGTTCATTACAAGGGATGAAAGGCCTCATGTGGAGAGGTTGGAAAAGTTGGGCTTGTTTAGCTTAGAAAAAAAAAAAATACACCTCAGAGGGGGATCTCATTTACATGTATAAATATATGTGTGGTTTAGTACAGAAGACTGGAACATGACTTATTCCGTCCAAAGACCTTACTGAGGACAGGGGGCACCGAACACGGGTGGAAGAAAAGCGATTCTGACAGCTAAACAGGAAAAAGTTCTCTACAGTTAGAGCAGGCAGACACTGGAATGCCGACCACAGGAGGTAGTAATGGCAGACACTATAAACACTTTTTTTGTTTTAAAAGGGCTGAACGATTACTTTGATCCACAACATTGCGGGTTATAGTTAAATTTGTGACAAAATGCACAATTGGTGGAGAAAGGTTGAGCTTGATGGACCTAGGTCTTTTTTCAACCTAAGTAACTATGCAACTATGTAGTCGCATTGTGTCTATGGGGAATATGCCCTCCCTCTACATACAGATGGTTATGATGAGTCACATTTGTCTACTGCAAGGAATACAGATGTACATACAAAGTGACAGGACTGTATAGTAAATGTCAGTCCTGAGAATTACAAAATCTGTTGGAATTTTTATGGCAGTCAAACTAATTAAGGCGTTTTTTTAATGCGCTTTTAATGCAAATTTTCTGCTGCATTTTACAGTACCAGCAAAGTCTATGGGATTTCAGAAAGATCATGCACACTTTTTTGTCATCAAGATTTTGTGCTTTGCGTTTTTTTTTTTTTTTTGCACAATGGAGAATGGTCACTTTCAGCATTTTTCACCCATTGAAATGAACAGGTGGAAAAAATAAAAAAGGGACGTAGTTACTTACCGGAACATGATTTCTTATAGCCCAAGACTTCACAACTGAGAGCGGGGATCCACCCTGCAAGGACAGGAAACCTACAGATAAAAAGGGTGGTACCTCTCCAGCATCAGTTTACAGAGCACAAGAGGACCTCCAGGTTAATAACAGTATTCAACATTACTATGAGCTTAACAGAAACACCATTTGACTACATATAAATAAAGAAAAATAACGATAAGGGTGCACACCCACACATCAAGGAAGGGAATGTATGGGTGCCGTCATGGCCTCTGAGAAAGCCCGTTACCAGAAAGTAACTACATCTTTCTCATTCGCCCAGGATGGCACCACGGAAAGAATTGCAGAGAATGTATCATTAGGGAAGGACCACCACTTCCAGAACCCTTTTTCCAAAAGTAAGGTCTGAAGAAGAGGTTAGATCCAGCCGATAGTGATTGAAGAATGTAGAGGGTGAGAGACCATGTAGCGGCTCTGTATATCAGCTTTATTGGAGGCGCCGGCTGCCACTGCCCTCGTCGAATGAACTTTTTCTCCAGGGCTGCCAGCCCACTTGAGAAGTATGACAGGATGATGGCATCCCTTATCCATCTCACCAATGTGCCCGTAGAAGCTTTTTGCCCCTTTCGAGGTCCCTGAAAGCACACAAAGATCTATCCTTCCTACACTCATGTGTGGCTGCTAGGTATTGGATTAGGCACCTTCTGACATCTAGTGTATGTAATACTCTCTTCTCTGTTCTTTGGATTGGGACAAAAAGAAGAGATGGAGATCTCCTAACATCTATGAAAATGCGACACCACTTTTTGTAGGTAGGCTGGGTCGGTCTTAAGCATAACTCTGTCCTCCAAGATTTCTGTGAAGATAGGGGCCAGCCGATAATGCCTGGATGTCGTTGACCCTATGAACTGACGTGAGCTACTAAAAGTGAGGTCTTAAGGTACAGGATTCTCAGCGAAGCCTATGCCAGAGGTTCGGAAGGAGGTTTGGTCAGAGCTGTAAGGACCAAATTTAAATCCCAAGGAGGAGTATTCTGAGGGGATGGGTCTAGACCTGGCCGATGCCTTCATGTATCTGGATATCCATAGATTTCTAGCCAAGTCATAATTGTATAGGGCCCCTAATGCTGCGACTTGAACAATAATAATAATAATAATAATAATAATAATAATAATAATAATAAATAATAATAAATCATCTTTATTTTTATATAGCGCTAACATATTCTGCAGCTCTTTACAGTTTTGCACACATCATCACTGTCCCTGATAGGTAATTTAGATTGTGAGCCCCATCAGTATGTCTTTGGAATGTGGGAGGAAACCCAGGCAAACATGGGGAGAACATACAAACTCCTTACAGATGTTGTCCAAGGTGGGATTAGAACCCAGGACTCCAGTGCTGCAATGCTATCCACTGAGCCACCGTGCTGCCCTTTAAAGTACTTGTAGCTAGGCCCTGTTCCAACCCCTTCTTCAGGAACTCTAAGATGGCCGTTAGAGGAACCCCTCCTAGCTTGGAACCTGAAAGGAACTTTCGCCATGTTTTCCCATAAAGTTTGGTGGTTACAGGTTTCCTACTTTGTAGTAACGTGGAGATTAAATTTGGGAAAAATCTCTTATTACCCAGCAGAGCCCTCAAATTCCAGGCTGTCATGCATAAGTTTGGTACCTGAGGATGAAGAACCGGTCCCTGGTAAAGAATGTTTGCAAGCTCTAGAAGTCACCTGGGGTCGGAGATGGACATCATCCTCAGCCAAGAAAACCATGTCCTCTTTGGCCAGAAGGGGGCCATAAAGATCACTTTTGCACTGTCTGACCGAATGTTACTCAGAATTGCCAGAATCAGGGCAATCGGAGGAAAAGCATATGCTAGATGGTGGTCCCATGGAATCATGAAGGTATCTATCCCTATGGGGTTCCCTTTGGGGGTCTATTGAGCAGAATGTGACTACCTTTCTGTTCTGACTGTTGGCGAATAGATCTATGAAAGGACGTCCCCACTTTCCAGTGATCAAACACTGACTTATTCAGTTCCCAATATCCCTGTCTTATCTGGGTCTGACTCAGGAAGTTCACTCTGATTTTCTGTCACTCTTATGTGGAGTGCAGATAGAGACCCAAATTTGCCCTCGACTAACTGAAAAATAGACCTTGTCACTTCCATGAGAGGGCAGGACTGGGTTCCTCCCTGGTGATTTAAGTATGCTACCACTAACCGGTTGTCTGAGAATACTCCTAATTAACTTGTAGGATCGCTACTTTCATCAGGTGACGCTATATAGAGTTCAAGTCCTCTCTCTCTGAAGTGGCAATTGCACAATAATTCTAAAAAAGGGTGAACTTTACTGCCAATAGTTCCTTCATGTTTCAGGATGCTGATCTTAGGTCCTCTATCCACACTCCTTAGCTATCTGGTCATTCAGGCGAGCCCCCCAACCTCTGGGGTTTGCATCTGTGGTCTGAACCTGAGAGATTGAAGTCACCCACGGAATGCCCCGGGTTAAAGTTGTTTATCCTCATCCACCATTGTAAAGAAAGTACCATTTCTGACGACAAGGTTAACTGCCCTTCAAAATGCCCTTTTAGAGTTTTCGGCTGATAACATTTCCTATTTCAAATCGCTGGTGTAGAGCCCATTGAACTGCAAGGATACAGGCAGGCAAGGAACCTAGGATGGACATCCATGACTTTCTTGTTGGTTCTTGCAATGCTGGGGAAGTTGCCCATCAAAAAATTGTCTAGGAATGAAGCATAGTCTTGACTTTGGAGATCTCCTGGCCAACATTTAAGTCAAAGGGCTAGCAGAGCTGCATTAGAGAAGGATGCTGATCTAACTGCCAGCTTGACCGAGTCCGCCGATGCATCAGCCAAGAAAGCAGCAGCTCCATTCATTACTGGGATGGAGTCTAGTATATTGTCCCTAAAGGTTCTCTCTCAGCTGTGATTCCAGCTGGTCTAGCCAGACCATTAGTTACCTGGCCGTACAAGTGACAGCTGCTGCAGGTCTTAGTTCCGCTTTGCGGTCTCCCATGAACTTTTCAGAAAGGCATTTGCTTTTTTGTCTATGGGATCCTTCAATAACCCCATGTCCGCAAAGGAAAGGGAAAACCTTTTGGAAGCCTTAGCAATTGCCACGTCTAATTTTGGGGCCTTCTCCCAAAGAGAACATGCCAGGTCATCGAATGGATATTTCCTCTTTGGGGATAAAAGGCCCTTTTTCTCTGGTTTCTTCAACTGTTAATTAGGGATTGGATTTTCTCATTAATGGTAACTGACTGCTTTGAGGAGGCACTGTTTCCTCTAAGGGGAAACAGCTACAACTGCGCCAGCCTAGGCAGGGAATCCCCGCTGCATGGATCGGTCTGGCCGGGCCTGGCATCCCACAACGATCTCTTCCTTTGCAGGTGCGTCAACTGTAGGTTCCCAGTTAAGGACAGGAAATCAACTGATACGGGAGAGGTACCGCCTTTTTATCTGTAGGTTTACTGTCCTTGAAGGACCGATCCCCTCTCTCCGTAGTGCAGTCATGGTGGAAGGAGAAAAATGCACCAAAAACACAGGCATCTGGTTCTGCATCTTTTTTTTGTCTAAACCGGATTCTATAGAATAGGACTTTTTCTTCCCCAACACTAAACTATCAGCATGCAAAAAAAGAAATCTAGAATGCCAAAACCACAAGCAAGAACCTGTTCAGAGGTTATTTATTAAATATCCTTATTTTAGTAGAATATATACTGCCAAAATAACAAATATACAAGAAACACATACTGTAGTCATTTCTTCTTCAGGTTGCAATACTCTGAGAATTGCTGTTCCGTGAGACACATACCTCACAATGAATACAAATGTATAATTACCTTTTAGCCTCTTGTTTTTCAATTTGTAGTAGACAAACTGAGATATCATAATTATATCCATGCTGACATAAAAAATGGCAGTGACAACCTGAAAAGAAACAAGTACAAATAAATTAGCATGGAATCTAGAGGACCAGAAACCTAAAATAATTGAGTTAATAGACAGTGGTTGCCTGTTGTGAGCAGGTGTCATTGCGGTGTCCATTTTCTACTGCACAGCAAGCATGATTGTGGTGTTAAATGGATGCGTGCAGGACTATACCACTGATATCTACGCTCTCGGAAACCTTCCCCACTGATCAGCTCTTAATACATCCTGCAGGTGGCTGAAATACAAAGAGCCAGAGCACCACAGCGCTGTACACTGCAGTTCAATTCCCACTCACTTTAAAAGAAGCTGTGCTGAGAGCAGCCACAATACGGTGTATGAATATGGGGTGTTCTGGCATCGAATATTGAGAACTTTATCCCATGACATGGTTGTGAATATCATGGTCCCGGACAAACCAAGTACAAATGCCATAGGAAATTATGTCCAGGAGTCTTGCATAACTCACTCCATTACTACACCGGTTAGGGTTCATGCAGACATCCATGGATCTTGGTGCAAATACGGAATATATTGCATGGACTGTCGCGGGCCTCTCGACCAGAGCACAACAGATATGTTTTTATGAGGCCGTCACGCCCGGGTGGGGAGATCCACGGCCAGTCAGTGCACGGTGGTCCATGGTAGGACTGAGAGCAACAGATATCTGCATGAGCCCTTAGGAAAAAGCAATTATGGACTCTAATCAGTAACCTTGGGCACAATTTTTGATGCAACGACCTTACATTGGATTCTGACTGATGTACCTGGATTGGAAGCTGTTTGGTTAAATAGGACCCGACAAAATTTGTGACGTCCCCTCCGAACCAGCAAAATAGAAATCCAAGAGAAAGTGCTTGATCCACTCTTCCGTTCTTGTGGGCAACATACAGCTGGCTGAGGGGAAAACAAAGGCACAGTGTAATAATTACTGACACTGCAACTCCAACAATGGCTGCTCTACACTCCTGAATGGCAGGCTGGTCTGGTTATGGAGTAATATTCCCAGCTCATATCGCAGCTACGGAGACAGACCACTCAAAATCCATTCGAGATCCATCTGCATGGTCTCCACATCTGGAGGCCACATCTGCTGATCACACACAAGGGGTAACAGACAGCCACGCTCTTCTTGGTGACCGCCATCTCCCAAATGCATACTTGCAGTAAAGCCAACCTGATTCACTCAGTGTTTTATTGAGAGAAAACAAATGAGACGCTAGTCAGCTGCAAATATGCAATTCACACCTGGCAGCCGCATGAGCCGACTAGTGGAGCTGAATCCCACCAGTGCGTATATTACACATGGTTAGCATTGGGCAAGCTGCTCTGCTTGATGATAGTATTTTAAATGTTTTTTTTTCCACAACAGGGCACACTATGTTGTATTTTATGCTACAAAACTGCTGCACACAGTAGCTAGAATAAAATCCACACTCCGAAAGTGAAGTTTCATGCAAAATTATTACAAATTGTAATGATAATAAAGACAAAAAAAAAAAATACAATAATGTACAGGATCTGCAATAAAAGGTTATAATAATTCACCTTAGCCCTCACCCTGACACCAAAGCACGAAATATTGGAGATATTACCGAGATTGGTCAAACTATGTACTGTACCAGCATGCCTCCAAATTAATCTGCACCCATCATCTCACTGCAGCATTCTTTATTATTTAAGAACCAACAGAAGTTTTCCTAAATATCAAGCAGGACTGAGATCCGGACATCCGGGTTATAGAATCCCACATTTCCTGCACATATTAAGACCCGTACACATGTTGCAGATTTGTTGCGTTTTTCAACAAAACTTGAAGGGTTTCCCGATGTTGGCAAAGTGAATGAGAATCCTGAAGTCTCATGCACACGTTGCTTACTTTTTACTTTGGTGCAGATTTAGATCTGCATTATGTCAATTTTGTAAGTGTTTTTGCAGCAAATTTCACCCATTCTAATGAGTGGAGAAAAATCTGTGCCAAAAACATACGTAAAAAAACATTTACCGTATATACTCGAGTATAAGCCGAGATTTTCAGCCGATTTTTTTAGGCTGAAAGTGCCCCTCTCGGCTTATACTCGCGTCATTGTCCCAGGGGGTCCGCGGGGCAGGGGGAGCGGCAGGTGACATCATACTTACCCTCTCCTGGCGTGGTCTCTGCAGTCCCTGCTTCTCCGATGGTCTACGGCAACCAGCAGTCACATGGCACCGCTCATGAATATGCACTCCCAAAGGCATGGAGCGCATATTCATTACTTTAATGAGCAGTACCACGTGGCCACTGAACACAGGAACAAGCTGCCGGCTCCGGAGTCTATCGGAAAAGCAGGGACTTGCAGAGACCGCACCAGGAGGGGGTGAGCCATGCAATATTCACCTGTCCTCGTTCCACCACCATGCTGTGTCTTCCGCGCCATCTGTGACGTTCAGGTCAGAGGGCGCAATGACGTGGTTAGTGCACGCCCTCTGCCTGAACAGTCACTGCAGAGACCCGGAAGACAAAGCGGTACGCAGTGCACCTGGCCCCTAGCGACAAGAGGAGAGTATGTAATTTTTTTTACCCCCTTCACGACATGCGCCGTACTAGTACTGCACATGTCATGTCTCCTCCTTTCATGTGGGCTCCGGCGCTGAGCCCACATCAAAGTCGCGACATGTCAGCTGTTTTGCGATTCCACATCCGGCTATTAACTAGTTAAATGCTGCTGTCAAACGCCGACAGCAGCATTTAACTACCGCTTCCGGCCGCGCAGCCGGAAACGCTTGCATCGCCGACCCCCGTCACATGATCGGGGGTCGGCATGACAACCTGAGGTCTGCTTGAGACCTCTATGGTTGTTGATGCCGGCTTGCTGTGAGCGCCACCCTGTGGTCGGCGCTCATAGCAAGCCTGTAATTCAGCTACATAGCAGCGATCTGATCGCTGCTATGTAGCAGAGCCGATCAGGCTATGCCGGCTTCTAGCCTGAAGCATAGCAAAAGGAAAAAAAAAAAAAAAAAAAAAAAAAAGTGGTTTTTAAAAAAAATATATAAAAAAATAAAATATAAAAGTTTAAATCACCCCCCTTTCGCCCCATTCAAAAAAAAAAAAAAAAAATCAAACACACATTTGGTATCGCCGCGTTCAGAATTGCCCAATCAATAATAAAAAGGATTAACCTGGATCGCTAAACAGCGTAGCGACAAAAAAAATTCAAAACGCCAGAATTACGTTTTTTTGGTCGCCGCAACATTGCATTTAAATGCAATAACGGGCTATCAAAGGATCGATCTGCACAAAAATGGTATCATTAAAAAAAGTCAGCTCGGCACGCAAAAAAGAAGCCCTCACCCGACCCGAGATCCCGAAAAATGGAAACGCTACGGGTATCGGAAAATGGCGCATTTTTTTTTTTTTTTTAGCAAAGTTTGGAATTTTTTTTCACCACTTAGATAAAAAATAACCTACACATGTTTGGTGTCTATGAACTCGTAATTGCATGTAGAAAAGCCGCGGAGACACCATCACGTGTTTCTCAACGCAAGCAATGAATAGCCAGGTCTTTCACCGGGAAGGAACAACCACGGGAAGGGCAGCATCCAATAAAGGAAAACCCACCTATGCCAAAACATGGTATCCATCCACTGACAGCTGATTCGGGGTATTTGCCCCTCAGTGTGGAGTAGGAAACTGGCTATTAGGAGCAGTGCCTAGTGAAAAGGCTATGAACATAAGGATGAATGACCTCAGGGAGATTTGCATATTTCCCATCAGGGATGGAGGCAGTGTTCTGGATCACTGCGTTGAGAAACACGTGATGGTGTCTCCGCGGTGTTTGATTGTTTTGATCTCCCCGAGGTCATTCATCCTTATTTTCATAGCCTTATGAACTCGGAATGACCTGGAGAATCATATCAGGTCAGTTTTAGCATTTAGTGAACCTAGCAAAAAAGCCAAACAAAAAACACGCATGGGATTGCACTTTTTTTTGCAATTTCACCACACTTGGAATTTTTTTCCCGTTTTCTAGTACAAGACATGAAAACAACAAGGAAATTAAACCACACTAATGCATATAAAAATAATAATAATAAGAATAATACAAATAATTTACGTGGAGTGTGGTTTAATGGATAGTGGAAACCACTAAAAATAGTAGAGAACAACACCAACCCAGGAGACGGAAATCAAGGAGAAAGAACTACAGCCAAGGAGTTCATATAATTATATTTTTATTAGGGCAAATAGCAGAACAATATATAAAAAAAAATTTTTATTTAACAAAAATATTAAAAAATATATATATATTTATACATCAAATATTAAAAAATGTGCAACGTGAGATAAAAAGGTACAAATAATTGATAAGAGGTCCTATGACCGGAATAGATATAAATAAAACACTGATCTCAGGCCATAAATAAAAAAAGATAATTTTTTATATATAAAAATATGTATATATATATAAAAAATGAGGAGGCACAATATATATAAAAGAATTAATGTGAAAAAAAGGGGGTGAAACACTGTAGACAGCAAAATATCAACTGCAAAGGGATAAAGTGCATAAGTGTCATAACATCAGTAGAAGGGAGGGGGAGTTCATGTAAATACAAAAACCTCCTAAAAGTGCATCAAATAAGCAAACCCAAACTGTGAATCTTATCACACAGTAAATAACTTGTGACACTGTGAATAATTAGTGATAAAAGAAAAGCTTAGTGCCGAAAAAAAAAAAAAAAAAAAGTAGCCTCATGGATAAAATGCTGCTTAAATGCTACCTATGTCCGGTTTTATATAATCTATCTTCCTTGCTTGATCTCCGGTTCAGCTGCATTTAAGCAGCATTTTATCCATGAGGCTACTTTTTTTTTTTTTTTTTTTTTTTTTTTTTTCGGCACTAAGCTTTTCTTTTATCACTAATTATTCACAGTGTCACAAGTTATTTACTGTGTGATAAGATTCACAGTTTGGGTTTGCTTATTTGATGCACTTTTAGGAGGTTTTTGTATTTACATGAACTCCCCCTCCCTTCTACTGATGTTATGACACTTATGCACTTTATCCCTTTGCAGTTGATATTTTGCTGTCTACAGTGTTTCACCCCCTTTTTTTCACATTAATTCTTTTATATATATTGTGCCTCCTCATTTTTTATATATATATACATATTTTTATATATAAAAAATTATCTTTTTTTATTTATGGCCTGAGATCAGTGTTTTATTTATATCTATTCCGGTCATAGGACCTCTTATCAATTATTTGTACCTTTTTATCTCACGTTGCACATTTTTTAATATTTGATGTATAAATATATATACCGTATATACTCGAGTATAAGACGACCCGAGTATAAGCCGACCCCCCTAATTTTGCCACAAAAAACTGGGAAAACTTATTGACTCGAGTATAAGCCTAGGGTAGAAAATGCAGCAGGTACCGGTGAATTTCAAAATTAGAAATAGATACTCCATACCATTCATTATGGCCCCATAGATGCTCCACATAAAGCTGTGCCATATATACAATGCTCTGCACCGTTGCCCCATAGATACTCCACATAAAGCTGTGCCATATATACAATGCTCTGCACCGTTGCCCCATAGACAGCTGTGCCATATATATAATGCTCTGCACCATTGCCCCATAGCTGTGCCATATAGTGCTATGCACCGTTGCTCCATAGCTGTGCCATATAGTGCTCTGCACTGTTGCCCCATAGCTCTGCCATATAGGGCTCTGCACCGTTGTCCCATAGCTGTGCCATATAGTGCTCTGCACCATTGCCCCATAGCTGTGCCATATAGTGCTCTGCACCGTTGCCCCATAGCTGTGCCATATAGTGCTCTGCACTGTTGCCCCATAGCTCTGCCATATAGTGCTCTGCACCATTGCCCCATAGATGCTCCACATAAATCTGTGCTGCTGCAATAAGAAAAAAAAAAAAACACATACTCACCTGTCTTGCTTGCAGCTCCTCGGCGCCATCTTCCCGGCGTCTCTCCGCACTGACTGATCAGGCAGAGGGCGGCGCGCACACTATATGCGTCATCGCACCCTCTGCCTGCAGTCAGTGCAGAGAGACGTCTGGAAGATGGCGCGATGCCCGGCGTGTGGAACGCGGACAGGTGAATATGTAATACTTACCTGCTCCCGGCGTCCCGCTCCTTCCCCCTGCCTGTCTTCGGTGCCGCAGCCTCTTCCTCTGTCAGCGGTCACCGGCACCGCTTCATTAGAGAAATGAATAGGCGGCTCCACCCCTATGGGAGGTGGAGCAGCCTATTCATTTCTCTAATGAGCGGTCCCACGTGACCACTCAGGGGAAGAGGCTGCGGCACCCGGAGACAGTGGGACATGCAGGGGGAGCGCCAGGAGCCCCGGAAGCAGGTAAGTATATGACAGTGCTCACCCGCCGACCCCACCACCGATCATGACTCGAGTATAAGCCGAGGGGGCACTTTCAGCCCAAAAATTTGGGCTGAAAATCTCGGCTTATACTCGAGTATATACGGTATATTTTTTAATATTTTTGTTAAATAAAAAATTTTTTTTATATATTGTTCTGCTATTTGCCCTAATAAAAATATAATTATATGAACTCCTTGGCTGTAGTTCTCTTTCTCCTTGATTTCCGTCTCCTGGGTTGGTGTTGTTCTCTAGTACAAGACATGGTAAAACCAATGGTGTTGTTCAAGAGTACAACTCGTCCCGCAAAAAAAAAAAAAAAAAAAAAAAAAAAAAAAGGCCCTCACATGGCCATATTGACAGAAAAATAAAAAAAAGTAATGGCTCTGGGAAGGAGGGGAGTGAAAAACGAAATCGCAAAAAAGAAAGGGCTGCGTCTTGAAGGGGTTAATCGCAGCAGCATATGGGGCATATTATTCTATGGAGCATCTCATGGGGCCATCAACCTTTATGGAGCATCAAATGGGGCGTATTTTATGGAGCATCTTATGGGGCCATTATTAACCTTTGTGCAGCATTATATGGGGCATATCTTTTGTATGGAGCGTCTTATGGGGCCCATCATGAACTGTATGGAGCATTACATGGGGCATATTTTGTATTGAGCGTCTTATGGGGCCAATCATGAACTGTATGGAGCATTATATGGAGCTCCTGATTCAATATGGATATTCAAAAACACTTAACCTACTGATGATTCAATTTATTTTACTTTTATTGGTATCTATTTTTATTTTTTAAATTTACCAGTAGCTGCTGCATTTCCCACCGTAGGCTTATACTCGAGTCTATACGGTATTTTACACTGCGGTTTACCTACCAGAAAATGAATAAATGGTGCAGAAATTTCTGCGGCAAATACTTAACGTGTGCACATACCCTTATGCTATTTTTTCCCCATTGAGTTTTGAGTAGGGAGTGAGCGACTTACTTTTTTTTTTTTTTTTTTTAAAGATCGAGTCTTAACTTTCTCAAAAGTCGAGTCGAGTGAAATCGGCCGATTATCACGAAAAGTCGGGGGATCGACCAAAACACGAAACCCAATGCAAGTCAATGGGGAAGCATAGTCGGCAGTGAGTGGAGGCCAGGAAAACACCTACAGTGCCCATTTTAATGGCAAAAACATCCATTCTTGTTACTGAAGCTTGTCAATCTTAATTTACTTTATAATAATAGTTGGGCATTGGAAATTGGGGGTCATTTGGCCAAAGTTGTGGGGGGTAGGGCTGGTTCAAGTTTTTAGTGGGCCCAGGAAACGTTGACTACGTCACGGCGGTGGAGCAGGGAGAGGTAAGTATTTCAACTTTGCAAGTGCTGTGATCCTGAGCAAGCAGGGGGGGCCCACTCGTTCGCATTGGCACTGGCACAGGGCCCCTCAAAGTACGGCGGTGTGTTTGCACAGCGGGGGCGCCTCCCACCGGCAGAGACACTTTTGCGTACTATGAGGGGCCCTGTGCCAGTGACGTCGCCAACGAGTATGCTCCCCCACCTGATGAAGGAACCTGCACTTTCATTTGCACCTTCCTCTTTGTCCCCGTGTAAGGTGGTATAACATGCGGGAAGGGGAACCTGACTTTAAACAGGGTCAGATTCTGGCTGTGTAGCGTGCAAGGGGAATGTAGTGGTCTGGGTCAATGTACCAGCAGACTCATCTAGCAGTGGCTGGGCAATGGGAAGGGTGAGGAGGAAACACAGATATAAAGTGGGCTAAATGCAGTTCAAAATTGGTAACAGTAGTAAACAGACGGCACTGCTTTGTTCAGTGGAGGAGAACAGCAAGGAGCGGCAGACACCGTTAGTAGGCACACCCAAACTAGTAGCCCAAATGCCGTTTAAAATTCTAAATACAGGCCGAAAGCCTGAAGATTGAAGCTCAGGAGAAAAGCACAGGAGAACACCAAGGCGCGGCAGACACCGTTAGTAGGCCCCAACCAAATTAGTAGGCCAAATGCAGTTTAATATCTGATATAGGCCGAAAGCCTGAAGATTGAAGCTCAGCTTTGTTCAGTGGAGGACAACACCAAGGTGCGGCAGACACCGTTAGGGCCCAACCAAACTAGTAGGCCTAATGCAGTGTTATATTAACAACTACTTAATAAGAGCCTGAAGATTGAAGCTCGGGAAAGTAAACCTGGAGAACACTTTGGAGCGGCAGACACCGTTTGTAGAACCCAACCAAACTTGTAGCCCCAATGCAGTTTTCAAATTCCGATAGGCTGAAAACCTGACAATTGGAGCTCAGCTTTTTTAAGAGGAGGACAGCTGTATTGAGTGGCAGACAGACAGACACTGGTAGTAGGCCTTACACCACAAAGTTGGCTCGATAAAGGTTTAAAAAAGGTTACAGGGGTACACAGGCAGCATTGCTGTGGTCAGCGGAGGACAATTGGAAGGAGTGACCGCAGACAGACTTACTAGGCCTAAAATAACAAAAATTAGGCTCAATGCAGGTTTAATTAGGTTGCAGGGGTACATTGGTGTGGTCAGCGGAGGATAATTGGAAGGAGTGTCTGACAGTTAGTACTCCAAAATAATAAATACATGTTAATGTCTTGCCAAAAAAAAATAAAATAAATAAAACAGGTGGCATACCTAGGTACAGGGGTGGGCTCCTCTGCTGACTTGCAGGCATTGGTACTTGGCGCAAAGTATTAACTGGTCTAAATGTAGGACAGGGCCCCTGAATATTTTTACTAGCATCATACATGTCAACAAATTGTTATTGGAAGTGCCATTGAAGGATTTACCCGCATAGACTAAACAGTGGTGGAGCAGTGAGAGATAATTTTGCAAGTGGTAGAGCACTGTTTGAGCTGGGGGGGGGGGGGGGAGGCGAGGGGAACACTCTCGTGGGCGGCGGCACTGGCCCAGGGCCCCTCGTGTTACAACGGTGTGTCTGACATTGGGTGCGCACCACCACTGCCAGAGACACTTCATTGTACTATGAGGGACCCTGTGCCAGTGCCGTCGCCCAAAAGTGGGCCCACCCATCTCTTCAGACAAACGGCACTCTCACGGGTGCTTGCGCCAAGTGGTGACTGACTACGGCCCCGTGGGTGGAGTCGGCCCATTTAGATTGGTTTAAAAATGTCGTATGCTGGACATACAGCAGCTGCAAATTGAGAAATTGGAACAGTCAGTAAGACCAGTCCAAAAGCAAGACCTTTTTACAGGAAAGCTAGGTGTCAGCCGGGAAAGGTGGGGCAAAATAATTAGAAATCCATGAGTGGTTCATTTTAATGAAGGTTAGATCATCAACATTTTGGGTAGCCAGACGAGTCCTTTTTTCGGTCAGTATTGAACCAGCAGCACTGAATACTCTGACAGCACACTAGCAGCTGGGCAAGCAAGCTCTTGTAATGCATATTCTGCCAATTCAGGCCAGGTGTCTATTTTGGATGCCCAGTAATCAAAGGGGAATGACGGTTGAGGGAGAACATCGATAAGAGAGGAAAAATAGTTGGTAACCATACTGGACAAATGTTGTCTCCTGTCACTTTGAATTGATGCTGCAGTACCTGTCGTGTCTGCGGTCATTGCGAAATCACTCCACAACCTGGTCATAAAACCCCTCTGTCCAACGCCACTTCCGATTTGTGCACCTCTAACACCTCTGCCATGTTGCCCCCTGCAGCTCGTGTGAGAACCATCACCGCCGCTGTGTGCTGGGAATGCCTGAACCAAACGGTCTACAAGAGTTGCTTGTTTGGTAGCCAATATTTGCTCAAGGTTCTCATGTGGCATGATATTTTGCAATTTCCCTTTATAGAATGGATCCAGGAGGCAGGCCAACCAGAAATCGTCATCAGTCATCATTTTGATAATGCGGGGGTCCCTTTTTAGGATACGCAAGGCATAATCCGCCATGTGGGCCAATGTTCCAGGTGTCAATTCACTGCTTGTGCTGGGTTGAGGAGCACTTTCTGGCAAATCAACATCACTTGTCTCCCGCAAAAACCCTGTACCTGACCTTGCAAAGCCACCAGTTTGTATTGCCCCCTGAGAAGCTTCCTCCTCCTATAGATATTCATCCCCATCATCCTCCTCCTCTTCGTCCGCCACCTCGTCCAGGAGACTTTCCTGAGCAGACAATGGCTGACTCATCAAGGCTTCCCTCGTCCTCGGCTGCAGACGCCTGCTCCTTTATGTGCGTCAAACTTTGCATCAGCAGACGCATTAGGGGGATGCTCATGCTTATGATGGCGTTGTCTGCACTAACCAGGCGTGTGCATTCCTCAAAACACTGAAGGACTTGACAGAGGTCTTGGAGCTTCGACCACTGCACACCAGACAACTCCACGTCTGCCATCCAACTGCCTGCCCGTGTATGTGTATCCTCCCACAAATACATAACAGCACGCCTCTGTTCGCACAGCCTCTGAAGCATGTGCAGTGTGGAGTTCCACCTTGTTGCAACGTCGATTATTAGGCAGTGCTGGGGAAGCTTCAAAGATCGCTGATGGTTCTGCATACGGCTGGAGTGTACGGGCGAACGGCGGATGTGCGAGCAAAGTCTTCGCACCTTCAGGAGCAGGGCGGGTAACCCCGGATAACTTTTCAGAAAGCACTGCACCACCAGGTTCAAGGTGTGAGCCAGGCAAGGTATGTGTTTCAGTTCTGAAAGGGTTATGGCAGCCATAAAATTCCTTCCGTTATCACTGACTACCTTGCCTGCCTCAAGATGTACACTGCCCAGCCATGAATGAGTTTCTTGCTGCAAGAACTCGGCCAGAACTTCCGCGGTGTGTCTGTTGTCGCCCAAACACTTCATTGCCAGTACAGCCTGCTGACGCTTACCACTAGCTGTTCCATAATGTGACACCTCGTGTGCAACACTGGCAGCTGCGGATGGAGTGGTCGTGCAACTGCGGTCTGTGGACGAGTTTTCGCTTCTGAAGGAGGAGGAGGCGAACGCCTACAGCCAACTGTTTCCTAGACCGTGGGCAAGGCAGAACTGTCCCACTATGGCTGTCCTCTGTGGACCCTGCATCCACCACATTAAACCAGTGTGCCGTGATGGACACATAACGTCCCTGGCCATGCCTACTGGTCCATGCATCTGTTGTGAGGTGCACCTTTCTACTGACAGATTGCCTGAGTGCATGGACAATTCGGTCTTTGACATGCTGGTGGAGGCCTGGGATGGCTTTTCTTGCAAAGAAGTGTCGACTGGGTAGGTCATAGTGTGGTACTGCGTAGGCCATCAGGGCTTTGAAAGCTTCGCTTTCAACCAACCGGTAGGGCATCATCTCTAACGAGATTAGTCTAGCAATGTGGGCGTTCAAACCCTGTGTATGCGGATGAGAGGCTGAGTACTTCCTTTTCCTAACGAGAGTCTCATGTAGGGTGAGCTGGACTGGAGAGCTGCATATGGTGGAACTAGCGGGGGTGGTGGTGGACATGGCAGACAGAGGGTTGGCGATTGTATTCTTGCTGTTGGCCTACATACAGTGTTTCCTCCCAAGAACCTGGCGATTCCCTGACTGCTTCGGCCTTGCGACGATACCTCCACATTTGCTGCAGGTGGTGTCAAACGGTGGGCTTACAGTGAGGGAAGGAATGTAGCGTTGCTGACTAGCTTCATTGTGAGCGGGTGCAACAACGTTACGGGACGTTTGGTAGTTAGTCCAGGCTTGCAAGTGCATGGCGGTTAAATGTCTACGCATGCAAGTTGTATTTAAATTTTGGACATTCTGACCTCTGCTAAAGGTCTTTGAGCATTTCTTACAGATCACTTTGCGCTGATCATTCGGATCTTAGTTAAAAAAATTGCCAGACTGCACTCTTCCTACTATCGAATACCTTTTCAGGCATTGCACACTGTGCTACTTTAACCGGATGGCCACGATGTCCTACAACTGTTTTTTGTTTTGACACACGTTTTTGGCCAGATACGGGCCTGCCAGATGAAAGCTGTTGAGATGTTGATGCCTGCTGCGGCTCCTCCTCCGCTTCAGAGCTACTGCCAGCGGCACCCTGTTCCCCCAATGGCTGCCAATCGGGGTCAACAACTGGGTCATCTATCACCTCCTCTTCTATGTCCTGTGCACCTTCCTCTGTGTCACCGTGTAAGCCGGTGCTATAGCGTTCGGGACGGGGCACCATAGTCTCATCAGGGTCAGATTCTGGCTCAGTACACTGCGAGGGGAATGTTGTCATCTGAGTCAATGGAACAGCATAATGATTTAGCTGTGGATCTGTGCACTCCATGTCCGATTCATCTTGTAATGGGCATGGCCTGTTAACAATTTCCCTTTCTAACCCAGGCACGGTATGTGTAAAGAGATCCATGGAGTAACCTGTTGTGTCGCCTGACGCATCCTTCACTGTTGTTCTGGGTGAAGGACACAAGGAAGCGACTTGTTCCTGACTGGGAGCATCCACTGACGACACGCTGCTTTTAAATTTTGCCCTTTCCGAAGAGGAGGCGAAAGAGCTAGAGGCAGAGGCAGCAAGGAAAGCCAAAACTTTTTCCTGCTGCTCCGGCTTTAAAAGCCGTTTTCCTACTCCCAGAAAAGGGAGCGTTCGAGGCCTTGTGTAGCCAGACGATGACGCTGGATCAACAACTCGAGACATAGGGGCTATATTGCTTTTCCCACGACCACCACAACTACCATCATTATCAGCTGGCAATGACCGCCCACGGCCACGACCTCTTCCACCAGACCGTTATATGGTCCTGTAAAACCAGGTAGAAGGTTTATGTAAACTTGTTGCGAATTTAAATCTCCCTTTTTTATGTGTGGGAGACAGCAGAAAAATCAGGCCCACTGTATTATAGAATAGTTTCTGTGGCAGAAAATGACTGACAGATACCACAGACAGGACTGGCGCAATTGCACAGATTTGCCAATATTAATCTCCCCTTTTTAGGTGTGGGACAGTGCAGAAAAATACAGGCCCACTGTTTTACACTACACAGTTTCAGGGGCAGAAAGTGGCTGGAAGATTATATATATATATATATATATATATATATATATATATATATATATATATATATATATATATATATATATATATATATATATATACACACACAGTTAGGTCCATATATATTTGGACAGAGACAACATTTTTCTAATTTTGGTTATAAACATTACCACAGCAAATTAAAAAAAAAAATATTCAGATGCAGTTGAAGTTCAGACTTTCAGCCTTCATTTGAGGGTATCCACATTAAACTTGAATGAAGGTTTTAGGAGTTTCAGCTCCTTAACATGTGCCACCCTGTTTTTAAAGGGACCAAAAGTAATTGGACAGATTCAATAATTTTAAATAAAATGTTCATTTTTAGTACTTGGTTGAAAACCTTTTGTTGGCAATGACTGCCTGAAGTCTTGAACTCATGGACATCACCAGACGCTGTGTTTCCACCTTTTTGATGCTCTGCCAGGCCTTCACTGCGGTGGTTTTCAGTTGCTGTATGTTTGTGGGCCTTTCTGTCTGAAGTTTAGTCTTTAATAAGTGAAATGCATGCTCAATTGGGTTGAGATCAGGTGACTGACTTGGTCATTCAAGAATATGCCACTTCTTTGCTTTAATAAACTCCTGGGTTGCTTTGGCTTTATGTTTTGGGTTATTATCCATCTGTAGTATGAAACGACGACCAATCAGTTTTGCTGCATTTGGCTGGATCTGAGCACACAGTATGGCTCTGAATACCTCAGAATTCATTCGGCTGCTTCTGTCCTGTGTCACATCATCAATAAACACGAGTGACCCAGTGCCACTGGCAGCCATGCATGCCCAAGCCATCACACTGCCTCCGCCGTGTTTTACAGATGATGTGGTATGCTTTGGATCATGAGCTGCACGACGCGTTCGCCATACTTATCTCTTTCCATCATTCTGGTAGAGGTTAATCTTGCTTTCATCTGTCCAAAGAATGTTCTTCCAGAACTGTGCTGGCTTTTTTAGATGGTTTTTAGCAAAGTCAAGTCTAGCCTTTTTATTCCTGATGCTTACGAGTGGCTTGCACCGTGCAGTGAACCCTCTGTAGTTACTTTCATGCAGTCTTCTCTTTATGGTAGATTTGGATATTGATACGCCTACCTCCTGGAGAGTGTTCTTCACTTGGTTGGCTGTTGTGAAGGGGTTTCTCTTCACCATGGAGATTATTCTGCGATCATCCACCACTGTTGTCTTCCGTGGGCGCCCAGGTCTTTTTGCATTGATGAGTTCACCAGTGCTTTCTTTCTTTCTCAGGATGCACCAAACTGTAGATTTTGCCACTCCTAATATTGTAGCAATTTCTCGGATGGGTTTTTTCTGTTTTTGCAGCTTAAGGATGGCTTGTTTCACCTGCATGGAGAGCTCCTTTGACCGCATGTTTACTTCACAGCAAAACCTTCCAAATGCAAGCACCACACCTCAAATCAACTCCTGGCCTTTTATCTGCTTAATTGAGAATGACATAACGAAGGGATTGCCCACACCTGTCCATGAAATAGCCTTGGAGTCAATTGTCCAATTACTTTTGGTCCCTTTAAAAACAGGATGGCACATGCTAAGGCACTAAAACTCCTAAACCCTTCATCCAATTTTAATGTGGACACCCTCAAATGAAAGCTGAAAGTCTGAACTTCAACTGCATCTGAATTGTTTTGTTTAAAATTCATTGTGGTAATGCCTATAACCAAAATTAGAAAAATGTTGTCTCTGTCCAAATATATATGGACCTAACTGTATGTATGTATGTATGTATGTATGTATGTATGTATGTATGTATGTATGTATGTATGTATGTATGTATGTATGTATGTATGTATGTATGTATGTATGTATGTATGTATGTATGTATGTATAAAAAGGGACTGTACAATTACTATCTCCCTACAATAATCTCAGAAAAGTATGGCAGGCAGCAATAAAAAGGGCTGCTGCACACAAGTGTGGACAAACAAGACAGCTGTGCAGAAAGGAGCAACAGGATTTGTGCTTTCAAAAAAGCAGTTGGTTTGCACAGCGGCGTACAAACAGCAATGCAGCTATCAGGGAGCCTTATAAGCTACAGAGCTGATGCACAGAAATCTAGCCTCCACTGTCCCTGCCAAGAAAAGGTGGTGTTGGACAGTGGAAATCGCTACAGTACAAGCTGTTTGGGGGTTTATCTTTCCTCCCTAACTATAGCCCTTCTGATGAAGCTGCAGCAACCTCTCCCTATGCTGAGACCGGCAGCAGTAACATGGCGGTCGGCGTGCACGCCCCTTTATAGCCCCTGTGACGCCGCAGAAAGCAAGCCAATCACTGTCATGCCCTTCTCTAAGATGGTGGGGACCAGGACCTATGTCATCATGCTGCCCACACTCTTCGTCCACCTTCATTGGCTGAGAAATGGTGCTGAACGCGTCATATGAAACGCGACTTTGGCGCGAAAATCGCCGACCGCATGGGTCGGGTTTCATGAAACCCGACTTTGCCGAAAGTCAGCGATTTATGAAAATGACCGATCCGTTTCGCTCAACCCTAGTTCAGTGTTTTGGGTTTTTTTACATGCACTTTTATTGCATTTTATGCTGCGGTTTTTTACTTTTGTTGGCATGTTACATTTTAAATAAAGCTGGTATTTGTTTTTTGAAACTTTCTGATATTTGGCTTTAACAAAACTTCATTGATACAGCCGTAAGCGGATCAAATGTATCTTTAGTGCGATTGCACTGCAGAAATACACATGCATTTTTTAACCTATGGGATTTTCCGCGTCTAATGCAATTGTATGGGGAAAATCTGCTTTTAAAACTCTGCGTATTCACAGGAAAAATTAACGAGTTGCAGATTTGAAACACGCACCGGAGTCCACTTTAAAGGGAATCTGTCACCCCCCGGACGTATATGACCTATTAATATGGGTATACAGGTAATAGAAATGTTACACTTGTCCTATCTGAATGCCTCATATCAATGGTCTTGTTGCTGAGAAATGTTATATTCTGTGTTTATGCTAATGATTTCTTCCAGGCTCCAGGGCGAGAGAATTAGGACGATTATGCAAGTGACACTCGGCTGAAACTATCAGTCTGATCCAAGTGTCATCTTTGTGACATATGATCCTCTTGCATGAAAGAATCACAGCACAGGTGCAGAGGAGACTTAGGCTACGTTCACATTTGCGTTGTGTGCCGCAGCGTCGGCGACGCACAACGCAAATGTGAACGCATGCACAACGCAGCGTTTTGTGACGCATGCGTCTTTTTTTGCTTGATTTTGGATGCACAAAAAATGCAACTTGCTGCGTCCTGTGCGCCCTGACGCGTGCGCCGCAGCGACGCATGCGTCACAAAATGCAAATGCAACGCATGTCCATGCGCCCCCATGTTAAATATAGGGGTGCATGACGCATGCGTCGCCCAACGCTGCGTCGCACAACGCTAATGTGAACGTAGCCTAAGATAGTAATTTCTCCATCTCCTCCATTGCATGTCTCGGCATATATTGCACTGCACTGGGATGACATCCGAGTGCAATCCGATGCGTCACACACACTCATACACTTGTATGGGGGTGCGAGTAAGAAGTCTCACTGCCATCGCAGCATGCTGACTGAATCGGCATGACAAAATAATCGCAGGTCTGCACTGCCCCATAGTATAAGGCTATGTTAGCACTTTGCGGTTTTTGATGCGGATCCGCAGCGGTTTTGACACTGCGGATCCGCAGCAGTTTTCCATGCAGGGTACAGTACAATGTTACCCTATGGAAAACAAAAACCGCTGTGCCCACATTCCGGAAAATCCCTTTAAAAACCGTGCGGAATTGCTGCGGAAAAAAAGAAGGAGCATGTCACTTCTTTCTGCGGATTCCGCAGCGGTTTTCAACATGCACCAATAGGAAAGTGCTGTTGAAAACCCGCAGAGGAATCCGCAGAAGAAACCGCAGGAAAATCCGCAGTGAAAACCGCAGCGGTTTTGCACTGCGGTTTTTCCAAATCCGCTGCGGAAAAATCCGCAGCAAAGTCTGCAAAGTGTGAACAAGCCCTAACACTGATCTGAGTGCTATCTGATAAAACATCGCATTGCCCTCGGCCGTCTTGGGGTATGTGTCCACGTTCAGGATTGCTTCAGGATTTGGTCAGGATTTTATGCAGGTAAAATCCTGACCAAATCTGCACCTGAGGTCACTGGCAGGTCACCTGAGTTGTCCTTGAGTTTTCTCTGCAATGTAAGGACATGCTGCGTTCTTAAAAGACGCGCCGCATGTGAGTTTTCTCGGGTGTGCCGCATGCGTCTTTTATTGCATAGTGGAGACAGGATTTCATGAAATCCCCTCCACTATGCTGTAACATCTGGACGCTGCGTCAAACATGTAGCATTTCCTGAACGTGGACACATACCCTTATAAGCCGCATGAGCGAGGCCTAAAGCTGAGCCTTTACACTGTGGTAAAGGGCACGGGGCACCTTCCACAACACCAGTTACCTGTGGAAATAGTGGTAATAGGCAGATAAACAACATTTAAAGGGAACCTGACACCTGATATCCAAACCTTGGGCAACATATCAGACACTGGCTTAATGCAGATATTTTTTTTCCTGATACATCAGAACATAGAGAAATATACAAATAGAATATCTGGCGAGAAGATACGACTGGCACCTCTCATGGCCGGCTTACCTTTCCCATGGTGAGACACCGATCAATCACCTTTAGCAGGGCTGGGAGAAGTCGGCCATGAGAGGCGCCAGAGAAGTCTCTACTCCGGCCAGATCGTTTACTTATTCCATTCTCTGCAACATCAGAACATTTCAGAGAAATTGATATCTGGCTGCCATAGTGCGGCTGGGATTCATGGTGCCTGAGGTTTGGGCAGCATGAATCAGGTGACAGGTTCACTACCTTGTACAGCAGCAACTAGATAGCAGCAGAGCGGACGATAAGCAGAGGAGAGCGGCGGTTCTAAGGCTTCTTTCACACTTGTGTCGGTACGCAGCCGTCGCTAAGCGTCAGCGCGATGTACCGACGGACATTGTGACAATTCGGCACAACGTGGGCAGCGGATGCAGTTTTTCAACGCATCCGCTGCCCATTCTAAGTCCCGGGGAGGAGGGGGCAGAGTTCCAGCCGCGCATGCGCCGTAGGAAATAGCGGATCCGACGTACGAAAAAACATTCCCTTGAACATTTTTTCATGACGACGGTCTGCCAAAACATGACGCATCCAGTGCACGACGTATGGCCATACGTCACGATCCGTCGGCAATACAAGTCTGTGGGAAAAAAACATCCTGCGGGCACATTTGCAGGATGCATTTTTTTTCCCCAAAACGACGCATTGGGATGGAGGCCAAACGACGCAAGTGTGAAAGTAGCCTTAGGGTCACATGCAACTTATATGAACAGCACAGACGGCTTGCACTGGACTCACAGCTGCATTAGAGGATTCACCGCAGACTGAAAAACATGGAAATGACACTCTGCTAACGTGATAGGAACCATCAGAGAACCATGAAGAGCCCCAGTGTAGGCAATGGAGGCCAGCAGTGAAGCCCATTTTCCTGCTAACAGGATTCCTGGGCACGCGGCTCCTGGCATCCTCCCCGGGGGATCTCCGCAGGACGCCTGTGATGGCGGGATGGTCCGGGACGTATGGATGTGGGGCCCCATTATAGCACAGTGGGGTCCAGCGCTGCACTGAGGGTTCAGGCCCCTTCTTGGGCAGCAGGCCACAGGCCTATCAGCAGGCAGGTCCCCCATGCCCTCCATGCCCAGCACTGTCACCCACACCATGCTTACTTACGGCAGAGCTGCAAACAGGAAGCAGCAGATGGACAGCAGTCCTACGGCCACACTCCAGCGCTCCCATACGTCCCGCACACACTGCTCCAGCAGCAGCCAGATCCACGGGCTCCCGTCCGGACACAGCAGCTGTCTCGCCTCTGCCAGTGACATATTCATCCCGACCAGGAGCCGGTACCGGGGCCCGCTGTCTGCCATCCTACCCCGGAAAGTGAACAACGCAGGGCCCCGCGGTCCCCGGAGTCTGCTGTCTATGAAGCCTTCCTCTCATCAGCTGCGCCGGCCGCACGGCTAATCCGGCCCACTGATTGGTGGAGCAGACTCCGCCCCCTCCGCTTTGTGTTCTCTCCTAAGTACGTGTCGTTCCCTACGTCACCAGGCAGCGGCGCCTCCTATACTGAGGGGAGTGCTGGTAATGTGAGGGTGGTCTGCATTGCAGGGTCGCCTCCATTATAGGGCCGTCGCCTCCGTTATAGGGCCGTCGCCTCCATTTTAGCTGGTGTTCCTGGTTCAGGAATAAAAACTGCACTGTGCTATATTCTACTCTATCTTCTGGGCTGCTCATACCCATGGCCAGGAAATGGCTGCAGATAAACCGCTCGATAAACCCGACGTCACCAGGCAATTTCTGAGGGGAGTGCTGGTGTGAGGGTGGTCTGCATTGCAGGGTCGACTCGCCTCCATTATAGGGCCGTCGCCTCCGTTATAGGGCCGTCGCCTCCGTTATAGGGCCGTCGCCTCCGTTATAGGGCCGTCGCCTCCGTTATAGGGCCGTCGCCTCCGTTATAGGGCCGTCGCCTCCATTGTAGCTGGTGTTCCTGGCTCTGGAATAAAAGCTGCCCTGCACTGCGCTATATTCTACTCTATCTTCTGGGCTGCTCATCCCCATGGCCAGGAAATGGCTACAGATAAATCGCTCGATAAACCCGACGTCACCAGGCAATTTCTCGTAGCTTCTCCAACACCTTGTGTCATTCCCTGGCAGCAGAGACGCCATTATTGTCTCATCCAGCAGAGCATGTAATCTGTCCGTGTGCCGAGTACACAGACGTCAGGGATCCCTCACACGTGTAACGTGGTCCCATTCTCATCCAGGACAGCAGGACGATATTTTGTCATCCGTGTGCAGTCCGTATACAATCTGCTGTTGTCAGAGGCATAGCTAGGGTTTTGTTGCAGGTGGGGAGAAGCTTCTGAGTGGCCCCCTAACCAGGTAACCTTCATTACAACTGGGTGACGCACCCTAAGGCTATGTGCACACGTTGCGGATTCTCTGCGGATCCGCAGCGTTTTTTGCAGTGCAGAAACGCTGCAGATCCGCAATTGATTTACAGTACAATGTAAATCAATGAGAAAAAAAAGCTGTGCAGACGTTGCGGAAAATCCAGTGCGGAAACGCTGCGGATTAAAAGAAGTAGCATGTCACTTCTGTTTTGCTGATCTGCAGCGTTTTTGTACCTATTCCATTATAGAAATCCACAGGGGTAAAAAACGCAGCAAATCAACAAAAAATCCGCAGCAAAAACGCACAAAAAACTCTGCGGTTCCGCACAAAAAAACGCAACAAATCTGCAGCTGCGTTTTCTGCCAGGAGAGGCAGAATCCGCACCAGAAATTCCTAAAGCTAATCCGCAACGTGTGCACATAGCGTTAGGGTATGTGTCCACGTTCAGGATTGCATCAGGATTTGGTCAGGATTTTTCATCAGTATTTGTAAGCCAAAACCAGGAGTGGAACAATTAGAGGAAAAGTATAATAGAAACATATGCTCCACTTCTGCATTTATCACCCACTCCTGGTTTTGGCTTACAAATACTGATGAAAAATCCTGACCAAATCCTAATGCAATCCTGAACGTGGACACATACCCTTAGGGTATGTGTCCACATTCAGGTTTGCTTCAGGCTTTGGTCAGGATTTTATGCAGGTAAAATCCTGACCAAAAATGCACCTGAGGTCACTGGCAGGTCACCTGCGGTGTTCCTGCGTGTTTTGCTCATTGTAGCAACATGCTGCGTTCCGAAAAAACGCACCACATGTGCGTTTTTGCGGGAAAAACGCATGCGTTTTTTAATGCACAGTGGAGACAGGGTTTCATGAAATCCCCTCCACTATGCTGTAACATCTGGACGCTGCGTTTTTGACGCTGCGGCTCAACGCTGCGTCAAAAACGCAGCGTTTCCTGAACGTGGACACATACCCTTACAGTGGAGGAGAACCCCAGCAGATGACCGCACTGTTACTGAAGATAATCTCTATATAAAGATCAACATGGATATTACCGCCATATGCTCAGTGGTAGATACCAGCACTACAGAACATATAACAGATCAAGGCACAGTTACAGATAATGTCTTACCTCTGATGGAATCGTCACTTTTCCTGTCTTTTCCATCTGGCCCAGACCGACATGACAACTTCTCCAGCCAGGACTCATCTGCAGAGAATACAACAAAGACACATTTCACTTCTCATTCCAGCCCCATCACCATCTATTCCCAACCTGCACAAACTCCTCATCCTACTGATACCCCAATACTGAGCCGCTGCTGCCGTATGTGTCCCTATTACTGCACCTGATACCCCAATACTGAGCTGCTGCCTTATGTGTCCTATTACTGCACCTGATACCCCAATACTGAGCCACTGCTGCCGTATGTCCCTATTACTGCAACTCATACCCCAATACTGAGCCGCTGCTGCCGTATGTCCCTATTACTGCACCTCATACCCCAATACTGAGCCACTGCTGCCGTATGTGTCCCTATTACTGCCCGATACCCCAATACTGAACCGCTGCTGCCGTATGTGTCCCTATTACTGCCCGATACCCCAATACTGAGCCGCTGCTGCCGTGTGTCCCTATTACTGCACCTGATACCCCAATACTGAGCCACTGCTGCCGTATGTGTCCCTATTACTGCACCTGATACCCCAATACTGAGCCGCTGCTGCCGTATGTGTCCCTATTACTGCACCTGATACCCCAATACTGAGCCGCTGCCGTATGTGTCCTTATTAGTCAGCCTTGACCAGTCTGTCTCTGATGTAACGTGGTCTCCTGAAGCAGGGGAGAAAGGGGCTGTTAAATTCTTTTATCTGTGGATGTGCTGTCCCTAGGATGTGTGTTGTGATCCTAATGGCAGAGGATCTCAGGGTCTTCAGCAAAGTCTGCAAACATAAAAACTAGCTCTTAGGGAGGTGGTAACTGAGCTGACCACATACCTGATCCTAGCCCACAAATAATAGCAGCCGGGGAACGTGCCTACGTTGGTTCTAGACGTCTCGCGCCAGCCGGAGATCTAACTAACCCTTTCAGAGAAAATACAGACCTCACTTGCCTCCAGAGAAAGATACCCCAAAGTAGATACAGGCCCCCAACAAATAATAACGGTGAGGTAAGAGGAAAGGACAAACGTAAGTATGAACTAGATTCAGCAAAGAGAGGCCCACTAAATAATAGCAGAAATATAGAAAGCGGACTTATGTGGTCAGCGAAAAACCCTACTAAAATATCCACGCTGAATATCCAAGAACCCCCGTACCGACTAACGGTATGGGGGGAGAATATCAGCCCCCTAAGAGCTTCCAGCAAAATCAGGAATCACATTATGAACAAGCTGGACAAAAAACAGAATAATACAAATAAACAAAAAACAAGAAAGCAGGACTTAGCTTATGTTGCAAAAATCAGGACCAGTAGACAAGAGCAACCAGACAAGGACTGATTACATGGATGCCAGGCAATGAACTAAGACTCCAGGAAGTTTAAATAGAAACACCCAGAGTCTAAACGAACAGGTGACTACAAACCTGAGGAAAGAGAATCCAAGAACCATACCGCGAGTGACCACAAGAGGGAGCCCAAAAGTATAGTTCATAACAGTACCCCCCCTTTAAGGAGGGGTCACCGAACCCTCACTACGACCACCAGGGCGATCAGGATGGGCAGCGTGAAAAGCACGAACCAAATCGGCCGCATGAACATCAGAGGCGACCACCCAGGAATTATCCTCCTGTCCATAGCCCTTCCATTTGACCAGATACTGAAGCCTCCGTCTAGAGAGACGAGAATCTAAGATCTTCTCCACCACATACTCCAACTCGCCCTCAACCAAGACCGGAGCAGGAGGGTCAACAGCAGGAACCACAGGCACAATGTACCGCTGCAACAAAGACCTATGGAACACATTGTGAATGGCAAACGACACAGGAAGATCCAAACGAAAAGACACCGGATTAAGGACCTCCAAAATTCTATAAGGACCAATAAAGCGAGGCTTAAACTTAGGAGAGGAAACCTTCAGAGGGACAAACCGAGAAGACAACCAAACCAAATCCCCAACACAAAGTCGGGGACCCACACCGCGGCGGCGGTTGGCAAAACGCTGAGCCTTCTCCTGTGACAACTTCAAGTTGTCCAACACATGATTCCAAGTCCGCTGCAACCTATCAACCACAGAATCCACCCCAGGACAGTCAGAAGGCTCAACATGACCCGAGGAGAAACGAGGATGAAAACCAGAGTTGCAGAAAAATGGCGAAACCAAAGTAGCGGAACTAGCCCGATTATTGAGGGCAAACTCAGCCAATGGCAAGAAGGTCACCCAATCATCCTGATCCGCAGAAACAAAACATCTCAAATAAGCCTCCAGCGTCTGATTAGTTCGCTCCGTTTGGCCATTAGTCTGAGGATGAAAGGCAGACGAGAACGACAGATCAATGCCCATCTTAGCACAAAAAGATCGCCAGAATCTGGACACAAACTGGGATCCTCTGTCAGACACGATATTCTCAGGAATGCCGTGCAAACGAACCACATTCTGAAAAAACAAAGGAACCAGATCGGAAGAGGAAGGCAACTTAGGCAAGGGCACCAAATGGACCATCTTGGAAAAACGATCACACACCACCCAGATGACAGACATTCCCTGAGACACCGGAAGATCTGAAATGAAATCCATGGAAATGTGTGTCCAAGGCCTCCTCGGGACGGGCAAGGGCAAAAGCAACCCGCTGGCACGAGAACAGCAAGGCTTAGCCCGAGCACAAGTCCCACAGGACTGCACAAAAGCACGCACATCCCGAGACAAGGAAGGCCACCAAAAGGACCTAGCCACCAAATCTCTGGTACCAAAACTCCCAGGATGCCCTGCCAACACCGAGGAATGAACCTCGGAAATAACTCTGCTGGTCCATTTATCAGGAACAAACAGTCTATCAGGTGGACAAGAGTCAGGTCTACCAGCCTGAAATCTCTGCAACACACGTCGCAAATCAGGAGAAATGGCCGACAAAATCACTCCCTCTTTAAGAATACCAGCCGGCTCTGAGACTCCAGGAGAATCAGGCACAAAGCTCCTGGAAAGAGCATCAGCCTTCACATTTTTCGAACCAGGCAGGTATGAGACCACAAAGTCAAAACGGGAGAAAAACAATGACCAACGAGCCTGTCTAGGATTCAGGCGTTTAGCAGACTCGAGATACATCAGGTTCTTGTGATCAGTCAAGACCACCACACGATGCTTAGCTCCCTTGAGCCAATGACGCCACTCCTCAAATGCCCACTTCATGGCCAACAACTCCCGATTACCAACATCATAGTTCCGCTCAGCCGGCGAAAACTTCCTGGAAAAGAAAGCACATGGTTTCATCATAGAGCAACCAGAGCCTCTCTGCGACAAAACAGCTCCTGCACCAATCTCAGAAGCATCCACTTCAACCTGAAAGGGAAGTGAGACATCAGGCTGGCACAAAACAGGCGCCGAAGTAAACCGGCGCTTCAGCTCCCGAAAGGCCTCAATGGCCGCAGGAGCCCAATTAGTGACATCAGAACCTTTCTTAGTCATATCAGTCAGAGGTTTAACAACGCTAGAAAAGTTAGCAATAAAACGACGGTAGAAATTAGCAAAACCCAAAAACTTCTGAAGACTCTTAACAGACGTGGGTTGAGTCCAATCATGAATAGCTCGGACCTTGACTGGGTCCATCTCCACAGCAGAAGGGGAAAAGATAAAACCCAAAAAGGAAACCTTCTGCACTCCAAAGAGACACTTTGAGCCCTTCACAAACAAAGCATTATCACGCAAAACCTGAAACACCATCCTGACCTGCTTTACATGAGAATCCCAATCATCAGAAAAAACTAAAATGTCATCCAGATAAACAATCACAAATTTATCTAGATACTTCCGGAAGATGTCATGCATAAAGGATTGAAACACTGAAGGAGCATTAGAGAGCCCAAAAGGCATCACCAAGTACTCAAAATGACCTTCGGGCGTATTAAATGCAGTTTTCCATTCATCTCCCTGCCTAATGCGCACAAGGTTGTACGCACCACGAAGATCTATCTTGGTGAACCAACAGGCACCCTTAATCCGAGCAAACAAGTCCGACAATAGTGGCAGAGGGTACTGAAATTTAACCGTGATTTTATTCAGAAGCCGATAGTCTATACAAGGTCTCAAAGATCCGTCTTTCTTGGCCACAAAAAAGAATCCCGCACCAAGAGGGGAAGAGGATGGACGAATATGTCCTTTCTCCAAATACTCCTTTATATAAGAACGCATCGCGGCATGCTCAGGTACCGACAGATTAAATAATCGTCCCTTAGGAAACTTGCTACCAGGAATCAAATCTATCGCGCAGTCACAGTCCCTATGAGGAGGAAGAGCACTGGACCTGGACTCACTGAACACATCCTGATAGTCAAGCAAAAACTCAGGAACTTCTGAAGGAGTGGAGGAAGCAATAGACACCGACGGGGAATCACGATGAATTCCCTGACAACCCCAACTTGACACAGACATAGCCCTCCAATCCAGAACAGGATTATGAGCCTGTAACCATGGCAGACCCAAAACGACCAAATCATGCATTTTATGCAGAACAAGAAAACGAATCACCTCCCGATGTTCAGGAGTAGGGTTGAGCGAAACGGGTCGATCATTTTCAAAAGTCGCCGACTTTTGGCTAAGTCGGCGTCTCATGAAACCCGATCCGACCCCTGTGCTTGTCGGCCATGCGGTACGCGACTTTCGCGCCA